>NC_140168.1:35529249-35551749 GCF_963971535.1 Notolepis coatsorum | reverse complement strand
ACAATCTAAAACCCCTTACCTCCCTCTCCCAAACCGATCTTGTATCTCAATGGGACTTGGTTAAATATATATATATATTTTCTTTATTTAAAAAAAAATGCGATTTTTTTTTTTTTTGTGATTTGATAATTGCATCATTCCAAATCGCGATTTCGATAAAAAATCGATTAATCGTGCAGCCCTAGTGTGCGTGCGCGTGTGCGTGCGCGCGCCGACCGACCGACCGACCGACCGACCGACCGACCGACCGACCGACCGACCCAACAAGGATGTATTTTAGGGTGAGGGGGTAGAGTAAGGTTACGGTAAGGTTAGGTAATGTTAGAGTAACGATAAAGTAAGGTTAGGTAATGTTAGAGTAAGGTTAGGTAAGGTTAGGTAATGTTAGAGTAAGGTTAGGTAAGGTTAGGTAATGTTAGAGTAAGGTTAATTAATGTTAGATGTTGTGTGTGTGTGTGTGTGTGTGTGTCTGTGTGTAGCCATACCTCAGCTGGGAGCGATCAGCTGGTAGGTACATGCACATAATGTGTCAGTTTGTGCACTTATGTATGCGCTTTGTTTTGCGTGTGCATTTCTGAGTAAGTGTGTGTTCTGCCTACTTGTATAGGCTACTGCCAGTGTGCATGGATCTGGGTCCATGCTGGGTGGGTCTGTTCATTTGGAACATGCATGTCCGCGAGTCCATGTTGCTGCATGTTGTTGTGTCTCAGAGTGTCTGAGAGGAAAAGTAAAAGGCACTCGGTCAGCCTGTATCCAGGCAACACAATGGGGTGTTGTGATGTCTATGCTACAAGGACCGAAAAGGTTTATAATGATCTCTCTCTAGAAATCCATAGATTGGTTTTGAAGTGGGTATGGGCTCTCCAGCGTTGGTGAAATGATCAATGTGTTTGTCATATAATCAGAAACCTCCACACCTTTCTCGGAATAGATTGATTGATTGATTGAAAACTTTATTAACAGATTGCAGAATGTGTACAATAGAGTACGGCTCAATACACACAATTGTTAAGGGGATGCAGACCAGAGAAAGACTTTCGTCTTTTAGCTTTTTCGTGTTTTTATCGTTATATATGCCTATGTTTGTGTACAGCACTTTGAGCTACATGACATGTATGAAAGGTGCTTTATAATTACTTACTTACTTACTTACTTACTTACTTACTTACTTACTTACTTACTTACTTACTTACTTACTTACTTACTTACTTACTTACTTACTTACTTACTTACTTACTTACTTACTTACTTACTTACTTACTTACTTACTTACTTACTTACTTACTTACTTACTTACTTACTTACTTACTTACTTACTTGTTTACATCAGAGTCCCCCATTTTCAATTCATCGTAACATTGATGACATACACGACATACGCCTACAGATAAACAGTACTGTTACATCCATACATTTATGACATACAAGATATACAAATAAGACAGAGTTTCTAAAAGAGAGTATATACATTTGAGGGGGAAGAAACTGTAAATTGGATGGGGGGGGGGGGTTGGATGTTTACAGGGGCCAGTTTCGAATAGCAGCCTCCCGTAGGTGCTCTTTGAGAGTGGTTTTGAAAGTGGATAGTGATTCACATTTTTTTGCGGCTGTGGGTAGGGCGTTCCACATTGATGTGGCATAATTGCGAAACGTGTTTAGTCCCTTGTTTGAGCCGAATCTGGGTTGAACATGATTTGTGGAACTCCCTCTGGTGTTGTGGTCATGGTATTCACTGACCTTTGGGAAGTACCTCGACATTTACATGGGTACCTTAGTGGTCTAGTGTATCTTGTAGACCAGGCCCATTGCAAGTTTCTGTACTCTGTCGTCTACTCTAAGCCATCCTAGGTTGTCAAAATGGGCAGGGGTGAGGTGGGTTTTAGGAGTAAGGTCAAGCAGTAGTCTGACCAGTTTGTTTTGTGATGTTTGTACGGTAATCTTGTTTTTAGTGCCTTTGAGATGCTTTGGTACCACGAGGTGCAAGCATAGTCGTAGTACCCTTGAATGAGTGCTCCTGCTAGAGTCTTCAGGGTATTCTTGTTTACCAGAGAGGAGATCCGGTACAAGAATCTTGTTCGTTGGTTGACTTTTTTTTATTACTTGGTTGCCATTTTGTCACAGGAAAGATTTGCCTCTAGGATGGAACCCAGATATGTAATTTCATCTTTCCTTGTAACAATATTGTCACCCACTGTAACAGAGAATGTAATTTGCATAAATTAGGAACAGTAGCGGCCCTAGTATGCTTCCTTGTGGAACACCACAACTCACTGGGAGGGGGGTAGTGTACCGTTTTTTTCCACAAGGTACTTTTCTACCTGTTCGTAGAAACATTTTTCCATGACTTTCGAGATGGAGGTAAGAATAGAAACAGGGCGGTAGTTGCCTGGGTCTAATTTGCTGCCTTTTTTGTGCAGGGGGGGTCACTCTCGCTATTTTGAAGTCTTTGGGGACGTCTCCCTGTTTTATGGAGAGGTTTATTATGTGTGTGATGACTGGGGTGATGGCGGCTGCTGAGTCTCTGAGGAATTTGGAGGGGATGTTGTCATGGCCAGCGTCCTTGTTGGGTTGGAGGGCGCTCAGTTTTTTGAGTACCTCAGCTGTTGTTACCATTTCGAGTTTGAAGTCGTCTTTGCGGACCCCTAGGTTTTTGTAGTAGGCTAGGATGTGTTCTACCCCCAAATGCCCTGAGTGGGAGGGTAGTTTATTAACCAGTGTTGTGGCTATGTTTGTAAAGAAAATGTTTAAGTATTTGGCCACATCCAGCTTGTCTGTGATGAGAGTGTTTTCTGTCTTTATGTTTGTTTGTAAATCTGGTTTTTGGTTTTTTTCTGCAGCCTAGTTGGTTGTTGAGTAATTTCCAAAGTTCACAGGGTTTGTTTTTAGATGTAAGTTGTGAGCTCATCTTTTTCTTCTTCTTTCTCATAACTGTGCACTTTCCCCCCACTCTGACCACATTGTGTTTGTGAACTACTGAGCGATTAGAGAGACAGCATTTCATTCAAATCCATCTCTGTGCTTATTTATGTATTCCTTCAGTTTGCCAAGGCTCAGTAATGACGCCAATTCCCACCTAACAATTGCACTTCCCAACCGGGTGGACTTGTTGTCTGCCAGGGAGGGGATATCCGTAGCCGATTCTCCCCGTTGGCACCTTCTTGGCTTTCAAATAGTTAGACATTGATATGACTTGTCTCTTTCTGCCCCCCCCCCCCCCCCTCTCTCTCTCTCTCTCTCTCTCTCTCTCTCTCTCTCTCTCTCTCTCTCTCTCTCTCTCTCTCTCTCTCTCTCTCTTGCTCTCTCGCTCTCTCGCTCTCTCTCTCTCTCTCTCTCTCTCTCTCTCTCGCTCTCTCTCTCTCTCTCTCTCTCTCTCTCTCGCTCTCTCTCTCACACACACACACACACACACATACATATTTATTTACTGTATTGTTTATACTGTCCTTTAATCACACCTCCTTCCTCTCTTCTTCTCTCCCTTCCTCCAGTTCTCCTGGGCCTGGGCACAATGAGCCGCCCGCCTGCCAGTGCCAGGTGAGTGCCCTTGCATCACCCACCACCTCCCTGTATATACGCTGGATTTTCCCACCGATAGCAGCCAGCGCTTTATACAGAACTTTTGTCTAATAGTAATCCGGGTGGGAGATTCTATGCATGTGCAGCTAGCTGCCTGCGACAGGGCTTATATACTGCTCAGCTTCCCTCTCTCGATTCTTATCTTTCCTCATGAACCTGTCAGCTCGTATTACACACAAAACCCTGCTGTTGTGTTAAGAATGGTCCTCCCCAGAGATTAGAAAGTACTGCGTGAGAAAATGAGGCTAAATATAACGTCGTTTGGAATATGCTGATCACGTGTGTTCATTTCTATACCTGTATTGTGTGTGTGTGTGTGTGTGTGTGTGTGTGTGTGTGTGTGTGTGTGTGTGTGTGTGTGTGTGTGTGTGTGTGCGTGTGTGTGTGTGTGTGTGTGTGTGTGTGTGTGTGTGTGTGTGTGTGTGTCATGTGTGTCATGTGTGTCTTGTGTGTTTTGTGTGCAAGCGCTTGCCTCTCTGTATGTAATTGAATATGGGAAAGGGTTTTTTATTTGTCCCGGTGTCATTCCTGACGGATGCCCCTCATAAGACAGCCGCAATCAGGGATCATCCCTCATCCTTACTCCCACTCCTTCCACTTTCTCTCCATAATTTTTTATTCCTCTACCCCTCCCCCTCCCACCCCACACCTCTTCCCCTTTCTCTCCCTCTCCACATGGTGATATGGGCATGGCTAGCTCTCCGCGCTGTGATATGGGCATGGCTAGCTCTCCACATGGTGATACGGGCATGGCTAGCTCTCCACATGGTGATACGGGCATGGCTAGCTCTCCACATGGTGATACGGGCATGGCTAGCTCTCCGCAGTGTGATACGGGCATGGCTAGCTCTCCATGCTGTGATACGGGCATGGCTTGCTCTCCACGCTGTGATACGGGCATGGCTTGCTCTCCGCGCTGTGATACGGGCATGGCTAGCTCTCCGCAGTGTGATACGGGCATGGCTTGCTCTCCGCGCTGTGATACGGGCATAGCTTGCTCTCCGCGCTGTGATACGGGCATGGCTTGCTCTCCGCGCTGTGATACGGGCATAGCTTGCCCTCCGCGCTGCGATACGGGCATGGCTAGCTCTCCACATGGTGATACGGGCATGGCTAGCTCTCCGCAGTGTGATACGGGCATGGCTAGCTCTCCGCGCTGTGATACGGGCATGGCTTGCTCTCCGCGCTGTGATACGGGCATGGCTTGCTCTCCGCGCTGTGATACGGGCATGGCTTGCTCTCCACATGGTGATACGGGCATGGCTTGCTCCACATGGTGATACGGGCATGGCTTGCTCTCCACATGGTGATACGGGCATGGCTAGCTCTCCACATGGTGATACGGGCATGGCTTGCTCTCCGCGCTGTGATACGGGCATGGCTAGCTCTCCACAGTGTGATACGGGCATGGCTAGCTCTCCATGCTGTGATACGGGCATGGCTAGCTCTCCACATGGTGATACAGGCATGGCTAGCTCTCCACATGGTGATACAGGCATGGCTAGCTCTCCACATGGTGATACGGGCATGGCTAGCTCGCCGCACTGTGATACGGGCATGGCTTGCTCTCCGCGCTGTGATACGGGCATAGCTTGCTCTCCGCGCTGTGATACGGGCATGGCTTGCTCTCTGCAGTGTGATACGGGCATGGCTAGCTCTCTGCAGTGTGATACGGGCATGGCTTGCTCTCCGCGCTGTGATACGGGCATGGCTAGCTCTCCACATGGTGATACGGGCATGGCTTGCTCTCCGCGCTGTGATACGGGCATGGCTAGCTCCCCGTACTGTGATACGGGCATGGCTTGCTCTCCGCGCTGTGATACGGGCATAGCTTGCTCTCCGCGCTGTGATACGGGCATGGCTTGCTCTCCGCGCTGTGATACGGTCATGGCTAGCTCTCTGCAGTGTGATACGGGCATGGCTTGCTCTCCGCGCTGTGATACGGACATGGCTAGCTCTCCACATGGTGATACGGGCATGGCTTGCTCTCCGCGCTGTGATACGGGCATGGCTTGCTCTCCGCGCTGTGATACGGGCATGGCTAGCTCTCCACATGGTGATACGGGCATGGCTTGCTCTCCGCGCTGTGATACGGGCATGGCTTGCTCTCCGCGCTGTGATACGGGCATGGCTAGCTCTCCACATGGTGATACAGGCATGGCTTGCTCTCCGCGCTGTGATACGGACATGGCTTGCTCGTGGCGTCGCAGTGAATTTCCTTTCCGACGGCCTCCGTGCCTTTTGTGTTCAAATTGAGGACAAGGTCTTCAAAGATGACTCCTGTGAGCATCTCCCACAAGCCAGTTGCAGAATGTCTGAGTGTGCTCAACACAATACTCTCTCTCTATGTGTCCCCCGACCAACATATATACATAACGGAACGTAGACCAAATGCGTCCACATTTTTATAGGATTCTATCACATTTTCATAACAATAGCGAATATCACCTGTATTCATTGCATACTTAAAAAGTTGCTGCACATGGCGTTGTTCTTTTTGTGCACGTGTTTGTGTGTATGCATGCCATCGTTTTACTATCCTTGTGGGGACCAAATGTCCCAGACAAGTGATGAAAACAATAATGGCCGCCTTGACTAAAGCCAGCTCATTTTCACAGTTGCCTACTTTTGCAGTAGAGGTGGAAAAACCTTGGGGAATCAGTTCATGGCCAAAACCTCAGGTTCAGATTCCTTTAAGCACTTATATCTATCATTCAGCGTAACTTTGAGGTGAATCGAGGCCAGAGAGGATCAGAGAGACAAGTTCTCCCCGCCGCAGTGTGGAGTGTGTTGTAGGGTGTGCCGGATTATTTACATTCACGCGCACCTGCGGGATCTACTGAGTGGCGGTCAAAAGATTGTTTTCTTCCTTCGCTTCCCTAACGGAACCTAGACCAAATGCGTCCACATTTTTATAGGATTCTATCACATTTTCATAACAATAGCGAATATTACCGTTTTCATTGAGGTTTCTTACAAATTAACGATGCTTTAGTCAAGAGTTTTAGTCAAGAGTTTTATTTGTCACGGCATACAAGTATACAATGAAATGCGGGTGGTCTTGCCCGCAACGATGTGCAATACAGTAGTACAACATATAATAGAATCCAATAAAACAACATTGTGCAATAAACAGGTAACATAGTAGGGCATATCGGTATTTGTACATAAGTTATTTACAGAGCATGGAGGACATGCTAGGTCCTTTGGTAGTGCAATACACTGTTACTGTTACTATACTATTTTTAAAGTGACCTTTCCTTTGTGGCCATAAGTGTGGGCGTGTGCAGCATGAGTGTGTGCTTGCTCATGTTAAAGTGGCTGCTAGTGTGAGAGCGTGTACAGCGTGCGTGTCGTGTGTGTGCTCATGTGTGCTTGTGTGTGGAGAGTTCAGTGTTCTGTGGCACTCAGTGTTCAGTGTTCAAGGCTCTGATGGCCTGGGGGAAGAAGCTGAGCCGAAGCCTCTCTGTCCTAGTAGCTGGGGTTCGCAGGCGTCTGCCTGACCTCAGCAGCTGGAACAGGCTGTTGTTGGGGTGGTGAGGGTCTTTCATTATTCTGCAGGCTCTGGATTTGCACCTCTTGTTGTATAGAACCTGCAGGGGAGGTAGTGCAATACCCGTGGTACGCTCGGCTGAGCGCACCACTCTCTGTAGGGCCTTCTTGTCCTGTGCCGTGCTGTTTCCATACCAGGCAGTGATGTTTCCAGTCAATATGCTCTCTACAGCTCCGGAGTAGAAGGACTGGAGTATCTTCCCAGATACTCTGAACTTCCTTTATGTTGTCCTTTATATGCCGATTATCATTAAAATCTTAAATTGTACCATATGTCCCCCTTTAGACAACATATGTAACGCTACCAGCGCACTTTTGTTAAGATAATTAGTTTACCATTCGCGGTCGCTATACTGAGGCCGCAGTAATAGTTTACCGCTGTTCAGATCACGTAGAAGAATAGACACATCCCAGTGACCTGTGACCTGTGCTAAGGATCTTGGGAAGTGTATTGTTGTAGTTTTCAACATTTTCACCTTTTAATTTTAAACCAATGCTGCCATCTACTGACAACAGAAAGTGTTGTCTATCGTCACCTTTAGAGTCACTTCCGTATACACCGTCGCCCCAAACCCATTCTAGAGATTCCCACTTTTTACTGGGAATGGGGCGTGGCCGTATTTGGTCCCAGACAATAAGAGTGGCTGCGATTGGTCACCGTGACATTATACATGATGTAGCAGGGTGGACCTCTCTATCTCCAGGCTAGACCCGCATCGCATGGGGAGGGACAGTCCTTCAAGCGAGATCATCTTTAAAACTCAAACGGTGGTCTTATCAGCACAAATACTGCCCTTGTTCTGCGTTTCTTTGTAGATGCATCTCTGTCACGGCAAAGACAATAGCAACCGTATTCACTGTGGTGAAAACGTCATGAATATAATGTACAATATATAATGTATAATCCCCATAAATATAATCTTTGTGTCATTGTGCAAATATTGTATAGGCGTATCTCTCTCAATCGGTTATATCCTGCAGAGCCCAGTCCACTGGAATGAAATGTGTTTCTGTTGCGCCAGGATAGCCTGCTGGTTATACTATGAATTATGGCTCTGTATCCTTCATTTCGTGAACGGTGTTCATTAGTATTCATCACCTGTATTCATTGCATACTTAAAAAGTTGCTGCACATGGCGTTGTTCTTTTTGTGCACGTGTTTGTGTGTATGCATGCCGTCGTTTTACTATCCTTGTGGGGACCAAATGTCCCAGACAAGTGATGAAAACAATAATGGCCGCCTTGACTAAAGCCAGCTCATTTTCACAGTTGCCTACTTTTGCAGTAGAAGTGGAAAAACCTTGGGGAATCAGTTCATGGCCAAAACCTCAGGTTCAGATTCCTTTAAGCACTTATATCTATCATTCAGCGTAACTTTGAGGTGAATCGAGGCCAGAGAGGATCAGAGAGACAAGTTCTCCCCGCCGCAGTGTGGAGTGTGTCGTAGGGTGTGCCGGATTATTTACATTCACGCGCACCTGCGGGATCTACTGAGTGGCGGTCTAAAGATTGTTTTCTTCCTTCGCTTCACTACATGGAAATATGCTCTGTTTGTGATAATTATGGGTAAAGCAGCACATTTTGTATAATAGCGTGAAGAAAATCTTCGGTTGAGGCAAAATAAATTGCCAGATGCATGTACGACAAACAAGCAGTGCAGTCAGACAGTAGCGTGATACATTTGACCTCTGTACAAATATAGGGCATTAGATGAGGCCTCAATAGTTCTGACAATGGCTTCGGCTACAGATGGTTTGCTCACGTATCCCACACACACACACACAAAGCCGGAGAGGTGCAACATCTTAACGCGCAAGTACAGCGCAAGTGAAGCACAAAGACGCCCAAAAGGGAGGGCAGAGGACGCACGTGTCACCTCTTTTGCCCTCAGTTTTTGATCAAATCTTTGCACCACTCCCGTAAGCGCACTCTCAATCTGTGTTGAGTCTGCTTGATTTTGGCCACAGCGCCGTGCGTGCGTGCGTGCATGTGTGAGAGAGAGAGAACAGCCACTGTGACTTTGTTGGAAGTAATTGCTCGCCCACTGTTATTCTCTCCAGGCCTGTGACAGGCTTGTGACAGCACTGACAGTTCTACCAGCTCTTTCCTCTTCTCCTCTTTTTAGTGTGGGAGAAATATCCCTCGCTGTGGTTTAAAAGATCGAGAGTGAGTAGATGAGTTATGCCATAAATATTTAACCATGCTTTTTAAACTTACATCAAGTTGGCCCCTTCTCGGTGAGGCAAAGAAAAAGAACGAGAGGGAAACAACGGAGAACCGAGCGGGGGCGACGGGACATTAAGAAAGAAGAAAAGAGACCTGTCTTCTCGGAGACGCCTTTGGTCCTCAGACCAGGAGACAGGGAAGTCCCCGAGGTCGGGAAGAGGCGGGTGGATTTAGTCAGCGCTGCTAAAGTACTTTGGAGCCGCTGAGTGGTTGGGAATGGCGCCCTGCGTGGCCCAGGCCAAACCCCTCCCTCTATGACTAATGCATATGAAGGGGAACCGTGGCGTACAACACACTCTGATCATAGCGCCCCATTTGAAGTCCTCAGTTGCACAGAAAGAATGGGAGAGAGAGAGAGAGAACGGAAAGAGCAGGGGAGATGGGGATGAGAGAGAGGAAGGGGGGAGAGAGAGAGAGAGAGAGAGGAGAGAGAGAGAGAGAGAGAGAGAGAGAGAGAGAGAGAGAGAGAGAAGAGAGAGAGAGAGAGAGAGAGAGAGAGAGAGAGAGAGAGAGAGAGAGAGAGAGAGAGGGAAAGAGCAGGGGGATGAGAGAGAGAGAGAGAGAGAGAGGGGATGAGAGAGAGAGAGAGAGAGATAGATAGTAGATAGATAGATAGATAGATAGATAGATAGATAGATAGATAGATAGATAGATAGATAGATAGATAGATAGATAGATAGATAGATAGATAGATAGATAGATAGATAGATAGATAGATAGATAGATAGATAGATAGATAGATAGATAGATAGATAGATAGATAGATAGATAGATAGATAGATAGATAGATAGATAGATAGATAGATAGATAGATAGATAGATAGATAGATAGATAGATAGATAGATAGATAGATAGATAGATAGATAGATAGATAGATAGATAGATAGATAGATAGATAGATAGATAGATAGATAGATAGATAGATAGATAGATAGATAGATAGATAGATAGATAGAGGAAAGAGCAGGGGAGATGGGGAGGAGATAGAGGGAGGATAGAGAGGGAGGAGAGAGAGAAAGAGAGATAAATAGATGGGGAGGAGAGAGTGAAAAAGAAAGGATAGGTGTCTTAAAGAGAGCAGGAGAAGAGAGGCAGGGAGTGGGGGAGATAGGGAGGAGAGGGGGAGAGAGGAAGGGGATAGAGAGATAGAGAAGAAAGAGGGGGAGGTACCGGAGAGAGTGAGAAAGAGACCAAAGCGTTGACACCTTGTGTCCATTTGAGGCTGAGTGAGTAAACACACAGCCTGCAGAGCGTGGCAGCACACAGAGCTCAGGGAAGAATGCAGCCAAAGCGTGCAGCGAACACGGAACAACCCTACCAGTCACAGCGACCTCTACCCCCCGGGGCTTCTCTTCATCCAGCTGTTAGCAGGACTGGCAGAACAAAGGGGGAGGATGACAGAGGAAAGGGGAGGATAAGAGATAGGGAGGGATGGATGGAGGTGAGTGAGGGGAGGGCATGAGAGGGGAGATGAGAGGAGATGGGGTGGATGAGAGAGAGAAAGAGAGAGATAGAGAGAGGAAGAGGCGCAACACAGGAGGGAGTGAGGAGGAGGGTTCAGACGAGGGGCAAGGAACAAGACGAAAGAAGTGTGACTCGGTGTGAGAGATGAAAATACCTCAGGCAGAGTTGTGGCAGGTACAGCAGAACAGTGGAGAGAGAGACATGCGGCTGCAGATGAAAACGTCTAGAAAGAAAGGAGGTTCACTCACAACAGGTGTGTGTTCTTACATTATATTATATTATATTATATTCAAATGTATTACCATTATTCAGCACAAGTATAGTATACCAAAAATAAGTTTGGCATCCAACCAGAATGCAAAGATAACAGTAAAGTGCAATAGTAATATACATGTACAGGTGATTAATAAATTATATAGATTAGTACTATTGAGTGTAGTGCTAATCAGATGTATGTACAGAGTTGTAATATTAATATGTACAGTGATACAGCTATAAAGACAGTATGGTAGTAGTCATACTGACCAGCAGCGTAACTAGTAGAGTAGGTAAGGATATGTACAGATATAGATATAGTATCTACAGATATGTAAAAGGATTATGTGCAGGTATGTACAGACAGGTGTGGGTATATATGTAACGGATGGTATCGTGAAGCGCAGTCAAGAAGGGCTGGGGTGAGTAGCGGTGCTATGGGTTAAACTCACTCTCACATCCTCAAAAGACGCATAGACCTGTTACGCTTGTGCTTTTTTGGCATGGTGAACCCAGATGGCAGAGTAGATAGTGATGATACAGGAGACAGAACGTGACGATGATAACAGTTTACTTCACAAGATACATACACGACTGACAAACAAAGATAACATTCAACAATGATCGCGCCCAGCAGGGCAGGACAGACAACACTATATACTGTACACAGACTAATTGACAAGACACTGATAGACAGAGGGTAATTACAAACAAGACACAGGTGTGGTAGACAGAAACAATAGAACACAGAGTACACTGGGAAAACAATAACAAATAAACAACCAGACTAAAACATATTTACAAACCACAGACAGGGGAACACAAGACTAACAAAGTGGAGACAACAGACAATAAACATAATAAACATAACTGACAATAAATAATAATGAGTTGGTGTGTGAGCTGATGCCAGATCTGCATCAGCCCACCGGTTGGCAATGTTGACTGAGGGTTATTGATGGGAGGTTGTGAATGTGAATGTCTGGGTCCGGACCGGAGGAAGTGTTACATAGACCCAGCACTTAGAAGTGAATTCACCTCTTGGTATAGCGGTCTGTGTTGTTGCATGTGACGTGGGAGACCGGGGTTCGACTCCCACTCGGGGCATCGAAGTTTTAGGTGACGTCACAACCGTTAAAATGGTGCAGTGACCCGGATGCCTTGGGTGGAGTGGAGTGAGTTTGAGAGGGTGAGTGTAACGGATGGTATCGTGAAGCGCAGTCAAGAAGGGCTGGGGTGAGTAGCGGTGCTATGGGTTAAACTCACTCTCACATCCTCAAAAGACGCATAGACCCAGCACTTAGAAGTGAATTCACCTCTTGGTATAGCGGTCTGTGTTGTTGCATGCGACGTGGGAGACCGGGGTTTGACTCCCACTCGGGGCATCGAAGTTTTAGGTGACGTTGTCACAACCGTTACATATATATATACAGTGAGAATAAATATTTATGGTATATACAGCATTATTGTACATGCCATCATACATTGTTATATGGGTTGCAGGTGTATATCACGGTTGTGTAGTTGAACCCATAATGCAGACAAGGAGAGACGGTAGGCAGAACTGGATAAAACCCAATATGGGTGTATTTAATGGGTAGTCAAAGTCCAGGCATGGGTCGGTACACAAGGTTGAGAGTCGTAATGTCCAGGGAATACACGGGGGCATGAGAGTCAGACATACAGGGTTAAAGCAGGAGCCGGTGTCGTCAGCCGGGCGTAGGACAGAGCAGTGCGTTGTGAGCCAGGCCAGTGTCTCCAGGTCTTAGCCGGCAGGTCAGTGTCTCCAGGTCTTCGCCGTGCAGGCTAGGAGAGAGGATGCACCAGAGATCCAGGGGAACAACTAAGGCAACAGAATAGTGAACAAGAGCATAGGAACGTGACTAACATGGTACGAGAGTTTACGATCTGACAGCTTCTCCACGTCTGGGGCGGGTTTAAATACCATGATGTACTCTGCCCAGTGCGCACATACCTCAGATCAGCTGCCCACGTGACACACCAGCTGCATCTACAGTACTTGACATAATGAGAGCGGGAGGAGGGACAAGATGAGACAGAGAGAGGAAGGAGCACTGACAGGCAGGAACCATGACAGTGTATAAGTACACTAAGTACAGGGTCAAGTGCCAATGTTTGACAACATCACTTATGCTTATATGATGCAGTTTTACAGCAATTTCTGTCCAGCAATGTGATTGGAAAAGAGCGACCTGCCAGAGGAAAGCGCTATATGGACACAAGCCCTGAGGATCAATTCGGTTTTATGTCATCAGACGGCTCAGAATGCCTACTCAGGCCCTATACTGCATTCTGAGAGAGAGAGAGAGAGAGAGAGAGAGAGAGAGAGAGAGAGCTCTTTGATATACAATTTTTTTTTTCTCCAAAATTTCATTCCAAACCTTTATTTCAACTTGATCCTTACCAAACAAGACATAGTTTTGCTAAATCAGTTAAGACAGTTACAAGTCAACACACGGTGGTCGGAGATCATACTTTTAAAAGCAGCAGAAGAAGGAGGAACCTTCAGTTCCCTTTGTTTTAGAATCTGCGTGGTCACCCTTCTTGCCATTTATACAACGGCATGCAAATTTCTCGATTCTGATTGGCTGAAACAGTCAACTTACACGTGGGTATTTGTAACAACCCCACGCTCTTGGTCCCAGGACCCGCCCACAACCGCATTACTATCAGTCCGCCATGCGAGTTTTTAGAAGCGAAAGCAAGATGGCGGACACGCCGGCCAGTAAACATTACGAAAGGATATGGTGATAGGCAGTGTTGGGAAAGTTCACTTTCTACATGAACTAGTTCAGTTCACAGTTCACATTTTTTTTAATTAACTAGTTCAGTTCATAGTTCATAATTAAACATTTTAAACTAAAGTTCATGGTTTCAAAATTGAACTAATTTATAGTTTATAGTTATTTTCTTTATTTTTTTTTATAGATTTTTCATGTACAGTTACTTACTCTAATAGTGGGGCCCACACCTCCTGAAAGGAAGCGTTGTTGCCTCTATGCATTGCACAGAGTCTTTCATGGGGTAGCACACCGAAGATCTCTCTATACCACATTTGTATAGATGGAGGCTTATCCTTAATCCAGTTTATTAGAATGCATTTCCGGGCTGAAAGTAGAAGTTTATCAAATAGTTTGAATTGTAAGGGTGTCAAATAAATTTCCTTTGATGGGAGTCCCAGTAAGAAAGCTCCCGGATCCTTCTTTATTTTCACCTTGGAAATGTCGCTTAACTCACGTGCCACTTGGCCCCAGAACCTGGATAAACACTTACATTCCCAAAAGTAGTGATAGTAGGTACCCAGATCTGTTTGACATTTCGAACATAAAGGAGATATTTAACGGCCCATTTCGTTAGTTCTTTTTTCAATACGTTGCTGCGAGCTATTATTTGTAAAAATTATTGAACCACAGACAGCAATCGGAATACTGGCATTTCCATAACGCTTTGCTGCCGCCCATTCAGTCCACACTAGTAGCAGCTGCAGCTTTCATCTCTACAGTATATTTTCAAAAACATGAGGAAAAACGTGCTGCTTGAATTGTCTTTATTATGAAAACAAAAACAGGACGTTTGCTTATTCTCAATGTGCCGTTTAAGGTTTGCTGTCGATGTCATCGATGTACAGACTTGCTTCTTCAAACCGGGTGGAAGTTTACAGACAAACGTTAGATTTTTTCCGTCTGAGTCAGTACTGACTTTAACGATAAACTCTTTTAAATGCTCATCGCCGACGTCGTAGAGTCTGACTCTGAGCGAGTGCTGCTGCTGCTGCTCTCGGCTTCTGCTCGCCGATTCCGCGGTTCCGGTCTGGTCTGTTTGTTGTGAGGAGTCTGATGACGTAGCCAGGGGGTGACAGGCGGCCTGTACGTTAATGCCAAGCAAGCAGTGCAAAAATGCTTCCGCATTCGTCACCGCACGCTAGTGCGGTAAAGCGCCCTTCTTTTCAGACAAATGCTACCGTGCGTGCACCGGCGGCGGCGTGCTCGCTCAGGTGCGTGCGTGCGCCGGCGTGCTCGCGCGAGGTGCCCGCGCATGCGACACGAGCGGAGCTCAATATATATAAGTCACCGCCCCTTATTCAGTATCCAACAAATAGCTCAATTGGCTAGGACACATGGCTGTGGATCCTATGGCTTGTTTGCTGGCGAGTTCGAATCCCATCGAAAATATTTTTTAACGTGATTTTTTTTTAACGTGTATTCTTTCGCCGATTAAGGTTAGGCATTGTTTCGGAGTTGGTTAAGGTTAGAACGGTTAAGTTTAGGCGCTGTTAAGGAGCTGGTTAAGGTTAGAGTTTGTCAAAGAGAATGGCAATATAATTTCTATGGTTAAGGTTAAGGTTAGGCATTGTTTCGGAGTTGGTTAAGGTTAGAACGGTTAAGTTTAGGCGCTGTTAAGGAGCTGGTTAAGGTTAGAGTTTGTCAAAGAGAATGGCAATAGACAGCCTATTTCCGCGAAAATGAAAGGCGCATTACTGCATGCCACTACGGTAAATTTTTGCACTGCTTGCTTGGCATAAAGCTACACGCTGACAGGCGCGTTGCCAGATAAGGTGGTTTTCCGCATAATTTTGAAGCCTGTTTACGTTGTGTTTTTTTACTTTTCGGCTGAAATGCATATGAAATCTGGCACACCTTTGAACGCCGTTATAATAAAGTGCTGAGAATGAACGCACTTTTGAACGCCGCTATACAGCGCTGAGAATGAACGCGTTCTCAATTACGTTCATTTAGCGGATATACAGTACGTTCAGTTCACGTTTGCCCAAAATACGAACGCGTTCATGAACGATCGTTCATTGAACGCGTGCAGGTACATCACTGGTGATAGGGTCATAAAGACTAAATGAAAAATGTTTCTGTCACGGCAAATGTATTAGTTTCTTAAACAATGTTGGATGATGTAATTGATGGGTCATGAGTCATTGTGGAACAAAATTAAAATCGCGCAAATTGGTTGATTGATTGAGTAATTGCAAATGTTATTACTGTCCGCCTTGTTTCCAACTGGTTAAGATTAGGCACTCTTTCGAAGTCGCTCTCTTTCGAAGTTGGTTAAGGTTAGAGTTTGTCTTTAGAGCAGGGCGATAGACCACCAGCCCTGATTCCAAACTCTAACCTTAACCAACTTCGAAAGAGAGCGACTTCGAAAGAGTGCCTAAACTTAACCAGTTGGAAACAAGGCGCACAGTAATAAAATTAGCAATCAATCAATCAATTCAATAACCCACGCTCACTTAAAACAGCGCACCTCCCAGCTGCTTCTATAGAAAGTAGGTTTATTAAAAAAAAAATTAAAATAAATCTTTTAGGGCAAAGAACCCCCCCCCCCCTATATAGGGCAAATAAAACTTTTTTTTATCTGTTTTACCTACTTTCTATAGAAGCATCTAAAAATGAAGTTCTATAGAAAGTATGTTCAAAACAAAAGAAAAGTTGGATGTGTTAGTTTGTTGGATGTCTAGTTGAAAGACAGTTGGATGTCTTAGTTTGTTGAATGTCTTCGTTGAGAGACAGTTGGATGTCTTAGTTTGTTGGATGTCTAGTTGAAAGACAGTTGGATGTCTTAGTTTGTTGGATGTCTTAGTTGAGAGACAGTTGGATGTCTTCGTTTGTTGGATGTCTTACTGAGAACAGTTGGATGCACTTCCGAGCTGCTTCCACATGGAGGCAACTTCTCTTTTTGGGAACAACTTTTTCTGCAGATGTTTTTTTCAATACATATTCAATTAATGTGTGTTTGTTGTATAGCAATAAGGTTGGATGAATGCGCCAGTTGTATAAAAGCCATTACACCACGTGCAGTCCTGGGTTGTGAGAATTAGACCATGCCTAGGGGGGTCTAACGACCACCCCTAGGCATGGTCTAATTCTCACTACCCACTCCTGCGTGTGATGTAATAAGTCTGTCCTCCTCCCTCCCTCTGCTCTCTCCCCCTGCAGTAGTGGAGTTGCCGAGGGGACCAGGATGTCCGCAGCAGGTGCCGTTGATCAAAGCGCAAATGGTAAGAGGGCTACCTGCCGCAGGATGTCATGCGCTTCTGCGTCCACACTGCTGTTTTTGGAAGAATAGAAAGAAAGAAAGAAAGAAAGAAAGAAAGAAAGAAAGAAAGAAAGAAAGAAAGAAAGAAAGAAGAAAGAAAGAAAGAAAGAAAGAAAGAAAGAAAGAAAGAAAGAAAGAAAGAAAGAAAGAAAGAAAGAAAGAAAGAAAGAAAGAAAGAAAGTGAGAAGCGGGGCGATCCAAAATGAGCCAGCAATTAGAACCTTTTATTTTCACTCTGAGCCTCCTTCTGCTCCTCTCCCTCAGCTCTCCTTTACTCCGTCGCTCACCTGGCCTCACCTCTCTCTTTTCATCCCCCACTCCCCCCCGCTCTCTCTCTCTCTCTCTCTCTCTCTCTCTCTCTCTCTCTCTCTCTCTCTCTCTCTCTCTCTCTCTCTCTCTCTCTCTCTCTCTCTCTCTCTCTCTCTCTCTCTCTTATTTTATCAACGTGTGCCTCCGTAGTCCTCGACAGCACAATTTACAGGCTCAATGTTGATGTGTTTAGCCTCAGGTGACCTGTGAAAGTGTTGTGCATGCGTGCATTATGTGTTTGTGTGTTTGTTTGTTTGTTTGTTTGTTTGTTTGTTTGTTTGTGTGTGTGTGTTTGTGCACATTGAGGTCTCACTGATTTGTACAAAGCAGGGTTTCATGGTGCATTATCCCTATGCCGCAGCTAATATGGAATATGGCCAACGTTGCCATTTAAAGAAATGAACATACACCATGACGAGACTAACAGAGACATCGAGAGTTGACCTGAGATCAGAATCTCTGATTGGCTGCATTTGTTATGAGGGAGTTGATCAATTCTAAAGGGAGATGATGGAGAGTGCACTCTGTGGTGCTTTGCAAGTGAGGGTGTGAGAGAGAGAGAGAGAGAGAGAGAGAGAGAGAGAGAGAGAGAGAGAGAGAGAGAGAGAGAGAGAGAGAGAGAGAGAGAGAGAGAGAGAGAGAGAGAGAGAGAGAGAGAGAGAGAGAGAGAGAGAGAGAGAGAGAGAGAGAGAGAGAGAGAGAGGAATCTTGGCCTCAAAGTGACTGCATGAAAGGCACATCACTGTCAGTCCAACGTTTTTCTGTCATCTGAATAGCATCCAAATGTTGCTTTGGAATATTTCTTGAATTTCATCATTTTGATCCAAGAGGAAAAAGCAAATACACAGGCGCACACATACACACGCACACCACCCTTTCACAAACACATACACACATTCAATTTATTCTAACACCTCCCCTCTCTCTTGTTCTCTCACCCATGTACACAGATACATACACATACATACAGACAGACACACACATACACACATGCACACAGATACATACACATACATACAGACAGACACACACATCCACACATCCACACGGATACTACAAACACACAAATCAAATCAAATCAAATTTATTTATAGGGCCCGACAACACACGTTAATGTCCCCATGGGCCGTACAGGTCTTCTTTAAACAAGTCAAGAAGACAACATAACAATAAGTCAAGAACAGAACAAGAACACCATAGGGTCCAAACATTTTTTAGATGAATGCAAATAAATGAAAGAATGCAAGCACTCCCAGACATACCCCACGCGAAGGTAAGGAAAAACTCACTAAAACCTAACAATAGGGAAAAAAGCTCCACAGGCAATGTGGAGGAGAGAAACCTTAGAAGGGCCGTTCAAGGGGGGATCTCCCTTCTTAGATGTCGGTGATAGTAGTGTTGCAGACGGACAGTTGGTAAGCATGCACTCATGTGTGTAGTGAAACACAGATGAGTGCATGCAATAGCAACTGTACATTTTGAAAAATTAAAGATAGAGTTGATAGCGGATCTATTTGAAGCACAGGGGCGGCGCAAGAGGGTCACGTCCTCCCCGTCTTAGTCACGGGACATTCAGCACTCCGGTCGTTGCTCAGGGACAGCCGGAGACAGGGGGAAGGGGGGGTGGCACAGAGAGGGTCGCGAACTCCCGGCATCATCGCGGGACATCCGGCACTCCGGTCACCACTACGAAACCTCACACACAAATCACACCCTTACACTCTACATTGATCTGTTTTGTCCGTCTATACGAGTCAGTTTTGAATAATCTTTCAATGAGGATTAACCGTTTTTGTTGGACAGAGCTGATTATTTTCGACGGACTCACGAAACCGAAAATAATAATAATAATAATTCATTTAATTTATATGGCGTTTTTCTGGACACTCAAAGCGCTCCCCACAATGTAGGGTGGAAATTGCCTCCTTCACCACCACTGGTAGCACCCAAACTTGGGCTACGCAGGCTCAATGGCTACCATACACTGGCACCAGGCACACATCACACACACAATGGCTGAACGGCTCAGGAGACAGGGATTGATACCTGCCAATTAAGGGGAAGGGATGATTAGGTGGCCTTGATGTCAGAGACCTGATTGGGAATTTGGCCAGGAACGTCGGGGAACCCCCTACTCTTTGCGATAGGCGCCCTGGGTTCTTTAATGACTGAGATTCAGTCAGGACCTCGGTTTAGCGTCTCATCCGAAGGACGGCACTTGCAGCTGTATGGTGTCAACAACAACACCACTTTCCGACAACAGCCTTGACCGGGGCACGAACCGGTGATCTTCTGATCATGAGTCCGGAGCTCTACTCATGTACAGTAGCCACGCTGCCGATGGACACATCGACGTCCGTTAGGGAAACCGCTTTCATCTGTTCTCAGCGAACGTGCGATTATGTTAGGTCGGAATTCAAAACAAGCCAACAGAGTGCCAGCAATACCTTCCGTCTGTTTCACCTCCGCTTTTGTGACGGATCGGCGTAGCTGGGCCCTTACGAACATGACACGAACATCACACGCACCTCACACACACAGGCTGCCTCTCTCGCTGTCTCTGTCGGCGGTGACGGCAATTAATCAATAATCCGGCACCTTCGAAGCCTGGCCTGGATCGTCTTCCTGACTGCCTTCCTGTGTCTGAAATATTTAGACCACTTGACATTAAATGCATATATGAATGTCAATTAGACAGATCCCGGCGCCGATCTCACACAGACACACACACACACACACACACACACACACACACACACACACACACACACACACACACACACACACACACACACACACACACACACACACACACACACACACACACACACACACACACACACAGAGACACACACACACAGAGATAAAAGACTGTGTAGAAGAAAGCAACTCATCTCAGAATCAGAAATGCAAGGCTGGATCGTGGGGTCCTTTGTAGTGTTGAGAGTTGGTTATTGTACACTGCAGGCTCTTATTTTGGACCGGGTGTTCATAACCGTGTAGACTCATCAGATCATCAAAGTGTTGTTATGTCACCCGTCCTCTCGCGGGAAATGGTTTCTTTAGTCTGTGTCATGCAGAGGCAGAGTTGAAGGGTCAGGGCGGGGGTGTGACACGAAGCTGTGTTCTCAGCCGCCGCGGCGTCCCATATCTATCTATCTATCTATCTATCTATCTATCTATCTATCTATCTATCTATCTATCTATCTATCTATCTATCTATCTATCTATCTATCTATCTATCTATCTATCTATCTATCTATCTATCTATCTATCTATCTATCTATCTATCTATCTATCTATCTATCTATCTATCTATCTATCTATCTATCTATCTATCTATCTATCTATCTATCTATCTATCTATCTATCTATCTATCTATCTATCTATCTATCTATCTATCTATCTATCTATCTATCTATCTATCTATCTATCTATCTATCTATCTATCTATCTATCTATCTATCTATCTATCTATCTATCTATCTATCTATCTATCTATCTATCTATCTATCTATCTATCTATCTATCTATCTATCTATCTATCTATCTATCTATCTATCTATCTATCTATCTATCTATCTATCTATCTATCTATCTATCTATCTATCTATCTATCTATCTATCTATCTATCTATCTATCTATCTATCTATCTATCTATCTATCTATCTATCTATCTATCTATCTATCTATCTATCTATCTATCTATCTATCTATCTATCTATCTATCTATCTATCTATCTATCTATCTATCTATCTATCTATCTATCTATCTATCTATCTATCTATCTATCTATCTATCTATCTATCTATCTATCTATCTATCTATCTATCTATCTATCTATCTATCTATATCTATCTATCTATCTATCTATCTATCTATCTATCTATCTAAGCTTCTTTCTTTCACCACCATAGGATCGAGGCCTCTGCCAAGAATCTTCGCAAACTGCATGCTACCATGTCCTCCCTCCTCACTCCCCCCCCACCCCCCCCTCCATCATCTTTCTCTGCCGAAGACTTTGCGATCTTCTTTGAGGAAAAAGTGGAGAACATCCGCAGCTCCTTCTCCCAACCCCCACCCATTCCAAATGCTGAATCGAGAACCTCATCCTTCACTCTGTCATCTTTCTCTCCCATTACAGAAGCCGAGACCCTGACACTGGTAACGTCGAACCGTCCGACTACATGCCAGCTGGACCGGCTACCTTCCCCACTCCTCCAGACCATAGCACCAGACATCCTCCCATTCCTAACTGCAACCATCAACTCCTCACTCAACTCGGGGGTGGTCCCCACCTCCCTAAAACAAGCCAGAGTCACGCCCCTCATAAAAAAACCCTACCGTCATAGGCAACTACCGTCCTGTCTCTCTTCTCTCCTTCCTTTCTAAAACACTTGAACGTGCTGTATCCAACCAACTTACTGCTTATCTCTTACAGAATGACCTCCTAGACCCTAATCAGTCAGGCTTCAGAACTGGTCACTCCACAGAGACAGCCCTCATTGCGGTCACAGAGGCACTTCACTTAGCAAAAGCGCGAAAGGCCTCTCCTCTGTCCTGATTCTCCTAGATCTATCTGCAGCCTTCGACACAGTCAACCACCAGATCCTCCTCGCAACCCTCGCAGGAATGGGAGTGGCTGGCTCTGCGCTGACATGGTTGTCATCATACCTCAATGACCGCTCCTACCAAGTGTCATGGAGAGGGACCCTGTCGGCCACCCGCCCCCTGCGGACGGGTGTCCCCCAGGGCTCGGTTTTAGGACCCCTTCTCTTCTCCCTCTACACTAAATCACTGGGTAACATTATCACGTCTCATGGCTTCTCCTACCACTGTTATGCCGACGATACTCAACTCTTCCTCTCCTTCCCTCCCTCAGATATCCACGTCTCTGAGCGGATCTCGGCCTGTCTGTCCGACATCTCCGCCTGGATGACGACCAACCACCTCAAACTGAACCTAAGCAAAACAGAATTGCTCCACCTGCCGGCCAAATCCTCCCCCCTGACCGACCTTTCCATCACAGTCGAGAATGCAGCTGTGAC
>NC_140168.1:35520606-35526549 GCF_963971535.1 Notolepis coatsorum | reverse complement strand
AACACAGCCCAATCGCTGAACACAGGAGAGGAGAATGGAGCGTTTCAAGGGGTTTTAATTGTATTTCCCAAGCAGACAGCAGTACAACAGGAATCTGCAACAGAACAGGGTTAGAATGTTCTTGGGGGGTGAGGACAGGTGCACTCCCAGTGCAGCTGTGGGCAGAGGACACAGGTCTGTGTCTGGAGAGTGAGCAAGAGCACTTCTTGTGTAGTACAGGATGTCCAGGCAGGAAGGCGCACTGGAACGGGTATCCTGGGGCACAAGAGAAACGGATTAGAGCAAGGAATACACAAGAGCAGGTTAGCAGAGCTTCAGGCCGAGACGTCGTACCTAGGTAGTGATGTTTACCACCACGACGACTTCTGGTCAGCGTCGTCGAGTAGAAGTAGGGTCTTCGTCAACGGGGGATGGGATACAGCTGTGAGGAGTGAGGTGCCTGACAGCGTGTGAATCAGAGGGATGAGGTGCAGCTGGGCTGAGTGACGGGAAGTGAAGGGATGCTGGCCATATAAGGGTGTGAGGCTTCCGTGGAGGAAGAGAGGATGAGGAGGAGTGCGTGGTGGATGGAAAGGAGGATGAAGAGGAGTGTGTGGTGAATGTGAGGGGAAAAGGAGGGGGAGTGAAGTATGCTCGTGCCGTGACTATGACACAGATTGCAGAATGGGTACAATACAGTACGGCTCAATACACACAATTGTTAAGGGGATGCAGACCAGAGAAAGACTTCCGTCTTGTTTACATCAGGGTCCCCCATTTTCAATTCATCATAACATTTATGACATACAAGACATACAGATAAACAGTACTGTTACATCCAGACATTTATGACATACAAGATATACAAATATACATTACTGTTTAAGAGACAGAGTTTCTAAAAGAGAGTATATATACATGTGAGGGGGAAGAAACTGTACATTTGAGGGGGTTGGATGGGGGGGTGTTTGGACATTTACAGGGGCCAGTTTCGAATAGCAGCCTCCCGTAGGTGCTCTTTGAGAGTGGTTTTGAAGGTGGGTAGGGATTCACATTATTTTACGGCTGTGGGTAGGCAGTGGTGGCTCGTGCTCTAAATGAGTGAGGATTCGAGTGAGATTTTTTTTGGAAGTTAAAAATAATTACAGGTAAATAAATAGATAGATATGGTAGGTTATAGAAACTAGAAAACAGCTTCACAAGACATTTTGAGCTGTTGATACGCTGAATTTCAATAGAAATATTGCATCCTGATTGATCACATTGCAAATTTAGTACACACATATCAGATATATACATAAACAGAGTATCAGGTTAAAACTCACACAGCTAACACATAGAAGACACTTGATGTTGGGAGAGATTAGAGTGTTAAAATGGGGGAGGAAGTGAGGCTATAATGCAGTAGTCTGACCAGTTGTTTTATACTTCAGAAAATGCATTTAAATTAGAGAACTATGATTGAAGTGTGAATATGTATGGGACAATACTGGATAAAAGTGAATTGATCAATGCAACTATTTAGTTTCACTAAGCTTGTAATGATAGGAGACAGTTGAGACAGACACAGACGCTGCTATGTTTTGTAAAATATTCCACCAAATTGTAAAATAATCCTCACTTGTAAATGAACGGATAGTCCAGTCGGGTCTTCACTGAATTGACTTGTATATCTGACTATATTCAATATCCAAACTGTCATAGTTATCATAATCTATGAGGAAAGAACATCCTCCAAATGGTCTATTGGATGACTGTTGTGAGTCCACAGCAAATTATGGCATTCAGTTTAAAACAGTGGATAAGTACTGTACAGAGATTGTCACTTACAAATAGATGGCATTATAAATAGATAGATAGATAGATAGATAGATAGATAGATAGATAGATAGATAGATAGATAGATAGATAGATAGATAGATAGATAGATAGATAGATAGATAGATAGATAGATAGATAGATAGATAGATAGATAGATAGATAGATAGATAGATAGATAGACACATAAGTGTTGATTGCAATATTATAATACAGAAGAGATAGAAAACAATCACACAAGTGGCGACTGAGTGAGAGAGTAACTATTTTACATACTATTGAAAATAACTACTCCTACGAGAGGTGTGAACACTTAATTATGCGACTACAGGCTTGGAAAGAGAGAGGAGAAATTACTTTAAGGGAAACTATATGGCAGATGAAATGTTTTATGGTGTGTTCAATAATGCTGTGCTAAATATGTGCTTGTGACTGTACTAATCATTTATATTGTGCTGATTATGTGTTTTGGTCAACAACAAATAGGGTTAATAGTCCTGTGGGGTGACTGTTCTTGTTCTGTAATATGATAATATTATGAGAATATTATGATCAATGCTATGTTTCCAGGTAAATTTTTTCAGGTGTGTTGGGTTGACAAGTTGGTAAGTGGTTCTGACATCAACTTGAAGTCAACCAGGTGTAGACCCCGACATATTTCTTCTCACTGAATATTAAGATGAAATCAAATATTCCCAGTAGGGAAATATAGATAATTATGTAAGGTAGCAGCCCGTTCATGGATTCATGGATTTTCCTTTACGCTACAGGGTTTTTGATCAACTCTTACTGTGGCGGTAAGGAAAACATAAGAGAGGATGGTATGGTGGACAATTTTGATGTCTCCCACCTGTACAGCCTGGCCAAGCTGCACAGATGGGAAAGGAAAATTGTCACCGCAATGGCTTTTGTGGTCATGTGGACTCTGAACTAGACAGAGTCAAAGAGAGGATATATAGATCAAAATGGACGGTTGATTAATCCGGATGCTTACAACCTGTCAAAATTATGACGACTAATAGACACAGAAGAAATGCAGAAGTAGTCCAAATATTTCATGCTAAATCATTCTAACCTTGAAGAGGTCCTATGACCTATCAAAGTTACGGCAACAATGCAGAATTGCACACAAAATTGCATGGGAAAAAGGAGCAGAGACTATATTAGGCAAATTCAAACAACTATATGAAATGAATGTTATGAATGACCAAAACATGTGACTAATTTGTTCTTTTTCTGAGAAAATACAGGTGGAAGTGGCCAGTGGGCTAGAAGTATAGATTAGTTTAGAATAGGGATGTCCGATATTATCGGCCTACCGATATTGGCATTAAAATGTGATATCGGAAAATATCGGTATCGCGTGTGTCTGTGTGTGTGTGTGTGTGTGTGTGTGTGTGTGTGTGTGTGTGTGTGTGTGTGTGTGTGTGTGTGTGTGTGTGTGTGTGTGTGTGTGTGTGTGAGCATGTAAGTGCTTGCAATATCTACAGGGCCGATCAGCCTGTGCTTGGGTGCACAGTCTCAGGCGTGCAAGTACGTGGAAATAGGTTTCACATCAGGCAGCGGGAAGTATTTTAGGAGAATTAATTTCCGGCATTGTCCCTTGACCTACATACAGTTCCATTTGTAGATAATTCTGCTAGTTCATCTTGGGCTTTAGCAGCCAAATTAGCAGCTGATGCTGTGGAGAGAGAGAGAGAGAGAGAGAGAGAGAGAGAGAGAGAGAGAGAGAGGAGAGAGAGAGAGAGAGAGAGAGAGAGAGAGAGAGAGAGAGAGAGAGAGAGAGAGAGAGAGAGAGAGAGAGAGAGAGAGAGAGAGAGAGAGAGAGAGAGAGAGAGAGAGAGAGAGAGAGAGAGAGAGAGAGAGAGAGAGTGGTTCCTTACAGTCATGATTGCGTACTCTGTGTTAGTGTTGGCTGTGGTGCAAACACTAATTGGTAATTGGGAGACACCTGTGGAAATGCACCTGGGTGCCTAAAGCCCCCTGATCCGCCCCCTTCCTCACCAACCACATTTTATCCTTGTTACTTACGTCTCACGTATCCATGGACTGTTCTCCCCTGCTCTACCTCTCCCAGTCCTTGTATGTGTGTTTCTCATCTCTCTGTCCCTTAGTGTTATTTCCCTTCTCTCTCTCTCTTCTGCATGTCCCCCAGTTAGTCTAGTGTTACTGTCTTGTATTAGGTTCTCTGTTTAGTGTTTGTAGTCTGCCTGTTTTGTTCCAGTGTCTGGTGTCTTGTCTTCCGTAGTTGTAGTTCCTTGTGTTGTTTCTTGTAGTTCTGTAGTCAGTCTGTTTCCCCTCCCAGGTGTCTCCAGTTCTAATCATCTCAGGTGTTTCTCGTTTGTCATTTGTTCCTGTGTATTTTAGTTCCTTGTTTTCTGTTCTCTGTCGGTCCATTGTTGATGTCGCACTGTCTATGTTGCACTGTCCATGTGTCAAGTAAGTGTTCCCTGTGTTAGATGTGCTGGTTAGTGTTTAGAGATAATTGTTTTGTTTTCCCTTTTTTCCCCTCTTCCAGTGTTTACTGAGATGTTTTGTTTTGTTGTTAGTTTTATGTACCCTTGTGTCTGTTTGAGATTATATGTTATTAAAAACCCTTGGACTCGCTGCCCACCTTCATCTTGTCTGCTCCTGGGTCATGTTGCGTTACCACACCACATTGTAACACTCTTTCTTTTCTTGTTTTATCATTAACCATTTAAGCATCGGGCAAAATGGGGCTATTTTTTATTTTTATTGATTGCATACCCAAAGTCATTTGTGATGTATCATACTTTATACTTATAGCACACAGGTCTCTTTTAAAATGTAACATTCTGAAGTTTCTTTCACAATAAAGTCCCAACAAAAAATCACTTTGAGTGCTTTTTTTTTTTGATCCACTTTTTCTCCCATTTTCTATATTTTCTCCCATCCCAATTTCGTATCATCCAATTCAACCCTCCCCTGTCACGAACGCTGTTTCTTGCCTCCCACAAGCCGGCTGCAGTGAGGACTAAGTCATACATAGCACAAGTCCCCTCCGGTACTTGAGGTAACAGCAGTCGCATCTTTTCACCTGCGCAGCTCGACCTCTCAGTGTCGAGGAGTAACGCGTGGGAGGCTCACGCTGCCCCCGACACTTCCTGATTCTACTGCGCAGGCGCACCAACCGACTTGTAGGAGTCGCTTGTTCACAACGTTCGATCCCCACCCTTCAGTTTTTCCCTCCCCGTAATACGGCCAATGTGTATTACTGCGGACGACCAGCCAAACTGAAAAACAATGTGGAGAGCTGGATTCGAACACGCGAATCCTAGCGTCTCCACACTGGTGGCGAGTGCCTTAGACCACTACACCACCTAGCCGCCCAAAATCACTTTGAGTGCTAATGAAATAGAGTAACAGAGGTTTGAACACACTGAAGTAAAAGTTTTGTGTACTCACATTTCTGTTTCCTGGTTGCCAGATGCCTGTTTCTAAGTTCCCGCTGAGAGGTAAGAGCTGGAAAACACAACAGTTCCATAGCCTGAAGTCTTTTACAGGTCCATAGTTTATAACGATCCCACCGAAAATGAGTGTTTCACAAAGGTTTTTGTAATGTGTGTACCGGTGTTCATTCAGCATGATCATCCAAAATGGCAAACACCAATTCAGAGCCATCTGCACTGGATATCTGCATACAGCATACATTTGTACAAATCCCTGCACCAAAGCCAAATGTGACTAAGCTCCACCAGTGAATATTGTCATACAGTATAAACAAACTGACATCTGTACATCTGTTACAATGGAGTAATTGTGTGATGGGTTACCCACAAAGTCTCTTGAAGGGCCAATGAATTGTCAAAGACACCGCCATCTGGCACAGGAATGACACCAAACTGCCCAGTAAAACAAACAAATGGTTCAACAAAGTACACAATCATGTGTGGTGTGGCTGTGGGGGTTGTGTGATTTAAGCAGCCACGCCTACCTTAGCTACAGTAACAGGGCCAGGGAGCAGGCGTGGATGTGTGCACCTGTTGTTAATACATTTTGTTTTTTACTAAAGTTCATGGTTTAAAAAATTAACTCGTTTTAGTTTATAGTTCTTTTTTCAATACGTTGCTGCAAGCTATTATTTGTGAAAATGATTGCCACAACCCATATAGAACCACAGACAGC
>NC_140168.1:35438106-35515606 GCF_963971535.1 Notolepis coatsorum | reverse complement strand
TCTTCAGCTTCACGCCACTAATAATATTCCTAATTCAAATGCAGTCACCGTTCGTCTATGTCTTCATTTACCACTCGGGAAAATAGTTCGTTTGTTTAGGCACGTATTCTACTGTCTTGCGTTCTTTACTCACGGCGCCCGGTGTGGCGATAATGTCCCTCCGGTCTGAAGCTTCACTCGTTTCCACTCTGGAGGAAACACCGCAGTCGCCGCTATGAACTGGTTCCACTGGAGGAAAGGTAAAAACACAAAAAGAGCCGTGTGTCCTCGCAGCCCTGCGTCCTCTGCTAGCGTCCTCTCGACTCCCGTTTTCGTTCTGCCATTGTCCGTCATTGATTCTCCTTTCAGTAGCGCCAGCACTTCCGGGCACCGCCCCCGTCACGCCAGCCAGCCAATCACCTCGCGCTCCCTCCAACGACGCTCCCCAGCTGCGTAAGAAGAAGAGGGCACACATGTGTAGCCTGTATAATGTTTACATACGCTACCCCCCCCTGGTGGTCCTGCACTCGCCTGCTGTAGCTGTCGTCTGCACAAAATCACCATCCTCCCAAGATGGCTCTCTCCGCTCCCGTCAGGACCTCCTGGACTCCACTCCGTCTAAACAAACAACAGGGACAGCATGGTGCAGTACAGCGACGGTACTTCACATATCATTATCAGCTGATATTCACTTGCCTTTTCCATCAGCCAGGTATGCCTTTAGGTCCTCTTCCAGACCATCCCGGGACACGTCCTCCTCTTTGGCTCCCGCAGGTATATACACCCCCCATACAGATACCCCTATACCCCCACCCGCAACATTTCCCCCCCCCCTATTTCGATGGCTGTCCCGGCCATCACAGCTGGACCAAGCGGATGGGGGTTTGCCCAAGTTGCTGCGCCGGGATCGTCGAGGCGGTCTGGCCTCCAGGGGGACCACTGCAGGCCCGGCTTCGGCCCTTCCATTCCCTCGGCTGCTCCCTCCTTCCTCAGGATTGACAGGTACCTCCACCTCTCCAGGACCTCCTTCCTCAGGACCGACAGGTCCCCCACTTGACTCCAGGCGCCGGGATCGTCGAGGCGGTATCACCTCCAGGGGGACTACTGCAGCCTCGGCTGCCTCCAGCTGTACAGGTAACAGGGGTTCCTCCGCAGGTCTCGGTACAGCGGGGCCAAAGTGAAGCTCTGGGACCGAGACAATAGATCGGCATTCTGATTGACAGCCCCTGGCCGGTACTTGATTACGTAGGAGTAGTTCGTGAGCTGGGCCGCCCAGCGCTGCTCGTGTGCCCCCAGCCGGGCCGTTTCCAGATGCACCAGCGGATTGTTGTCCGTGAAGATAGTAAACTGGGCCCCCCAGAGGTAATCTTTGAATTTTTCGGTCACTGCCCACTTCAACGCCAGCAGTTCCAATTTGAAGGAGCTGTAATTCTAGTCGTTGCGCTCGGTCTGGGACAGGCCACGGCTGGCGTAGGCGATGACCCGCTCCTGGCCCCCCTGCACCTGGGACAGGACTGCTCCCAGCCCCTCCAAGCTGGCATCCGTATAGAGCCTGAACGGCTGGCCGTAATCAGCGAAGGCCAAGATGGGGGCCTCCAACAGGTTCCTCTTCAGCTCCTCAAATGCCTGCTGACAGGGCAGCGCCCAGGTCACTGGTGCAGATGGTCGTCCAGCAGTGCCTTGGAGCAGTCGGTTAAGAGGGGCGGCGATCCGGGCAAAGCCAGGAACGAACCGCCTGTAGTACCCCACGAATCCCAGGAATGACTTCACCTGTTTGGCCGTGGTGGGCACAGGCCAACTGCGGATGGCCTGAGTCTTCTCTGGGTCAGTTGCCACCCCCTGGCCGCTGACGATATGTCCCAGGTACCTCACCTCCCGGTGGAACAACCTGCACTTCCCTGGCTGGAGTTTGAGACCATGCTCCTGCAGGCGATGGAACACCATCTCGAGATGATCCAGGTGGCTCTGAAAGTCGGGGGAATAGACGATCACGTCATCCAGGTATATGAGGAGATGGTCATTCACCTGACCACCCAGGCAACACTGCATCAATCGTTGAAAGGTGGCGGGGGCATTGCACAGACCAAAGGGCATCCGCTCGAACTGGTACAACCCCAGTGGTGTGGCGAAGGCTGTCTTCTCCTGGTCCTACGGCGCCACTTCCACTTGCCAATACCCACTGGCCAGATCCAGGGTGCTGTACCAGGTCGCCTGGGTCAGATTGGTCAACGATTCCTCTATCCGGGGCAGCGGGTATGCATCCTTGTGGGTCACAGCGTTCAGCTTCCGGTAGTCTACGCAGAAGCGCCAGGATCCATCCTTCTTGCGGACCAACACCACTGGGGCCGCCCATGGACTGGAGCTCTCGCATACCACCTTGCTGTCGACCATCCCCTGCAGCAGCGTCCTCAGCTCTGCGTATAGCATGGGTGGAATCGGACGGTACCTCTCCCGAATCGGTGGTGCGGTTCCAGTGGGGATATTATGTTGAATCACCTTGGTACGTCCGAAGTCCTCCTCATGTGCAGCGAATACATGGGTCCATCGGTGCAGCAGGGCCGCGAGCTTAGCCTCTTGGTCTCCGGTCAGTCCATCTCCTCTCAGATCTAGGGCCGGATGGTCGGCAATGGGGGATTCAGCCACTCGACGCACGTCCACTTCTACCACCCCAGGGCTGGTGTCCCTCAGAATCAGCTGGTTGGTCCCATGGATATCCTGCAGGGGGACCAAGGACAGTGTGGCCAGGGAGCACCGCTGGGGGATCAGCACAGAGGAGAGGTGGGGGTTACAAATACGCAATGGCACCTTACCCCCCCGTACCCAGCTGATGGATCGAGCCACTCGCCAGCCACGCTCTCCTACCACCAGGTCAGTGTGGTCTTCCACTAACACCGGGCAGTCCAGGCGACTCATCCGTGGACTAACCTCTGCCCATACCACGATCTCCGACTCGGGAGGCACCAGGACAGGAGCCTGCCGCCGCAGTCTAGCTGTGCCACTGGCCACATCAGCTGGGGGGGTGCTCTGTACCTGCTGACAGAGGTTAAACGCCTTTTCCCACACCCTCCGGGCCGTTGGAGGAACAGTGGAGGTGAAAGCTTCCCGCCCCGGGTGTCCGCCCTGAAATATGCCCTCCCAACATTCTGAGATAACGTTCATGCCCAACAACCCATATTCCGTACTAATACAGTCATCGTTTACAATCACCACTCCCCGACCCAGTACCTCAATACCGCCGATGGTAAAGTCCAGAACCATGTAGCCCACAAATGGAATTTGTAGCCCATTAGCCGCTCGAAGGGTCAGCCAGGGTAGTCCTCCAGGCCCCTGGAACCCTTGATTTGCCAAACATAGTCACCTGTGAACCCGTGTCCAGCACACAGGGTATCTTCTTACCCCTAATCAGGACCTCTACCTCGGGACAGCGACCCACCATGGTTGGTCTCTGTAGGGCCTCCGTCGTACCTTCTGAACCGGTCACTTGCCCTGTAGTGACCGGGACTGTTGAAAATCCGGGGGAAGTGTGGTCCTACGCGTGCAGTACCTCTCAATATGTCCCGCCTCCCTGCAGTTCTTGCAGATCGGCCGACCCTGTTCATCCCACTGGTAGTTTCGCGGCCTCCGGTTGTCAGGGCGTCGGCGCGGCCGTGCAGAGGGTCTAGCTGAAGGGCCTGGCTGTTCCCACCTCTGGGCTGACTCGGGTCCAGGTCCAGAACCCCACATCTGGCTCCGTATTTCCTCGGCAAGGGTGCTCCCCAGCAGTGTCACCTGGTCACGTAGTTCCCTCTGTAGCTCCACCCGTAGCGAGTCTTTCAGCTGTTGTAGGCCGCTCTGGGATACTGCTTCGACGCCGGGAGGTGGGATAGCTGGGGCCGCTCGTTCCTCCCGCTCAATGGAGCTTGCTTCCTGCCGAACCTCCTCAAAAGTTGCCTCTGGGTTCCGTCTCAGATGGCGCAGGAGTTCGCGATTGATAGGGCCTTCCCGGAGGCCTTTAGTGAACTGCGCCCTCAGCCTCTTATTTTCCTCCCCTGCCCCATCTGGGTCACTAACCCTCCATAGGTACAGGCACTCTCTAAGGCGCAGGGTGAACTCCTCTATCCCTTCCTTCTCCGCCTGCCTACAACAAAAAAAACCTTCTTGAAGGGTATCAGAAGACCTATGGTCTCTGTACTTTAGGGTTAACGCCCTGATTACTTCCTTAGGGGAAGCTTTAATAGTGGCTGAGAGGAGCATGGCTTCTCTATGTGCAGGGCCATCAAGGGAGCTAAACAGGAAATCTATTCCCTGTGGGGAGGGCAATGTCTGTGCTCGCAAAAAGGCCTCGACCTGGGTTAGCCATTGACTATATTTAGTGGTCCCCGGTTCTCCACTAAACTTAGGGACCCAATGCGACCCCAAGTACCAGGGCATCATGACTGCTCGCATCCCCGCTTCTCTAACATTCTCATCGACCATGTTTGCTGTGGACTATGGGGAAATCCTACCGACTACGCCAAAATATGTCACCTGACCCCCACGGGAAGCATCCAGGTCTAAGGCAAGGTGTGCACATGCACGGATACTCTTCCCAAAGGGGCCAGCCGACCTACCACCATGAATTTCCCCAGGACCACAAACAGACAGCGCCGAGAAACAGTAAGAAAGCTTTTATTGCATAAAAATAGATAGTTTAATACAAGGTTATATTTTGATATAAATAACTGGTCGGTTAGCCTATTTAAAAGACCCACACGGGTCTATGACTTATCAAACGTCAACTTAGAATCACACTATACCACACGGTTCACTGCAAACATCCTGAAATAAGCATCGATATCACACTATCCCTCGGGGAGCCACGGCAAATGCTTTAGGGAGAATATAGGTAGATAAATACACACTAAGTGTTCACACAGTAAATTAAGGGGGTTTGGATAGGATAGTGGGTGTTGTTCACCGCTAGGGGTTGTGACCAGGCCCAGAATACTCCTCCCATATCCTAACCTAGGTCTGGGGCAGTGGAAGCGCTGAGTTACAAACAATACAAAAAAAGGTTAATGATAACCGGGGCCCGAAGCTGAGGGCCGGAAGGACGCCACCTCCTTCCGCTCCCGTAGCCCCTCTCGGCTTCGGGCTAAAAACTGTTCGGTCTGTACTGGGGTGTTTTAGGCCCTCCAAGCACCAGGCGTGCAATAATGTCCTTCCGCCTGTAATGAAAGGCACAGTCAGTAAGAGCAAGGTTCCCCCAGTTCACGGGTTCGTCACAATGCACAATGGATTAGATATCCTCCATATGATTTAGAAAAGAGAGAAAAGGTAGTTCACTGAGGATGGAGAATCCACAATACTAGGTTCCAGTCTTCGACAGTATTACTGGCTTTACTGTATGCCGTTCCGATAATCTTCAGCTTCACGCCACTAATAATATTCCTAATTCAAATGCAGTCACCGTTCGTCTATGTCTTCATTTACCACTCGGGAAAATAGTTTGTTTGTTTAGGCACGTATTCTACTGTCTTGCGTTCTTTACTCACGGCGCCCGGTGTGGCGATAATGTCCCTCCGGTCTGAAGCTTCACTCGTTTCCACTCTGGAGGAAACCCGGCAGTCGCCGCTATGAACTGGTTCCACTGGAGGAAAGGTAAAAACACAAAAAGAGCCGTGTGTCCTCGCAGCCCTGCATCCTCTGCTAGCGTCCTCTCGACTCCCGTTTTCGTTCTGCCATTGTCCGTCATTGATTCTCCTTTCAGTAGCGCCAGCACATCCGGGCACCGCCCCCGTCACGCCAGCCAGCCAATCACCTCGCGCTCCCTCCAACGACGCTCCCCAGCTGCGTAAGAAGAAGAGGGCACACATGTGTAGCCTGTATAATATTTACATATGCTACCCCCCCCCTGGTGGTCCTGCACTCGCCTGCTGTAGCTGTCGTCTGCACAAAATCACCATCCTCCCAAGATGGCTCTCTCCGCTCCCGTCAGGACCTCCTGGACTCCACTCCGTCTAAACAAACAACAGGGACAGCATGGTGCAGTACAGCGACGGTACTTCACATATCATTATCAGCTGATATTCACTTGCCTTTTCCATCAGCCAGTTATGCCTTTAGGTCCTCTTCCAGACCATCCCGGGACACGTCCTCCTCTTTGGCTCCCGCAGGTATATACACCCCCCATACAGATACCCCTATACCCCCACCCGCGACAGTTCCACAAATGTATAAGAGTACATGAGATGAACAAAAAATGTCTCAGCCTCCTTGCCCCGGTAGCGGGACACATTGAAATGTCCAGCCCTACGTGCCAACACACCATTCCCTTCAATAAAAAAACTCTCATTTAGAAATAAAAAAGGTAAAACAAAAAAAACAAATAAAACAAACAAGACTACACCGATTCCACTCCGTCCTCCACCGTACTGGGGCCCCGCAGTACCTTCTGCACAATCTTTCTCATCCTGTATAACTCTGTGTCAACAAAACGACCATCTCCTTTAAACCTCATATGTTTCCTTGCTGCCAAAACAAACAAATCCTTATCTGGAAAAATAATTTCCACCTCTACTCCCTTCCTGTTCTTTGTCACCTGTAAAAACAGTTTCATTGCATCCATTGTATAGCAAACATCATCTGAAGATCCAGAATCATCGCTCACATACTCCTCATCCCCACGCTTGCACATCTCCCCCCATGTACTCCCTTGTGTACTCTGTGTACTGCTGAGTTCTTCCGTCACACCTGTCTTCTTAGCTTGAGAGCTTGACAACCCAACTACTTCAATCTTCCTCTTCTGCCTAACAACCTTCATCCCACCGTCCCCCTCTTCCATGTCAATATCCTCTACTTCCTCCACCTCGACCCCCTCAACTGAGACCTTCGACCCTGTCCCTTCAAACGCTACAGCCACCCCAGGTACACTCCCCTCATCTGTAACCCTCCCTGCCACGACCCCCCCCCCCCTCATTTTCACCCCCATCAACTGTCCCTTGTATTACAACAGGTCCACCTGCCACCTCTGTAATCCTTCCTGCCACGACCCCCCCCCCCCCCCCCTCATTCTCATCCCCATCATCTGTCCCTCATATTTCAACAGGTCCATCTGTCCCTCGTACCCCAACAGTTCCACTCTTCACCTGGCTATTTAACGTGTCCCGGCTGACACAAGCTCCTTCTACCCCCCCCCCCCCCCCCCCACACTTCCATCCCCCCCATTCTGTCCTCGTACCGCAATCCCAGCCGTACCCACTCCTTCCATTCCCTTATCACTCCTATCTGGTACAATAACCTTCTCAGAAAACTCCCCACCACTCCTCTTTATCTGCCATCCCCCCCCCCCCCCCCCCCCTCAATTCACACCCCAAGCTGCCCTCCCTTTCTTCAATGCACTCTCCCCATCAATATCCCCCCCTGCTCGGCCCCTCCGGTCTCTGATGCCCCTCCCTTCCACACGCAAAACAGCGCATGTTTTGTGTTGTCGCAAAAATAATATACTCGAACCCGTCTATCAGTACTTTAAAATTAAGGCCCAACTCATCATCACGTTTGTTCATTATAATGAACGTCTGCCTTCTGTGAGAAACCACATGCTGTAGTTCAGGTGCCTTAAACCCCGAAGACATTTTCTTTAAGGGAGCTACAATCTTTCCAAACCTGGCGAGTTCCATTAATATAAGATCGTCGCCCACCAACGGAGGAACGTTTGCCAATGTCACCTTTTTTGCCGGTGTTGTGAGCGGCATCACAGACACAAAACTATCACGTATGACCAAACCGTCCGTTATCAGTTGATTAACCTTAATCAAATCATCCACAAAGAAAACAACTCCTCCATTCATCCTTGCCGCAGACTTAACGGCCGGAGCGCCTACTATTTTCGCAAAAAAGCGAGACTGCACTCCTCCACTGAACACGGAAATGCCGGCGCGACCTTAAAACCATGTCTCCTGGTCAGCTTAGCGAACTCCATGTCACCGTGACAGCAGACAGCTGCCCAGGCGAACACTGACAACGCTACCAGCCCACCATCAACACACAGCCAGTCAAATAAAACACAGTCTAATTCACAATTCGACAAACAACATAAAGATAGAAAAAGATTAGAAAGACTCACACGTACCTCCTCAGACTCTCGCCCCACACCACTCACCAAACGCTCCCACCATCCACACGCATGCGCACAGAGAGAGAGAGAGAGAGAGAGAGAGAGAGAGAGAGAGAGAGAGAGAGAGAGAGAGAGAGAGAGAGAGAGAGAGAGAGAGAGAGAGAGAGAGAGGCCTAGCCTAGCGCATACTGCAAAATGGATGATCATTATTTAATCCAGTGGCCCACACCAGCTATGGGTCTACTGTATATTGCAAATAAACACAAAGTAAGTAGACATCTAAATTATAAATGCTACAATGATTCACAACAGTGAGAAGCGATAAAAAAGTAACTCACCATTTGATGACTATTTTCAAAACTCCATATTGCTCCTTATTGCTCCGTCTGGCCAGTGGGGTGGGCGCCAGCGTTGCCTATAGCCCAGCTGTTATTAGAGAAAGCAAAATCAATTATGTGAAGCTGGCCATCTACTTATTTTTGAGGAAATGTAGGTATAATAATGATGGACATGGAGGGAGGTCAGTGGTTAGCTTCACCCAGGGAGAGAGCAAAACAGTGTTAATTGACAATACCCTTCTCAATTATTCTGGAGTCAGCGTCTGCCTGAGTGTGTGTGTGTGTGTGTGTCGTGTATTGCGTGTCCATGCATATGCAGCATTGCAGCATGCATTTGCTACTTGTGCGTCCCCTAATACAGGTACAGTATGCATAACTACAGTGTGTGTGTGTGTGTGTGTGTGTGTGTGTGTGTGTGTGTGTGTGTGTGTGTGTGTGTGTGTGTGTGTGTGTGTGTGTGTGTGTGTGTGTGTGTGTGTGTGTGTGTGTGTGTGTGTGTGTGTGTGTGTGTGTGTGTGTGTGTGTGGCACAGGCAGGATTACCTCAGGATTAACTAAAACCCATACCTTCTGATAGACTCCATGTCAGCGTGATCCTCTCCTTCATTACTCCTACTGTGTCTACTGAGACACACACATGGGCACACACACACACACACACATGGGTGCGCACACACACACACACACACACACACACACACACACACACACACACACACACACACACACACACACACACACACACACACACACACACACACACACACACACACACACACACACACACACACACACACACACACACACACACACACACACACCTACAGTAAACACCCTGCTGGGTTCTCCTAATATGGCTACATAGGATTACTACTCTGCACACAGCGGGGGAGAGGAGGGGTTGAGTTCACTGTGATGCAATCCATCACTGCTCACTGCTGGGTCTGTGAATTATGATTAGTGGAGGATTAAGCGAGTGCAGTGAGAAAAGTGCAGCCACTTCCATGTAGACTAGACCCCACGGCACAAGAAATATTCTTTTTTTGTTTTTTGTTTTATAGCCCTATAAATAATATAAACATGTTTAAAATGAATAATATTTACTCATTTTAAGTATGTTTGTGTTTCCAATGCACAATATAACGTTAATATATCAAATATAAATAATCGTTTTCCTGAACAGGAAGTGACTCACTGTCTGTAGCCGCATTTCTCCTAGCCGTATTTCTCTCGTCTCGGGCTAGACGCAATAGCGCTCTGAGTGTGCGTGCACGCCGTGCACTGTTTCATCGCTGTATCCGTCGCAGCCAATCAGTGCGTAACGCGCTGTGCGTTGAAATATGATGTTTATGATGGAAGCCAGGCGCGATTTGAAGCGGTCAAAGCAGCAGCGTCTATAATTTCCGTAGCCGCATTTCTCGGAGACACTCTCTGATTGGCCGACCACAGTTTTTTTTTCCGTAGCCGCATTTCGCGGAGACGCTCTCTCTGATTGGCCAACGCCAGTTTCTAGGTTTCTAGGTTGGTAGATAGTTGTGTTGTTGTGATGCAGCTATTTGTCTTAGAGCGTGACGGCAAGTTCTTTCGACGGTTAAGCTTAGGCACTCTTTCAAAGTTGGTTAAGGTTAGAGTTTGTCTTAGAACAGGGCGATAGAACGTCAGGTAGTTTGCAGGCTGTTTGACAAGGAAATGGGCAAAGACACAGCTCGTCACTCACACAGTACTTGTTGGCTAACTTGGCTAACAAGAAGCTATATATGGATTGCAGTGTGGACATGCATGGACATCAACACAGTCTGGACAGTGGAGTGGATATACTTTATCAAGCCCTTCTGCCTGCTGGACCACTGTGCGTTTCAACTTAACAACAACAAGGTAGAGTTGCGATATCTCTCTCTCTCTCTCTCTCTCTCTCTCTCTCTCTCTCTCTCTCTCTCTCTCTCTCTCTCTCTCTCTCTCTCTCTCTCTCTCTCTGATTGTGTAGGGCATATTGGCTGCATTTGACTGACTGTGATCATAATTGATTGATGGCAATGGTGACAGTTGTATCCAATTAAATATTCGCCAATGCGTGGTACATGTTTGCAAAATCTTTGGTATAGCGCCCCCCATGAAGAAGAATGTACGGGCCGCCACAGCCTGACAGTACTGTTGTGAGGAACCCCTGCTTTACTCTCATCAGGCATTATCCCCCTCTCACTTGACAAATATTTAAATGATTTATTCATGTTTTAATGCATGTTGTATCCTAAAATGATATACGTTTTTGAACTTGAGCCGTCACTGCTGCGGTTGATGAACAGCGCAAGCACTGCAGAGTGTCGACCCAGGGTAGGGTATCCTGCTGAGAGAGAGAGAGAGAGAGAGAGAGAAAGAGAGAGAGAGAGAGAGAGAGAGAGAGAGAGAGAAGAGAGAGAGAGAGAGAGAGAGAGAGAGAGAGAGAGAGAGAGAGAGAGAGAGAGATTTGAATTCACCCCTCATTAAGTCCGCCTCTTAGTAGTTAACCGTTGCCACTCCATCAATTGATTGGAGTGACGTGGTGTTTTTAGCATGTAGAAGGTGTCATTGAGTCATGATATATATCAAGACATTTTGGACACAGACAGGCCTTATATCATCAAGATGCCATCCAAAAGACCTTCATTATGCCATGGAGGGATATATGCAAACGGATGACTGAAAGCTAAAATTAGATGAATGATAGATGAATTGCATATGAATCATGATACACAGCTAACTAGCTATAATATGCTAACACTCGCTGTGAGTCAGACTTGACCACTGATGATAACGTGCCCAGGGCCGGCTCTGACCGATTGGCTGCCCTAGGCAGGATTTGTATCTGTTGCCCCCTTGCATCACAGTTTATTCACTACCAATAATATGCACTCACCCTTTTGTTTTCACATTTTTCTTTTATTGAAAATAACCCACAAAATCAAAGAGTTAACATCAAAACAGTGAACAAGTGACATTATTATAATAAATATTTACAATATATTATCTTAATATTAACCAGTAGCCTACTGCCATAAATAAAGTAAGGTCAAATATAATTACAATGAACTTAAATAAAGTAAAATAAATAAATAAATAATTGCACACAAGTACTGCACACAAACACAAAAGGCACACAAGCACAAGGCTTTGACTTGTAACATACTTAGAAGCCCCCTCATCAAGCTCACTTTACTCACTTACAGTCTTACTTTCCTAACCTTTCTTGCAGTAAAGTCATCTATGACGTCATCATAAGACAACTGTTTTGAGACCACATGATTTATGCTTATGATGGAAAGTCCACAGAGACATTCTTGCACCATAGTAGATCTCAGGTAAGAGCGCTTGAGCTTAGAGAAGCTGCTTTCAGCAGCAGCCACTGTAACAGGAAGAGCCACAGTGATTCTCAGAGCAACCCACATGTTGGGGTACATTCAGTCAGCTTCTTCTCATGCAGAAAGGTCAAGAGTTCCATTAATGGAAATTTTATTAAACATTGTCATTACAATGAAATGTAGATTTACATGTACAGAGTCCAATAAAGCAGTAAACTGCAGTACATTTATTTGGCATTAACATTAATGATATGCACTTTAAAACACTTATGTAACTATATATATAAACTCACTTTAGAGACTGAAGGGTAACACAACAAACCAATGGCTTACTACAACAATTAATTATAAAGGAGATGAAAAGGAATAGCATTGTTTTATTACAGGGTAAACAGATGTCAATAAAAATGTAGCCTACAGTATGACACAGGACTGAAACACCTGCTGAATATACCTGATTTCCCTGATGATGACTGGTACTAGTTTTCTTATTTTTATTAGTTGTTATGTAGCCTACTTTTTTATGTAGGCTACTGTTATGCATGCAGTAGCCACTAGTCTGTATTTTAGCTATAACGTTACTGTCATCCAAAAGTAAGCTAGAAAGTTAACATTACACTCTGTTCCACTGTTCCACTAGTCAACAATTAATTTCATCACATTAACGTTACTGTACCTCTGCTCTTTTCGTGTTGTTCCTCCGCTTCTTTTTCTTCCCTGAGCACCGGACTGTTTTAGTCTTTTCCATAATATGTTGATATTATTGTAGAATATCCTGTTAACGTTCGAAAGCCCTTATATGGTCCGTCCATCACTTCGCCCTCGTCTGTCGGCCTAACGCAGTTCGATTGACACCCTACCCAACCTATTACATGCTTCCAGTCTTGGGTTACAAGGCCGAACAGCGAACAACCAATGAGCGTCAGTTTCGGACAAGTGACCACAAGTGATTGACCGTTTTTGTAGCCAATGAAATTCTGGAGCTTTTATTTATATTTGTTTGCCTTTTCACTTTGTTTTAGTTTCAGAAACTGGATAAAAAGTTAAACATCCCGGAGCGGCCGTGTAGCGCACCGGACTAAGCGTCTGTCTACCACCGCAGATACATTGGGATCGAATCCAGCTGCGGTACCTCCGGCTTGGTTGACCGTCCATACTGACACAATTGGCAGTGTCAGCGGGTGGGAAAGCCGGTGGGGTGGGTCCTGGTCGTTGTAAACAGTGACTCCTACAGTTCGGTCGGGGCGCCTGCACAGCGAGGGAAGGATCTGGGGGAGGTAGTGTGACCCTTCCACACGTTACACTCCCCGTCCCCCAGTGAGAGTCCGCGCTGCCAGGTGAAAAGAAGCGGTGGGCTGGGTACACATGTGTCGGAGGAAGCATGTGATAGTCTCTGCCCTCCCAGACCGATGGTAGGGGGTAGAGTGCGCAACAACCAGGAAGGGGATTGGGAATTGGCATAACGACTACCATTGGGATGGGAGAAAAATGAAAAAAGGAGGGGGAAAAAGACAATACAAAAAAAAGAAGAAAGATAAACATCCCATTGCCTAAATCGGCACAATTATTTAACAATTGACACATTTTGACACAATTGTCTCTATGCAGCCAATTATTCAGTGCAGAGAGAATACTAACCAAATCTCAGCCTGGGTCTGGAGTTGAGTGGGGATAGGGGGATGGGTTGCTATTGTTGGCCACACCTTAGGTTTTACCAAAAGAGGTCTGGAGAAATTCACAATAATAACTCATCTCCAAGTTTTTGCCTTTGAGATCCGATGGTTCTCGAGCCGTAACGGCAGATGGGGCAGGAGCCTATCTCCTGTTTCCGTAGCGTGAGGCAGCTTGATGTACAAGTACACCCCTTGGACATGACGCTAGTATGTCGGAAGGACTTCCCCCCAAACCAACCCTTGATGCTGAGTGTCAAGCAGGGAGGCTATGGGTACCATTTTAAATAGTCTTTGGTATGACCCGGCCGGGGGTTGAACTCCCAGCCTCCCGAACTCAGGGCGGACACTCTACCCACGAGGCCACTGAGCCGGTAGAACTCATCTCCAACCCACACATCAAACCAAAACAAATGTTTTAAGAAAGTGTAATACCAAGTCTGGCTTCTTTGCATAGAACAGTTCTCTCCTGAACTGGAGACAAAATAATGCATTTACAGTGAATCCCAAGGAGGAGGAGGAGGAGGAGGAGGAGGAGGAGGAGGAGGAGGAGGAGGAGGAGGAGGAGGAGGAGGAGGAGGAGGAGGAGGAGAGAGAAGCCATCCCTGATGCCGTCTCTAGTCTGAGGACCATTATTATTGTTAGGGTCACTCAACAGCAACTGCCTATACTGCAAATCACTGAGGCTTTTACATGATTAAACTGCAAGAAAATAACATTTTCATTGCATTAATAACATGTGAAGGATACTTTCAATTTAAGAGGTATTATCACTTTTTAACTTTTTAACTTTGAAATTGTATTACAGTAGGTGCGAGAGATGCTGAAAAATGTTCTTTCATTCTTTAATTATATATATATATATATATATATATATATATATATATATATATACTGTATATATATATATATATATATATATATATACTGTATATAAAAGCTGCATTTTTGTTCCATTTTATTCTACTACACTCTCAAGTCATTATACTTTACTTATTTGTTTATTTGGACAATGCAAAATGTATGAACACAGTGAACATGAAGCAGATACAGTCACCTGGAACATGTGTAAACAAATTGTGTAAAAATTGCCGGATTTAGCACAAGGCTAATTTCCATCCGTTGTCTCCAAACATAAAGACAAGATATATAAAGCAGTAAGAAATGTACAAATAAGTAGCAGCAATACACAAAAATACTAGTGGCTAGAGACATATCACATGTGGTTACATGACTGGTTGGTCTTCAGCCAATTCTTTTTAGTTGACCTATAATAAAAAAAAAGGTGGGGCTTTCCCTTAGCGAACCGGGGAGACTGTTCCACGTTTGGCTGCCTTTTATAGACAGGATGTTTTGACCAAACGTCAGTCTACGTTGGACCTTGCAGTCACCTCTGGTGTCTGACCTGGTGCCAAGTCCAATGGTTTATAGATGAATTCATGTACAGGAGGGGGAGCTAGTGTATTATGTAGTGTATTGAAGCAATAGGCAGTGTATGAACTATTTCATGTGCCTTGGTGTGTAGCTGTGATGAAGGTGGAATGACATACACACATGCTCAACACCAGTGTTGTAGTAGGCCTACTCAAGTCAGAGTCCTGGACTGATTTTCAGGACTTGTGACTCGACTTGGCCTTGAGCACTGATGACTCGGACTTGGACTTGGAGTCGAGGATTGACTGCATTTGGACTTGGAAGGTGCAGACGAGGACTTGTTAATAAAAGATAATAATAATAAACTCCCTTTGAAACGGTGACTGCTGTGTCATTTATGTTTAATATAGACCTTTGTTATTTGTATGTCAGCTCTTTGACTGCCAGAGTGGAGTGGACTCAACCTTGATGACTTGACTCGGATTCGACTCAGGCTCTTCTTTGGTGACTCGGACTTGGACTCATACTCAAACACTGGGGACTCGAAACTCGACTCGGACTCAATATTTAGTGACACTGCTCAAAACACACACAAGCACTAAGGTCACTTTCACACCTGAGCTCTTTGGTCCGCTTTAATGGAACCCTGGTTTGTTTCCTCTAATAGAGTGTTTTCACGGTGCATCATCAAACCGGAGGTCCGTCATTTGGGAGATACTGAACGTATCCAATACAACCAAACTTTCAACTGTTCCTGGTAATTTATGCTCAAAATGGTCAATTATTGTCGTGTTTTTGGCTGTACTAATCGGTCGGACCGGGAAAAGCATTTGGAGTACTTCAGATTGCCAAAATCTATTACAAATCAGGAAGAAGAGTGCAAAAAAGGAGGCAAACACCCCCTCTCCTCTCCTCTCTCCAGTCTGAACGAACTACCAAAGTACCGATCAGCATTTTGATCCAAAAATGTGTACTAGACTAGAGTAGACGACTATTACAAAATAAATTCGAATGTAAAGATCAGTTGATCTAGTAACGTTATTGAATCACCTACCTTGGCTTTCACAATACACATGTGACATGTCATCGATGAGCTGATACTGTGCCTCGCTCACCCATCCACACACCATCTGGTTGTAGGCAATAGGCATCCAAACGTTTGTAAGATGTAAGGTCTTCATCTGTGTATGGACTTGGTGAAAAGACAAGGTAGTTCACTATGTCGGGATAGGCAATAGAAGGCATATCATGACCGCCGTATATATTCCCCCACAGGCGAATATTGGCAAAGCGCTGGGGGAACTACATGATCACCTGAACAGACACCAGATAAAACATCCGGACGCGGCGATGATAGTGGCTGGCGATTTCAACCAGGCGAACCTGAAGAAAGTGATGCCGTCCTTTTTTCAGCCTGCTCCACGAGAGGGAGGAACACGCTAGACCACTGTTATTCCCCGTTCAGAGCCGGCTACAAGGCAGTAGCCACTCCGCCACTAACGGGGTCTTCAAGCTCGAGTGATCACGACTCCATCTTGTTATTCCCCGCATACCAACAAAGATCACGTGACGCCGTCGTGTCACGTGAGACAAAGAAGTGGACTGACGAATCAGAGGCCACGCTCCAGGAAGTGTTAGCAGACACGGATTGGGACATGTTCCAAGGCAGCGCCAGTGACGTCAGCGAGCTCGCAGACACAGTGGTGAGCTATATAACAACAATAGCTGATAGTATCGTCCTCACGAAAAAGGTGCAGGTTTTCCCAAACCAGAAACCGTGGGTGGACAGTACTATTAGAGCAGCTCTGAACTCTCGCACCACCGCTTACAACCTGGGTAGAGAGTCAGGAAACATGGAGGAGTATAAGGCTTCAGTCTATACTCTACGCAAGGCTGTTAAACTTGCTAAGAGGACATATGCTGACAAACTGGATACACAAATGGCACAAAACGACACAAGAGGATTATGGCAGGGACTGAAGACAATAACTGACTACAAAGTCAGCGCCCCCTCAATGGGGAGCGACGACGCCTCCCTCGCGGACAAGCTCAACTCTTTCTACGCCCGGTTTGGTGTAGACAGTGGCGCTGTTGGCTCTCCGGCTAGTGACGTCACTGGCGCGCCGGCTGTTGTGGAGGGGGGGGGGCAACCGCGGGGGGGCGGGGACGCTCTCTCGTTGTCGGAACACAGTGTGAGAAGAGCATTTATGCAGGTGAACACCAGGAAGGCTGCTGGCCCAGATGGTATAACAGGACGCATACTTAAGTCCTGTGCCAACCAGCTGGCCCCGGTGTTCACCGCCATATTTAATCAATCCCTGGCGGAGTCAGTGGTCCCTGCCTGCTTCAAGATGTCTACCATCATCCCTGTACCGAAGAAACCCTCCCCAACATGTCCAAATGACTACAGACCGGTGGCACTCACCTCTGTGGTCATGAAATGTTTCGAGAGGCTGGTCAAGGATCACATTTGTGCCTCCCTCCCCAGTGATATGGACCCTATGCAATTTGCATACAGGACAAACAGGTCCACTGACGACGCGGTCTCCCAGGTACTGCACAGCACCCTCTCTCACCTTGACCGTCAGTAGGGGGGCTATGTGAGACTGTTGTTCATTGACTACAGCTCAGCGTTCAACACCATAGTCCCCACCAGACTGGTGGACAAGCTGATCGAGCTGGGTCTGAGCTCCGCCCTGAGCGCCTGGGTACTGGACTTTCTGAGTGAAAGACCCCAGGCGGTCAGGGTGGGGGGTCAGACCTCCAACACCATCACCCTGAGCATCGGGTCCCCCCAGGGCTGTGTTCTGAGCCCGCTGCTGTACTCACTCTACACACACGATAGTGTGGCCAAGTTCAGCTCCAACTCCATAGTGAAGTTCGCAGATGACACAGTGGTGGTGGGGCTGATCTCGGACAACGACGAGAAGGCCTACCGGGAGGAGGTTGAGGTACTGGAACGCTGGTGCAAGGACAACAGCCTGCTCCTGAACATTGGTAAAACCAAGGAGCTGATCGTGGATTATAGGAGAGGTCAGCAGGAGACACACACACCACTGATGATCAACGGGGCTACCATGGACAGGGTGAGCAGCTTTAAGTACCTGGGGGTCCACATCTCAGAGGATCTGACATGGTCAACACACATAGACACAGTAGTAAAGAAGGCGAAACAGCGCCTCTACCACCTGAGACAGTTAAGGAAGTTCAGAGTATCGGGGAAGATACTCCAGTTCTTCTACTCAGGAGCTGTAGAGAGCATCTTGACCGGAAACATCACTGCCTGGTATGGAAACAGCACGGCACAGGACAAGAAGGCCCTACAGAGAGTGGTGCGCTCAGCCGAGCGTACCACGGGTATTGCACTACCTCCCCTGCAGGTTCTATACAACAAGAGGTGCAAATCCAGAGCCTGCAGAATAATGAAAGACCCCCACCACCCCAATAACAGCCTGTTTCAGCTGCTGAGGTCAGGCAGACGCCTGCGAACCCCAGCTACTAGGACAGAGAGGCTTAGGCTCAGCTTCTTCCCCCAGGCCATCAGAGTCTTGAACAATGAACATTGAGTACCACAGAACACTGAACTATCCACACATAAGCACACATGAGCACACACACGACACGCACGCTGTGCACGCTCACACACTAGCAGCCACTTTGACACTTTAACATGAGCGGGCACACACTCATGCCGCACACACCCACACTTATTGCCAAAAGGAAAGGCCACTTTAAACTAGTATTAGCAACAGTAACAGTGTATTGCACTACCAAAGCTACCTAGCATGTCCTATATACTCTGTAAATAACTATGTACAAATGCCGAGATGTCACACCATGTTGCCTGTTACCTGTTATTGCACAATGTTTTTTGTATTGGATTCTATTATATGTTGTACCACTGTATTGCACATCGTTGCGGGCAAGACCACCCGCATTTCATTGTATACTCGTATGCCGTGACAAATAAAACTATTGACTTGACTTGAATTGTCGGGTCGTAACTCCAAGATGAGCCAGCTCGTACGGATCTTCACCACCTATTAGTCTGAGTTTATTAGAATATCACGCCCTTGCCTGCCGACTAAGTCCTTCTCTGTAGGTTCTAGCAGCTTCCACACGCTTTCCTGAACTTTTCTGTGGTTTAGACATCCTAAAATCCTAAAAGGTCAACTTAAATCAAACATCAGCGTGCAATCCATTCTGATGTTTAAATCCCAGTATCGCCCGAATGGCCGCGCATCCGGGTTACTGACCAAATCGTGACGTCGGTGCAAACACTCTATAGATGGTTTTGGGTGGTGTGAAAGCTCATTCCAACTCTGGTGCGGATCAAAGAAGCAAACTCTGTTCCGCCTTAAAACGTGGGTCTTGGTTCACTTGCAAGTGAACCCTGGTTGCGGTTCATTTGAGGTGTGAATGCAAACCGGACCAAATGTAGGAGAATACCCGAACAATTTTGCATTTCATGAAGCTGATTTAACATTTAGTTGACATTTCTTGTATAATTCCAAATGTTTTATTTTTCATCATCATAGCGTTATTATTCTCGCAGTTGGTCAATTAGAAATAGCCAAATAATGTTGTGATACTAAACAAATGATTCAGGTAGCCTAGAGAGTGGCCCATAATGAATTACCGACAGTGAATTGGGAAACGTATATTATTTCTAGTGCTGTCAGGCGATTAAAAAAATGTATCTAATTCATTACAGGATTTGTAATTAATTAATCGAATTAATAGCATTTTAATCGCATAACCATTTTAGGCCTGATATTCTATATTCTATAATCATATTTCAAATGGAATGTGTCCGGATGGCAGAATTCAGTACTGTATCTACAAAACCTTCTCTTTAATCATCTTCCATTTATTCATTTGCTTAGATTTTTCAGGTCTGGTCAATTTTAGCATGGTGTTATTCACAGTCAAAGATACAAATGTATTGATATTCTCATTTGGTTCATTACAATTTGCTCAAGCCTAGTAACAGACACAGTATTTCTGACACTGGAAATACATTCCCTGCGATCCATATGTCCCTAGAATCAGATACCAAGAACATGCAAATGGACCATATTTAAAAAAAGTCTGTAAATGTGTATTCTACGTTATTATGGAATGAATGAGATTAAAATAATAATAATAATAAAATAAAATAAAAACTTTTTTTTTATTATTAATTTTGAGTACATTTTCATAACGCGATAATTTGCTGTGTAATTAATTAATCGAATTAACGCGATAAACTGACAGCCCTAATTATTTCATAACATTTGTGCAACAAGCCAAGGTGGAGATCACATGATATGTGTAATTTTTTTGGCCACATATTTAATCTCTTACCTTGCGATGCAGCTGGATGCTGCTATGGTTGAAGAACCACAACAAGTTCACTCTTTTTTTTGCTGTAAAAGGTATAAATAATGTGACAATAAAGGAATCTGAATCGGAATCTGAATTTAGAGAAATCATGAGATCCTGTGCAACAATATAATCTATTGTATATATGAGTTTGCCTAAAAAGTTTTTAATTCATGAATGAAATCATGCTTCGTATGGGGGATATGTGTTGCCAGATTAGATTGAGAACCCGCTTTATCCCCTTCATTATGTAAGGGATAATGTATAGCTACGAGGTCATTGTCGCAAAATAATTGACCGACACAGAGTTTAGAATACCGAGGCGCCTCGCCGAGGTGTTCTAAACGTCAGTGAAGGTCAATTACTTTGCGACAATGACAGAGTATAGCTATACATTATCCCGCTTATTACATGGCTAACTTACTAACAATATACCTAATTCATTTTACACCATCGACAAGACGAGATCAAATGCAGACGCAGTTGTTCTATGGCTCTGTCAGTCCAAATAAAGTGATTATTATTATCGCCGGCAGCCGGCAGGTGTGTCTGATTGCACTGATGCAGTGTGTGTCAGTGGGCTTGATTGCTCCAGCTGCAAAAAGCGAAAATCACCTGTGATTATTGCGCGTTGCCCATGGCAGTGGTCAGTTATCGAAAAATTATTCACCGCTGTCAGGGGCTATTGACCAATCACAATCAAGCATTTCAGCGAATGTGAAAACGCCATGTAATAAGTTTAATTATTCCTGCACATCCTGGAAACCCAGAGTAAACGTGCATCTCCTCAGTGCCTGTGCGCCTCCGACGAAAATGAATGAGGACAAAACTACCAAAATTGAAGAAATATTCCTGCAGGTTTGAAGCCCCCTTTTCACAGTATAATGTTGGTAGGTAGGGATGACCCCCGGACCCCGGTTCTAAACGGGAACCGGTACTATATTAGAAAAGACCGGAGTATTTATAAGCTCCGACGTCATCGGTACTGCTATCGGTACTCGAGAAATTATGGAGTTTTATTTTGAGGAATTTAAACGTCGCAAACTAATCTTGTTGGCCGTTTTCTATATCTCTCCTCCGTCGGTCTCTCTCTGCCTGCGCGAGGAGGAGCGGGCTGTGCTGTGCTCACACACACACTCACTCACACACACACACACACACACACACACACACACACACACACACACACACACACACACACACACACACACACACACACACACACACACACACACACACACACACACACACACACACACACACACACACACACACGGGTGCTGTTGTAGGCTACAGAGTACAGACAGCTCTGCTCTCATCATGGCGGACAGAACGAAACGTTCAAAAGTCTGGGTCTATTTTACTAAAGTTGATGCGGACAACGCTCGTTGTGCAACAAGACATTTGCCAGTAATGTATAAGCGCTGGTACTTGCCAATGTGGCTGGCGGGGAGCTAACGTTATTAGCCTGAGCTGAGAGCTCCGAGTAGAATAATGGCTGACAATCCGGAAGTAAATAAACGAACGAGAGCTTCCGATTGGTGGTAAGAAGAAGAGGTGGGTGCAAGCGGTGTGACGTAATTGGCAGATCGACTGTCAATCAAAATAGTATTGTATGACTCCAACTTACATTTGTTGTTAATTATGAAAAGTCTATAATTCAGACACATTTAAAACATTGCTGCTGCTGTTGCTGCTGAAGAAATAATATTTATTTATATTTATATAGTTATATAAAAGAATAATAAAGCAATGTCGATTCTGTTCTTAATTAATGGTTTTTTTTCTTGCAAAATAATCAAAAAGAACCGATAAGGGTATCGATAAAGTACCGAACCGTTAAGCAGTATCGATAAGAGTAGTAGTATCGATAAAATCCGAACGATACCCATCCTTATTGGTAGGTAATGGGATTATGTCCAATTATGTCCAATAAAAAGCTAACCTGTGTGATCACATGGCTTTGTTTCGGAAGTTTGGTGCACTTGACAAAGTGTAGTGTGAAAGTTAACCAAACCAAACTTCACTCGTAAATCACTCTACCGTCTACCGAACTAAGAAAGCGTGATCAGAATCTCTCTCTCTCAAACACAAAAACACTCACACATGCTCTCTCTCTCTCGCTCCGTGTGCCCCCTTGCCTGCCATGGACATTGTTCTCCCATTATCTCTGTGTCCCTCTCTCTCTATCTCTCTCTCTCGCTGTCACTGGCTCTCTCGGTCTCTCTCTCATAAACATACACAAACGCAAAAACACACACCCATACAGTACACACACACACACACTGTAGCAGACTGGTAGCAAGAGAGAGAGGCTCTTTGGACATTAAGGGAAGAGACATCTCCAACATCCAACATCTCCTGGGGCCCGTGTATGATGTGCTGCGGGGATAGAGCCGTAGTGGAACACATACACACCCCCACGGCTTCCTCTGAGGTGGGATTTGGGGGAGATTTAAAGAGATCGGTGAGAGTGCACCCGGAAGTTCCGTCTGTCCTCTGGGCTTGTTTAAAGAACACTTTATTCTATAGCCTGGCTGGCACTAGCCTCCTTCGGTGCATCCTACCTACCCCCCCCCCCCCCCCCCCCCCACATACACACACACCCTTTTCCTGGCTCCTCCGTTTTGTTTCCTTCTTCCTTTACTATCTCGTGTTATACTTTAACTTGCTGTACTCTCTGGTGAAATACTTTAACTTGCTGTACTCTCTGGTGAAATACTTTAACTTGCTGTACTCTCTGGTGAAATACTTTAACCTGCTGTACTATATGGTGTTATACTTTAACTTGCTGTACTCTCTGGTGAAATACTTTAACTTTGCTGTACTATATGGTGTTATACTTTAACTTGCTGTACTCTCTGGTGAAATACTTTAACTTGCTGTACTATCTGGTGTTATACTTTAACTTGCTGTACTCTCTGGTGTCATGTCACATTTATCTGTGAAAAGTAACTTTCAAATGTCTTTACCTCCATTGTCCATGCAGTCATTATCCCATTTTATGACACGAGTTGTACATATGGTTTTAAGGAGATGGTGACTTGGAGGCGGGAACTGCGGACCAGGGAGCCAGCAGGGTGGAAACACTCCCCCCGCGGCCCATTATTCTCTATTGCTCTCCTTGTCTGACCAAGGTCAATTGATCAGCTTGGGACTGTGGGAAATGTTTCTACTGATTGTCCCTGACACACACACACACGCGCGCGCGCACGCACGCACGCACGCACACACACACACACACACACACACACACACACACACACACACACACACACACACACACACACACACACACACACACACACACACACACACCACACACACGTGCATACACATACACGCGCATACACTCACACACACACACACACACACACACACACACACACACACACACACACACACATGTACATAGACACACACAGACGCACACTGGTTTTTCACTTTATCAAGGGCACAAGACAAACAGCTCTGGTTAGGGAGACAGACAAGGTGGGGATGCTAGATGTGCTGCTCTGAATGTCTTCACACATCGCCTGTTAACTGATGCTGAATAAGGGCATCTGTCCCCAGGAAATCCCACAGCATGTGTGTGTGTGTGTGTGTGTGTGTGTGTGTGTGTGTGTGTGTGTGTGTGTGTGTGTGTGTCTACCTGCCTGAGTGCCTGTGTATGCGTGGGTGTGCGTGTGTCTTTGGCTCTCTGTGTGTGTGTGACCTTTGAAGACTTGCTGTGTTTGCAGTCTTGTTCCTTAGCGTGTCAAATGCAAAAGCACACTCATCAACCAATCGACCAATTAATTAAGGGGACGATTACATTGTTTTCCTATTATTATTATTTTACAGCGACAGCATGTTGTGGCTGAGCTTGAACAAAGGCTTCCACACACTGTAGTGGAAAATACAAAGCATTCCAAAACCCTGACTACTACAGAATGTAAGTCTTGCGTTCTTGATCCAAGGTGCATTGGGTGGGGGTATGGCATACTGTAGTAAAACAACACGTTGTTTAAAGAATGGCCAGATGTCATAAAGCGTACACAAATAGTACATGGCGCACATTTTCTAAGAAGCATTTTCTACATTACTTTCATAATGGAGTCTTTGGATCCACAAATGTAATGCTGAGTATCTTTAGAAAATTATTTGATATGACATGTAGGCTACACTGTGTATTGCCTATTTCGGTCTTGAATAGGATTTGCTCTGGACTCTGTCTTGACTTGATCTTGACTCGAACTACCTTGGACTCAACTGAGATGGTCTTAACTACTAACTAATCACACCACTCTTGCTGCTCATATCCAATTCAAATCTTGCCCTGAACTGCAAGGGAGTCATGTACTCCGCAATCTCAGGCCTTGATTCCCTGCTCTTCCCTCTCCTGACTCTCTATGCTTCCAGGCCTTGGTTCCCTGCTCTTCCCTCTCCTGACTATCTATGCTTCCAGGCCTTGGTCCCCTGTTCTTCCCTCTCCTGACTCTATGCTTGCATGCCTTGGTCCCCTGTTCTTCCCTCTCCTGAAGCTATGCTTCCAGGCCTTGGTCCCCTGTTCTTCCCTCTCCTGACTCTATGCTTGCATGCCTTGGTCCCCTGTTCTTCCCTCTCCTGAAGCTATGCTTCCAGGCCTTGGTCCCCTGTTCTTCATTCTCCTGACTCTATGCTTGCATGCCTTGGTCCCCTGTTCTTCATTCTCCTGACTCCCATGCTTCGAGGTCTTGGTCCCCTGTTCTTCCCTCTCCTGACTCTATGCTTCCAGGCCTTGGTTCCCTGTTCTTCCCTCTCCTGACTCTATGCTTCCAGGCCTTGGTTCCCCGTTCTTCCCTCTCCTGACTCCCATGCTTGCATGCCTTGGTCCCCTGTCCTTCCCTCTCCTGACTCTCTAAATGCTTCCAGGCCTTGGCTCCCTGCTCTTCCATTTCCTGTTATCTTCCAACCACAGTAAGAGATCAGAATCAGAATCAGAATCAGAATCAGAATCAGAATCAGAATCAGAATCAGAATCAGAATCAGAATCAGAAAGGTCTTTATTGCCAAGTAGTTTACACATACAAGGAATTTTATTTGGTCGTTTGGTGTGACATTAACGGACAGTCAATTAAAATCAAATAAAAGGTAGAATAAAATTAAATGGGATATTCTATTATATTGTACTTTTATTTGTATTTAGTTTATAAATAGCTGTAGCTGCTTCTCTGTGTGCTAACACCATGCTACCAAATTGTTCTGTTGTCTGTCAGTTGTTGTTGCTCAGTTGTTGTTGCTCTGTCAGTTGTCTGTCAGTTGTTGCTCTGTATGTATGTCCTGCCTTTTTAATAATGTTCCTTTGTGTTTTATTTTTATTTATTTTATTTTATCCCCCATCCCCTTTCCCCTAGGGGGCTTTTTAACCCCAAATAGGCCGTTATTGAAAATAAGAACTTGTTCTTAACTAACCTGCCTATACAAATAAAGGTTTGATGATGATGATATACCATTTTATTGTATTAATGTCGCACCAAACAAAATCAACTTCAAGGAGTGCTGAATCATGCCTAGAGATGGAGTTGTGGCTAAGGCCCCTGCCTCTGGAACCACATGTTTGCTTGTTGGCCTGGGATAATTTCCTTGCCTCCTCTGCCTCCTGCTCTACCAACAGTCTCAATAAAAAAACATAATAAGGAGAGTGAACAGCCCACTCTATAAAACTCCAACCAATTAGAAAGAGATCAAGGTTGTCTGTCTGTATACGTGTGTGTGAATGTTCTCTCAGTCCAGGACCAATTTAGCCTAGAATAGTTGAACTTACAAACTTGTGTGGGTGAATAACTAGTTGAAAGTTATTCATCATTAATTTAATTGATTTCACATACCTACTTTGAAATCAAAGGCATGGAAGTAATTGGGTTTCACGCGAGACAAAGTGAAAGCAGAGGTGATAGATGTTTTGTGTGCGTGGGTGTCTACTTCATTCTCCAATAGTCCAGGACCAGTTCAGCCTAGAATTGCCAATCTTACAAACTCTTGTGGGTGAATAATTAATTGAACCCTAATATTATATGTAATTTAAATCTGTAAAAAAGAAATCTGCAATAAGTCAATGGGTCTCATTCCCGACATTTTTTCAAAGAGTTATTCTGGAAGACTTATCTTGGAACCACTGAGACATAATCAATGACAAGTTCACTCTGAGTCCTAAACGTGCTGGTAATATGTCTTAAGTGACTGAAACTGTCGCACAAATTATATGATCTTATATCTGCTTGGAGAATGGCATTCTGTCTTAAACTCGAAAGCGCGTTCCCGTTCAGGTAATTTGCATACAAAACAACGCCTCCAGAGCTCCTTATAAGGCAACTAGTGACGCAGCTGTGTGAAAATGGAATGGCGGAAGTGCTTTGCGAGTCTTGTGAGCCGCGTGATTACGAAACCTAGCGTCAGTCAGTGCCAATCAGCGAGCGTCTCCGATAAATGCGGCTAGGTTTCGTAATCACGCTTGCGCGCCATAAAAACTAGATTAGATTAATGTATTTGTGAGGATTGGTCCTATACCGCATGCAGGGCCGCCTGGGAGAAATGCGAGGCCCTGTGCGAATTTTTTAACGCGTAACATATGTTTTGCCTGGAAAAAAACATCGTTATTAACAAAACATTCGGTAGGGGAAGGAAGGAAGAGTGGGGTAATGTCATGACATTTTCATTAATCTTACCTGCACCAAGGAACGCAGGGCGAAAGGCCGCAACACAGGTCTCCACGTTGACGAAAGGCCTCTCGCTGGCGGGACAAAAATAAGCTATGGCCAGAGCCTTGTCATGGTGCAGGCCCGACTACATCTTCTGTCAAAGATGATGTCGTAGTCAGAGTGCCAGAACCCCCTGCTATTCTCACGGCTAATGTCAATGGTCGTAGCACAAGCTAACAGCTAACTAGTCTCTAGGCTAACTGATAGCATCAAACGAACGTTCCCAGCCGAGCGCAGCCGGCAGCTAACGTCGTAGCTAAACAGCTAACTGGCTAACAGTTAGCTCAACCAGGCTATCGCTAACCATTAGCTAACGCAGAAGCAAGCTATGCGGCTACATACAGGTGCTGACACCAGGCCACACACCGTTAGCTACTAGTAGTACTACAACAGCTAGTCGGCCAGTTTGGCTCCAGAGAGAGAGAGAGAGAGAGAGAGAAGTTCATCTGCCAAACGACCATCCTCTTCATCTTGGCTGCATGCGCTGTCTCTAGGTTAGCTAACGCTAGTTAGCCTTTAGCTAAGCTAGCTACTAGCCGACATCATCATGGCTATATCCCGACTGCACCATGACAAGGCTCCGGCCATTTGTCCCGCCAGCGAGAGGCCTTTCGTCAACGTTCCTTGGTGACCGACCGACTGATAATGACCGACCTGTTCGTCTTGGCTGGCATAACTAAGCATAATAGTCAAAAGCTGCACGCGCGAAATAGTCAAACGCAGCTGACGCACGCCGGCGTACTACACATGATGTAAGTAACCACTCCCTTTGTTGAAACCAATAGTATGTCTGCTGCAGAGCCCCAGAGCTCCAATAGTGAGTATGTCTGCAGACCCAGGAACAAGTCAGACACATTCTACAAACGTGTCTAATGTGAAATATATAAGCATATAAGCTAAACTAGATTTTAGGTCTGTGATGAAAAAGGGCCTCGCGGGAAGGGGGACCTCGCATTTTCCTGGACTCTGGACCTTTCTGTTTTTTGTGTGTTTTGGTAAACACTGAAGATGTGTCGCTTGTGTTAGTACTGGACTCAGCTAAATAATACTGGACTGCCTCGTATTCCATACGCTCGTTTATTGACATTCTCTCTCTCTCTGTTCCTCCCGAGTGGATCTGTTCCTCCCCGAGTGGATGTCCAAGTAGCTGCAGAGCCGCAGAGTCAGAGGCGCAACGCCACAGTGCCGTCTCTGCTCTGAGCCGAGCTGCAGAGCTGCAGAGCCTACTCAGCCCAAGGACATTCTCCCCTTGTGCTTTTTGTTGTTTTTGCTCTTCTCTGTTTTGGAAATAAATACGCCCTGGTTTTTGGCTAACTCTGAACTACCTGTCTGTGCCGTGCTGTTGGGGTTGTTGACATACCATAACATTATTGGCATCATATACAGCTTGCGGTACACCTGCCGCAGCGCGCGCGCACACACACACACACGCGCGCGCAGTACTGTATATGAATGAATGAATGAAATATAATATATAGCCTACGGCGGGCGTAATGAATGAACGCAGTATGGCTTATTATTCCATAATTAAGCCTATAGGCTACTGTTCATTTGTAGGCGCACACAACACTTGTTATGGAATATTAATGCAGTCTATTTCCACCGATTAGCTTTAGTTCTTATTTATTTATCCACTGTCATTTCAATGTTGGTGTATAGGCTATATAGTGTATTTCAATATAAGTTTAATTGATTAATGATATATTCGAAGGAATGCAGGTTTATAGCTATATCAACCCCCTCCAATGTACAGTAAATTACCAAGTATGGTTTTGTCAATATTCCAATGTACAGTTGTGCTTGTACAGTGTAAGTCTATCCCCCACCTACCCACCCCTCCTACCCAACCTCCTCCAACAGTTTCTACGTCAAATGTACTCTCTTTTCTGGACTCTTTTTGTATCACAAACAGTACTGTATTTGCAAATCTGGTATGTCATAAATGTATAGATGTAGCAGTACTGTCTATCTGTGTTGTGTGTGTCATATATGTTATGATGAATTGAAAACCCTGATGTAAACAAGACGAAATTCTTTCTCTGGTCTGCATCCCCTTATGTAATTGAGCTGTACTGTACTGTACCCATTCTGCAATCTGTTAATAAAGTTTTCAATCAATCAATCAATCAAACAAATGTCTGTCCTATTGTCATAATCACAGCACGGGCATACTTCACTCCCCCTCCTTTTCCCCTCACGTTCTCCACACGCTCCTCTTCAACCCCCTCTCCATCCACTACACACTCCTCCTCATCCTCTCCTTCTCCATCCACCCCTCCCTTTACCCTTATATGTCCAGCATCACTTAACTTCACGCCACCTAGCCCAGCTGCACTCCATCCCCCTAATTCACACGCGGTCAGGCACCTCACTCTTCACAGCTGCACTCAATCCTCCCCTGATGGAATGCCTACTTCTACTCCTCGACGCTGACCAGAAGCCGTTGTGGTATTAATTACCACTACCCAGGTACGACGTCTCTGCCTAAAGCTCTGCTGGATTCCATCCTTGTATTGCCTACTCTAACCTGTTCTCTCCTGTGCCCCAAAGGACCGCCGTCCCTGCCTGGACGTTTCCTGTCCCCGAAGAGGAACACTTGCTCACCCGCTGCAGCCCAGCAGCTCCCAAGACAAGAACAAGGACCACTTGCTCGCTCGCTGCCGCCACGGCAGCCACAAGACAAAACATAACCCTGTTCTATTCCCCCCAATTCCTGTGTTGCTCATTTCATTAAACACCCTTGAAACCGCTCCTATCTCCTCTCCTGTGTATTCAGCAATTGGGCTGTGTTCCAGACCACAATCTCACACCCATTGTATACCAATCAATGGGATACATTGCATGTTGACCTGCATTCTTTCAAATGTATATAATTAATCATTAAAACAGATGTGTAACAAATAAGAAATACAAATTCCACAGAAGGCATTAAATAATAATTATTTTCAATCATTTCACAATAATTGCATAATTGTGTTTGAATATCTGAGTAATTAAAGTAATTATACATTTGTCCAAAATAGCTGGTTCAGATATGGTTACGCAGCTGCCCTGTGATCAGATGAATCCATATTATAAATCTTTCCGACATCAAATGCGTAATTTCTTATCGTACAAATATTGTCATATTTATTTTAATTATGATTAAGTAATTAATTCCAAGGAGGCCTGTAGCGTTGACATGAAGGAATCACTATGAGAACACAGTCTGTCAAGTTAATAAAATGTTAAATTAGTCAATCAATCATGAGATTTGATCGTGGCTGAGAGCAGATTTAAGAGTGCTGAGGAGCACTCTTAAATCTGCTCTCAGCCACGATCAAATCTGATCTCAGGAAAATTTGGGGACTCCCGCTCCCAGCCCTAATATGTCTTAAATGGGCCGAAATCTGTCTAAGACGAAATTTTTTGTCGTAAATTCGTTCAGGAATGAGACCCAATATCTGTTTCAATGTGGTGTGTGGAGGTAGAACCCAAATGGTAAATGGCGCATTTATATAGCAGCGTTTATCCAAAGTGCTTTACAATTTATGCCTCACATTCACCCATTCATTCACCCATTCACTCACACCCACGGTGGAGGCAAACAATCAAGTGCCAACCTGCTCATCAAGAGCAGTTAGGGGTTAAGGGTCTTGCTCACGGACACTTCGACACGCTGCTGGGAGGAGCAGGAATTGAACCGGGAACCAACCGATTATCAGACGACCGTCCTACCTCCTGAGCCACTGTTGCCGTAAATGCAGGACAAACGGACATAGAGGCTGGTTCCAAGAGTGTTTAATGAAAAATAAGGCACAGAACCACAGGAACTAAATAAAAAAATGTGGCAGCCTGGCTGGCTAACCAAACTAACTAGAGGAACAAACTGAGAAGCAAAAACATGAGAACAAACTATACTTATATACTGGACATAACAGTAGACACACTAACATTGCACCTAGACAATGGACCAGCACAGAGACAGGGGAGAGTGAACTTAGGCCCTGTCCACACGTATATGTATATTTAGAAAAACTGATATTTTCACGCTCCGTTTAAAAAAAATCCGTGTCCACACGGCAGCAGTGTTTTTAAAAATACCTCCGTCCAGACGCAAACAAAGAAACGCATATAAATAGCAAATTGTTCCAAAAAGGATGCCGGGCCAGTAGGTGGCGATAAGCGATATCTCAAATACCATATAACAACAGTCTGAGCATGCGTAGTGAGCTGATTTTCATTCGCAGCAGCAACTGAAAAGTAAAATAATGTAGTGACAGAAAATCCGAATAAGAGACAATGGACCTAGTACTGTTGGCGGTGTGAAAATATGCAGACAAACATTAAGCCCGGAGCCCTATTTTATGAAAATCCGCCTAAAATACATACCTAAGTAAATAAAAGATTGCTCCACTTCTACAAGGTCCATTTGCATGTTCTTGGTATCTAGGGACATCTATGGACCTCAGTGAATGTATTCCCAGTGTCAGAAATATTGTGTCTATTACTAGGCTTGCTTAAATTGTGATGAAACAAAGGAGAATATGAATTATGATTTTTCTTTGCAAGTAATTTGCTTGAAGGCAGCTAGAATCTGTTGGGTAGTGTAGTTCTTCAAAATGCCAACGCTCATTGAGAGCTCTGGATGTCCTCTTCTTATAATGCCTACAACCGTCATCATTCAGTGACAGCCGCTAATTCAAAATGGCGGATATCCGCGATAAATACAACCCATTTCAAAAACGTAAATCTCACTAATAACACTTTAACCTATTGGTAAACAAACGTGACTGCTGTTGTGACATGGTTAGGATGTTTACTCTTGAATATGTTTGGAAAAAAAACAATAATTATGTCAGACAGTCTAGACTCTAGAGAGAATGATTCATGACGTGATGTCATTTCACTGTCATTTCACGGGGTGGAAGAAGTTAAGCGGTTTTAAATATCTTTGGAACGGTTTGTGTTAAATTGTATCTGAATCTGGAGATTATCTTCTCTCTGTCAATTGAAAGTGTATATCTCGTTCGCATTAAGGCTGGCTGGCAGTGCACATAGAATAGGGCATAATGTTCTCCCTCTCCTCTCTCTCTCTCTCTCTCTCTCTCTCTCTCTCTCTCTCTCTCTCTCTCTCTCTCTCTCTCTCTCTCTCTCTCTCTCTCTCTCTCTCTCTCTCTCTCTCTCTCTCTCTCTCTCTCAAGGCCCCTGCTCTTCCCTCTCCTGACTCTCTATGCTTCCAGGTAGCCAAACGTTACACTATAAAAACAAACTGGATAGTTGACTTAATCTCATTAGCTGAAATATTCTAAAATCATTAAGTCTGCTATAAGCATAAATGTGTGTGCGTGTGTGTGTGTGTGTGTGTGTGTGTGTGTGTGTGTGTGTGTGTGTGTGTGTGTGTGTGTGTGTGTGTGTGTGTGTGTGTGTGTGTGTGTGTGTGTGTGTGTGTGTGTGTGTGTGTGTGTGTGTGTGTGTGTGTGTGTGTGTGTGTGTGTGCGTGCGTGCGTGCGTGCGCGCGCGTGTGTGTGTGCGTGCGCGTGCACAAGTGCCCGTATCTCTGGCCAGATGAGATCAGAGAAGTTTGATAGTATTTACTGAGGATGGACAGATAATGTTGATATAATAATAAAAATAATAATTATGTAATAATAATACATAATAATAATACATTTACATTTAGTAATTTAGCTGACGTTTTTATCCAAAGCGACTTGGTATGATTAATTTGAGCTATTGTTAATACAGTTCTCTCAGCAAAAATGTGAGTGTTTGTTTAAAAAAGGGAGTGTGTGCAATGAGTGTAGATGGATGGGTTGATGTAACATAGAGTCATTGAGCATCCTGATGGCCTGGGGATAGAAGCGGGGTCACAATTCATTAGAATAACAGAGGCCTCAGACTGGAAGGTGTTAAGTGAAGAGGGGGGGGGGGGGGGTTACATTGTTTTCTGGGTAGAGTAGTCATTATGGCAAGATCTGGAGCATAGGGCACAAGACCGGAGAGGATGGAGGAGCTTCGTCGATGGCTTATGTTCAATTGGGAATTTAAAGGCCTAAGTAAGTAAGTAAGTAAGTAAGTAAGTAAGTAAGTAAGTAAGTAAGTAAGTAAGTAAGTAAGTAAGTAAGTAAGTAAGTAAGTAAGTAAGTAAGTAAGTAAGTAAGTAAGTAAGTAAGTAAGTAGGTAAGTAGGTAAGTAGGTAAGTAGGTAAGTAAGTAAGTAAGTAAGTAAGTAAGTAAGTAAGTAAGTAAGTAAGTAAGTAAGTAAGTAAGTAAGTAAGTAAGTAAGTAGTCATTATACATTGTAAGATAAATGGCTCCATTCTCTTGAGGCCTGTTGCTATGTTATCAGCATGTTTCATAAGACATATATTGAAAAGTATCCGCACGATTTGTACAGGTGATGGCTTATTTTCAACCTGTAAGCCTACTTTCATATCATGTAAAGAAAATTATAATTAAGATCCCTCAAAAGGACCTATAAATGTTTTCTTAGTTACGTACACAACAAACTGGGAAAGTTTCCTAAAGATATCTATTCAAATGCGTTTTCGAAAATCTCCATTTTATTTTCCAAAAATGCCGTTTACGTGTGCGTTTTCCGTACTTGTGTGGACATGGACAGGGCCTTAAAATACACTAGGAGAAAATGGGAACATGATAAACACCTGGGCTGATTACAAATGGAGACATAATTATTTTAATAAATAATAATTACACATTTTAATTATGTTTGTGTTTAAAATGCATAATAACATGTCATATAAAATATAAATCATTGTTTGGTGGACAATTCCTGTTCATCCCCTCTCTCTTCTGGGGTGATAGAAACATTGCATGGTCAGTGTGCAATGCAGCCAATTGAAAAATGCACATAGCAACATAAATGCACATAACAACGTAAATTTTGCCAATCAGCGTCTTCAAATATGATGCCTAAAGGGTGATTAATTTATCACTGCAAGCAGAGTCAGTGTGTTAGAGTTCGCCTGATGTGATGAGACAATGATGAACGCAGGGACTCAAGAGACAGGATTTAAGCTGCCCCCAAATTCAATAATATCTCTTCTCCAAAAGCCATTTGAGAGGAGAACTTTGGTGGAGAAAATACAAATAAAAGATCAACCTGACATCAAAATCAAACAGCAGGCTAGTGAAAAAGGTAAACATGTACGAGCAAGGCTTCTCCTGTAATTGGTACAACAAGCTTTCCATGCTTGCTTTTTAAAATGGACTGTTATATTTCTTATGGCTATCGCGTCCCGCTCAAGCCTATTGAGATACCCCTTATCTCCTTGTACCTACTGTACACCACCACGAACACAACTTATACACCCATAACTGACCGGGTCCCGCCTCTATGGAGGCGTAGCCTATAAGACCATGGTCATGGTCACCAAACACCCTTCCTCTATTTTCGTTCCATCATATTGGATGCAATGCACCTTATGTAACTAGTAGTATGAAAAAGATTGGAGGAATTGCGTAATGTTGAAAGCATCTTCAAGGCATGTTTCAGCGACACGACGGGCCTATGTTGATGTTCCTCATCTGTCGGCAGCCAGATCAAGGTGCAGCGTACAACGTTGGCTATCGAGCCGGGTTGTACAACAGTGAGCCCTGTGTCATTAGGCACGGGTATTAGTGTTAGTAATGCTGGGTTGTTGTTACACAACCATGTTGTGTGTCGGCGCCAGGGGGGGATGGTTTGGTGAACGTTCACTGCGGTGAACGGGTTCCAAACGGTCCTGCAAGCGTGCTGTTAAACAACTAATGCTAGCTACATGCTAATACTAATGCTACATGCTGAACTCTACTGCTACGCTGTTCTAATGTATCCACCGTGAGATGTTGTCACTTCTCCCTCCTCTTGCCCGGTTCATCAATGAAGGTCAGTCGGTAGCTGATGTGGGGGTTTTGCTGAGTCCTATTTACCTTTTTACGGGTAAATGGGTTGACAACAGGGTAGGCCGTGGCTAGGTAGCCTAGCCAGGTACGTTACCTTTGTGTTCCGGCGGGGTCTGTTGAACGGTGTCCCCATCTGGGAGCCGATGCGTGAGCTCGGCGGTGTAGCAGTAGAGCTATACTACTGCAGGATGGGACTTAATGGCGGGTTAGGGCTCAGCTGGCTAGTTCCTATCCACATTGGCGTCGGGTAGTGGGGCTATGGGTCCAGCCGACATTGTAAACATGTTGTGTGTTGTGCGCAGGCGGTTGTTGATCTGGGTTCCACATCGCCTCACGCTAGGCTGTAGTAGTGTAGGGGCTACTGTTTTGTTCTGTCACTCTGCTATGAGAAGGTCTGTCTATGCTACAGCTTTCTCTCCTCTCAACCATGCATGCTGACGGTCAATCGGTGTCTATTGGGGGAGTATGCGGGGGGGGGCTTTGTTTACCTTTTTTGGTAAATGGGCTGAGCTAGGGCTGGTGTGCTGTTGTGAATATTTTGAATGAAGGCGGGACTAGTTCGCTCTGGTCCGCCTCCCCTTAACGTTGTGTATATGGGTTTGCTCATTCTACAGTATTTTGTGGTTTAGTTCTTTTATTCATTTAACCCTTTCATGGTGCACACGACAGTGGAGGTTGCTGTTTGCAACCACCAATGGTGCTCCGTGTTAACATCAGTCCTTTGCTTTTGACATATTGAAACAATGCCCCGCCCGGCCGACGCCATGGGTGGGTCGGCCTGGCGAGTGGCTGGTGGGCTGCTAAAGCCTGTACCGCCACGGTATGGAATTGGCAGCGATTAGAACTGTGTTCGAATTGCTGTTTTTTCTATTAAAAAAATTGTGTCTGGTGGCGGGGCCTTGAGGGCCAGCCGACGTCGACACATCGCGCGAGGTTGTTGACGTTATTAGCTTTGACCCAGCCGCAAGCTATAACCGCTCAGGGTTCCCCTCTCCGCAGGGGATTTTGGTCTTCTGCTGGAGCGTGGGCGGTATTGTCCTAGGCCCCACACCGTCTCACACCGCACAGCCAGAAGAGAAGAGAAGAGAAGAGAAGAGAAGAGAAGAGAGAGCACGGCCTCGTCAGCGGCGATGACGAGGCCCTCGACAGGCGGCCATGTTTTCCCCCGCCGGAGGTATCCTGGGCGTTGAATCGATAGGTGTCCACAAGGCAGACAGCCTTGGCGGCCGAGGGATCAGCCATGTTGGATGGGTTCGGCTTGAACAACAAGCCGTCACCGTCCTGCCGCGAGCAGCCCGCTCTCCGATCACTCCCTTCCCCAACACCAGCGGAAAAAGTGGGCTCTGATTGTTTCCTTTGGCTGCGGGCCGCGTGCCTTCGTTGAAGCGCGGGCGGCCCCACTTTTCGCTTCTCATGGGGACAGGGGCTGACACCCAGTTGATGGCTGAGCCTGGGTCTGTCCGTGAGAATGTTGTGCTGTCAAGCGGCTCCCACACCATAAGCTGTGTTGGTTGAGCCTGGTGTTACGTCTGTCAACTATAAGTGTTGTCAGCAGGGGGGCTCGAAACCTTTTGAGGCACACAGTGCGGGCTTCCCTGGCCTCGCCTTCGCCAGGCCAGGTATCATGTTGGTGCCTCCCACTCCTGCAAGATTGGCAGTGGTCTCGCAGGCACGCGTGATTTGGGTGGTAGTAATATCACTGCAGGGCTACGGTGTGTAGGAACCCATGGGGTCCTTACACCTTGCATGTCCGGCTGCAGAACAACTCCTCAGCATGTTCTGGAGGGGTGTTCAGTGGGGGGGCTTTTTTCACCTAGAAAGCCCCCCGTATCAAACCGGCTCTTTCTGTCGGGGTCCCCCCTTGGGTGCGATTGCCTCATGGGTGGTGTCAGGGTCAGATGTCCCGACACGGAACACTCTGCTCGCACGGTTCCAGGGTTGGCTACGCACAGCGGGTGGGACCGGGCCAACTATCTACAGTTCCTGGCGGACCTGCGCCACATGGCGGCGGGTGCGTTGGGAGTGTCATCACATATGACTACGGCAGTACCATATGTCGAGGTGGATGGAGAGAACGCTGAGGCGGGGACTTGTGTTTACACAACCCCACCCGTTTTCGGGTTTGGTACAGACCCTATTGTCAGGGTCTCCAGCAGTGACAGCTCTGGTCAACGAGATCCAATCTCTGTGGACGAAGCAAGCCATCGTCGTGGCGTTCTACTCCCGGTGTTCTCTGGTGCCTGAGAAATCGGGAGGGGTCAGACCCAGGCTGGACCTGTCCCATGGGAAGGTTCAGCATTTTTTGGATCGTCTCCTACCTGTTGAACACTGTCAGGTGGGGGTCTGGTTCTCCTCCATAGACCTGTAGGATGCGTATGCGCATCTCCGATATTCCATCCTAGGGCTTACCTACGCTTCGTTTGCAGGGTTAGCGTATGAGTACCAGAGGCTGCCGTTCGGTTTTCTCTGGCTCCCCGCATCTTCACCAAGTGCGTGGAGGCCGCACTGGGGCCTCTGCGTCGTCAGGGGTTATGGAGTGTATTCTGCCCTGACGACGTTCTGGTCCTTCGCGGTCAAGGTGGATCGTCAGGTCTCGTACCAGGCAGGTCCCTACCAGCCTGGGGTTGCTGTAGACTGGAAGTAGAGTACTCCTCTTCCCAGTCAACGGTTGGAGGGCTATGGGCATCCCTCTCAGAGCGTGTTGTCAACACGCTCGGGAGGTTCCGTCCTAGGACGGTTACGGCGCTGTCTCACGTCACGTTTTTCACCGACGCCTCCCTCGCTGGTGACGCGTCGGGCCAACGCAGTAGGGGGCAGCTGGCAAACCATGCTGCCCGGTCTGCGCTACGTTCAATGTGTTGGTGTTTAAAGCGGTCCTTCTGGTCCTCAAACGGTGTTAATCAGGACGGACGATACGACGTCAGCATCGTGTATCGACAGACAGGGAGGAGTACGCTCCCCCCGTCTGCACCAGGCGGCGGGCGGCTGGCTATGGGGCGTCCTCCATCTGCGCGGCCTGAGGGCTCCCCACATCCCCGGCAGGGAGAATGTGGGTACAGGTGTACTGTCGCGGGGCGGTCCTCATCCTGACGGGTGGGGATTATGTCCGGACATAGCCAGGCAGGTCTGGGACCGATGCCGTGCCGCCTGGGATTCTTCCCCATACATCTGTTAGGTCAGTTGTTGGGACGGGTACGTTGAGGGGCGCAGGTTCTTGATCCTGATGGTGTTACCATCCGGAATGCGCATGCTCCCTCCACTGTCGCGCTTACGCGGGCAGATGACGTATGTTCCAAGTGTGGTGTAAGGCGGGGGGCCGGGACCCAGTCTCCTGCCCCCGGGATGCTGTCCTTAGTTACCTCCAGTCTCTCCTTGATAGACTGTCGGCTTCGACGGTGAGGGTATATGCAGCAGCTATATCCTCCTATCATGAGGGATTTGAGGGGATGTCTTGTTCAGCCACCCTCTTGTGAAGCGTTTCCTGCTTGGCGCTCGACGCGTTAAGCCGGTGCAACGCTCCTTGGCTCCAACTTGGGATCTTCAATTGGTCCTCGGTCGGTTGTCCTTTGCCCCGTTTGAGCCGCTCGAGCAGTCGTTCAAGACCGCGTTCTTGCTGGCCGTCACCTCTGCGGACCCGTGGGTGTGCTTTGTGCTCTCTCGGTACGTCCAGAGTGCCTGTCTTTCGTCCGATTGCGGTGCCACTCTGCGGCCTAATCCTGCCTTCGTGCCTGTAAATATCCGGAGTTCTTCCGCTCCAGGGATATTGTGGTTCAGGCGTTTCATCCGCCTCCTCACGGTAGTGAGTTAGATGCAGGCCTTCACCTGTCATGTCCGGTCCGTGCTTTGGGAATTACCTCAGCCGTACTCAGGACCTCGGGGTCACCGTTCAGCTTTTTGTCTGTCACGGTGGTTCTCATGCCGGTGAGGCACTATCGAACAACGCCTGTCCCATTGGTTGTGCGAGGGCATTGCCCTCTGCTACACGTTGGCTGGGCAGGATCCCCCTGGGGGCGTCAGGGCGCACTCCACTCGTGGGGTGGCTGCCTCTGTCGTTCTTCTGGGTGGGGCTTCGGTGGAGGATCATGGTCCTCCCCGGGCCCCTTTGTAAGGTTTTACCTCATGGACATGACCGGGGGTTCTGTCTCCCAGGCGGTTCTGGGGTCTGTGGCCTTTCCTGCTTCCCGTCCTTTGGTAGGGTAGCAGGAGTGTGTGGGTATGGGCCACAGTGTGTTAGGTCACACGTGGTTCCGCCTGTGCTGTGTGTTCAAGGGGTTCTAGTTGACTGCGCCCCCCCTTCGTTAGGAAGGATGGGGTGACAGGGCTCCCCGCACCCATTGATGTGGGCTTACGGGTCCTCAGGGGGTACATCTGTCGGGTCTCGCGTCCGCTCTAACCCATATCTCAATAGGCTTGAGCGGGACGTGATAGCCATACGAAATATAACGATAGGTTATGTATATAACCTAGTTATATGAGTATTGGCTGAGCGTCCCACTCTAAGCGGCCCTGAGTTCCCTTTTGAGGGATCTTTTACTGGAACGGGATTTTGGCGAGGAAGGGTGTTTGGTGACCATGACCATGGTCTTATAGGCTACGCCTCCATAGAGGCGGGACCCGGTCGCCTGTACGTTAATGCCAAGCAAGCAGTGCAAAAATGCTTCCGCATTCGTCACCGCACGCTAGTGCGGTAAAGCGCCCTTCTTTTCAGACAAATGCTACCGTGCGTGCACCGGCGGCGGCGTGCTCGCTCAGGTGCGTGCGTGCGCCGGCGTGCTCGCGCGAGGTGCCCGCGCATGCGACACGAGCGGAGCTCAATATATATAAGTCACCGCCCCTTATTCAGTATCCAACAAATAGCTCAATTGGCTAGGACACATGGCTGTGGATCCTATGGCTTGTTTGCTGGCGAGTTCGAATCCCATCGAAAATATTTTTTAACGTGATTTTTTTTTAACGTGTATTCTTTCGCCGATTAAGGTTAGGCATTGTTTCGGAGTTGGTTAAGGTTAGAACGGTTAAGTTTAGGCGCTGTTAAGGAGCTGGTTAAGGTTAGAGTTTGTCAAAGAGAATGGCAATATAATTTCTATGGTTAAGGTTAAGGTTAGGCATTGTTTCGGAGTTGGTTAAGGTTAGAACGGTTAAGTTTAGGCGCTGTTAAGGAGCTGGTTAAGGTTAGAGTTTGTCAAAGAGAATGGCAATAGACAGCCTATTTCCGCGAAAATGAAAGGCGCATTACTGCATGCCACTACGGTAAATTTTTGCACTGCTTGCTTGGCATAAAGCTACACGCGACCCGGTCAGGTGTGGGTGTATAAGTTGTGTTCGTGGTGGTGTACAGTAGGTACAAGGAGATAAGGGGTATCTCAATAGGCTTGAGCGGGACGCTCAGCCAATACTCATATAACTAGGTTATATACATAATCGTTAAAATTGCCACACAACCGGACGAATGCCACAGGATTGGGGTGAGGAAACACAATGAAGAGGTGGATAAGAACCTTTATACACCTCTACACCTTTTTCACCTCTTATTAGTTTGCAGGTCTGTACTGGTTATATACTGTAGTTACTGAAACTGAGTGAATAAGGGCACAGCCCCACCTAGAATATTTTTCATGAGCTGCCACTGGAAACAAACTAACAAAGAACTACAGTAAACAAAACAAGCAACTACAGTTGTTACGGTTTGTAAAGCGACCCCAATAGCACAACACAAGACAGGTATGAGAGTTAGGCAAAAAACAGGGCATTATTTATTTCACAGGGAAAAAAGCAACACTGACCCTTTAACACTTTGAGTGCCAGCCACGAGATCTAGTTAGTTTATGCCATGCATTGAGTGCCACGAACGAGAAATCTCGTTATTTAATCGTTATTTTATTTTTTATCGATTTCCATTCATTTTTCATCAATCTAGCCTCACGTTTACCACTGGGACTCTGTCTGTAACCGGAGACGATCCCACTCATTGCCGAGCCGCAGAGCATCGTGGAATATGTCTTTCGACCACCCAGCGTTGGATCAATAAATGTGATCGATATTTGGAATGGCGATCAGGAATTGGAATAATCTTTTTGGAGAACATCTGATCTGAGGTAAGGAATCTATTTTACCAGTCTTGGGCTAATCAAAGCTCTTTTCACAGATATATCAACGTGTCCCCAACGTGTCCCCTATACATATTATGTGTATGTATGTGGCTGTGTGTGTGTGCGATCAGGAAATAAGATAATCGATTTTGAGCCCGTTTCCTTAGCGTGCATAAGTACACATATACTATCGATAATCTAGCGTTTATTTGAAAACGATTCATAAATAGGCATAAAAATTACAATGTGTTTTGTGTATTCCACTAAAGAGCGATTCCTGCAGAATATTTTTTTTCTGGAAGTTTAAAAAAACGAGCGTTTTTCAAAATGGTATCAAACGTAAATGTACCGATAAAAAAACAATCCGTTTGGACAATGTTGACTGCAAACAAGTCATTGATAAGCGACGGGCGTATTAGACACATAGCCATAATTTAAGATATAGTTTATGCGTTTGCAAATGTGCTCGCCCTCCCATTGACTACAGAGCCGGCACTCAAGCGCTATTTCTGGCGCCCCCTGCTGGCACTCAAAGTGTTAAGGGTGAAATACACTAGAGTCCATGAACAACAAAAATGCAGCGCTGTCCCTTTTTTTAAAGATTTATTTTTTGGCGTTTTATCGCTTTATTTCTACTGGGCAGTCCAGTAGGGAGAGACAGAGAAGGAATGGGAGACAGAGTGGGGGGAAGACATTCGGGAAATAACAACGGGTTCGGGAATCGAACCCGGGTCGCCCGTGTCGCGGCTGAGCGCGCTATGTGGTTCGCCACTGGGGTGCCCAGCGCTGTCCCTTTTAAGGGCGAACGAAAAAAGATCCAGGACATCAAGGAAATGTTCAGGTAGTCAAGAGACTCACCAGGCAAAGGTGGCGACAGGGAACTTGAAAAACGAGGACTGCGCGGAAGCGGTGATTACACAGGGAGTATCGACAGGAGCATGAAAACGTCCCAGCAGGAAAACGATGCCAACATCTCACACCGGGAACGCGGCAGTAGGTGATAGGATGTAGATGGCACGACGTCTCACACGGGAGACGCGGCAGTAGAAGGTAGCAATGTAGAATGGCACGACGTCTGGAGTGAGAACATAGGGATCCTCCCGTGGAAGTATAGAGAGCGAAGACGATGTCCCACTCCAGGAAACGGCGGTAGATGGTAGCGTACAAAACGACCTGGCAAAGAGTGGAAGGCAGTCGGCAATCCTTATGCTCTCCACGATCTGATTGTTCGGGACGCCCCTCGTTGGGAAGCGTGCAGAGTTCCACCAGCCCTCACAACAGTACAACTATGGCAGCAAGACAGGGGCATACATAGGGATACAAGAGAAATGAGATACAAAAATATACTAAACACTAAACTAACAGGAGAACCTGAATAAGCAAGAAAATACCAAGACTTAAAAGACAGAAAAATTATATATAATGAATCATATTATGATTAAATAAACAACTGAGAGAGAGAGAGAGGGGGACAGAGATAGTGGGAGAACAATGTCCATGGCAGACAAGGGGGCACACGGAGCAGGGGAGAACAGTCCATGGCCTGGCAGGAGGGGCCGAATGTTACAATATCCATAAATTATGTCTCTATTGAGGCACCAGAGAATGAGCAGAAGTGCATTTACTATTTATTCTGCACAAATTTGATAGATAAACAAAATTACCAATTAAACGAGTGACCTCAGGAAAATGCAAAAAAAAATTATATTATGTAGCCTGCAAAATCACCTGTATTTTTTATTTCGTCCCGCTTGGTAATTGAGTTTCACACCCCGGCTATAACCTATAACCCTTCTATCTAGCCCTTCTTCATAAAGTCTACTGTATGCTGTTTTTCGAATTGAAAGTGTGGTATAATATAATGTTCTCATGTAAAGATATTCCCCTCCACTGTGTCCCCTTACCTGTGCCCCCCCCCCCCCTCTCTGTGGAATAAGACATTCCCATCCCCTTTCTCCCCAATCCTGTGCCCCCCCCCCTCTTTCACCAATCCTGTGCCCCTCTCCATTTGACCTATCAAATGGGACCACATCCCCCCCCTTGTTAACTATATAAGTCTCCTCCCGAGATCAACCCAGGGCTTTTACCTGGGTCATTTTCAGCTGATCACCCTCAGCCATTCTCTCTATAATTCTATCTGTTTGGTTAATAAACCTTGTTATTATCCAAACCTCGGTTGACTGAGAACATTCTTCTTCAGGATATCCACAAATATCCCACAATGAAAGCATTCCAATGGGGTAAAACATATAAAAAGAAAAAGACATAATAATACCGGTCATATCCCATATCCCATTGGCAATTGGATTAAATGATCAAAAGGCGGAGTAAATCATCCGTCCCTATACAAGTAATAGCCTGTTGCTAGTGATAATCAATCTGAAGCTGTCATTTCATTAGTCAAGCGGTTTTTATATCTACATCAGATAGTATGCAGCGAGTTAGCTCATGGAATCATGTCAGACACAGCAGTGTACTGCTAATGTTAGCTTGTTGCGTCATACGTCGCAACTATAAAAGGTTATGAAGTGGCAAACTATAGGAAGGGACCCTCCCCCTTCCACCATGGGACCCTATTTCAGAAAGTACGGTAGTCAATGGAGAGAGACACAATATTTGATCCTGTTTGAGTTGTTGATTGATTGATTGAATTGATTGATTGATTGAACAATCGCGTGCACTACACGAGGCTCGGTGTCTCCCCAGTTATATATTTTTTATATCTAAATTGTAGCTAGTAGGGCACTCCAGTAGCACACCACATATAGCACGCTGAGTCGCGAAGCGGTCGTCCCGGGTTCCCTACCTCTCCTCCCGTTCTCCCTCTCTCCCTCTATCGGACCTGCGTGGCCAGAAAAAGCTGAAAATGCTATAAATAATAAGTAAGAAAAAAAGAATATTGTAGCTAGTAGCTAAGCTAACATGGTTTGCAGTTATCCATGGGGTAACTCCATCACTGTAGCATTGTCCAGCTTAGACAGTTAACATTAGTAACAGGCACGTGCACACATAGAGCCCAAGGGGTGCTTGAGCACCTGCCTTTTTGAGCCTCATAAAAAAGTGCCTTTTTTGAAAAAAATATATATATTGCACGGCCTCCTCAGCGTGCCTCTTTGCGCAGTGACGCAGGAACTAGGGGTGCTGAGGGACGGTGCTGCAGAACCCCCACCTGTTGGCGGGGAGTTGTAACTGCAAGCAACGTCAAAAGATTTACTAAGAATGAATACAAAACTTTTATTTTTTTAGTTAGCATTTTAGTGTGTAAGCAGTCTAAAACATGGTTGTTTTTTTAAATGGTTGAAATCCAACCTCTGTTTTTTTTTAATGATATTTTCTGTGTATCTGATATTCTGATTCTGACCTGATGCACAAACGCAGGCAGCACACACACATCGCATGACGTGGATTGGGCGCAAAGGATCACGGTTGAGGTTGAACACAACAGCAATGGGTAACTTACTAGTTGCGTCTCAAAACATTTCTAAAAAAAGAATATTATGGGGCGGCTAGGTGGTGCAGTGGACAAGGCGCTCACCACCAATGCAGGAGATGCTGGGTTCGAGCCCAGCTCTCCGCATTGCTATCAGCTTGGCTGGTCGTTCATATGGCGCTTTTCCACTGCATGGTACCTACTCTACTCTACTCTACTCTACTCGGTATTTTCGGTTTTCCATTACCAAAGTACCTGGTACCAGGCTGGTACCAGGTACTTTTTCGGTACTTTTTTAGTCCCTGCTCGAGTCTGGTTCCAAGCGCGAGCCAAGCGGGTAGAACTGGTACTATAAAAGTCACGTGAAACACTGCAGACCACTGATTGGTCAGAAGAGAGACGCGTCACTAGTTGGAGAGTCTGAACTGGTCTGAACGAAAACAGAAAGCCGGCGCCGCCATCTTTAATGTCTCGTATAGGATTTCATTATGGTTGCAGCAGGCACAAGTTCAATAAACAAACGATACAGTCACTGTGTATTCTGCCTCATTTATTGATTAAACAAAACCGACATCAACACAATTTGCCACCGAGCGGAGAGTTTAGTCTCGCAAAAAGATCGCTGACTTGTTAAGGCTTAAGCTCCACAACGGTGGAAGGAATGTTCTAATGTGCTAGCGTTTTAGCATGGCTATCGTACATAGCGGGCTCAATATAACTCGCTATTGATTGTTTGTATGAGTAACGTTAATGCTAGTAGAATAGACACAACGTGAGGTAATCACCATCCATTTTAAACCGGTTATTACCTAATGCTAACGTTAGCAAATAGACGCGACTGGTAACGTTACAGCGTTGTTGTTAGCCTAATGCTAACGTTAACGTTAGCATATATAGACAGCCTAGCTGACGTTAACGCGTTGTAGAATAGACACAATGAGGGGTAACGTTAGCGTTAGCAGAATAGACACAACGAGAGTCTCGTTAATGTTGTTATTGATTGATTGAAAACTGTGTTTTACTCTGGCTTGCCAAGCTCATAGCCCCTTTCGTGACTGTGATGCACCGAGTGAATCCAGTCACTTGCTCCTTAATAGGAAACCAACCTAGATTTACCATGAAGGACTGGTTCTGGCCGAACCGTTCGTTATACAAGTATCACAGAGACATTTCAAAGGTACTCACAGTTGCACGAGGGTTTCGGACAGAGATACGGGATGGTTTGAAAGCTCGGCGTTGCTAATAAACATTTTAAATATTTTTTATAAACTGCTCAACACTGCATTATTTCCGGCGTTGGCTGCCTGGTGTGATCACAGCGCATGCGCATCATGCACCCAACGCCGGAAATAATGCCGTTTTGAGCAGTTTATAAAAAATATTTAAAATGTTTATTAGCAACGCCGAGCTTTCAAACCATCCCGTATCTCTGTCCGAAACCCTCGTACAACTGTGAGTACATTTGAAATGTCTCTGTGATACTTGTATAACGAACAGTTCGGCCAGAACCAGTCCTTCAGGGTAAATCTAGGTTGGTTTCCTATTGAGGATCAACTGACTGTGGATTCACTCGGTGAGCTCTCATGCTGATCACCAGCAGCCCCGCCTCCCCACACGGAGACAAACTGAGTACTTTATTTTAGTACCTGCAGTGGAAAAGCAACATGGTACCAGGTACCTAAAGCGAGTAGAGTAGAGTAGAGTAGAGTCGAGTAGGTACTATGCAGTGGAAAAGCGCCATAATACAATTGGCAGTATTAGGGGGTGGGAAGCTGATGGGTGGGGATTGGACGTTGTGGACAGCGACTCCTACAGGTCGGTTGGTGCGTCTGCGCAGCAGAATCAGGAAGCGACAGGGGTGGCGTGCCCTCCAAACGCAGACCCCCGACACTGAGAGATCGCGCTGTGCAGGTGAAAAGATGCGACTGCTGCTTCCTCGAGAACCGGAGGGGACACGTGATGTAAGGCTTAGTCCACATTGCAGCCGGCTTGTGGGAGGCATGGTCTAGCAACGTTCGAGACAGGGGAGGGTAGAATTGGATGATACGAAATTGGGATGGGAGAAAAATAGAAAATGGGAGAAAAAAGTAGATAAAAAAAAATATATAAAAAAAAAAATATATATATATATTATGATTTCTTTAATGACCCCAAAGCAAAATGGATATACGGTATTTTTCCAAGGCATATAAACAAAGTAATTTAGAAGCTGTACCGGGCTGCACTGGGCAGAAAAGATCATTGATGCCAAGATGAAACGTCGCATTTTGCTGCATTAAGGTAAGACAATGGTTAATCTATTATTGGATGCCTTCATTTGAACACTTCATTTGCACTATATATTAAAAGAGTGGGGCTCGCCTCGCATAGCCTAGTGGGTGTGTGTATATTGACAAAAAAGGAAAAATGTTGCGTGCTGCACGGGTTATCGCCTCCACTTCAGCGCACCCGCCACCTATGACGTTATTATATCACTTATCTCCGCACCCCCAACTCTGACTGACTTCCCGCATTCCTGTCTTCGCGGACCTATATATTTTATGCATAACGTGGGTGGTGATGATGATGATGATAGAAACCGCTGTGGCGCATACAGTTGAATGCTGGTATTACACTCATTGAGAGACACGAAGAAGTCAAGTCCGATGGGATTTGGGAATCTCAAATAGAAATCGGGATTGGAATAAAAAATGCATTTATATTAAATACAGAATATACAGCACTTCTTGGGGTCTGTAGGGTAAGCACTTATTCCCTCCCCCCTGAACATTGTATGGGCCTTTTAAGTCAGTGATAAAAGTGTCTTTCAAGGATAAGTGAGCTCCTGCACTGATTATTATAGTTCAATATTCAATATTTGATCACCAAAACCCCCCAAACAGCATAAAAAGGGGGGCCCCTGCTCGAAAATGGCACTTAAAAATCAGGGGGCCCTTAAACCCCCCCCCCCCCCAGTGCTGGGCCCTTGGAATCATCCTAACCCCCCCCCCCCCCCCCCAGCTATGTATGTTGTGTGTATGTTGTAACTGAGGGGTTACAAAACCCTGACTGTATTAAAGATTGTGATAGATTAAACCACTGCTAGGTATGTACTTTAATTACTGGCCAGACAGTACATCGAATATATGGTGGACACTCATAATAACACGGCATTGACAAAGAAATAGTATTTGATGGTATTTATTATTATGCAATAATTGGTTACAGAATGAGAATTAGGGTCGCGCTTGTATGGCGAAGAATATGCATAAAGTCAGTCAGTAGCATAAGTCACTGGGAATAGAATAATTCCTACGATGGGTACTAGGCTAACGCCGCCTGGCGTATAATAGCAATTATAGAGGGCAACGCTGGTACCGCCTGGAGACAATGGGTTCCTCCCAGAGTTGTAAGGTCTGGAGGAGAGAGGAATGTTCGGATACTCAGTCTGATCAATTGAAGAAGAAGGGGATTCACGTACAGAAGCCAGTCCTTGTAATCCAACGCTCAGCAACAAAAGCAATAACTGTAATCCAATGCTCGATAGCAAACGATGATAGCCAGCTAGCCTCGGTCCATGAGGCCAGCCCGAATGTAGATCCTCACGAGGTTAAATCCCAAACGACAGTGGAGATTAACGATGCTTTTCTCCGGGTAATACGTTCCACAATCAATATAATCCAACCAGTAATGGTTCTGCAATCGCCGCCGCTGGTTCTCCTGTGCACATGTCCAGCAGGTTCTCCGACTAGGCCTCCTCGTGTGCTGGCACCAATGTATTTAGTCCACGCGCACTGGCTAAGGTCCACTAGCTAAACGAACGAACCGTTGGGTAATGCTACACACGAACGAACTGTGGTTGGCACGATACACAATAAATTAACGACTATTTACTTCACATTAAACTAAGTCGAACTTGACGTTACTGCATTAAATATGACACTTTACTATTCTATTCGCACATGGTTCTCAACGCTCTGTTAGACGCACTGCTTCTCACTACATTAGAGTCACACGTTGAATCGGGATGAACAGCTACTGTTCGCACCTGCCGCAGCATATATACTTAAGTGGTTATCTAGTCCCGAACCTCAGTTCTCGTCTCGAATCAATACGCTGTCTCCGGGCATGTTACGACATGCCCGGGCTCGTCTTTGAACCTGACTTTGGGGGCTTGCGGTCTGGCGCCGAGGGCGTTATCCAATAAGGAAAGCGAATATTACTATGATTCGAACGCAGGCTTAAAGGGATATACCGTGTATATATAAATAATATACAATGTATATAAAACAATAAATGTAGATTCTCAGCTTTAATCTAGCCCTTCACAACATATGTCATAGATGTCACTATGAATTGAAAATGGGGGACCTGATGTATACAAGACAAACGTCTTTCTCTGGTCTGCATCCCCTTAACAATTGTGTGTATTGAGCCATACTGTACCCATTCTGCAATCTGTTAAATAAAGTTTTCATTCATTCACTCCCCTGATCTACATATTTCCCAGACTTCCTCTCCAGTCCTTCAGCGTGGAGCTTGTGGTTGACGTTATATATAATCTCAGCGCTTCATGGTCTCTCTATCTAAACTTCGGCTAGACATACTAAAATTGGAAGATACAGAGAAGATTAGCATGACCCCTACGAGAGACATTATACATCGCCTCTGCATAAACCACGGCCGAGAGTGAGCTTTCTGGGAACCACCCCGTTCCGCCCGACGGGTTGTGGGCATCGCATTTGTTTTCTCTGCATTTTGGCTAAGATCAAGTGTGCAAGTGTGGTCTCCTCTGCGTCTCCCCCATCCCCATCCCCATCCCCATCCCCGGGACCAGCTATGGGACTGGTTTTGGCATGGAGAGCTTAAGTCCCATCCGCACCTATGAGAGTGGTTTTGACATGGGGAGCTTAAACCCCATCCCCGGGACCGAAGATGCCAAGAAGGACGGGACAAGCTAATCTCAGTCCAAACACACCAGCTTAAGCCCGTGAGGAAGACCAGGGGGCGCAGAGGAAAGGCCGTCGGGCAGAACGGGGTGGTTCCCAGAAAGCTTCCTCTCGGCCGTGGTGATGTATATCAATGTATCGTGTGTAGGATGCTGTATCGTTCCAATTTTAGTATTTTGTCTAGCCGAAAGAGACCATGAAGCGCTGAGATATTATACCGTCAACCACAAGCTCCACGCTGAAGGCCCTTCAAGGCCCTCGACCTAGCATACCGTGCGGCAAAGGGAACCGCTCCCGCCTACCTCCGGTCAATGGTCTCTAACTACACACCCTCAAGACCCCTACGCTCTGCATCTTCTGGCCGCCTCAGATCTACTCCTATCCAAGCTCCCGGAGGGTCATCAAAGAGAAGCCGCCTATTCTCAGTCCTTGCCCCACAATGGTGGAATGAACTACCCATCCCAGTTAGGACAGCCGAATCCCGTCCAATCCTTCGCCGTCGACTAAAGACTCACTTCTTCAACCATTATCTGAAATGATAAAAAAAAAAAAAAAAAAAAAATCTAACCCTGACTAACCTTACTGTCATGCACTTGTCCTAATAAACTAACCTACACTGTAACACGCAACACTTTGATGAACATTGTTACTCAGCTGATAGAGTTATACCTGTTGGAGCCAAAATGCCCTTCTGTTTATTTAGTTTTATTTCAACTCACGGTGCAGAGGTGTGGCATTATTAGTCACCATGGTAACCACCACAGGGGGTGGTTACCCATATATACTGATCAGAGGGTGATGAGCCCCAGGTGCGCAAGTGGAATAGCCATACAGTTTTTGACCGTGTCTTGTCGTGTTCGAGATGTGCCGTATAGGTCGGCGGTCAGTGTTATTAGTAAAAAGAGTTTTTGTATATATATTTTTGGTTGATAAGTCAATAAAAGGATTGGCATATCGAAAATGATAAGAGCTCTCTGGACATTGAATTCTTCAAGCATGCGTCTAACTAAAGCCAGTCCACTTGCCCCTCGCAGTAGGCTTATGTAAAGGAGTCTACATTAGTCAAAAACTCAGGCCCTTCGTTTGAAATGGACAATTGCCTTTGTTACTTATTGGAAGACGAGGATAATCGCGCTCGGCGCTCAAGATTCATTCAAACAGCTGATCAGCGAGACAGCGCGCTCTGCGCTCAAGATTCAACAGCTGATCAGCGGGACAGTGTTTTGATTTTTGAGGCCGCTGAAAGACATTAGTGACAACTGTTTGGTTCACCGTTTCGCTTGGAATTGCGCGGAACGTGGACAATCTGGACCAAGCTGCCCACCACCGTCAAGGAGCGGACGGCACCGTCAAGGAGCGGACGGCATCACCTGCCCCAGCACCATTTGGGCGAGGGAACGGACCAGGGAGCTGTCCACGGTACCACCGTCAAGGAGCGGACGGCATCACCTGCCCCAGCACCATTTGGGCGAGGGAACGGACCAGGGAGCTGTCCTGCGCGCAAGCAGTTTATTGAATAGCGCTCGGACAAAGAGCGCTGTTTGATGTTGAATAGCGCTCGGACAAGGAGCGCTGTTTGAAGACTTTTCGAAGTTCAAAGAATAAAGTCAAACGGCCCCGACAGCGCTGCGCAACGAACAGGTATGTAGCGCGCTACCGGTATATCTTATATGGCCATATAAAAAACAAATGTGTGCACACACAGGGTCAATTGAGAAAAATATAAAAAGGGAAAATTCCAATGCATTGGTGGTATATGGTTGTGCAACCCGTTCGTGTGTGTGTCTGTCAAGGTTTGGTTAGAACGTCATGTGATGATTAACTGTGGGTTTTGTTTATTGTGATTTAACCAAAGGTACCGTTTCATATTGAATCTGTTGGTCTTATATTGCTGAAATGAATTCTGATAAAGGTGTTCAGAATCCAACAGAGACCAGCGTTATGGTTGAACAGCCCGCCACGGCTGAAACTCATTGTAAAGAACCTTCATTGGTTGAAAAGTCACAGCCCACACCCACAGTGGCTAAAACACAGTCCGAGGTGGACACAGGTCAAATCACACACAATGTTGATACCGATCAGCAGGTCACAAAACGCAAGAGTAAATTAACACCAAAAGCCCTATCGGATAAAATTGACACATTACATAAATTACATAAATCTAAATTTAACAAGGCTTCTAACTTGCAAAAAACGATTTTGGGGTTAATGCAAAGTGGATGCAAACAGGAGGTGCAATGCGCATTTATGCAATATCTCCACATATGCAAGGAAGCAGAAGCAAACCAGGAGGCTCTGTTGCCAATAGTACCTCCTGAGGAAAGGGGAAAACATGACATTTGGTTCAAAGCCAAAATGATCAATGTCAATGACTTTATTGATCACATGAATGCATGGACAAAAATGACCAAACCTGTGGAAAGTGTTAATGAGGATGAGGAGGACGTGCAAAATCTAATTAATCCAAATGACAGCATTTCTAATGTGGGAAGTAAAAAATCTGCTCACAAAGGTCACACAAGGTCTGGTACCAGCAAGTCCAGCAGGTCCAGCAGATCTTCTACCTCAGCAGCTCGCTTACAGGCCGAGGCAGATAGAGCTTCACTTGTGATTCACGCTGCAGCGTTAAAGGATAAACACGCTCTGGAGGAGCAGGAACAAATGCTAAAAAAGGATAAACACGCTCTGGAAGAGCAGGTACAGATCCTGAAACACGCTCAGGAAGCCAAGGAACAGATCCTGAAAAAGGATAAACACGCTCTGGAAGAGCAGGAACAGATCCTGAAAAAGAAAAAGGAAACGATGGAGCTTGATGCACAATTGGCAGCTACCAACGCAAGAATAGCAGTATTACAATCCCCCAGTCACCAAGCTCTTTCACTCACACAGTCCGATGGAATGGACTCCTACTACAGGAAAGGAACAAGGTTAAAGGAACCCTCAGTCACTCTCAATCCTCGGGCAAAAGAATATACATCACTACCACAGCAACCATCTATGCAACCACCAGAACTGCAGCAACCATCTGCACAGCAATCATATGTGCAACAACCATCACTATGGAAACCACAAGCTATGCAACAGCAACAAGCACCCATTCAACAACCACCACCCTGGCAAATACCACAAGCTATGCAACAGCAACAAGCACTCATTCAACAACCACCACCCTGGCAAATGCAACAACCTATGCACTTGATGCAGCCAACACCCATTCAACAGCCCCCATTTTGGCAAAGACAACAATCTATGTTGTTACAGCCAACTCCCATTCAAACACAACCGCCATCTTTACAAAGACAACATGTGTCTTGGGATGGAGCACAGGACAATACAATCCACATGGAAGCTCCTGTGCAGCTAACGACCCCAACTGTAATTTCACCCCAAAGCAATGAAACCTCAGTTGTATGTAACCTATTAAAAAGGCAAAATGAGATAACAGCAATGCTAGTGGAGCAGCAAACCACTCACTTACTGCCACCAAGAGAGATTCCATATTTTGATGGGGATCCTCTGCAGTACAGAACCTTTGTCAGAGCCTTTGTTCATTGTGTGGAGAAGAACACGAGAAACAGAGGTGATTGTTTGTACTTCTTGGAGAAGTACACCAGGGGTCAGCCTAAAGAGCTTGTACGTAGCTGTCAACACATGGCTCCAGACAGAGGCTATGATATGGCAAAGTACCTACTTGAACAACACTTTGGAGATGAATATAAAATCACAGCAGCTTACATGGAGAAGATGCTCAACTGGCCGCTAGTGAAGGCTGAAGACATAAAATCTCTTCAAGCCTATGCTCTTTTCCTTCGGGAGTGCTGTAATGCTATGGAGAATGTCCAGTACATGAGGGAACTCGATATGCCAGCGAACATGAAAGTATTGATTTCAAAGCTTCCATACAAGCTCAGAGAGAATTGGAGAGTCTCTGTATGTTCGATAATGGAAAAACACCATCGCAGACCACAATTCATGGATATTGTCACATTCATTGAGCGCCAGGTAAAGATTGTCTCAGACCCAGTCTTCGGAGACATTCAAAATACACCACCAAGTACAGGAAGTAGACCTATGAACATGAACAGAATGAAGTCACAAATTAAACCCAAATTCAAAGGAGACAGTTTTGCAACCACAGTTACTACCATCGAAACCCCTGCAAAGCAAAAAAATTAATCTGCTCACAACACCAACACTTGTGTATGTTGCTCTAAAAATCACACTCTGGATCAATGTCCTCAGATGGAGGAGAAGACACACAGGGACAAGATTACTTTTATAAGGCAAAAAGGAATCTGTTTTGGCTGCCTTCGCATTGGACATCTTAGCAGGAATTGCGAGAAGCGCTTGACTTGCAAGGTGTGCAGCCAAAACCATCCCAGTGTTCTTCATATTAATCAGAAGGAGAGAGCAAGCAACACAAACCAGCCAAAGAAACCTTCGGTGAGTAACGCACAGATCTCTTTGCAAACATGTGGACAAACAGGGGCCGGAAGCAGCAATGGGACTCTGTCAATCTTGCCTGTACAGGTGAAGTCCAGCAAGGGAGACAAAATCATCACAACATATGCATTTTTAGATCCAGGCAGCACTGACACATTTTGTTCAGAATCCCTAATGAGAAGGCTGAACCTTACAGGAAGGAAAACACAAATCAGCTTACATACCATGGGTCCAAAGGCATCTGTGTCCAGCTACATACTGACAGACTTGGAGATCTCCAGCCTCACTGGGAGGCAGTTCTATGACCTGCCCAAGGTCTACACCCAGAAGAGGATGCCTGTAACCACGAGTAACATCATTAGCCAAGAGGAGTTGGCTAAGTGGCCATACTTAGATGGGGTTGCCCTTCCTCTGATTCAAGCTGATGTGGAGTTATTGATAGGTACCAATGCCTCCAAATTGCTTGAACCTTGGGAAATTGTGAATAGTCATGGCAATGGGCCATATGCCATTAAGACCCTATTGGGGTGGGTCGTTAATGGTCCCCTATCAGGCTACAGTGAGCAGCGGAGTGAGAATGTCAACCCCGCTGCTATTGTTAATAGGATCTCTATAACAAATCTGGAGGAGTTGCTGAACAATCAGTACAACCATGATTTTAATGAAAGGTCATCAGAAGACAAAGAGGAAATGTCGAGGGATGATATGAAGTTCATGGAAATCATGACTGATTCATGCAAACTGCAAGATGGACATTACACCTTGGAGCTTCCCTTTAAAAGGAAAGAAGTGTCTCTGCCAAACAATCAGTTTGTTGCTAGGCAACGCATCCTTGGACTGAAAAGGAAGTTTGGGAGAGATGAGAAGTTCCACCGAGAATACACCAACTTTCTCGACGACGTAATCAGTAAAGGATATGCTGAACGTGTTCCTGAACATCAAGTGGAACGGTGTGATGGAAAAGTGTGGTACATTCCACACCATGGAGTGTACCATCCCAGGAAGGGCAATCTGCATGTCGTATTTGACTGTGGAGCAGAGTATAGAGGAAAATCTCTCAATAAGGAGCTTCTACAAGGCCCTTACCTCACCAGCACCTTGTTAGGAGTCCTCACACGTTTCCGGCAAGAACCTGTAGCCTTAATGACTGATGTTAAAGCGATGTTCCATCAGGTCAATGTGGCACAGAAAGACAGAGATTTTCTTCGGTTCTTGTGGTGGCCTGACGGCGACGTATCCCAAGAACTGGTAGAATATAGGATGACTGTGCATCTCTTTGGGGCAGTGTCTTCTCCTAGCTGTGCTTGTCATGCCCTCCGAAAGACAACAGTTTCCCTGCTGAGGTACTTGACACGGTCAACAGCAACTTCTACATGGATGACTGTCTTAAGAGCTTGCCATCAGAAGAGGAGGCTGTTAAAATGGTCAAGGATTTGACAGATGTTTGTCAAAAAGGAGGCTTCCATTTGACAAAATGGATTAGCAATAACCGTGGAGTGCTGCTATCCATCCCAGAGGAAGACCGATCCAAGAATTTGCTTGACTTGGATCTCGACAGAGACCAACTGCCAGTGGAGAGGGCCCTTGGACTTCATTGGTGTGTTGATACAGACACTTTTAAGTTCAAGTTGGCACTCAAAGAACAGCCTCATACTCGACGTGGGATTCTATCGATGGTCAGCTCAATCTATGATCCTTTAGGATTTCTTGCCCCACTCACACTTCCAGCCAAGCTCATACTGCAAGATATGTGTAGGAGGAACTATGGATGGGATGATCAAATTCACCCAATTCTCCAACAGCAGTGGACGAAATGGTTGAGAGACCTGGAAAGAGTGATGGCATTCAAAGTTGAAAGATGCCTCAAGCCGGCAGATTTTGGAGAAACCATTCGTGGTCAACTACATCACTTCTCTGATGCCAGCGAAAGTGGATATGGCACTGTGACCTATCTGAAGATATGGAACAACAGCAACAGGTGTCATGTCTCTTTTCTGTTAGGTAAAGCCAGAGTTTGCCCACTAAAGCAAGTCACCATTCCACGCTTGGAACTCACTGCAGCTGTTCTTGCTGTTCGTGTGGACACCATGCTCAGAGGCGAAATTCAGCTTTGCCTTGAGAAATCTTGTTTCTGGACTGACAGTACTTCAGTTTTAAAGTACATCAGAAATGAAGACAAGAGATTTCACACCTTTGTGGCAAATAGGATTTCTACCATCCGAAGAACATCTGAAGTCACGCAGTGGAGGTACATTCATACCACTCAGAACCCTGCTGACAAAGCCTCAAGGGGAGTTACGGTGGATGATTTGCTGACCAACAGAAGTTGGATTGAAGGCCCTGAGTTTCTTTGGAAACCAGAGGAAGAGTGGCCAGATAGTATCTTGGAGTACAACATTGCTGCTGATGACCCTGAGGTCAAAAAGGATCTCACCATCAACGCAGTAATTGTCAATGCACCAAGTGCCACACACCAACTGATCACCTACTTTTCTGACTGGAAAAGGTTGAAAAGGTCCGTTGTTTGGATCCTGAAATTACGAAAGACTCTATTGGAGATGAGTCGTAAAAGAAGCCAACTGAGTCATGAAGATGCAGACAAAGTGGAACAGGAAATGCAACAAAGTAGAGCTGCATTGGGAAACCAGAACTTAACACCAGATGATCTTTCTACAGCTGAGTCTGCCATCATTCGCTTCACTCAACAGCAAAGGTTCCCTGATGAACTTGCTGTGTTGACATCTGGAAAGGGTGAAGTAAAGAAAGACAGTCCCATCTATAAACTGGACCCCATTCTGGAGGATGGCTTGCTTAGAGTTGGAGGGAGGTTGAGTAGGGCAGCAATGTCTGAGGAATCTAAACATCCTGTTATCCTCTCGAAAGACCTCCATGTATCGACTCTCATACTAAAGCACATCCACGAACAGATGGGTCATGGTGGGAGAAACCATGTTCTCTCCAGATTGCGCCGAAAATATTGGATCACTAGTGCCAATGCAGCAACAAGAAAGGTCCTGTCTGACTGTGTCTTCTGCAAACGCCATAGAGGAAAGTTGGGTGAGCAGAAGATGTCAGACTTGCCTCTAGAGCGAATCGTTGCTGATCTTCCTCCATTTACCAATGTTGGAGTTGATTATTTCGGCCCGATTGAGGTCAAGAGGGGACGTTCCTTTGAAAAGCGCTATGGAGTCATTTTCACCTGTATGGCAAGTAGAGCAGTCCATTTGGAAGTCGCTTATTCATTGGATACGGACTCCTGTATAAATGCTCTACGCAGGTTTGTTTGTAGAAGAGGACCCATCTCTCATTTAAGATCGGACAATGGAACCAATTTTGTTGGTGCTAAAAGAGAGTTGAGGGAAGCTCTCGCTGCTTTAAACCACAGCAAAATACAATCAGCTTTTCTGGAAGAAGGAATTCAGTGGAGCTTCAACCCACCAACAGCTTCTCATCATGGAGGTGCATGGGAGCGCATCATACGGATGATTCGACGAATACTAACATCAGTTCTACACCAGCAAACCTTGAATGACGAAGGATTTCATACAGTGCTGTGTGAAGTCGAAGCCATTCTTAATGATCGCCCCATAACTAAGTTGTCTGGAGATCCCAACGATCTGGAAGCTCTCACTCCCAATCACATTCTCACAATGAAAAGAATTCCAATCTTGCCACCTGGATTGTTTGAGAAGTCTGACCTCTACCTCAAAAGGAGATGGAGACAAGTCCAATACATCTCAGACCTTTTTTGGAAACGCTGGCTGAGAGAATACTTACCTTTGCTACAGGAGCGGCAGAGGTGGAGTAAGGAGAGACGAAGTCTTGTCCCTGGAGACATTGTATTGATCGCAGACGCTACAGCTCCACGTGGTTCCTGGTTACTTGGAAGAGTCCTGGAGACCTATCCTGACAGGAAAGGACTGGTGCGTTCTGCACGAGTGAAGACAAAAACGAGCACACTGGATAGACCAGTAACTAAACTTTGCTTGCTTCAAGAAGCTGCAATTTAAAGCTTCTAATTCAAATAATTGTTTTTTGAGTTCTTTTGTATACATTTATTGGCTCCATTATGTAAATATTATTTTGAATTGTTCCTGGCCTCCTGCCATTCTCAATTAGGGGCCGGTGTGTTGGAGCCAAAATGCCCTTCTGTTTATTTAGTTTTATTTCAACTCACGGTGCAGAGGTGTGGCATTATTAGTCACCATGGTAACCACCACAGGGGGTGGTTACCCATATATACTGATCAGAGGGTGATGAGCCCCAGGTGCGCAAGTGGAATAGCCATACAGTTTTTGACCGTGTCTTGTCGTGTTCGAGATGTGCCGTATAGGTCGGCGGTCAGTGTTATTAGTAAAAAGAGTTTTTGTAGATATATTTTTGGTTGATAAGTCAATAAAAGGATTGGCATATCGAAAATGATAAGAGCTCTCTGGACATTGAATTCTTCAAGCACACGTCTAACTAAAGCCAGTCCACTTGCCCCTCGCAGTAGGCTTATGTAAAGGAGTCTACAATACCCTTCTTGCTGTCTTGTCGCACAGAACTTGTAAGTCGCTTTGGATAAAAGCGTCAGCTAAATGACTAAATGTAAATGTAAATGTAAATGAAGGACTGGAGAGGAAGTCTGGGAAATATGTAGATCATCAGCTACGTCCGCCTGCGAGGATTGGTGGCGAATGACAAAGAACAAGCCCACTCAGCTTACAGCCCCCTCCCCCTGCATTCTACACCCCCGCTCGGGGAGAGAGAGAGCAGAGCACCTCCCCTCCCCCATTGGACGCCCCCCTGTCACTGGTCTGAAAGCGCGCGAGAGAGAGAGAGAGAGAGAGAGAGAGAGAGAGAGAGAGAGACAGACAGAGAGACAGAGAGAGAGAGGGAGAGAGAGACATACAGACAGAGAGACAGACAGAGAGGCACGTGCACACATAGACGTGAAGAAAAAAAACATACTTGTATATCACTCACAGCTACAGAATACACAGCTAAGCTATCTATGGCTACTTTGTTTATTATTAGGCCTACATGTATTTTCAATTTTACATGGGCTTAATTGCAGGCAGGCTAAATAATATTGTGTTATTAAAGGGACACTATGTAGTTTTGGTGACATCTAGTGGTGAAACTGAATGTACCATAGACTTGTATTAACCCCGGAGGGCGGAGCTAGGCGATCATGGAGTAGACGTGTTTCACGTGAGCTCCCTTCTATCGTGCAAAATATACTTTTCTCCCCATTAGTCTTTATTTAATTTTTATTTGTTATTTGTCTGCTTGTTGAGTCGTCGAGTTTCAACTACTGTCGTCGACTTTTTTCAACTTTCTGCGATGTCGGTGGTGGAGACCAGATCCATGAGCGCCCCAGCCGGCAAGCTGCCACTGGGCCTGGCCTCGCCGTCGCCCGGTATCAGTGAGATAAGCGAAGCTGTACTCTCGGTCATGACCAAACTCCATGCAGACTTTGAGACACGCTTCGCTGAAACACAAAGAAAAGTGCAGGTGGAATTTTTTGATAACCTTCATCGAGAGATGTCAGAGGAAATTAGGTTGGCGGTCGACCCGTTGAAAGACAAGATGGAGTCGCTGCACGTTATCTCCTCGGCTAATGCTAACGAACTAGCCACGCTAACGACAGAGGTCTCACTACAAGGCGAGAGGATGGCGGGACTGGAGACCTCCCTGCTGGCTAGGCAGGCTGAAGTTGCCAAACTACAGTCGGTAATTGTGGAAATGCAGTCCCGGGAGAGACGCTACAACATCAGGATTGTTGGTGTACCGGAGGGCAACGAGGGAGGCCGTCTCTCGGAGACCATGCCGGAATTGCTGCAGGAAATACTGGGGAAAGATGTCCTCCCCAGCCCTCCCGTATGTGAATCGGCCTACAGAGCGGGCATGACCAGTCCTGGAGTGAACAAAGAACCGAGGCCCATCATTGTCGAGCTGAACAGGCTTCAGCAGAGGGAGCTCATCATGCGGTCGGCCCGTGCCAGAAGGGGTAAACTAAGTCTTGGCGATCATCAAGTGGCCATTTTCGAAGACTTTACGCCGGAGGTTCAAGCACAGAGAGGCGAATACAAAGTGGTCATGTCCAGGCTATGGAAACTAGGCCTGAGGCCTACTCTATTCGCTCCCGCGAAATGATCTGTGCTGGGTAAGGACGATGATCGGCGTTCATTTTGGTCGTTGGCTAAAGCGAAGGAATATCTCGGGGGGATAGCCGAGACTGTAGCTTGATATCTATGTCGGGTGAGTGACTTGGCGATGTGGGCCTGAATACATTGATGGGGCGGACTACTCACAAATGCTTGTTGTCATGCCCAGACATGCTAACTGTCCACTGCCCATCCAAACTAGCGGGGCATCCCAATGACTTCTGTTACTTGCTAATGCTGACCTCATGGTCGTACGTGTGTGTCGCCTCTATGAAAGCTAGCGAGCTAGCTGAACAATGTACAAAACAGATTCTAGTGTGCTAGCCGGATTCATCACTAGCTTACGCGCTAGCCTCGGGCTAGCTAGCAGGCTGTGTCTATCGCCCGCGCCGAGACATTCGAGACCCGTTAATGTTTACGTATTTTGGTTGTTGTTGCTGTTTAAGTGGTTTGCACAATTCAACAGTGATCGGGTCCTTAACTAACTTCTTGTATGCTTTTGTTTTTATATCCAGGCTGTTTTGAGCTTTGGGCTCCAGTAGTAGAAGGTTGGTTGAATATATATATACAATATATGATAACAGGTTGTGTCAGGTATAGCTTATTACTATCCCCGGGTTAATGAAGGTGTTTAATTCTATTCTTACATAGGTTATGTCATTCCAGCCGTTGTGCCTGATCAGAGGGGCTGTTACATGCGTGCACTTTGACCATAACCCTTTTTTCCCTTTCTTCTTATTGTCGCTGTTTAAATTACATCTGTTTGCGCAATTTAACTGTGATCCGATCCTGCCTTAGACTATCTGCTGGTATGCTTTAATTAAATTTTGTTTTGAATTTTCCTTTATCCATTTATGCTATAACATTGCGACATCAATACGCAGACTCGGAAGTAGATGGTTACAGGGTTGATGTTGAGTTATTATATGGCTATTTTTCCATTATAGTTCTCTCATGTTAGGGCCAAGGCTCACGGTGGTTTTCGACCGATATCTTTATTGAATTAAATTTTTATTTTTATTTGTGTTTATTGGACTAGTGGGGGTTTAATCAGGGGTTTATCTAGAGGGGGGTCGGAGTGGAGAGCGTCTTATTGGATCCATGACTCCTGTGGGAAATGATAGGAAGATGACCATCCTTAGTGGATGGGGCATAGGGAGGGGATTGGAGAGTGGGTATAGGAGGGTTAATAATAGGACGGGTGGGTTAGGGTTTAGAGTAGAAGGAGGGGGGGTTGTAACTGGGGTGGTATTTTTCTGTGTTTTATGTACTGTTGTCTTATATGTGTGTAATTGTTCCTCCTCTGAACTCCTGGGATTGACCGTATGGGCCCGCCTGGATCAGCGCCTCTGTACTCAGCCTGGCTGCACTGGTATGTTCTCTACGCATTTAGACAAACTCGACCATGGCTAAATTGAATATTTTAATTTGGAACGCAGGGGGTCTTAACGCCCCACACAAGCGTGCCAGTGTCCTTTGGTTATTGAAGAGAAGAAATATTGACATTGCTCTCCTTAGTGAGACGCATTTATTGGTGGGTGATGTGTCAAGGCTAGCAAATCGACAATATCACGTTATCTCCTCATCCTCAGCCGATGATAAGACGAAAGGAGTCGTCATAGTTACAAGACGTAACCTTGATATCAAAGTCCTGGATGTGTGGTCGGACACGGAGGGAAGGATTACTCTAGCAAAAGTTGAGTTCTCTCATAGGAAGATGGCAATAATAGCATTGTATGCCCCTAACACATTTGATTCAGCGTTCTATAATACAATCACGAAGAATATGTTGGAACTTACTGGATACGCTCTCATTGTGGGTGGCGATTTTAATGCGTGCTGGGATGCGGAGATGGATAGGTCTGGGTCCTCTGAAACAAGCAACCAAAAACGGTCCTCTAAGGCCGTCAGGATGTGGGCCCAGGACACGGGGCTCGCAGACCTATGGCGCTTATCCAATCTCACCCTCAAGGATTACTCTCACCTGTCAGCCAGACACAAAACCTTCTCTCGAATAGACTATGCATTCGCGTCCCCTAATATGTTTGATAGTTTCGACATCTCATTGGTTCCACTGGCTCTCTCGGACCACAAGGGGATTTTCCTTGTGGCAACCTTTGGCAGGCTCTCCACGAGAGCTCCCAGGTGGCGTTTTAACTCAACCTTATTAAAGAACGATGATTTCTGTTCTGAGTTCAGGAGTAAACTAGCTGAATTCTTGCAGATCAATGTTGGCACGGTCGATGACCCCAGGGTCCTATGGAACGCATTGAAAGGATTTATCAGGGGTCATGTCACACTTTTCGCCTCCAATTTGCGTAAATCCCGGTCAAAAAAACTAGAAGGACTGGAAACATTATATGCGGACCTATACGCATCTTTGCAAACTAACTATAGTGAACGACTAAACACACAACGTAAGATAGTCAAGAAAGAAAGAAACTCCATACTTAAACAACAGTCTGAGTTCTTGATACATAGGACAAGGCAAAATTACTACTTTCACGGCTCCAGGCCTAGCCATCTATTGGCAATGAAAATACGCTCGAATGATCATTTCTCGGATATCCCCTCGATCAAGACGCGACAGGGTACAGTCACTACTGATTCGAAAAAGATCAACGACACTTTTAAAGAGTTTTACTCACAGTTATATAGCTCAGAGGTTAATCTCGACGACTCTAAATTTGAATCGTTCATTGGCGGGCTTGAGATACCCCACATTTCTGAGGAAGAGGCTAAGGAACTGGGAAAACCGATCACTCTTATGGAACTAAGGGAGACGATTGCTGAAATGCAGAGGGGTAAGGCACCAGGCTGGGATGGTATTCCACCCGAGGTGTATTTAGCTTTCTGGGACCAACTGGGTCCATTGATGCTCGATATGATCAATTACGCTATCGAACAAGGGGAGTTCTCAAGAGATGTCAACATGGCGTTGATTTCTTTACTTCTCAAGAAGGACAAAGATCCCAATGATTGTGGTAGGTATAGGCCCTTGAGTCTTCTCGGGGCCGATTTAAAAGTGTTTGCCAAGGTGCTGGCCCGCCGCCTGCAGAGATTTATGACGTATTGGTACACTGCGATCAAACTGGTTTTATCCCGGGGCGCCTTGCTGCAGATAATCTTAGGAGGCTGTTTCATGTAGTCGATAACAGTAAAGACAATACAGCTCCGTCCACAGTTCTGTCTTTGGATGCCATGAAGGCGTTTGACAGACTAGAATGGTCATACATGTGGAAGGTACTTGAGGTCATGGGTCTTGGAAAGAATTTTATTCATATGATTAAAGTCCTGTATGCCTCGCCGTCGGCAATGATACTGACAGGCAAAAACTGTTCCACACTTTTCCCAGTCTCCAGATCTTCTAGACAGGGTTGTCCTCTGAGCCCAGGACTATTCGCGCTTTCCCTCGAACCATTGGCCCAATTTATTAGGCAATCGGAGGACATCGTCCCCATAATGATCAATAATACACCACACAAAATTGCTCTCTATGCGGATGACCTACTGATTTTTATGGATGACCCTTCCCGGTCGGCCACAAAATTATTTGGAATAATCGACGACTTTGGTAAATTGTCAGGCTTTAAGATTAACTGGAACAAATCAGCCTGCCTACGTCTTAATGAGCTGGCCAAGGCGGTGCGACTACCAGCTGATATCCCCATAGTGGAACATTTTAAATACTTAGGCATAGAGATATTCCCCACGCTGAGTCAAACTACTAAGTACAACTTCACGGGTACTTATGATAAAATACGCCAGGATCTAGACAGATGGTCGTCCCTTCCTAACTCCTTACAAGCCCGAGCTTCCATAATCAAAATGAACGTCCTGCCTAGGATAAATTTTGTTAGCTCAATGCTCCCCCTGCCCCCTCCAATAGACCACTGGCGCAAGGTACAATCGATGGTATCTAAGTTTATCTGGAATAACAAACGCCCGAGAATCAAAAGAGCTACTACTCAACGTAGGAAACAAGATGGGGGCCTCGCAATCCCTGATTTTAAGCTTTATTTCTGGTCCTTTTCACTGAGACCTCTGATGTGCTGGCTAGACCCTGTAGATGCTGTATCTTGGCGCTCCTTAGAAGCGGCGGCGGTCTCACCGCTAAGATTGCAGGATGTGGTATACTCCACTGTCCCTATTTCGAAATGCCGATTGAGGTATGGACCAATCATAACTCACGTGATCCAGACGTGGCGTAATGTACAGAAGTCGTGTGGGGTTAAATGCCCATGGCACCTGGACTCTCCAATTTTTAATAACCAGCAATTACTTGTTGGGCACAAGCCGGTTAATATTCCTCAATGGCAAAGGAGGGGGGTTCATACTCTGGAGGATATTTATGATAAGAACGGCCTCCGTGCGTTTCAGGACTTAAGAGAATTTTATGATCTTCCCGGCGAGTCCTTCTTTCTTTACCTTCAACTAAGGTCAGCGCTGAGGGCGCATGGCGTGCCGTGGGCTCAAGCTTTGCAACCACACCCCTTCCTCAGGCTCATAGTGGACAGGACGACCTCCAGAGGGTTTGTCTCAGACTTTTATACACTCTTAATTCAGTCCACGTATAAAAATGTATCATTGGATACAATCTGGCGTGTGGATATCCCGGAGTTGGACCCCGAGTTTGACTGGGATGATGTTTGGGCAAATGTGGCATTGTCTTCCCGCAACCCCAATCACCAGCAAATTAATTTTAATTATATTCATAGGACCTATCTTACATCTAGGAAGCTATTTGCTATGGGACTGATAACCGACTCTCGGTGCACTTTGTGCTCTCAAAAGGCCACTGGCACTTATATGCATATGTATTGGGATTGCCCACCAGTGGCCCGCTTCTGGAGGTCAATAGCGGACAAACTTTCAGATCTGTGTGGCTTAACTATCCCATTCACAGCTGTTACGCTACTCCTGAACAATATAACAACACTACCCGCGTCCGTACAACTGAAAAGGGTTGTCCTAGCGGGCATCACAGCGGCGAAGAAGCTAATAGCAATGAGATGGAAGGAGCCTGAGAAGCTCACAGTGATTAACTGGTCCCTAACACTGTTGGATGTGATATATCTTGAGATATCCACGGCGCGGGTGATTGGGGTGGGGCAGGCTGGGATTGACCTATGGTTCGCAGCAGCTGAGAAGGTCAGGACCGCCGTGTGAGGCTGAGCGGGGTTGGGGTGCTTGTTCGGGGGAGTCCGGCGGTCTCGTGGGAGGGGGAGGAGGAAATGTCTTGTCTGTCTTGTCTTTTGTGATGTCTTGAATTTAACTAGGGATTTTATTGGGGGGCAGCTATTTAGCTAGTTCTTCGCTATTTGGTCATCTATTAGATAGTACCCCTGGAATTTTGAATTTAAAATTTAAAAAGGTTGAACTCTGTTTTCTTTTCTTTTTGTCTTTATAATTTATAAATTGTTATATTCTGTATTATTATTGTTTTTGTTATTTTCCTGTGAAGTTCTGTGTATTGTGATTGTGATTAATGTGTTGTCTTGTTTCATGTAAGTAATAATAAAAAAAAATGTATCAAAAAAAAAAAAGACTTGTATTGTTCCCCAAAAATCGGGCTTGCGCGTCATAACTGATGCCCTTTCTCCTTTTTGGGCACCTGCCCTTCTAAAGTCCTGTGTGCACGTCCCTGATTAGTAACATAACTAACTACAGTCAAATAGGTCTATTTGGGTACACACATGGGTGCATGCTTACCTACTGTTCACCTGTTTTTTGCAACATGCGACACTACTATCACCGACATCTAAGAAGGGAGATCCCCCCTTGAATGGCCCTTCTAAGATTTCTCTCCTCCACATTGCCCGTGGTGCATTTTTCCTTATTGTTAGGTTTTATTGAGTTTTTCCTTACCTCCGCGTGGGGTACGTCTGGGAGTGTTGCACTTATTTATGTTGCATTTATTATAATTTTTGGACCTTATGGTATTCTTGTTTTTTCCTGACTTATTGTGTTGTTTCTTCTTAACTTGTTTAAAGAAGTCGTGTCTCTGTTAAGCACTTTGAGTTGCATTCTGTGTATGAAAGGTGCTATATAAATGAAGATTATTATTATTATTATTATTATTATTATTATTATTATTATTATTATTATTATTATTATTATTATTATTATTATTATTATTATTATTATTATTATTATTATTATTATTATTATTATTATTATTATTATTATTATTATTATTATTATTATTATTATTATTATTATTATTATTATTATTATTATTATTATTTCACTAGCATGCTAGTGGATAGCCAATAGCCACTTGGCTTGATCATATGCTTCTAGTCCCCCGCAAGAAACATGTAGTAAGACAACTCAGTGTAATATAGCCTTTATTTCAGATGGACTACTAAGTTACCAATTCCTTAACGGTAACTCATTGCCATCAGCTAAGTGTCTAGGTCTAGTACAACTGCAATCCAAGAGGATCTATGACAGAACAATGCCGTTCACTGTGCAGCCGCTCGTCTACGCATCCGCCTGATGAAAATGTACTAGCAGTACATTTTCATCAGGCGGATGCGTAGACGAGCGGCTGCACAGTGAACGGCATTGTTCACCTACTTGTCTGCATATTTTGCGTGTATCTGGAGAAGTATATCCACTAGGGCGCAGGTCAGGCCACTATAATCCATGTACCAAAAAAACACCTCCCCAGGAGGCCTAAATGACTACAGACCGGTGACACTCACCTCTGTGGTCATGAAATGCGGCACGTGGTGTAGTGGTTAACACTCTCGTCTCACAGCAAGAAGGTCCAGGGTTCGATTCCCGCTTGGGGACCCGGTTTCCATGATGCCAGGTACCCAGGTGGGGTATCTCCCAGGCATTTCTGTGTGGAGTTTGCATGTTCTCCCCGTGCTCGCAAGGGTTCCCCCCCCCGATAAGATAAACCCAATGGAAAAACATGCACAAAAACAGATTGCTAACGCCGTGGCATCCTTGACGACGACGGACAGGGGCACTTGGATTGGTCCCCGGGGCGCGGCTCACGTTGACGCCCTATCTGCTCCCGGCTGCCCATGGGGGGAAGGACAACGGGATGGGTTAGGCACAGAGACTCTATCGCATCGGCGACTGAGAAAAAGACAATGCATGTGTGTGTGTGTATCCTGTGTGTGTGTGTGTGCCGCTCCAATTGCATGTCCAGTTTGTTGCATGCCGATTAAAGACCCCCTAAAGAGGTCCTGCATTATTATTATTAAAATAAATGCTTTAAGAGGCTGGTCAAGGATTACATCTGTGCCTCCCTCCCTAGTACTATGGATCCTTTGCAGTTTGCATACAGGACAAACAGGTCCGCTGACGACACGGCCTCCCAGGTACTGCACAACACCCTTTCTCACCTTCACAGTCAGAAGGGGGGCTATGGGAGATTGCTGTTAATTTGCTATAGTTCAGCTTTCAATACCATAGTCCCCACCAGACTGGCTGACAAGTTGATTGATCTGGGTCTGAACTCCACCCTGAGCGCCTGGATCCTAGACTTTCTGACTGACAGGCCCCAGGTGGTCAGGGTGGGTGGACACACCTCCAACTCCATTACCCTGAGCATCGGGTCCCCCCAGGGCTGTGTCCTCAGCCCCCTGCTGTATTTACTGCACACACATGACTGTGTGGCCAGGTTCAGCTCCAACTCCATAGGGAAGTTTGCGAGTGACACGTGGTGGTGGGCCTGATCTCTAACAATGACGAGAAGCCCTACCGGAAGGAGGTTGATGTGCCAGCATGCCAGGATAACAGCCTGCTCCTGAACATTGGTAAAACCAAGGAGCTGATTGTGGATTTCAGGAGAATACAGCAGGGGGGACACACGCCACTGTGGATTAATGGGACTATCGTGGACAGGGTGAGCAGTTTCAAATACCTGGGAGTCCACATCGCGGAGGACCTGACATGGTCAATACACACAGACACTGTTAAAAAAGGTGAGGCAGCGTCTCTACCACCTGAGACAACTGAAAATAAATTCAGATTATCAGGGAAGATACTCCACTCCTACTCTGGGGCTGTGGAGAACATCCTGGCTGGGAACATCACTGCCTGGTTTGGCAACTGCACTGCCCCGGACAGGAAGGCTCTGCAGAGGGTAGTGTGCTCAGCAGAGCATACTACGGGTATTGCACTACCACCCCTGCAGGACTTGTACACCAGGAGGTGCAGATCCAGAGCCTGTAGGATAATGAAGGACCCTCATCACCCCAACAATAGCCTGTTCAAGCTGCTGCAGTCAGGCAAGCGCCTCCGCATTCATGCGGCAAGAACAGAGAGATTCCGACTCAGCTTCTTCCCCCAGGCCATCAGAACACTGAACACTGATCTCTCCACACACAAGCACACACGAATACACACACACACACAACACACATCCTCACTTGCACTCTCTCACACACCCCAAACACAAACACATTCCAAAAAAGGTCACTTTAAAAAACATAAATGTATATTTGTATATTATTGTATATAGTACTCATTACCCTTATTTCTTAAGCTTAGCATTGTATTTTATTCTTATTACTTATTATCATGTCTATTTTATTATCTATTCTATTTTATTATTTGTATTTTGCACAATCAAGGCGGGCATGGCCACCTTCATTTCACTACATGTCTCGTGTATGTATGTGAAGAATAAATCTCTTGAATCTTGAATCCTTCCTGGCTGAAACAATAGAATTATATAGACAAATAATATTTTCCTTGTGAACTATCCACTATCCGGATTTACAACGTATACATAAACATGGCGACACTTAAGGAAGTTACTATAACATTGCTAATGTTGAGATCACAGCAGAAAAAGGTATCGGACCTGTTTCCATTCATTTCTGCAGCTTTCCATGTCATGTGGTAATGGTAACAGCTGATGAGGTGTTAAAAAACTGAGCACCCTCCAACCTAACAAGGCCACTGGCCATGGCAACATCCCCTCCAAATTCCTCAGAGACTCAGCAGCCACCATCACCCCAATCATCACCCACATAATAAACCTCTCCATAAAACAGGGACACGTCCCCAAAGATTAAAAAATTGCGAGAGTGACTCCCCTGCACAAAAAGGCAGCAAATTAGACCCAGGCAACTACCGCCCTGTTTCTATTCTTACCTCCATCTCAAAGGTCATCGAAAAAATTGTCTATGAACAGGTCGAAAAGTACCTTGCCGAAAAAAAAAGAATCTACAAATTCCAATCTGGCTTCAGAACATCCCATTCCACTGACACATGCCTTCTCTATTTGAACAACCACATCAAACACGAGGTGGACGTGGGCAAATACTGCGTACTGCGGCATGGTCATGCTGGACCTACAAAAGGCTTTTGACACCATCAATCACTCCATTCTGATAAGATAAAAGCAATTGGTTTTGATAGTTCTTCAGTGAGCTGGATGCAATCCTACCTGAAGGGCAGAGAACAGATTGATTGATTGATTGATTGATTGATTGATTGAAAACTGTATTAACAGATTGCAGAATGGGTACAATACAGTACAGCTCAATACACACAATTGTTAAGGGGATGCAGACCAGACCAAGACCTTTCGTCTTGTTTACATCAGGGTCCCCCATTTTCAATTCATCAGGACATATATGACATACATGACATACAGATAGACAGTACTGCTACATCTATACATTTATGACATACCAGATTTGCAAATACAGTACTGTTTGTGATACAAAAAGAGTCAAGAAAAGGGAGTATATACATTTGACGTAAAAACTGTACATTGGAGGGGGTTGAGTTGGGGGGGGGGGGGGGGGCACTGTACAGATGGTGGAGGTGAACGGTACATTGTCCCCGCCCCTCCACCTGGGTAAAATGGAATCCATTCTCTTTGGATCAAATAACAAACTCAGCAAGGCCAACTGCTTCTCTGTTACAGTGGAGTGGGTGACAATATTGTCACAAGGAAAGATGAAATTACCTACCTGGGTTCCATCCTAGAGGCAAATATTTCCCGTGACAAAATGGCAACCAATGTAATCAAAAAAGTCAACCAAAAAACAAGATTTTTGTACAGGATCTCCTCTCTGGTAAATAAGAATACCTTGAAGACTCTAACAGGAGCACTCATTCAAGGTTTCTACGACTATGCTTGCATCGCATGGTACCAAAGCACCTCAAAGGCCCTAAAAACAAGGCTCCAAATATCACAAAAAAAACTGGTCAGACTACTGCTTGGCCTTACTCCTAAAACACACCTCACCCCTGCCCATTGTGACAATCTAGGATGGCTTAGAGTAGACGACAGAGTACAGCAACTTGCAATGGGCCTGGTGTACAGGATACACTACACCACAAAGATACCCATGTACCTGTCGAAATGCTTCTTAAAGGTCGGTGAAGTCCACGACCACAACACCAGAGGGAATTCCACAAATCACGTTCAACCCAGATTCGACTCAAACAAGGGAGTAAACACGTCTTGAATGTCTTGATGAATTGAAAATGGAGGACCCTTATGTAAACAAGACGAAAGTATTTTTCTGGTCTTCATCCACTTAGCAGTTGTTTGTATTGAGCTGTACTGTATTGTACCCATTCTGCAATCTAAAGTTTTCAATCAATAAATCAATCAATGTTTAAATATCAGCTATCTAATGAATTTGATGACCCTTTGCTATCTATATAAACAACATTTAGAGAAAATAAAAAAATATACCGCCAAGATTTTGTGTGTAATCCTCCCATACACCGAAATTCCTTTTACACTTTTACTGCGATCCGAGTGCCCTCTGCTGGCAAAATGAAAGTTGGTCCTCTTGGTATAACCTTGATTTGTAGCCCAATACTATACATATTGATTTGCACATTAATTTATACAGTGAGTTGCCAGGCATAGGCCTAGGGCCCACCTCTCAGCCAATCACTATTGAATATTCAGAAAAGAAGTCATACTGTATGTGAAATATAAATTCAAATGTTTTCTAAACAATACATCTTATTTGTTCTAGAGACCCTCTTTGGTATAACCTTGATTTGTAGCCCAATACAGACGTATAAATATTGATTTGCACATTCATTTATACAGTGATTTGCCTGGCATAAGCCTAGGGCCCACCTCTCAGCCAATCACTATTGAGTATTCAGAAAAGCAGTCATACTGTATATGAAATATAAATTAAAATGTTTTCTAAACAATACATCTTATTTGTTCTAGAGACCCTCTTTGGTATAACCTTGATTTGTAGCCCAATACAGACATATAAATATTGATTTGCACATTCATTTATACAGTGAGTTGCCAGGCATAAGCCTAGGGCCCACCTCTCAGCCAATCACTATTGAGTACTCAGAAAAGCAGTCATACTGTATATGAAATATTAATTTAAATGTTTTCTAAAAAATACATCTTATTGTATTGTTTATTTTTTGTATTTTTGTAACTTGTTTAAGTCGTTCTGATGAAACTTCCTGCTTAATGCCCAATAATGGAAATTATTATTTGATTATGGTAATGAATGTAACTATCATCATCGCTATTGTTTTAGTTGAAGTAGTCATGTTACAGTAAGTTCCTCCCAATGCCCTTCATATGACTCTGTTTAGCGAGGGAACAGAGGAGAGAGCAGAGGAGAGATCGGAAAAGAGTGCAAGGAGCGGAGGAGAGCGCAGAGGAGAGAGCAGGGAGCAGAGGAGAGAGCAATGAGCGGAGGAGAGAGCAGAGGAGCGGAGGAGAGAGCAGAGGAGAGAGCAGGGAGCAGAGGAGAGAGCAAGGAGCGGAGGAGAGAGCAGAGGAGAGAGCAGGTAGCAGAGGAGAGACCAAGGAGCGGAGGAGAGAGCAGAGGAAAGAGCAGAGGAGAGAAAGCATGGAGCGGAGGAGAGAGAAGAGGAGATCGTAGAGGAGAGAGCAAGGAGCGGAGGAGAGAGCAGAGGAGAGAAAGCATGGAGCGGAGGAGAGAGAAGAGGAGAGCGTAGAGGAGAGAGCAAGGAGTGGATAGATCAGAGGAGAGAGCAGGGAGAGAGCAGGGAGTGGATAGATCAGAGGAGAGAGCAGAGGAGAGTGCAGGGAGCAGAGGAAAGAGCAAAGGAGAGAGCAGGGAGTGGAGGAGAGAAGGGAGCAGAGGAGAGAGCAGGGAGCAGAGGAGAGAGCAGGGAGAGAGCAGGGAGCAGAGGAGAGAGCAGGGAGCGGAGGAGAGAGCAGGGAGCAGAGGAGAGAGCAGGGAGCGGAGGAGAGAGCAGGGAGCAGAGGAGAGAGCAGGGAGTGGAGGAGAGAAGGGAGCAGAGGAGAGAGCAGGGAGCAGAGGAGAGAGCAGGGAGCGGAGGAGAGAGCAGGGAGAGAGCAGGGAGAGAGCAGGGAGCAGAGGAGAGAGCAGGGAGAGAGCAGGGAGAGAGCAGGGAGCAGATGAGAGAGCAGGGAGAGAGCAGGGAGAGAGCAGGGAGCAGAGGAGAGAGCAGGGAGAGAGCAGGGAGAGAGCAGGGAGCAGATGAGAGAGCAGGGAGAGAGCAGGGAGAGAGCAGGGAGCAGAGGAGAGAGCAGGGAGAGAGCAGGGAGAGAGCAGGGAGCAGATGAGAGAGCAGGGAGAGAGCAGGGAGAGAGCAGGGAGCAGATGAGAGAGCAGGGAGTGGAGGAGAGAAGGGAGCAGAGGTTGTGAGACAGGGGTCACACAGCAAGAGAGAGAAAGAGAGATTGGAAGAAAAAGAGAGTGAGAGATAGATGAGGGCTTGGGGCTAGTGTGTGTGTGTGTGTGTGTGTGTGTGTGTGTGTGTGTGTGTGTGTGTGTGTGTGTGTGTGTGTGTGTGTGTGTGTGTGTGTGTGTGTGTGTGTGTGTGTGTGTGTGTGTGTGTGTGTGTGTGTGTGTGTGTGTGTGTGTGTGTGTGTGTGTGTGTGTGTGTGTGTGTGTGTGTGTGTGTGTGTGTGTGTGTGTGTGTGTGTGTGTGTGTGTGTGCGTGCGTGCGTGCGTGTGTGCGTGTGTGTTTGCGTGTGTTTGTGTGTTTGTGTGTGTATGTGTGTTTCCACCTGTCAGTCTATAGTAAAAAATAAATAAATAAATAAAATGTTTTAAAGTGTCTGGTCTCAAGGTGACCTGCTCCAAACAGACAATTGCTCACATACAGAGAGAGAGAGAGAGAGAGAGAGAGAGAGAGAGAGAGAGAGAGAGAGAGAGAGAGAGAGAGAGAGAGAGAGAGAGAGAGAGAGAGACACACACACACACACACACACACACACACACACACACACACACACACACACACACACACACACACACACACACACACACACACACACACACACACACACACACACACAGAGAGAGAGAGACAGAGATTGATGGTTCCATGCCTTCTGCCGTACACTTTGCTTGCAGGTCCTGGCTGTGTCATTTCCCGCTCCTACAGACAGATAAGAAGGAAGACATGAACATTGCCCTGTCCAAGGCTAAATAGCCCCATGTGAGGGACTGCAAAGTGGTTTTCCATGCTATTAGGACATCAAATACACAAGACTAATAATAACTGTACCGTAAATATAATTTGTTTTCATGCAATGTCACAATGCCCCTCCATTTTGTGTCCTTCCTAGTAATTCTATTTAATTAAAACTGCACCCTGTAATTTATATATAAAAACGATGACAAGGATGGATGGAACAGTTAAAAACTGTTGAAACCAGTGCTGCCGAGTCCATAAAAGACTACAGTCTGATTTCTAGAGCATAACATATGAATGGCACACAAAAAAACGATTCCCAAAATGACCGTGCTTGAATGTCTTTTGCTGTGATTTTCTCTTATTCGCAATGTTTAATCATGGTGTAGTTACCATTATTGGCCACATGGTGCTCTCCTAGAGTGCAGCTTTAAGTTTGGGACACTGCATTTCAGTCTGCATCTATTTTTATTTTTACTTTCAATGGTTCAATCAATGTTTTTCAATGCTTGCATTAAATCATTTGTAATGCTGTCAAACAGCGACCTGTACACAAAAGTGTTATTTTCCTTGGTATTGGAAATTATTCCTTTGTTTACATTATTTCTATTGGTTTGATGTGTGAGTCCATCGTGACTGTGGATATACTCACGGACCTCCGTTACACTCACCCCCCTAAACTCACACCACTCAAGGCATCTGGGTCACGGCACCAAGTGTGACCGGTCTCATTTGACATGCCCTGAGTGGGAGTCGAACCCCGGTCTGCCGCACCGCGGGCGACATCGCAGACCACTATACCAAGAGGTGAATTCACTTCTAAGTAATGGGTCTGGATGCCTTTTTAAAGGGAATGAGTTTTACTTGCAGTACCGCTACGTGCCACAGTCACTTCACAACACATGAAGTCCATCGTGACTGTGGATATACTCACGGACCTCCGTTACATATATATATATATGTATATATATATATGTAACTGATAGTCGACTACCCCCTGAATGCCAATTTAACGTTAGTCACGCTTCTAGGCCTCTTTGCTTTTGGAAAGAATGATACAAAAATATATATAATAATAATATATACAAATATATATTTTTTTGTGCATTCGACTAAGGGGTTTGCAGTCGACTACGGCTCCTTTCGATTGATTAGTCAACTATTCGACTAGTCGAGGTCAGCCCTAATATATATATATATATATATATATATATATATATATATATATATATATATATATATATATATATATATATATATATATATGTGTAGCAGCCTGAATATTCTACTAAGTATTCAGAAGTGCTAACTAACTGTTACTTTCCCTGTGTGTGTATAAAGTGTGATAAACAGTATTCCTTTGGATAGCTCGCCCAGTCTAATGACGAGGTGAGGTGCTACTCTTCTCCGGCTTCAGTATGGATCACTAACAATAACATTGAAGCACCGTTTCTCCCTTTCTGGAGTGGTCCTAGAGTGGGATCAGTGGCGGTTGCCAGCAGGGGGCGGAGTGGCAGTGGTGGCAGGTGGAGCGGAGGAGAGAAGAAAGCAACGAGGAAGAGGGGGTTATCTGGGGGCGAGAGGACCAGGAAGCTCTCTTCGGCAGTGGACTTGACCGTGAACAGTCGCAGTCACAGCGGGCGTGTGCTCAAACGAGCCCCGTTGAAGGAGAGCTGTTGAAGAGCCCCGTCGGAACGAGCGACGGGTGATAAGAAGAGAGCCCTGTTGGAACGAGCAATGTGTGATGAGAAGTACTTGCTAGTTGACGGGTTATCCTAGAAGTACCAGCGGTAGTGTGTGAGTAAGCGATACAGAACGAAGGACTAACGTCAAGAGTTAACGGGACTAACGTCTATAGTTAACGGGTTATAGTAGTAAGTGTGCGGTGTATTAGCATGCTGCTAACGGCTCTGTCTGACTCCAGTAGACTACCGGGCGCGCGGCGCTGAAGACCGGTGGTATAGTCAGCCACGTTGCGTTAGTAGTAGAACCGATATAGCAGGAGGGTGCATCCAGACCCGAAGCTTAGCTGTGTTTAGGGTAGCAACAGTATTAGCAGTTTGCGCGACAGCAGCAAGCAACAGCCAGCAGTGGACGTCCCCCAGACGTTACAGAGGATGCCTCTTCCCACCAGCAGAGGTCGCCATCACAGCACGCTCCTCCAGCTAACCACTGCCCATGCTGTTCGCCCAGCCCGCTGGCTGTGCTCGCGGGATCGCCAACGCCATCTTGTCACCTGGACGAGAGGTGATCCGCCATCTTGGCTAAGTACGAACGGTACCTCGTGTATCCACATCAACGTCCATTCAAGTGAACGCTAACAACCAGTGTCTAAGGGGTACCCCAAACAATTTAAGCCGGCTTTAGTGTAGGTTTTATTTTGGTAACATGGGCCCACATTTGCTTGGTTTTCTTTTGGTATTTTATTATTCTTGTTATTTGAATTCCCAATGTTTCTCTACTTTATGCCTGGGTCTCCCCTAGTACAAGCGGGGTGTTATTAATGTATTGAGCATGCGGTGCCTATGGTGGGAATAGTGTTCCCCTACATTATCAGTGAGAGCACCCGGTGCCATGTATGAATACATCTGAAGTATTATCTGTAACTGATAACCTGCCCAGGCTTCAATATAAAGTAGACCTTATTGGGAGCACTGTGTGCGTCTGTTTCTTCCATTTGCTAATCTAACCCCTGGGTAAATACTGTGACTGCATAATTATTTAACCCTTACACCCCATTCACAGAATAGCATTTGAAGGGTCTATACAGGTGGTCAAGGAAGGGTACTGCTTAAAGGGAAGCCCAATAATACTATTGAACTGACAGTCACTGGGTGTGGGAGGGCTGTCGGAAGTACTGGGGGAAGTGAGAGTGTGTGGGGAGCTACTGCTGACCGCCTTGGAAGGTGAGGGAGACCAGAGCACCAGTCCCCAGGTTAGTAAATCCTGGGCCCCATCCACTCCTGCTGCAAGCCCTCCAGTATGACGTTCCGGGCCAAAGACGGGGGTACATATAGGTCCAATTCTATAGTATCCTACTACCCAGTGTCTGTGTACTACTACTCCCACAAGCAGGGATAATCCACCCATACTGTATATTATAGCTATCTGATCAACTCCAAGGTACACATCAGACAAAAATAAACAAATGTAAACAAAGTGCAATACCAAGTGATGCTTTTCTGCCTAGAGGTCACTCTTTGATTACATTTCATTACAGATTATACTTTTAAATAATTTAACATATTGACAAACATATAGCCACAAACAGAAACATACATGCACACTTATATGCATCCTAGTGCATACATACATGGGATGAGCCTGAATGCAAATATGAATTCGGGAAAGCATGGATAATGAGATGAACACAGATATTTGTATTACACAGATATTAATATTATTATTCAGGATTTTTATTTTAAATGTTATGTTATAAGCTCCATTGACACAGCACACTCTGCTAGTTGCACCATCTGTAAAAAACGACCTGTAGGTGCAGGACTGCCCTGTGTCTTCCTTTGGACCCATGGAAATATCAGTAATCATATTTTGAAAGTTGTGTGTCAAAAGAGAAAAAGAAAAATGCAGGTGTTTTCTCGAGTTTTCTCTCCAATCTCGGCTACTCTGTGACAAACAATGACTCTCCTAAAAGCCTGGAGAAAGCCGTCTTAAGCTTGTCTTAAATCGTCATTATTCCGTCCTCGCAATTGCGTGTCTGAGCAAGGCTAGACAGATAGCGAACAAAAACTCCAATAAAACCATGTTCTTGAAAAAGGTGTGGCTTTACTGATGGTCGTTTCTGTAAAACTGAAAAATACAATACAAAGCATGTACAGTATCAATATAATGCACACCTATTAGTGCATATATGCATATGAAATGATAATGACAATGGAAATAGTTCCATGTACAAAATGCTCATTACCATAATGTAATAACAAGAAATAAACTACTTAAATGCCTATGCATTTAATCCAACATAAATATCCAGCATGGTCCAGCAAGTAACTCAGGTAAGTATTCATATGAATTGTAATGTCATTAGCTTAGCATAGCCCTCTGTTGAAATACCCCATTCAGTTAGCTTTTTTTATTTTATTGACAAAAACACTAAATTGACAGATCAACATGTGTATTTGCCTTGTCAGGGATAGAATGAAAAGTCCAGGACTTATTTCCATCGGTGTCCCTGTTGTTTCAAGTTCAAGAGGCCCATTGGCGTCTGTTTGAAGTGCATTGAGCATTCCTAGTGAATAGTAGTGCATTAGTAGTAATATTCATGTTTCAATTTGTTTTTAAATTCATTAAAAGCATCATTCATGTTC
>NC_140168.1:35320606-35433106 GCF_963971535.1 Notolepis coatsorum | reverse complement strand
CTCACCTGAATCACAGGACGAGGAAGACCGCTCACCTGAATCACAGGAGGAGGAAGACCGCTCACCTGAATCACAGGACGAGGAAGACCGCTCACCTGAATCACAGGACGAGGAAGACCGCTCACCTGAATCACAGGACGAGGAAGACCGCTCACCTGAATCACAGGAAGAGGAAGACCGCTCACCTGAATCACAGGACAAGGAAGACCGCTCACCTGAATCACAGGATGAGGAAGACCGTTCACCTGAATCACAGACGAGGAAGACCGCTCACCTGAATCACAGGACGAGGAAGACCGTTCACCTGAATCACAGGACAAGGAAGACCGCTCACCTGAATCACAGGACGAGGAAGACCGTTCACCTGAATCACAGGACGAGGAAGACCGCTCACCTGAATCACAGGACGAGGAAGACTGCTCACCTGAATCACAGGACGAGGGAGACCGTTCACCTGAATCACAGGACGAGGAAGACCGCTCACCTGAATCACAGGACGAGGAAGACCGTTCACCTGAATCACAGGACGAGGAAGACCGTTCACCTGAATCACAGGACGAGGAAGACCGTTCACCTGAATCACAGGACGAGGAAGACCGTTCACCTGAATCACAGGACGAGGAAGACTGCTCACCTGAATCACAGGAGGAGGAAGACCGCTCACCTGAATCACAGGACGAGGAAGACCGCTCACCTGAATCACAGGACGAGGTAGACCGCTCACCTGAATCACAGGACGAGGAAGACCGTTCACCTGAATCACAGGACGAGGAAGACCGCTCACCTGAATCACAGGACGAGGAAGACCGTTCACCTGAATCACAGGACGAGGAAGACCGCTCACCTGAATCACAGGACGAGGAAGACCGTTCACCTGAATCACAGGACGAGGAAGACCGTTCACCTGAATCACAGGACGAGGAAGACCGCTCACCTGAATCACAGGACGAGGAAGACCGTTCACCTGAATCACAGGACGAGGAAGACCGCTCACCTGAATCACAGACGAGGAAGACCGTTCACCTGAATCACAGGACGAGGAAGACCGTTCACCTGAATCACAGGACGAGGAAGACCGCTCACCTGAATCACAGACGAGGAAGACCGTTCACCTGAATCACAGGACGAGGAAGACCGCTCACCTGAATCACAGGACGAGGAAGACCGCTCACCTGAATCACAGACGAGGAAGACCGTTCACCTGAATCACAGGACACACAGGATGAGTAAGACCATTCCGCACAACCATCAATGGACAAAAAGGCCCCCGAAAAAGAATATATTCAGGCGCCGGACGACAAAACCAAACGGCGGTGCTGAACTAATGGATGCAGAGAGATGAAAGGGTCCATGGCCGCCAGAGTGACGGAAAAAATCGCTCCCGCTTTCATTTATTTTCCCCTCGTCCGTCAGATCTTTCAGTCTTTTTGGTTACATGCATTATTCAGCAAACATGGTGGATACCTCTCTGAATGCCCCGGGAGGAGAGGAAAGAGGGAGAGAATATGAGGACGAGGAGAGGGAGGTTTGCCCCGGTGAGTATTTCACCATGTCTTCTGAATAAAAGAAAAGTGTATACACAAGCCAGGCCTTAGCAGAGACGGGGAGCTAGAAACGTAGGTGGCGTTCCTGTTTCCCCCCCCCCCCCCTTGAACGGCCTCAAGGACGGCTTGAGTCACAGACAGTCCTATACTCTTAATAGCATCCGATGCACTTCTGAGGAGCGGAGAGGAGGAGAGGGGGGGGGGCACAGACACAGACATCGGGTGAGTGAGACGGAGAGAGAGAGGGAGAGAGAGACTACAGGAAGACACAAGGAGACCGGAGAATGGGAGAAGAGCGAGAGGAGAACAGAGGGGGGAGCTTTGAGGAAGTAAAGCCGTAGATGCGTAGAGAGCGGGATGAGTGTGTACAGCTGGAATCCATCTGTGTCCTCGCTAGGCCTTATAGGTTTACACAGGCTTTTCCAATCAGCAGACAACTGTCTGTCACAGCTTGACGACAATGCCTGCCCTTAAATGTATATGAAAATCTGTTCATTTCAAGCGTACAAATCAGCATTTACAGAGCACACACACACACACACACACAGAGCCAGACAACCACACACACACACAGCCAGACAACCACACACACACACATACACACACACACACACACACACACACACACACACACACACACACACACACACACACACACACACACACACACACACACACACACACACACACACACACACACACACACACACACAGAGCCAGACAACTACACACACACACACACCACACACACACACACACACACACACACACACACACACACACACAGCCAGACAACCACACACAAACGCAGCCAGGCAACCACACAGAAGACACATTCATACACAAGCACACACACACACACACAAGGTTCAAGTTTTATTTGTCACATATAAGGTACAAGTACTGTACAGTGAAATTATTGGTTCTCCCCTGAGAGTGTGCTTCATACAGTAAAACAAAGTTTAAAGAATAAAGACCAACCACTGTACAATTTATACAATATACAACTAAAGTACAAACTAAAGTACAAAATAGAGTACAGAATGCAAACAATGGAGCAAAAAAGAGGCAGTTGTTTGGGTGGCGAGAGTCTTTGACTCTTCCCTTGGCCTTGGCCCTGCAACGCCTGTAAATGTCCTGGACAGTGGGAAGCCCACCTCCAATTGTGCATAGATCAAGCACTCTCTGCAGTCTGCTGCGGTCGTGTGAGGTGGTATTCTCAAACCATGACATGATGTTACCAGTCAGGGTGCTCTCTATTGTGCACGAGTAGAAGTTCTTTAAGATCTTGACTTTGAACTGCCTTAGACGCCTATGTGACAATTGTGTTGCTGTTGTGCTTTTCCACACAGTCGTGCATGTAAAGCTAGTAGAGGAATGGGCTGTAAGAGTAAACTGTAGTTCAATGTTAAAAGTGTCTGACGGTCATATTAACTGCACTAGCGGTTGCTGTGTAAAAAAAAGTTGTAAAACTATACAAATGTATCAAATCAAGCACAATCTCGACGGAGCCCACGGAGAGGCGGCCGGACAGTGCGGCGCCATCATGCTTCATGAAGTGTGTGGACATACACACATGCAAACATGAAAATAGACACATACACACAAAATACACACACACACATACACACAAAATACAAAAACCTGCTCACATTTATAGACACACCAGTGGCGTCATTTCAGTAAAAGGCAAGGTTATGGCCGGGGGGGGGGGGGGGGGGGGGGGGGTTCCCCCCCAGGTGTTTTAAACTTTTTTTGTTTGTCAAATCAGTTGTGCAATAGTCACTTTTGGTGAGTTGTTTCTATACAATTCAGTTATATGACATTTAGGTATGACACAGGACTACACAAGCATTTTTAGTATAGAAATGTGTCACAGACTAAAGCAGGGAACCACAATATTTTACATACGAATTATGCAGAATGTAATATCATAACTGTCTATTACTTTTCTTGCATTGAGCCAATTTTCCTTAGGTACGGTTTTGAGGTTGTGTGTTCAACAGAATGTAGTATCAAAACACATTCACAAAAGTATGGGTTTACTGAATGCTGAACTGCACTATTATAATCACTAAGCCAGACCTTACCTGTGTCCCTGTATCACTTGTCTCTGCTGCCCTTTGATTAAAAAACGAATAGTTCGAAGCTTCGTTCATAATGTTGACATTCAATTCTAAATCAACATAAACGTTTTTTTATTTTTTTTTTTACATTTTTATTTGCCAAGGTATGGCGAGTGCCATACCTTGCCATACCAAAATGACGCCCCTGAGACACACACACACACACACACAGACATACTGGTTTGTACTGCCTTTTATGTAGATTAGGTACAAGCCCTCAGCCGACCAGATTCAAGCCTGGAATTCGACGTCGTCCAACAGGACTACAGCACCTGCCAGGGACACACAGCTGTCCTTTCAACTCACACTACACAGCCGTTTGATGTTCACCCACATCTCAGCGTGTTAGTAACCACACAGCGTGTGTGTGTGTGTGTGTGTGTGTGTGTGTGTGTGTGTGTGTGTGTGTGTGTGTGTGTGTTGTGTGTGTGTGTGTGTGTGTGTGTGTGTGTGTGTGTGTGTGTGTGTGTGTGTGTGTGTGTGTGTTGTGTGTGTGTGTGTGTGCGCGTGTGTGTGTGTGTGTGTGTGTGTGTGTGTGTGTGTGTGTGTCTGTGCGAGACATATTTGCTAGATGCTGACACTTCAATTTTGTGCTACGGCAACAGTTGAGCACATATGTCATACAGTAGGGAGCAACACACCCACACAGTCATGTACATATGCACACACACACACACACACACACACACACACACACACACATGCATCCACACACAAACACACACCTGGTACAAACACACACATACACACACACAGATACTGTACATGTGCGCAGTTCGCGCACACACACAGTCATGTACACACCCACACATGGATGCACACACACACCTGCGCATGCACACTCACGCCACGCTCTCACACACACACACACACACACACCACACACACACACACACACACACACACACACACACACACACACACACACACACATACACACTCATACAAGGGATACGGGGGGATGACAAAGTGTGCACAGCAGCATGCTGTGTTAGGCCTCTTTGATATTCTCGGTGGCTACGGTATGTCTAGCAAGCAGGTCACATCTATTAGTGCACTAATTCCCCAGCTTGGCCTCCACATAATGAGATGCATTTCCTTTTAAAGGTGGACAGAGAGAGAGAGAGAGAGAGAGAGAGAGAGAGAGAGAGAGAGAGAGAGAGAGAGAGAGAGAGAGAGAGAGAGAGAGAGAGAGAGAGAGAGAGAGAGAGAGAGAGAGAGAAGGGAAAGAGAGAGAGTGTATTCAGTGTGTGTGTGTCTGTGCTTCTGCGACAAATATATTTTTAATTTAAGTGCAGCATCTGGGTGTGTGAAAGAGAGTGGGTGTGTGTGAGAGAGAGAGAGAGAGAGAGAGAGAGAGAGAGAGAGAGAGAGAGAGAGAGAGAGAGAGAGAGAGAGAGAGAGAGAGAGAGAGAGAGAGAGAGATTGAGAAGAAGTAATATAATCTAAAGATGTTGGCAAAGACTTAACAAAGGAGAATGCATGGACAATTCATATTGGCCTCAGGTGGTAATTGGGTTAATTAGAGTGTTTTTCTACTGAATAAAAACGTGATATTTCTCCTTTTCATCAGCTTCTGTTAAGCTGCTCTGACCCTACATTCACCTTTTCTTTCCTTAATTCCTCCTTTCCCCCTGATAAACCTTACTCACTAATACACACAAACACACACACACAAAGAGAAATACACACACACTCACATACACCAACATGTACACAGATACACACACACACACACAAACAGTCAAGAAACTCAGTCAACTGTCTCCTCATTACCATTCTGCAGCATTCCGCTGTAGAGTGTTTACTCTGCAAAGTGCATCTTGGGATTATTGAGCAATTATCACCGAGTTATCTCAGATATAAATACCCCGACCGGCAGATGGCCAAGAGAACATAGCAGAACCCAACCCAATGCAACATCAGGTCAACGGTACACCATGAAGAAGCACAGAGGAACTTGTTTCTTATCATGTCTGCTCTTCACTAATAAGGCAGGAGATGGAATGTACATTTACATTTAACACTGTCTTCATGCTCCATGCAGCTTGCTCTGTCAGGCTACACTCAGACTGCAGGCAAATCAGGCCAGAACCCGGCCGCCATATCTCGGCGGAGAAGATTCTTCAGAAATGCCGAAAAAGTTGCGTGATTCAGAAATAGGTCAAAATTTTGATATTGTCAATTTTTTGTGCTTTGAAATGTTCTCTGTTTCCTTATTTGCAAAACTTAATATAGCTTGTAAATGTGTTAATTATTGCTAACTTGTCCGGCTGTATAATTCCCCTCGCTGTTTAACCTATTAAGCCCTATATTCTGAAAATTCACCTAAAAATACATACCTACAGTAAGTAAATGGAAGATTGCTCCATTTCTACAAGGTCCATTTACATGTTATTGGGACATCTATGGATCTCAGGGAATGTATTCCCAGTGTCAGAAATATTGTATCTGTTACTAGGCTTGAGTAAATTGTAATGAACTAAAGGAGAATATAATTTTTTTTTTGCTAGACGTTCACAGAAAGGTAGAGAAACTAACTATGTTCTATTTTTTGGCAATACATATTTATTTTTTTAAACAAATAAACAAATAAAGTAAACGTTCAGATTTGTTCCACCCCTAAGATATGATCCCGAAAAAAAGAGAAATAAAAAAGCTTGATTTTGATTGACAGGGGCTGGTGTGAGCTGGGAAGTGTAGTTTCATTACATTCGAAAGCCCATCAAAAGCCCTGGGTCTCTTCTCTCAAAAGACTACACTCAAGTAAAATTGTACCAAATCCTCGATGGTTTGCGATTTCTATAAACTCATATTTCACTAATAACACTTAAAATAATTGGTAAACAAACGTAGTGTGGAAAATATACAATTTGACTGCTGTTTTGACAGGGTTAGTAGTCTCTCTCTTTACTCTTAGCTAGATTTGAAAAGAAAACGCAACATTAATTCATACATTCTATAGAGATGGATTTATGGCGTGATATGAATCTCAGCCCTGTACCGGGTTCGTCAGGCTTAAGTGGTTAAAGAAGTACAGTTGTGTCGTAGGGGAGGGGCTGAGTACTTTCAGTCTCACGTGTCGGAGACAGATGCACAGAAATGACAGCTACCAAATCAATTCCGAGACAATGGACCCAGTAGGTTACTTTGTTGGCGGTGTTAAAATATGCAGTGGAAGATTAAAGGGGAACTCTCTCTCTCTCTCTTGCTCGCCTGTTCTCTCTCTTGCTCTCTCTCATATCAGCACTCGCAAAATATCATAGCGCACGCTCCCGCGCGTATTCCGATCCGTGCAATAATATTCACGGGGGTATATATTGTCATTTGAAACTAGTTACCAATGCATTGTCCCGTGGGATTATGCTCCCTGCGGCGAAATTAATTAGTCCCTCTATCTCATTATCTCTCTCTCTCTCCCCAAAGTTATCTGCCAGTGCAGACTGTGGGTGACTGTCACTCAAAGCACATTGCGAGTATGGGCGGAGCCCAGCCAAAAACATCTTGGAATTTGGAAGTGCAGAAAATGCTGCTCTAGAGAAATACAAAACAATGAATTTTTTGGAATAAAAACCTTAGAGATGTGTTCCATAGACTCACAGGAATTGTGTAAAATAGCCCAAATAGTGAAAGAAATAGTAAGATAGTTCCCCTTTAATATCTTTAGAAACGTTTGTGTTAAATAGTTTCTCTCCATCAAAATTTCAAGTGTATATCTCTGTAGCATAAAGACAGTGTGCATCAGGCATATAATAAAGACTTTGCTCCCCTTCGCGTAATTCACTCACAGCTCGGGCTGTCGTTGTGGTAGACTCTACTATCAGGTTTTTGTGCACCTGAGTCTCCCGAACACGTATTATACTGTACAGTAAAGACAACCCCTGAGTCGATCAGAGCTTCCTACACTATTATAACTTTCGCTCACCTACCGCATAATTTGTGATGTGTTGTGATGTCGTGTCAAAAGCAGAGAGAGAGAGAGAGAGAGAGAGAGAGAGAGAGAGACAGAGAGAGGGAGAGAGAGAGAGAGAGAGACTCCTTTAAGTGACAGAGAGATTCAGATACAATTTACAAGGCTTTGCTCCCCTTCACGTAATTCACTCAATTCACTCAATTCACTTGGGCTGTCGTTGTGGTAGAGACATGATCATAATGCACCTGATACATTTTTGCACCTGAGTCTCCCGTACACGTAGCACCAAGCCCAGAGTCATCAGAGCTTCCTACGCTGAGATATGGTCACTTTTCCACACCTACACTGTAAGAAAAAAAGCTGCACAAAAACGGTAAATGTCTGGCATCAATCTTTGCCAAATACTTACTGTCAAATTACAGTAAAATCAAATACATTTACAGATTACACCTTTTATTTAATGGTTAATATTCTGATAAAAGGTAATTTAGTGTATTTTTATGGCATTTACACTTAAAGTAGAAAAACAAAAGTAATCTGTAATATAATACAGTGAATTTCCTGTGAAAAAACATACATTTTTTACAGCTTACCCCTACTGGTGAATGCCTCATGCCTCCGTGGATTCCCGGAGGTATTATGCCAGGGCTATTCAACTAAATTGTTCAGGGGGCCACATTGTCAGAAACCCAAGGGGCCAGGGGCCGGACTGCTACGGCGCCTCCCCGTGCTATGAATATATGTACACTTGACACAACACGCAACCACATTTTCACAACTTTTATTTAACTATATTGAAAAAGTAGTATACTTTAAAAAAAAAAAGTGCTTCATTTATGTGCCACATCTGCAACATCTCCTGCAAAAAGTGCTTCATTTCTGCAACATCTCCTCTTCAACATTTCAATATAAAAATAAAATAAAAAAGAAACAAGTGCATGATGTGCATCTGAACATTCTAACATCAACACTTGAACAAAAAAACACATTTATAGTGCAGCTGAGCTTATGAAAAAGTGCTTCATGTCTGTGCAACAACAGCTAATCACAGCATCTTATTAGCACTTATTGTCCACTCTTAACTCTCAAACATCAGGGGGGGTGGGGGGCAGACAGGCCTAGCCTACATACACACATCTAATGAGAGAGATTGCACTTCTTTGACTGGGCAATGGCAGAGAAAGAGGGTTCATAGGAAGTGAACAGTGATGCAAATGCTCATTTGTCAACGAGGCATGGTTGCTTGTTTTAATGGCATTCATGTGAGAAAAACTGGATTCACAGGTGTATGTTGAGCCAAACATTGTTAGCACAGATATTGCCAGCGTTTTTATTTTGGGGAATGTGTTGACATGAATACACTTTATCCAAAATGTTGTGGTGGATTCATTCTCAATTAGTGCCTGCTTCAGAGCAGATGATGCTTGCATGTCAATTATTTCAAGTTGCAGGAGACCTTCATCCAGGGGTGCAGTGGTAAATTGACAGTAGGCCAAACGCTACATGCACGCGCGCGCGTGCACAGTTTTTTTTTGCCTTGAAATAGAGAAGCTGAAAAAGGTAGCAGGATGTTGCCTATATTGTCAACAGATATGGTTGAAAAACAAACAATGTTTTAAATGTATTGATACAATTTCTTTAATTGAATCAACTTAAACTAGAAAAGTAAATACAAACTAAATTAACAATGTAAGTTACAAATGTATAGATGTGCAGTACTGTCTATCTGTATGTTGTGTATGTCATATATGTTATGATGAATTGAAAATGGGGGACCCTGATGTAAACAAGACGAAAGGGGTCTGCATCCCCTTACAATTGTGTGTATTGAGCAGTACTGTATTGTTGTACCCATTCTGCAATCTGTTAATACATTTCAGTCAATCAATAGCAAGGCAAATCATTACTGAATGATTGTATTATTATTCTTCCAATGCGATTGCGTGGCAAATACATTTCTTTGTAAGAATATATCTGCATTTTGTCAGTACAATATTAATCAGTGATCACATTGAATTAAAACATGATTATTTCTTGACTCTGTAAACAAAACACGCATTTGTCATGTCTCATGATTCATGAACCAGTGCCACGATTATTTATTTCAAGATAAACAAACAGGCAAATAGCCTATAGCTTAGTCAATCTGGACAAATACCCTATATTTTTAATACCCTATATACCCTAATAATACCTTATATTAAATAAAAAAAATTGTTATGTAAAACGGTGGCCGCCGGCCGGGCCGGTACTTAGTTACAACGAATGGGAACAGCGGATTTTTGTGTGCGCGACTGCGCGTACACGCGGGTACATATCCGTGCGCGATTGCGCGTACTTCAGCCTCAGTGACGAAGGCCAAACGCCGTTTGACCACGTTTGCCCATCACTGCACCCCTGCCTTCATCAATGTGAAGTGATGCAAGGAACTCTTGTCCTTTTGTGGAAATAGCAGCTACATTGGCAAATGGGTTACTCACAAAATGCATCAATTCTCTGGGCATGTCAAATTCATCAAATCGACTTGCAAAGATTTCCCTCAATTTATAAATGAAATCTGTCATCAATTGAGTGACTTTTGGCTCAATTGTGCGTGTGAACGTTGACATGAAAAGACAAAAGTAAATAAAAATAAAAATTATTATTATGCAATCTTTTGCGGGCTGGTCAGAATCATCCCGCGGGCCGGATCTGGCCCGCGGGCCGCCAGTTGAATAGCCCTGACGTACATGTACATTACAGTGAAATGCTTGGTTCTGTATGAGCCCCTGACAATGTGCTTCATACAGTAAAAAGGTGAGTGTTTGTTTAAAGTGTGTGCATGTGTTATAGAGTCATTGAGCATCCTGATGGCCTGGGGTCACAAGTCATCAAAATAACAAAGAAAGGTGTTAACGGGGGAGGGGGGGTTTACATTGATTTCTGGTAGAGTAGTCTAGTCTTTATACATTGTAAGAGAAATGGCTCCATTTTCTTTTGAGGCCTGTAGCTCTGGAATAAGTATTGTGTTATCAGCATGTTTCATAAGACATCGATTGAAAAGTATCTGCTCGGTTTGTACAAGTGATGGCTTATTTTGAAGGTATGAACCTGTACTTTAATATCATGTAAAAATGTAAGATCCCTCTAACCGACCAGAGTCTGTGCTGGGTCACATATGTGACTCAGATCAGTTTTTTTTATTTTTTCAAGCACAAATCACAGGGAATCTGACCTTGTCAATTCTGATTTGAGCCACTTTCATTATGTGGTCCTAAATCAGATACAGGTCAGATTTTTTGGCAAAGTGACCTCAGTCTGAACAGTCATATGACCTCAGTCTGAACAGTCATGTGACCTCAGTCTGAACAGTCATGTGACCTCAGTATGAACCTCAGTCTGTCATGTCGGAATTCATGCAATATTTACGTCACTCTAGCTTGACATTCATCACAATTCTGTGCTGGTGGGAGTCACTCTGTAAACCATGGAAGACAGTTGTGATGGAGGTCAGTGGAGGGACAGTGAGGTGTTTACTTCTGTAGAAGCAACATTTGAGGGGATGCATCTCATAACCGCAGTGTTTCTCAAAGTGGGGGGGCACGCCCCGCAGGGGGGGCGCAGAGGCATGACAGGGGGGGCATTGAGATTTATAAAAAAAAAAAAAAAAAAAAAAAACGTTTTTTTTGGATTCCAGAAAATTATCACTAAAGTGCTATCTGTTGCAGCTGCACTGTTCTCCATGAAAATACCATTTCTCAAAATCTGAAAATCATTATTTAATAAAACACAGAAAAGGATCACCAAGTTACTCTGGATAAAAAAAAACTTTACAGACAACATTGAGACAAAGCTTCCTGACACATCTCCATCCAAACTCTTGGAAGAACTCTTTGAAATCTCATCTGATACCACCTAGAGAGCTAGTTTCAGAGTGTGGTGCTGAGTACCAAGTATCTCATCTCATGGCCCACCAAGTATCTCATGATGCAGCAGTTAAGGTGTTGATACCATTCAGCACCACATACAGTATCTGTGTGAAGCTGGCTTTTCATCCATGACAGCTCTGAAAACAAACTATAGGGCCAATTTGAAAGGTCACGATATTGGTGTTATTTCAATACATTTAAACATGACTATTTTGTTGGGGCGAGGGGGGGGGGCCCAAAATATTTTGGTCCGCCAAAGCGGGGGCCTGACAGAAAAAGTTTGAGAAGCATCTGTGTTTGAAAGCAGATTGAAAAAAGAAATGGCTCTCATTCACCTCCTCCTCGATCCATCCAGGGACATGAGAAGGGGGGTGCTGAGGGGGCTGCAGCACCCCCACCTGTTGGTGGGGAGTTGTAACTGCACCGTAAAATAAGTTTACTAAACAAATCAATCCAAAACAAAAACAAAAATGTCATCTAACATCTAATTTCTTTAATGGCCTCAAAGCAAAGCAACAAAAAAACACAGACGACACAAAGTCCCTGCCGGTGGGACACAGACACCTGTCACCCCAGCAACCAGGAGGAGAGAACATTGGAGGCTCAGCACCAGCAGCTAACGAGGTCAATGTTGTCCATGACGTCGCCCCCCATCCAGATGGTCCTTCTATCCATCTGTAGTGTGGTAGACCCCTACGCTCCGCATCTTCTGGCCATCTCAGACCCACTCCTATCCGAGCTCCGGGAGGGTCATCAAGGAGAAGCCGCCAATTATTTTGCACATGTCTGCTAACCAAACACATTGCTCTTGACCTTTTGTTTATAATTCCCTTTTTTTTTTTTTATGTGTGTTTTTTTTATTTTTTTTTAATTTGTTGTTGATTGTTTGGTTTGACGGAACAAGATACCGTGATTTGTTTGGAGGAATATGGAGAAGTACATGTTCAAAAATAAACTTTTCATTCATTCATTCATTCATTCTCAGTCCTTGCCCCACAATGGTGGAACGAACTGCCCACCAGAGTTAGGACAGCCAAAACCCGTCCAATCTTTTGCCGTTGACTAAAGACGCACTTCTTCAACCATACTAACCTACTGTAGCACTCAACACTTTGATGAACATTGTTACTCAGCTGATAGAGTTGTGCCCTTCCTGATGACTTGTCGTACAGAACATGTAAGTCGCTTTGGATAAAAGCGTCAGCTAAATGACTAAATGTAAATGTGAAATATAAATGGTAGTGAACGCTTAACGTTCTGTAGTGTGGTAGTGAAAGGTTAACATGCTTTAGTGTGGTAGTGAAAGGTTAACATTCTGTAGTGTGGTAGTGAAAGGTTAACATTCTGAAGTGTGGTAGTGAAAGGGCCATGGCTTAACTATAAAGTCATGAGGCGGCATGCTTCTTGTGTTGCTCTGCTATAGATGAAGAAGCCTGTCAGCGCGGAAAGGATAGGGGACGATTGAAAGGAGGATTTAACAACTGGAGAGAGGCAGGGGAAACATTTAGGGAGCATGAAATGTCCCATCAACACACAGAGGCCGTCGACACACAGAGTCCCATCAACACACAGAGGCCATCAACAAACTGGCAGCTCTAAAAGAACAGCGATTAATGCGCTGCTCTCACAAGCTGTTGCCAAAGTATTTTATGTATTCAGTTTTAATGGATTTAATCTCTGTTAACTCTGCATCTGTTATACGATCCGGTGCGCAGTGCGCGCCATGCAGTTCAAGTGCCTCATCGCTACCGGCTGCGTCACAATCAACAATAAGTCGTCTTTTGATTGGTAAAAAACCTGATGCATTTTTCGATGAATGGAAAATCACGAATGATGCGCATGCATTTAATATGACGTTTTTATTAGTGTTGTCAGGCGATTAAAAAAAGTAATCTAATTAATTACAGGATTTGTAATTAATTAATCTAATTAATCACATTTTAATCGCATAACCATTTTATGCCTGATATTCTATATTCTATAATCATATTTCAAATTGCATGTGTCCGGATGGCAGAATTCAGTACTGTATCTACAAAACCTTCTGTTTAATCATCTTCCATCTATTAATTTACTTAGATTTTTCAGGTCTGGTCAATTTGAGCATAGTGTTATTCACAGTCAAAGATAAAAAAAAATGTATTGATATTCTCATTTGGTTCATTACAATTTACTCAAGCCTAGTAACAGACACAGTATTTCTGACACTGGGAATACATTCCCTGAGATCCATAGATGTCCCTAGAATCAGATACCAATAACATGCAAATAGACCATATAAAATCTGTAAATGTGTATTCTACGTTCTTATGGAATGAATGAGATACAATTTAATTTTTATTTTTTGTAATTAATTTTGAGTTAATTTTCATAACGCGATAATTTGCTATGTAATTAATTAATCTAATTAACGCAATAAACTGACAGCCCTAGTTTTTATATAAGACTTCTCTCCCCACCCCCAGCTCTGACTGACTTCCCGCGTCCCTGCCCCAGTTCAGTTCAGGAGCGTGACCAGTTCACACTGGAATCTGAAAAGCGTGAGGAAAAGAGAGGGGGGCGTGGAGAGATGAACCCATGCACCCGCCTGGTCTGCTGTGAGTGCTCCAACACTGGATTAAGACCAATTAAGACCAAAGACAGAGGAGGGACAGAAAAACACACCATGTTGGAAGAGCAAAACGAATAAAGCCCTGAAGAAGAAAGTGGTCCCTTGCTGTGGTTGAAAAAAACACACTTTGCAACCTGGAATGTGCGGAGTCTTTTGGAGGGCATTCCGGATAACACAGAAAGACCCCACAGACGTGCTGCCCTTGTTGCGTGTGACCTTGGCAAATACAACATTGCTTAAAGTGAGATGTGTTCCTCTGGAGAAGTTAGGGAAGGTTATATCTTCTTTTAGATGGGACTCCATTGGGAAAACATCCCCCAAACTGGGAAAGATACACACATACAGTAGTCACTATTTACAAAATGAAAAAGTTCTACTGGAACAGGGATATCTCTTCTGTCAATCGCTGGAAAGCTAGTCAGGGTCATCATGGAAAATATCCTCCCAGAATCCCAATCTGGTTTCAGAAAAGGCCAAAGCACTAGGCCGTCTTGTTAAGGAGCTCACGATTCTTCAGAAAACCCCACAATGTTGCGCAATTCAGAAATAGGTTCAAATAATTATTGTTAGATTGTCCGACAGTATTATTTTCCTCTACAAAAAAAATAAAACGACAGTTGTGCCGGAGGGGAGTGGCTACTGGCTAAGTACTTTCTGTCTCTGGTGTCGGAGAGGAGACGCACAGAAATGAGAAGAGGGGAGACGCACCAAAATCCATTATGAGACAACGGTACTTTGTTGGCGGTGTGAAAATATGCAGAGAAACATTAATAAGACATAGATTGAAAAGTATCTGCCCAATTTGTACAAGTGATGGCTTATTTTGATGATAATTTTTTTTAAAGATTGCTCAACAAGACCCTGATGTCTGTGCCTGGTCACAAATACAGGAGAAGTTTAGAGAACAAAACCAGGACCTGTACATTGCTTACAGACCGGTGGCACTCACCTCTGTGGCCATGAAATGTTTCGAGAGGCTGGTCAAGGATCACATTTGTGCTTCCCTCCCCAGTGATATGGACCCTATGCAATTTGCATACAGGCCAAACAGGTCCACTGACGATGCGGTCTCCCAAGTACTGCACAGCACCCTCTCTCACCTTGACCGCCAGAAGGGGGGCTATGTGAGACTGTTGTTCATTGACTACAGCTCAGCGTTCAACACCATAGTCCCCACCAGACTGGTGGACAAGCTGATTGAGCTGGGTCTGAGCTCCGCTCTAAGCGCCTGGGTACTGGACTTTCTGAGTGAAAGACCCCAGACGGTCAGGGTGGGAGGTCAGACCTCCAACACCATCACCCTGAGCATCGGGTCCCCCCAGGGCTGTGTTCTGAGCCCCCTGCTGTACTCACTTTACACACACGATTGTGTGGCCAAGTTCAGCTCCAACTCCATAGTGAAGTTTGCGGACGACACGGTGGTGGTGGGGCTGATCTCGGACAACGACGAGAAGGCCTACCGGGAGGAGGTTGAGGTACTGGAACGCTGGTGCCAGGACAACAGCCTGCTCCTGAACATTGGTAAAACCAAGGAGCTGATCGTGGATTATAGGAGAGGACAGCAGGAGACACACACACTGTTGTGAAGGATCAGATTAAACCGAATATATATATTTATTTATGGATATATATTTAATAGTATTTGTATATCGTTTGATATCCCTTGTATATTCCTTGTACATATACACTGAATATCCCTTTAGTCTACTAACAGCCCATAATAGTTTCATTCTCTCATTGGACAAGAACTTGGCGCCAGCAGCCAAGCCCCTTGGTTCAAGTTCAATCGTGCCGACGAACATGTCGTTACTAGCCCCGGTTCCGCGTAGGAATACGTCTGGCGAAATACGAATGGTACTATTTGTTCACAACGCATATATATATGGCGCAAGTAAAGTAGAACTTTCTTTTAGTCCCTTAGCCCTTAGTTCTTTACCCTCCAACCTAGTGGCAAGACGTTAAGCCTCACCCACGATACACGTGTGGTGCAGTATGGTCAACTTGGCCTCAGAATGGCATTGAGACATCGTGTGGATTAATAGTTGAATTATCATAGTTTGGCACTATACCGTCGAGTGGGACGTATTTCTATTAAGTTAATAATAGTCTATTATGTATGGTGCATCGTTCGGTTAGAGTTATACAGTGAGTAGTACCCCCATCGTTTCCTCGCGTTATCTAGAGTCTTAACCAGGCTGGGCAGACCACGTGTGGTGCTTTCATCCGAGGAGTTCTGGGCTAGGACGAGTGGACCTGCACATTGGATTACCTTACCCGGACGACGGCGAGCCCTACACGGCTTGGATTATCTACTTGCTTTGGGTGCTTTGATTTATTCCATGGATAACAGCCAACACTGGTGAGTGTTGGAACTACCCCCCGAGAGGAGTCCAGGTGAGACGGCGCTCTACCCCGAGTGAGGTCGCCTCACGTCTCTTCGTTGTGGACCGGCAGCTACCGTCTACAAGAGGGCCCAGCTGTATTCATCTGTGGACCAAGGTTCTGTGGGCACCGTGTTCAGCACTCTGAATTCTCCCAAGAAATCGTTGGCCAGATGGGATATCGCCGGCGGCTCTCCTAACCCCCCCCCCCCCCCCTACTGACTTACAACCAGCAGGACCCCCCTTTAGTATATCCAGCTATAATCATTAAGTACCATCGCTATAGTTCCCTAAAGAACCAGGTTGTATATTTGCTTCCTGCGTAACCAGAGATTGGACATTCAATGTTGATTTGCCTACGAATACTCATTTGCCTTACAAGTGCATTCAAATCATAAATGTCATTAAGTGAACGTTGTATATACCCTTTGCTATATATTAAATATTCGACTTATACATTTGTGTGGACTTGGTTTCATGGTGGGAAAGTGTTCATCATATCTATATCATGTACTGTGTGGCCAGTAGTTAAAGTACATAAAGCGGTAGTGGTTTAATGATACCATACTTATCAATACAGTCAGGGAATTGTACCCCTCAGTTACACACACCACTGAGGATAAATGGGGCTACTGTGGACAGGGTGAGCAGTTTTAAGTACCTGGGGGTCCACATCTCAGAGGATCTGACATGGACAACACACATAGACTCAGTCATAAAAAAGGCGAAGCAGCGCCTCTACCACCTGAGACAGTTAAGGAAGTTCAGAGTATCTGGGAAGATACTCCAGTCCTTCTACTCCGGAGCTGTAGAGAGCATCTTGACTGGAAACATCACTGCCTGGTATGGAAACAGCACGGCACAGGACAAGAAGGCCCTACAGAGAGTGGTGCACTCAGCCGAGCGTACCACGGGTATTGCACTACCACCCCAGGTTCTATACAACAAGAGGTGCAAATCCAGAGCCTGCAGAATAATGAAAGACCCACACCACTCCAACAACAGCCTGTTCATGCTGCTGAGATCAGGCAGACGCCTGCGAACCCCAGCTACTAGGACAGAGAGACTTCGGCTCAGCTTCTTCCCCCTAGCCATCAGAGCCTTGAACACTGAACTCTCCACACACAAGCACACATGAGCACACACATGACACACACACACTGTACACGCTCACACACTAGCAGCCACTTTAACATTAGCAAGCACACACTCATGCTGCACACGCCCACACTTATGGCCACTAAGGAAAGGTCACTTTAAAAATAGTATAGTAACAGTAACAGTGTATTGCAAAGGACCTAGCATGTCCTCCATGCTCTGTAAATAACTTATGTACAAATACCGATATGCCCTACTATGTTACTTGTTTATGTTGTTTTATTGGATTCTATTATATGTTGTTACTACTGTATTGCACATCGTTGCGGGCAAGACCACCCGCATTTCATTGTATACTTGTATGCCGTGACAAATAAAACTCTTGACTTGACTTGACTTGATGTAACAAAGGCACTTGACAGGGTGCATGGGGCATTCTTGTGAAGTTCAGGGTGCCACTCCTACACTCCTTAACATCTGTAACAGCTACACAATGGCATGCAGGCGTACATGCTCATTAGTGCATAATGATCCCCATCCTTCCCTGTACAGGTTGGGGTGATGCAGTGGTGTGTTCTGGCTCCAGTTGTTTTCAACCTCTTCCTCACAGCCGTAACCCTCCTTGCTCACAAGTCCCTCCACGCTGATGACTTCAGTTCTGTCTTGATCGCAATCTTTTCAACCTTCACTGTCTTCAAGTCCTACACCAAAACCTCAATCGCACATAATCATGAGATTCAATATGCTGACGATTGTGTCCTTTTAGCTTATGCCCCTGTTGCTATGCAACATGCACCAGACAAAGTATCTGCGATCTGCCTTCAAATAAACACCCAAAACCATTCCTGTCCAAACCATTCCATGTCCTCTACCAGTGTGTAACAGCTAAAGGTCACTAAAGGTGGTCCAGTAGTTCTGCCACCGTGCCTCGTCTTCATATGACAGATTGCGCTTTGAAAATAGGAACTTATTAAAGTTGATGACAATGGTAGCAGACAATCAAGCACTCTGCATTTCCACTCTACTATACGGTGCTGAGGCTTAGACCTCCTATCGACGCCACATGCATAGACTACTTTATAAAATAAAAAAATAAAAAAAAGAATAATAAAGAACAGGAGTGGTTCTTGTATAGCAAGATAGCATAAGGATATATAGTATATAGTAAAACTGTATATTGTATAGCAGTGTTCATTTTGTCAACTAAAATGATGATGAAAGATGTTCGTCAACGAAGGTTTTTTTCATGACGACAACGAGACGTGACATCACGTTATTGAAGACCATGTGACGCTAACGAGACTAAATAGTTTATCAAATATCGTTGACCACAACTGAGGACACAGAAAATTAAATTTACAAAAAACAGGACGAAATTTCTCTTCATGTATGTTGCTATTGTTGACTAAAACAAGACGAGACAAAATAATTATAACTTTTCTTAATGCCATCGTCCCGACAGAGCAGTGTGACGGGGAGCTCTGTTATTAGCATTAGCTGAAGAGCTATTTGAAAAGCTAGTTTTAGCTTAACGTTACCTTGGCTAAAGTTGGGACTATTCATAAGCCAGCTGCAGACCTGCAAGCAAAGTACAGCAAGTTGGCAAAGGAGTATTCCAAGGTAAATCACTTTTTCACCAGTAACGTTACATTGTTTGTATTTCCATCTAGCTTGCGTTAACTAGTGGCTAACCTAGCTCACGCTAATGTGGCTAACTGATCGACCTCTCCCACACAATTAATGACATGTTGCGGACAGCCATACCGGTGACAATGTTTAGCTTTTAGTGCCAAATGATAAGAGTCTGAGGCGGAGTCTCAAAAGAGAATGTTGAATATTTATTGTGCATTAAAAATCACAATAGAGCCTCTGCTACTAGCTAACCTAAACGGAGCCTTCTGGAAGCAAGTGCAACAACGTATAATGTCCGTGTGGAACCCATGTGCCAACAACCTTTCCGTGGGTGAAGCATAGTTGAGCATAGTTGTTGTAACTGAGGGGTACAATTCCCTGACTGTATTGATAAGTATGGTATCATTAAACCACTACCGCTTTATGTACTTTAATTACTGGCCATACAGTACACGATATATGAATATGATGAACACTTCCCACAATGAAATCGGTTCCAGTCAAAGGTATTAATCAAGTATTTAATGGAGCAAAAGGTACATAGGATACTTTACATTATTCTTTGAATGCACTTGTAAGGCAAAGGAGTATGCGTAGGCAAATCAATAACGAATGTCCATTCTCTGGTTACGCAGGAGGTAATTATACAACCTGAATCTTAGGGGATTATATCTATGGTACACTAGTAATAGCGGAGAGATACTGGAAGGGGTTCCCACTGGTTGTAAGCCAGCAGGGGGGGTAGAAGATCTGTCGGTAGTAGGACGTCTGGTCAACGATGACTAGGGAGACTTCAGGTACAGAAGCCGGTGCAGTAGCCTCTTGATCCACAGACGAATACAGCTTGGTTCTCTTGTAGACTGTAGCTCCACAGGGAAGAAAGCTAGTCGGCCTCAGGCTCTCTGGGCGCCGACTCGACTTGACTCCTCTCGGGGTAAATCCAACACGTGCAGGCGTCGGCGATTATCCGCTCCATAAATCACAGGACCAAAGCAAATATATTCCAGCCGCAAAGGGCTATGTAGTCGTCGGGTAGATTAATCCAGTGTACATGTCCATACGGCTCTCGTCTAGGTCTCCTCGGGTGAAAGCGCCATGCGGTCGGCCCAGCCTGGATAAGAACTCTAGCTAATACGAGAAAGCGTTGGAGATGCTGGTCACTGTAGAATTATAACTGCACGATACACTATACACAAATAGACTATTAAAGACTTAATAGAAATATGTCGCACTCGACGGTATAGCGCCAAACTCTGACAATTCAGTTATTAATTCGCACGCGGTCTCGATGCTCTATTCTGAGGCCAAACAGGCCATACTTCACCGCACGTTGTATCGTGGGTGAGGCTTCAACTTATCGGTAACATACTAAGGACGAAGGGTACGGAGGTAAGGGGCTTCTACATTCACCTGCGCCGTATTTATACGCACGGTGAACAAACTAGTTCCACTCTCATTTCTGTCGCGTATCCCTGGGCAAGGCCGGGCATGTCCAGACACATCTTGACGGTGACTTTGAACCTGGCTCCGGAGGCCGGTCCCTGGCGCCGGTGGACCGCTGTCAAATAGGAGAATGAACTATTATGGTCTGGGCTAAAGGGATATTCTGTGTATATGTACAAGGAATATACAGGGGATATCAAACGATATACAAATACTATGCAATATATATCAATAAATAAATATATATATTCGGTTTAATCTGATCCTTTGTAACAGCCGCACCCTAATTAGTCCCACCTAATTAGCTAAGCAGAGACAGATTAACCGCACTGTCCTCTACTCAATGTCTGTTGTGAGGGGTCTGTCAGTTCACAAAGTCATGGGGTCATGGTCGTCATCGATGGTATCGGGGAGCCTTGGCAGTTCTATTAGCCTCGCCATGGGTCGGGTGTAGGTCCGCCCTTGGACGAGCACTTCGGCTGCTCGGACCTTTCCGTCGGCACCGGTGATCACTTTGCTTACGCGGCCAGCCGGCCACATAGCTCGGGGTAGTGACTGGTCGATAATCATGACGACTGTTCCTTCTGTCAAATTGTCTCTCTCTTTCACCCATTTCTGGCGGGTCTGTAGAGACGGTAGGTAGTGGAGTAGGAAGCTGTTCCAAAACTTGTCAGCCAATACTTGACTGTACCTCCACATTCTTCGGCCGTTCGCTTCTTCAGGTCTGTGGTAGCGCGGGGTCCAGCCGCCCAAATCAAGAGTGTGTTGGGGGTGACTGGGTCGACATCTGCTACATCACTTGAGACGTAACCGAGGGGCTTTGAGTTCAATACTCCCTCGATCTCCGTGAGGACTGTCATTAAGACTTCTTCCGCCACGGTCTGGGCCCCAAGCACGGCGTACAGGGCTGTCTTTATTGAACGTACTTCTCGTTCCCAAGTTCCACCGAAGTGAGGTGCGTTCGGGGGATTAAACTGGAAGTCAATCTGGTATGGAGCGAGGTGGATCTTAAGTTCTGGGCCCATAGCTTGGAAGCTCTCTCTCAGCTCATTTTCTCCGCCTTTGAAGTTTGTCCCGTGATCAGACAACAATATAGACGGTTTGCCTTTCCGCGATGTGAATCTTCGGAAGGCCATAAGGAATGAGTCTGTGCTCATGGTTGGAAGGAGTTCTATATGCATCGCTCGGGTGGTCATGCATTTGAATACAATACCCCACGGCTTCTCGGTGCCTCTTCCTTTCTTTATATACAGCGGGCCGAAACAGTCCATACCGGTGGAGTGAAAAGGCTTGTCGCCGAGTCGGAGGCGACAGGGAGGTAGGTCAGCCATCCGGGGTATACTGGGCTGCGCTCGCCACTTACGACAGTCTAGACAGGTTCGCTGGAAGCGCCGCACTGCTTCTCTCCCTTGCAGTATCCAATAACGACGTCTGATCTCCGCGAAGACTCTCTCTGCCCCGGCGTGATGCACATCCTCGTCGTATTTCTTTATAATCAGCTCTGTGACCTTGTGTCGGCTGTTTAAGACTATCGGGTACTTGACGTCATCCGGTAAGTCTGGAGCTCTCCGCAGACGACCACCCACTCTGATGAGACCATGGGCGTCGCTCTCGGGGGCTAGGTGGAGCAGTCTGCTGTCTGATGGGACGGGCTTTGCTCCCTGTAGACAGTCTAGCTCATCGGGGAACGAGTCTCTCTGGGCTCGTTGTAGTAGAAGAAGTTCCGCTTCTTCGTAGTCAGCTGCAGTAATGTCAGTAGTGGGCTGAACCTCTGGGTGGTGCCACAAGAATGTCTTTAGCTGCGCACTCTCTAGGGTGAGGCAATCGTCTATGTCGGGGTCTGTGGAGACGAGTGTGTTCAATCCACAGAACATAGATTTCTTGTTTTCTGCCTCCTCTTTACTCGCTTCCCGTGGGGTGGGTGTAGGCCACTCTTCTTCCGGGAGCTTAAGGAACTCTGGCCCGGCACTGTATAGGTTGTGACGGGTGAGGTCATCCAGGGACATTCCCCGGGTGATGACGTCAGCTGGGTTGTGTTTTGTGTCCACATACCTCCAGCTTGCTACTTCTGTTAAATCTTGAATCTCTGTGACTCTGACTCCCACGAAGACCTTGTATCTGCACGAATCAGACCGGATCCATGTGAGTACTGTCGTGGAGTCTGACCACAAGATTGTTCTTTGCACCGGAATGGTGAGTTCACGTTGGATTAACGTGGCGAGTTGCGCTCCTGCTAGGGCTGCGCAGAGCTCTAGACGCGGGATAGATTGTTGCTTTCGTGGGGCTATTCTTGAGCGAGCCAGGATGAAAGCAGTATGTATTTCTCCTCCCTCCTCTCGGGCACGCAAGTAGGCCACCGAACCGTAGGCTACTTCGGAGGCGTCGCTGAAGACGTGCAGGTCCATCTGGCACGTCTCCGGCCTCACTGTGGGTGGGAAGTAGCTGCGGCGTATGTTAACACCTGGGAGTGAGCTGAGTTCCGTCTCCCACTCTCTCCATGTGGATGCAAGGTGTTCGGGTATGGGGTCGTCCCAGCCCTAGTCCTTGTCCCATAACGCTCTTACAATCATCTTTGCCCTGGTGGTGTAAGGTAGAATACATCCCAACGGGTCATATTGTCTGGCGAGTGTTCTGTATACACTCCGTCTGGTGGTCGGTAGTGCAGTCGACCTTCCCTGCTCCTTGGTCAGGGGTGTGTGTTTATAATGGAGCGAGTCTGTTTTGAAGCGCCAGACTAGTCCTAATGTAATTTCTTGGGCTTCTCCTGGGATGGTCGCCATCCAGGTCTCGCTGCTTGCTGCCTTGTCCTCGGGGGAGAGGCTGCGCAATACTTGCGGGTCGCTGCTGGCCCACTGCCTGAGATCAAAGCCGCCTTTGATCAGGGAGGCGCGGAGCTTGAGTAGAAGGGCCTCAGCTTCTTCTGGCGTCGAGACGCTTTGCAGACAGTTGTCCACGTAGAAACTATTTTCTACACTTTTTCGGACCTCTTCATCAGCTGCTGGGTCCTCTGCGACGTGTTTTTGCAGTGCAAACGTAGCACAGCATGGGCTGCATGTGGTTCCGAAAAGGAGGACTTCCCATTGATAGATGGCTGGTTGCTCATCCCCGATCCTCTCTCTCCATGGTAACCGCAGCAGGGGCTTGTCCTCTGGAGAGAGGCTGCGCAATACTGGGGGGTCGCTGCTGGCCGGCTGCCGGAGATCAAAGCCGTCTTTGATCAGGGAGGCGCGGAGCAGCGCACGACGTCGCCAGTCAATTTTCTTTATGTGTCCCGCTGTGATTAGCTTGTTAATCTCAGCGCGGTACACAGTCTCTTGAGCGGGGTCTCTGGCTAGGCGCCGCTCTGTGTTCAATAGATACCGCTCCGTCGCTTCTTTTGGGGCGTGGAAGGTGGGCATACCCTCTCGCCTCAAGAGTGGAGTTGCGTATCTCATCACTCCGTTGACTTTGACTCTCTTTGTCCCTTGCTCGAGGAGTGCTATGGCGTAAATGTCTTCCTTGGAGCGAATGTCTTTCTTTTCGTTCTTAAAGGGCATTGTCTCTAGTGTCCATAGCCTCTCGACATGCTGTAGGAGGGTGGTGTCTTCTTCTGTCACTCTGGAGTGGAGGCAGCTAGTGGCTGCTGTTCGGTTAAGAGACTTAGCGAGGGGGCCTTGTAATGTCCATCCTAGGCGGGTCTCGACTGCTGCAGGACAGCCTCTGGGCCCTGTGTGGACCCGGTCTATCGGGACTATGAGGTCTGCATGGTCGGAGCCTATCAGCAGGGTCGGGGTGGCACCGTCTATGAGCGAAATAGGTAGTTGACGCAGGTGCACATATTTATCCATCAGCTTGGCGATGGGGTAGGTGTACTGCGACAGGCCTATTTCTTGGCTGGTGAAAGCATTAGTAATCCTATACCGTCTCTCTGGCTGCCCGCTTGCTGCGATAGTGAAGGAGACATTCTCGCCCTTTATCGTCTTTAGATCTCTTCTTATTGTCCGAATCGTCATCTGGTTTTCGCTCCCCCGCAGCCCCAGCTGGGCCGCAGCGGATGCGAGGAGAAGGGTCTTCTCTGACCCGTCGTCAAGGACGGCGTAAGTGTCCATGACCTTGTCTTGGTAACTCAGTGTTACGCGGACCACCTTTAAGAGCACTCGGGCGCCCCCGCTGCTGGCGGGGTCTATGTACATAACACTTGCCTTTGTGCTGCTTGAGGGTGCAGGCTTTCTTCTGTTACTGTCGTGTAGGACATCTAGGTGGGCTCCGTCACACCGACTACACCTCTTCTTTAAGCGGCACTCGGCTGCCATGTGACTGCGCGCACATCGGTAACAGCGTCGGTTGGACTTTATCCATTGACCCACTTCCTCGGCGGTCATCTTCTTGAACGTGTCACATTGTGACAACCAGTGTTCTTTCTCGCAGTACGGGCACACCATCTTCCACTTCTCTTTCATCGAGGGGGTACTGTGGTTCTTGCTGCTCGGTACTGGTTCTGATTGGTGCATGACGGTCACCAATCTTCGGCCATCGTTTGCTCTCCTAGGTCCCTCTCTGGAGCTTGGGGTGCTCCGCATGAACGTATCCAACCGTAGGCTGTTGACTTCTGTTACATCCCAATGTATATATTCCCCAGTGTGTGTCTCCATGTGTGTGTGTTCTCCATTTTGTTTCCTCCCTCCAGCCATTGTTCCCTTCCCCATTGGTCCCTGCCAGGCCAATCCTTCCATTATTGCAACACAGCAGTGATTGGTGGATGGCTTTCCAGACTCCAACACTCAATCCACACCACCCAATCATGGATCACCCCACACCTGTTAAAACATGGCTTCTCACTTCAGTCTCTCTCTCTCTCTGGCATGAGGCTAGGCATGTTGTGTTTTTGGTAAACCTGTAACTTTGACAGTATTGCATTTCGTTTATTGGCCTTTGGTGCTTAGTAGTAATTTCCTTGTGTGTGTATGGCCACAGAGAGAGCATTGTTAGATATAGTTTGTTGTTGTATATATTCTGCCTTTGTTTCTGTATAATTAATGTGTTTTTCTCTCTTTCTCAGGAAGCACAGATGGGGTGAGCTGCCATTTCCTTTGGACATTGTTTTCTCCTGTTTTGGTTAGGTAAGAGTAGTTTAGGTAATGTAATCTCTTTTACCATAGATTAGATTGTGTTTATTTGGAGTATAGTGGTGTTTGTTTTGTTGTTTTGGCCTGGGCTCACCCCTGAGCTACATGTGCTTCCTTTGCCTCTATTCAATAAATATCATTGTTGTTTACAAACCTGGTCCATCTTTTCTGTCAACCAACTGTTATGTTACAGCCCTTTACCCTTAGACACACAGGGGTCGTAACAACTTCTCTCGCTAGGAAGTCGGCTAGGTCTAGGAGGGATGGCTCGGGACCGTTAGGATCACGGTGGTCTCTTTGCCGCCTGAAGCGCTCTTGTCGGGCGGGCGGAAGCTTCTCTAAAATCCTCTCGACATTAGAGTTTGCGTACAGTTCGTGCATACCCTTTTCTCTTTGCGCCCCCAGCATCCCTACCAGGGATTGTACCTTGATAGACAGGTCATCTAGTGAGCGATTGTCTGTGGCTGGGGGTAGGCGGTCAATATGCCTTATCTCTTGTATTACGTAATCCCATATACGTCCATATCTTTGGTCGAGTGCTGCTAGAGCCGTGGGGCGGCGTGGCTGTGGGGCGGCGTGGCTTAGGGGTAGAGCGGGTCGTCCAATGATCGAAGGGTTGGTGGTTCGAATCCCGCTCAAGCCCATGTCCATCCCACTGCCGTTGTGTCCTTGGGCAAGACACTTAACCTACTTGCCTCGTATGAATGTGTATGCATATGAATGAATGTTGGTGGTGGTCGGAGGGGCCGTAGGCGATGATTATTCGCCACGCTTCCGTGAGTCTGCCTCAGGGCAGCTCTGGCTGCAATTGTAGCTCACCACCACCGGTATGACTGTGTATGAACGAATAATGGACTCTGTGAAGCGCTCTGGGTCTCATGAAGAGCGCTATATAAATCCAAGTCATTATCATTATTATTATTAGAGCCGCTGTGTATGGGGTAGTAGAGGTGGCATAGGCCAGCGCTATATTGTGCGCTCGGGGCACCTTGAGGTGCTTCAGTAGGATAGCATACTTGTACGGTTCGTCAGCTACATCGGACATCATTGTCTCTAGGCACATTCGTAGCTCGGTGTACTGTGCTCTGTTCTCGTGGGTGAAGTCCGGAAACGTCGGTGTGCCAATGTATGATGCCATGGATGGCTGGCACATCGGTGAGCGTTGGAAGAGAGGCCTCCTAGGCGAGTCTCCTCTTACGCCTCTTGGTGGGCTAGTACCTGCTGGGTACCATGGCCCGCGTATCCAGGTGCTATTCCTCGGGGCTGGTCGTGCGTCAAGCTCACCCGTGAATTGAGTCGGGGGTCTGTAGCGCAGAGCCGCGGGGGTAGAGCCTGGGCTGTACTGGACCTCCTGGTCCTGTGGAGTTCTGTGCTGCTGTCGGGCTTGACTCTCCTCCTCTCCCTCTTCTTCTTGTTCTGGCAGGTCCTCTAGATCCTGTAGTCGTCTATTTAGCCTCTCCGCGGTGTAGACCGTTTCTTCCTTGTAGCTGGTCCTCGCGTGGACCGGTCGGGGAAGGAGTTCGGAGGGGGGTATAGGCTCTCTCTGGTGGTCGGGCTCAGGGTCGCTTGATCGGGTAGGGGAGGGTGCCCTTGATCCGTGTCTTGACGAGGCCCTGGAACCCCGTGCGGAGGGAGGGGGTGTCGCCCTGGCGATCAGCTGCTCCATTATCTGCGCTTGTAATCGGTCGCGCTCGGCTTCGCGCTTGGTGAGAGCGATGTCGCGCTCTGCTTCTCTTTGGGCACCGGCAGCGGCGCGCTGGGCTTCGGCGGCGGCGCGCTCTGCCTCGGCGGCGGCGCGCTCTGCTTCGGCCCGGTCTCTTACCATATTCTCTTCCGTCTGAAGGCATCTAATCTCTAGACGTATACGATCTTCGTCGCTCCGTTGCTGCGCTTGAAGGTGTTCTCTTTCCATGGAAGAATGTTCGCGCTCGCTAAGCATCTGTGCTTGGAGTCGATCGCGCTCTGTAGAGGCTGCTAGGCTGGCGAGGAATGCCTGTGCCAGCATCTTGTCCGCCCCGCTGGGGGAAGACGCTGGTTGAGGTGATCCGCTCCTGTCAGTACTCGTTGGAGATCTGCTCTCCTGTGGCGAGTCCTGGAGATCCATCTCCGGGGTCTCTTCTTCTTGTAGCGGGTAAAGTTCCATCTCTGGAGAGCTGTCTTTATCCTGGAGCTCTCCGGGGACTACTTCTTCGGTCTTGGCGGGGGGTAAAGTCGTGTCAGGTCCCTCCTGGTCCCTACCGTGAGCTTGGTCAGTTACATTAGAACCCACTAGGGCCTCTATTGGCGGGGTAACCTGGGCGATAGGGTCGGACATAATTTCACTATCTACTTTTTCTGCGTTTACCGTCTGTAGAAGGCTAGGTAGTATATTGGCAACGTAATCCTCTAAGTACTGAGGTGTCTGCCGTCTACGCTGCGGGCGATCTACTTTAGGAGAACCGTTTTGTGGAGTGTTCATCATAGGCCATGTCAATATTAATACCACTATATTAATATTACACTAGTTACCCTCCGGCTCGAAGGACCAATTGTAACTGAGGGGTACAATTCCCTGACTGTATTGATAAGTATGGTATCATTAAACCACTACCGCTTTATGTACTTTAATTACTGGCCATACAGTACACGATATATGAATATGATGAACACTTCCCACAATGAAATCGGTTCCAGTCAAAGGTATTAATCAAGTATTTAATGGAGCAAAAGGTACATAGGATACTTTACATTATTCTTTGAATGCACTTGTAAGGCAAAGGAGTATGCGTAGGCAAATCAATAACGAATGTCCATTCTCTGGTTACGCAGGAGGTAATTATACAACCTGAATCTTAGGGGATTATATCTATGGTACACTAGTAATAGCGGAGAGATACTGGAAGGGGTTCCCACTGGTTGTAAGCCAGCAGGGGGGGTAGAAGATCTGTCTGTAGTAGGACGTCTGGTCAACGATGACTAGGGAGACTTCAGGTACAGAAGCCGGTGCAGTAGCCTCTTGATCCACAGACGAATACAGCTTGGTTCTCTTGTAGACTGTAGCTCCACAGGGAAGAAAGCTAGTCGGCCTCAGGCTCTCTGGGCGCCGACTCGACTTGACTCCTCTCGGGGTAAATCCAACACGTGCAGGCGTCGGCGATTATCCGCTCCATAAATCACAGGACCAAAGCAAATATATTCCAGCCGCAAAGGGCTATGTAGTCGTCGGGTAGATTAATCCAGTGTACATGTCCATACGGCTCTCGTCTAGGTCTCCTCGGGTGAAAGCGCCATGCGGTCGGCCCAGCCTGGATAAGAACTCTAGCTAATACGAGAAAGCGTTGGAGATGCTGGTCACTGTAGAATTATAACCGCACGATACACTATACACAAATAGACTATTAAAGACTTAATAGAAATATGTCGCACTCGACGGTATAGCGCCAAACTCTGACAATTCAGTTATTAATTCGCACGCGGTCTCGATGCTCTATTCTGAGGCCAAACAGGCCATACTTCACCGCACGTTGTATCGTGGGTGAGGCTTCAACTTATCGGTAACATACTAAGGACGAAGGGTACGGAGGTAAGGGGCTTCTACATTCACCTGCGCCGTATTTATACGCACGGTGAACAAACTAGTTCCACTCTCATTTCTGTCGCGTATCCCTGGGCAAGGCCGGGCATGTCCAGACACATCTTGACGGTGACTTTGAACCTGGCTCCGGAGGCCGGTCCCTGGCGCCGGTGGACCGCTGTCCAATAGGAGAATGAACTATTATGGTCTGGGCTAAAGGGATATTCCGTGTATATGTACAAGGAATATACAGGGGATATCAAACGATATACAAATACTATGCAATATATATCAATAAATAAATATATATATTCGGTTTAATCTGATCCTTTGTAACAGTTGTCATTTAATGATACAAATACTAATCTATACAATCACCTGTTGTTGAATAAATACCATTACTTTCTAGTTATTACTAAAAAACTGTATATATAAAACAGTAGCTGTAAAAAAGAAAAGAAAAAAAGTTTTATAATTTATATAATATAATTTTTTCTTTTTTTTGTACATTAACTAGTAAAAATAGACAAACATGTCATCCGTTTTCGTCGACTAAATCTAGACTAAAACAAAAAAGACAAAATTGAGACAAAAACTGACTAAGACTAAAATGCTCAGATATTTAATTGACTAAAACTGACTAAACTAAATAAATAAATAAATAAATGAAGATGACTAAATATGATGAAAACGAGAAAGGAGCACTTGACACATGACTAAGACTAAAAGTAAAATGAAAATAGCTGCCAAAATTAACACTGTTGTATAGTATAGTATTGTATAGTAGTGTATAAGACCCAGTGCCTCATCTGTAGCTTAACACTGTATTGCACTAACGCAGGACCTTAGCATGTCTTTTACCATGCATTTTAAACTTCATGTACATTATACCTGTTATGTCTTATTCTTATTACTTGTATTATTGCACAATCGCTGCGGGCATGATCACCCGCATTTCACTGTATGCCCTGTATGCCGTGACAAATAAAACTCTTGACTTGAGACTAGATATGCCTCCAGTGTCACCTGGAAGGACCGAATACCTCACACAGCCATCCTACAGTGCACCCCAACAACCAGCATGGAAACAACACTGCTAAAATTGCAGCTCCGCTGGGTTTGGCACTTCATAATCGTCTCTTAAGGCAGACTCTATTATGGTCAAATCCTGGGAGCCAGTCATAAGGACCGTCTGAAGGAGACTCTGATGCCAGGGGGACCTGAAAACAACTGCCTTAGACCGCAGATGATGGAGCGTAACCCTCAACACTGGGATCGAACCGTGAATCAAAACACACGTCCCAAAGAGTTGCACAGTGACAGCACCAGGGCCGGCAGTCAGACACAGCCCCACATAGTAAAGTTGTTGTTTTCTGCACCCTCTCTCTCTCTCTCTCTCTCTCTCTCTCTCTCTCTCTCTCTCTCTCTCTCTCTCTCTCTCTCTCTCTCTCTCTCCCTCTCTCTCTCTCTCTCTCTCTCTCTCTCTCTCTCTCTCTCTCTCTCTCTCTCTCTCTCTCTCTCTCTCTCTCTCTCTCTCTCTCTCTCTCTCTCTCTCTCTCTCTCTCTCTCTGATGACCACAAACAAACCCAACAGCACACCCCCACAGCCCATGCATGTTATGTATTGCTTATGTGTGCAAGCAATTTAGTTACAATTATTCCGGCAGAGGATGTTTAAAATAATTAATAAAAGCAGGGAAAATGTCATTCAAAAGGCAATACTTTGCCCTTAATGGAGGTTCACAGAATTCCATGTTTTACACTTCATACTTAAATGCCTCTTTGAGATATGGTGGCTCTGAAAGTGCGGGGGAAATAAGTATGCCACCTGTCACCGAATGTCACATGATTTGCATTTCGCCAATCGACTGTCAAACGGCAAATCAAATCCCTGTTAATGCTCGTTATGTTTGACATAAAAATGCCAAGCCCTTTCAAATTAAGTGCCTTTGAATGTGTGGAAAAATTAAAAAATATATTATTATTTTGGGGAAAGAAAATGTAAAATGGATTTGTTGGTAATATATGGACATATTTTATGGACGCGTAATGGCAATCTGAAACAAATTGCAAAATCAAATGACTTCAAGATTTGAGAGGGATGGGAGGAGAGTGATGCATGTACTGGTACTCGTGAGGTAGGCCTAGTGCTTGCGCTCCTCTACATTGGAAATTAATTTAATGCAGCTTCACTGCTAGACGTGGCTGCTTTGGGTGAGAACGGACCATGAGATGGAGAAAAAGAGTCTGAGGGTTATTGGAAAAAGGCAGAGTAAACATGACCTATTTTGACGTTTTGGGATTTAAATATGCCAGGAGGTTCTCCGGTTAGGGTCAGGTCAATGTTAGGCAGGGACAGGGACTGGTTAAGGTTAGTGTTTTATATAATGGGTAGTAAAGGTTAAGGTTATAGGCACGTAGCCTATAGTACTTGGCAAATGCATATTGTGAGAAAGATTTCAACTGATTTGACATTTTAAATACATCAATGTGTAAATCACATACAATCCATGTCATTATGGGACATTTTCAAAAAAAAATCGTTTTTTCCTGATGACCTGTAAAAGTGAGGACTGTGTAGACTCCATTAACACATTGGGTGCCAACGACAACAAATCTCATTGTTGGCCGCCATGCGTTGAGTGCCAATGACGAGAAATCTCGTTATTTAATCGCTATTTCTTTTATTAGCGATATCCATTCATTTTTCATCCATCCAGCCTCACGTTATCATTGGGACTGGCTCTGAGCTCGAAAAGGGCAAATACTGCCCCCTATCGTCTCCTGGATGGTATTGCACCCATTGGAATGGAGTCAATGAAAATGAAAAAACCCTGGGCTCCACATTTTACTTCTGAGCCATGTAACCTGAGACTATTGCATCCACTGAGGGAACTGGAAGAAGCGTCGATTATGTGTTTCGGGGTATAACATTGGATCAATAAACACGATCGATATTTGGAATGGCAATCAGGAATTGGATTAATCTTTTTGCAGAACATCTGATCTGAGGTAAGGAATCTATTTTACTTGTTTCGGGGTAATCAGATGTTTTTTCACAGATTTCACAACGTGTGTGTGTATGTGTGTGCGTGTATGACGTTAGCGCTGACCAGGTCATGGATAATCGAATTTTCAGCCCGCTTCTCTAGCGTGCATAAGTACACATGTACTATCGATAATCTAGCGTTTATTTGAAAACGATTCATAAATAGGCCGAAAAATGACAACGTGTTTTGTGATTGGGATGGAGAAAGATGTAATAAACTATGTGAAGCATTGTGAAAGGTGTATCCTTGGAAAGACACCCGAGCCAGAAGCCCATGCACCCCTTGAGAATATTCGGACGTCCGCCCCGATGGAACTGGTGTGCATTGACTTCTGGTCTGCAGAGTTGAGCGACAAAAAAACAGTTGATGTCTTGGTCGTGACGGACCATTTTTCTAAGATGGCACACGCCTTCCCCTGTCAGAACCAGTCTGCCCGTCGGTTGTGGAACGACTTCTTCTGCATCTACAGCTTCCCCAGGAGAATCCACTCGGATCAAGGGGCCAATTTTGAAAGCAGGCTTATAAAGGAACTTCTGGAGATGGCTGGAGTGGATAAGTCACATACCACCCCGTACCATCCCATGGGAAATGGGATCACAGAACGCTTCAAAAGGACCTTGGGGAACATGATAAGAGCACTTCCCCCAAAGGAAAAGTCTAGATGGCCTCAGATGCTGCGGATGTTAACATTCAGCTATAACTGCACGGTGCACGAGACAACCGGCCTTGCCCCGTTCTACTTGATGTTCGGGCGAGTCCCGCGTCTGCCCATCGACATTATGTTCCAGCATGTACTGAATAACGAGACCGTTGTCAGCCACCACGAATTTGTCACCCAGATGAAACAAGACTTGAGTGAGGCTGCACGGATTGCCCAGAGACAGAGCCATGACGAGCAGGCACGGCACGCAAGGCTTTACAATCGTAAGGTCAAGGGTTCACCTTTGGCTTTGGGTGATCGTGTACTGCTGGCTAATCGGGGTGAGAGAGGCAAGAGAAAGATCGCTGACAAGTGGAACTCAACCCTGTATGATGTCGTGTCAGTGAGGTCCCAGATTAATGTGTACAGGATCAGAGACGCTCAAACTGGCAGAGAGAAGGTGGTGCACAGAAATCTCGTCCTCCCAGTTAGTTTCCTTCCCTTGGACGAAGACATTACTCCAAACCTTCCTGGGGACACAGATCTCAGTGATGCAGCATGCGAGAGTATTCAGGTCTCAGTGGTGGAGAATAATATGGAGGATTCCGATGTCAGGACCATGGACTGGCTCATGCGCAGCCCTGACGTTGTGGATCCTGATGATGAGGATGGCCCATCGAGTCGGGCGAGCAGTATCTCTCAATCAGATGGCATCCTGGCCAATGCCACTATCAATAATTATATACTTCAGCAAGTATGACACGATTACCAATACATATAATACCATACAATTTGCAAATACTTCAACTACACACAACACAATCACACATGCACACACACACACACACACTAGACTATACTCTCATGTCACCCTTCAAATCATTCTCATATAATACGTTGGTCTTCCTCCCTGGTGTATTTTGTGAACACCATCATTTTGAATTTCCTCTTTAATATATTTATGGATTGACTGGATTTGATCTCCTCCTCCAGATTATTCCACAAGGTAACTCCACACAGAGAAATACACATAGCCTTCCTGGTTAGTCTTGAAGATTGCTGTTCCAGTTTGAGTTTCCCTCTAAGGTTATATCTTTGGAGACCAGCTCTCTCACAGAACAATTTCTGTATCTTGTCAGGAAGGCTGTGGTGAATGACTCTGTACATGAACTGGGCAGTTTTGTAATCCACCAGGTCCTTTAATTTCAGAACTGAAAGTTTTAAAAACAAAGAATTTGTATGTGCTTTGTAGCTCTCATTTGTTACAATCCTAATTGCTCTTTTTTGGAGCATAACCAAAGGAAGTAGGTTGGTTTCATAGGTATTTCCCCACACCTCAACACAATAATTCAAATATGCCATTCTTGTTTTGTGACGTTCTGGAGTATTCCCAAATTAAGCAGAATTTAAGGGGGTGTATGTAACGGTTTGAAGAATGATCAGCTGTTTTAGTTTACCGTTTTTAGTAGGGATGTCCGATATTATTGGCCGACCGATATTATCGGCCGATATCGGCAGTAAAATGTGATATCAGAAAATATCGGTATCGGTTAATTTTTTTTTAAAACAATAACAATATTTGTTATGTATATATCCAGTGAAATTATTAGTTACCTGAAATTATTCAGTTTTTTGGACGGGGAAACCCTGCATATATTGGTATCGGTTGATATCGGTTGATATCGGTATCGGAAATTAAGAGTTGGACAATATCGGAATATCGGTATCGGTAAAAAAGCCAATATCGAGCATCCCTAGTTTTTAGTTTATTGTAAATTCTGAATGATTTGGGACAACCAACTATTGTAAATAGGTATTTTATTTTGAAATCGTCACTTCAGGAGGAAGTGACGTATTTGCTGCGCGACGTATGGTACAGTATCTGGCTTTACGTGCTGCTTCTACCTCAGTCTATCCTGAATGATAAGAGGTAAGCAGCTATCCATGTACCTTGATGTTATATCTCTGGTCTAAGCCGATAATGTTGTAAATAGGTTTCCAAGTAATGAACCGAGTTATGAACAGTGGTTTGATGTTGATGATGTGCAGTTGTGTATCTGTTTATAAGAGATTTGGCCGTTTTCGCGAACTCTTATATGAGCACGTTGGTAAACTAGTATTCATGGGGGGGAGGGGCTTTACACCTGGTGCTGCTGAGAAGTGTGTGTTCTAACTGGAGTTTTCTCCTACCACAGAGATGTGTGTACTTACCAACATTGATGTGCTTAAGGCTGACGGCATTGTATGTCTCTTATGCTTGACAGGTATGTTGTGATGTTTTTGGTCAATTGTATTTTCTAATGTTTTATTCTAATGTTGTATTTTCTAATGTTTTATATTCTAATGTCTGATTCATATAGCTCAATCTATCCTGAATGATAAGAGAGATGTGTGTACTTACCAACATTGATGTGCTTAAGGCTGACGGCATTGTATGTCTCTTATGCTTGACAGTATAAAGAAAAGAAGTACTCCGTCCATCCTGTCTCCCGTGTCCATTATTCAAGCAGAGCAGGAACACAGTGGTCACACGTGCGTGCGTGTGTGCAAATTGTATGGATGTCTTGAGTTTTTATATCTTAACCCAGCATTCAGATGCAATAAGAAATATATAATGTGATGGAGATATGTCCGTGCCTATAAGCTTTAGGCCCATTGTAAAAGGCAATCCTGAATCATCTGCTTATGACACAGTTCAGTTTGGCTGCACTGACATCACACATTTGACCTTGACTTATAACTGAGTCCAACCAATCCCAACCTAGCATTGGCTTGTATTGATTATATTGACACCTACCTCTTCTTACCTGACATGACTTTGAGGAGTTTGTTGGGAGCCTTGTCTCTTTGTCTGGCTGGTCATCCCCAGTCAGGAATACTGGTATCGTTGTCTAGGGGTTGTCATGGGACACCAACAAAGACACAGAGTCAGTGGCAGATCTTCATCTTTTGTATCGATGCTTCTAATTAAATGAGAGGGAAATAGAGGGGGAGAGGGGGGTGAAGGGAGAGAGAGAACAAGAGGAGAGAGAAAGATGGATGGAGAGAGACAGAGGGGGATAGGGATGGAGAGAGCAAGAGATGGAGAGGGATGGAGAGAGAGAGAGAGAGAGCGAGGAATGTAGAAAATAAAATATTAGGACAGATTAGGTGAGAAGAGAAGATTAGTAAATACCAGACAAGAAAGGACAAAGGGACAGTATATGACGAGAGAGGGAGAATAAGCCCCAGTCAGAATTGAAAGACTAAATCAAATCAGATCTCCTCTCTATCTCCTCTCTCTAGCGGGAAGGGTCAGCTACATTTCTTCAACGAGGCCAGACAAGACATCAGAAAGACAGACACAGTGATCCGGTCAGCCTGAAAATGACCACAGAGCCCAGGCTGACCGAAACAGTGAAATAAGATAGCTAAGATCCTTTTAGGATCTAAATGCATGACTGACACAGAGAGAGAGAGAGAGAGAGAGAGAGAGAGAGAGAGAGAGAGAGAGAGAGAGAGAGAGAGAGAGAGAGAATTGAACAAACATGAGAGCATCTGTCTGGTGGTCCCAGGAAGCTTCAGGACAGACACCAATCAATCTGGCCCGATCAAATCATCTCAAAACAAAAAGAAAAGGATGTCAAAATATTGGAGCGAAACCACCAAATCACAAAGTAAGTTAGAATTCAGTTTGACCCTAAACAGAGAGTACAGACTGGCAGAATGCCTGGCCGCTGTGACTGAAATGTTGACAATCTACCGACAGTAGATTTACGAACAGTGTGCAGTGCAGTGTTCACTTTGTCGTCAAGGAGAGATTGAGACAGAATATCACTTTTTACTGTACTGTGAGAAATATAAGCATATGAAAGAGGTTTACTTTGAAAAACATAAATAATATCTGATCCTAAGTTTATCCATCTCCCTGATCCTCAGAAACTGCTCTATATATGTGGGGAAAAAAGTCAGTGTGCAGTATTAGCTGCAAATATTTTGACGGTTGTCATACAATATGTCTGAGTGATTACACCTGTAAATGTATTACTAGCTCCCCATTCTATTCTATCTACTGGATTCATTCCTTTCATACATTTCTGTCCTGTATGGTCATGAATTTAATTTAATGTAATTGTTACTGAATGGCCATTATGTTATATTTGATATGATTGATGATATTTGTATAGTATTGCTGTTACGGACCCTGTCCTTATATATATATATATATATATATATATATATATATATATATATATATATATATATATATATATATATATATATATATATATATATATATATATATATATATATATATGGGGGTTATGTATGTTATCTGTGTGTATATAGGCGTGTTTTGGTTGTTGTTGTTCTCTGTCTCCCCCCTGTGTCTCCATATCCATTTTCTCAGGTGTCCTCAAAATTTACTCAAAATAAAATTTTCATTCAATCAATCACCGCGCAGATTGATTGATTGAATGAAAATGTTATCAACAGATTGCAGAATGGGTACAATACAGTACGGCTCAATACACACAATTGTTAAGGGGATGCAGACCAGAGAAAGACTTTTGTCTTGTTTACATCAGGGTCCCCTATTTTCAATTCATAATGAATTGTAAGTAAGGGTGCAACTTGCACCGTGCAATCCATTCTTTGTGGATCTAACCGACAGTATTTCTCACACTGGGAATACATTCCCTGAGATTCATACAGTAGATGTCCCTAGAATCAGATACCAAGAACATGCAAATGGACCATATTAAAAAAAAGTCTGTAAATGTTTATTCTACATTCTTATGGAATGAATGAGATAAAAAAAAGATATTATAAAAAATAAAAATAAATTGTTAGAATAACCTTGCTGTGCTCATACGTTTATGTGTGGTTAATTTTAAAGTATTATTAAGGACTGATTGCACTTCATTTAATTTATTATCTGCTATGTGTATGCACACCGAATGTTATTGTTAGAGTTGTATGCTTCGTTGTCATGGTGCCTTATATTCTAGAAGGTTGTAGAATATACTAGTGCCTAGACTATTTTACATTCCAGAATGATCTAAGAGACCCAGGGCATTTGAGCGATAAACCTAGAATATTCCAGATAGATCTTTTTGCATTGATATTTATTTGTCCCCTCAGAGACCAGAGATTGAAATTATAATGTATTATGAATCGTATTATACACAGTACACTTTGTTATAGACGACTTGCATATCGTTTGCTACTTTGATGAACACAACAATGTCATTCCAACACTGGTGGAATGACCTCATTGATGAACACAATAAAGTCATTCCAACACTGGTATATATTTAGAGAGAGGCTTAACTGATTCCGGCATTTTCGTCATGCTTTGGGTTATTTGCTGCATTTTGATTCAGGAAATCCTCAGCTTCAAAGGGTGTATATGGACCTGACCTGCGGCCGTTGGTGCCCAAAAATGATAACAGCGCCGGATATGCTAGCCTTGGCTTGTAGCCGGCTTTGTACAGCTTTTGCATCACTTCTTTGTATGGTTGACGTCGGATGATGGCCTCTCTGCTCAAATCTTCGTAGATAAATATTGGTTTATCACCATACTTCAGCTTCCCACGTTGGTTGCGAGCATATTTGATGATGTCATCCCTTGTTGTAGTTTTCCGCAGAGTGACAATGATGACTCTCGGCCCGTTGATACTTTGCCCCTGGGAACCAATTCTGTAAACTTGTTCCACTTCTGGCACTTTGTTTGGATCGGAGTTTTCCAAAATCGTTGATAACTCTTTTGGAAAGTTGATGTCTTCGCAGTTCACTGCTTCATCAAGCCCCACAATGCGGATGTTATTCCGCCTGTGGTAACGATGGGTTTCTAGTTGCCTCTCCATCACTTCGTTTTTAAGCAATTTTATTTCCCTCCGATATTCATCTTTAGCTCTTTCCATCTCTTCTCCCATCTCTGTCAAGCTGCCTTCGTTCGCTTTGACTGCTTTTGTGTTTTCTGTCACCGAAATCTCCACTGTCGTGATTCGCACGGACAGCAAAGTGACTGCTCTCATAACCTCTTCGAATTTAGTATCGATGTGTTCAGCGTGTGCGACCAACTGTTCTTCTACGTGTGCTTTGAAAGCGATCATCTGTTCTTTTATCAGGGTAGTCAGAGAGTTGAAGTCGGGCTGTGCAACTGAACTGCTTGTGTCAGTTGATGTTGTTGGAGCAGTGAGGGATCCGATGGATGATTGTGCTATTATCTTCTCAAAATCGCCTGCTTTTTCCTTCACGGTACTTTTTTCTGATGTTCCTGCTATGTTGTCATCTGTTGTCTCCATCTCGGGGCCAGTTGTCCTTGGTCCCTGTGTATTCTCCTCTATATTCCCCGCGCCGGGGCTCACCAACGGATCTGCCACAGCGTCGCCTGTCATTGTCTTTGACCGAGTTTCAATCTGCGCCGTTAGCTTTGCCGTTTCTTGTTTCTTTCCCGTCTTTTCCCTATCCCTAACCATGTTGTCTTTTGATATAGTTAGTAGAAGGTCTTATCAATACATACGATGTGGTCTAGTCTCTTTTGGTACTGTCCAAATAAGGTTTTTAAACGAAATTAACGATAACGGGAGCGGAGCTATAACCAATTGCGTGCGCTACATATTGCAGCTTAACTTAATAATACTTTAAAATTAACCACACATAAACGTATGAGCACAGCAAGGTTATTCTAACAATTTAAGTAATCACTCCATTAAAGGCACATTGAAGCGCTAAAAGGCGCTGCTTTTCTATCTTATCTAATCAGTTAAATCGGTTCTAGTGGCTTCTCCACGTTGATAATTATTTATCTCTTATTCCTTATCTATATCTTTCCATTGATTTTTATTTTAATTAATTTTTCTTCTCATTACTCTATATTTTTTAAATATATTTTAACTTACATTGTTCTTTTCCAATGTTCTTCACATTAAGGTGTCAATATTACTCTATATTTTTTAAATATATTTTAACTTACATTATTCTTTTCCAATGTTCTTCACATTAAGGTGTCAATATTGCTCTACAATCTTTTCCTTTTTTTTCCCCACACGTTGGTGGAGGGTTCAAAGGAATATGTCGATAAAGGTTTATTCTCTTTTTTTTTATTATTTTATTTTTTATTTTTATCTTTAGGTTATTTATCACAATACTTCATTACAGTAAGGGAAGGTGCAAGACCAAAAGCGACATTCTATTGTAATAGAATGGAAATGTTAGATCCTATGGCAATGAGCATAGGAAAATTAGGATTACAATGCTCAGTTTGGGCAATCCGGTGGACCATGGGAGAAAGTCAATTGCGGAGGATGTGTTCTTGGAACACAGGCATGTTCGACTTTCTGGGTGAGGGGAAAATAGGGGATTTTTATTTGTATATATATATGTTTTTAAGCTCAGCTCTCAACGGGACCTCATTAATTGGATGTGCATCTATTGTAGCTTCATACTCCAGAAACATTACCAAAAACTACATGAAAACATGCATAGACTATGGCTAGTTTGAATATAATGGTATGGAACACCGGTGGGATAAACAAACAACACAAGCGCAAAAGTGTGCTTACACTGATGAAAAAAGAACATGTGGACGTGGCTCTATTAAGCGAAACGCACATTTTAGAGGGAGACATAAATACGTTAGCGGATAACATATACCATAATATTAGTCACTCTTCTTTTGCTACGAGAACTAGAGGGGTAGCCATAGTCGTCAGACGCAAATTAAATATCGAATTGAAAGGGGTATGGTCGGATGCTGAGGGGCGCATAACTATAGCTAGGATCATACACAATAACAGGAAAATTGCATTGGCAGCGGTATATGCCCCGAATTTGTACGAAGTGGGTTTCTTCACTTCACTAACAGGAGAAATGTTAAACCATCCCGAGTACTCATATATAATAGGTGCGGATTTTAATGCCATTTGGAACCCAAGGATGGACAAAACTTACCTTTCCTTCTCCAGCGAACAAAAGAATTCATCTAAAGCATTAAAAGATTGGTCGAAATCAACAGGAGTAACTGATTTATGGCGTTCACTTAACCCCATGACCCGCAAGTACTCCTGTCGTTCGGCGAGACACAACACACTATCCAGAATTGATTACGTCTTTGCATCCCCGAGAATATTTGATAAATATGAAGTGGAAATGACACCCAATGCGCTATCGGATCACTGCTACTTAATCCTGAAAGCAACATTTGGTACACTATCTACCCGGGCCCCAAGATGGCGTTTTAATTCGATGCTGCTTAACAACAAGGAATTCATTACACAAATTAAAGAAGCTCTCACAGTATTCCTACAAGATAATGCTAACTCGGTGCAAGATCCCAGAATATTATGGATGTCGGTAAAGAATATGATCAAGGATTTCTCGGATAGATTTACCTCCATATTGCGCAAAAATCAAAACACAAAACTGTCTGAAATGGAAACGCTTTACTCAACGCTTTTTAATTCTTTAAAATACAACAACTCTACTAGACTAGATAACCAAGTTAACATTCTAAAGACAGAGATCAAAGCAATGTACAGACAAAAATCGGAATTGCAAATACGCAGCACTAGACAACAGCAGTACTTCCAAGGTTCTAAACCTAGTCACCTATTAGCCATGCGACTAAGAATTAATGCAAAATTTGCAGATATAACTGCCATTAGGAAACAACAAGCTCTAGTAACAGAACCCAAAATAATAAACGATACATTCAAAGAATTCTACTCTGATTTATATAACTCAGAAACGACCTTTGATCAAGACAAATTAGACACATATCTTAATCAAATTACTCTCCCTAAACTTACGGATGAAGACGCTAAACAGTTAGAAGTACCGATCACATTAGAAGAACTCAAGAAGGCCATATCCGAAATGAAAAACGGCAAAGCTCCGGGAATTGACGGTATCCCATCAGAAATGTACATTTCTTGCTGGGACATATTTGGACCCTTATTACTAAATATGATCTTATACTCAGTCAAAGAGGGAAGCTTCATTGAACACCAAAATACCGCACTCATTTCAGTTCTTCACAAAAAAGACAAAGACCCCACTGAATGCGGTAGTTACCGTCCTTTAAGCCTCCTCGGAACCGATGTCAAACTGTACTCTAAGATATTAGCCATCAGATTGCAAAAGCATATGACGTCTTTAGTTCATCCGGACCAAACAGGCTTCATAAAAGGTCGCCTGATCAATGATAACATAAGGCGAATACTGCACGTACTAGATACAGACAAAGAGGACATCACACCTAAGGCGATACTATCCCTGGATGCTATGAAAGCATTTGACAGGTTGGAATGGTCGTTTCTATGGGCAGTATTGGAAAGGATGGGGTTAGGAAAAGGTTTCATTGATATGATTAAAGTACTATACAAGGACCCATCGGCCAGGATTACAACAGGCACATTCATCTCCGATATCTTTCCGGTATCACGCTCAGCCAGACAAGGTTGCCCTCTTAGTCCCGGACTATTCGATCTATCATTAGAACCTTTAGCACAATTTATAAGACAATCCCAACACATAGAACCAATAGTAATCAAGGGCACACATCATAAAATTAGTTTATATGCGGACGACGTAATATTGTTCATGCAAAACCCCAACAACACATTGCCGCTTATACTCAAGTTGATAGAGAACTTTGGTGATTTATCGGGATTTAAAATAAATTGGCCTAAGTCGGCTTTTCTTCCTCTTAACACCAGTGCAAAAAAAGAGACAACCCTCCCAGGTGCGATACCCATGGTCAAACATTTCAGATGCTTGGGTGTGGAAATATTTCCCACCATAAGACAAACGGTGAAGCACAATTACACAAAAATACAGAACAAAATCAAGGACAACCTGGACAGGTGGGCAAAACTTAAAAACTCAGTACAGGCAAGGGTATCAATAGTTAAGATGGATGTATTACCAAGAATCAATTTCTTCAGCTCAATGCTTCCGTTACCTCCTCCAGAGGGCTACTGGAAAAGATTACAAACCTCCACATACAAATTTATTTGGAATAACAAACCACCTCGCATAAAAAGATCCACCGCACAGAGAAATAAAGCAGACGGTGGCATGGCAGTCCCAGATTTTTTACAATATTTTAATGCCTTCACATTAAGACCATTGAAGAAGATATGGTTTGACCCCGAGGCTTTGGTATCTTGGAGAAAATTAGAAGAAAACATAGTAGCCCCACAGAGATTGAAAGACATAGCATACACTAAACTTTCAATCAAGCATTGTGAGCGAGAATTTGGCCCAATAATAACCCATGCAATCAGGACATGGCGGGAAACACAAAGGAAATTTCCTAACCCTCAAGTATGGCATAATCACACTCCCATATTCAATAACAATGCTCTCTTAATGGGAAAACGACCTATAAGATTCCCTATATGGGAAGAAAGAGGCATACACTCATTAGGGGATATTTTTAATAACAAGGGCCTCTGTAGTTATGTCGAAATATGCATAAAGTTTAACCTCACCGAGTCCACATGGCTTTTTTACATACAGTTACGACTTTGTATGAGATCTCACGGTGTTCCATTACACATACCAATTGAACACCACAGATACCACAAATTTTTCTATGAAAGAGATACATTGGGAGGTTTTGTATCAGGTTTTTATTACCAATTACTAACGTCCTCGTATGAAACCCTTCAACTAGACAATGTCTGGAGGAGGGATATACCAGACCTAGAAAATGACTTTGATTGGCAAGGAGCCTGGGCAAATGTCCGACTTACATCAAGGAACCCGGATCATCAACAAATCAATCTGAACTATATTCACAGGACATACTTGACTCCTATAAGGCTGTGCAAAATGGGGCTTATACAAGACTCCAAATGCTCCCAATGTACAAATGGGGACGAAGGAACATTTATGCACATGTATTGGGACTGCCCACCAGTTAAGGCATTCTGGAAAGATGTGTCCCAACAATTATCAATACTCGTATTTTGGAATATACCTGTACACCCCGCGGTATTGCTATTGAATGATGTTTTTGAGTTTGCAGTGAATCCACAACTAAAAAGATTGGTTTTATCGGGTATCACAGTAGCTAAAAAACTGATCGCATCACGTTGGTTTCAACCGGAAAAAATGTGCCGGAAAGTGTGGTTTCTTACATATCTCGATGTGATATATCAAGAAATATCTACAGCAAGAATTCTGGGGCTCAATGAATCCAAAATGTCAATGTGGTTAGAAGTGGTGGAGAGAATAAAAGCTAGCCTATAATGGTGATGTCTGGTTAGGAGTGAGGGATAATGGAGGTACTATCCAAGAGGGGGTCCGGGAGGGGGGGGTTTGAGCTGGAGCATATGTGTGTAGGGTTTTAGAAAATAGGTATTAGGGGTATATTATATACTAACATTTATATAATTGTAACTTCGCTGGATATACACTGTATACGGTTAAAATGTTATTATTGACTATTTTTGTTTTATCCTGTTTCTGTACTTGCATATATTTTAACCACCTTTACTGAAAGTTTCATTATACATTGTGTGTTGAGTACTGACTTTTAATAAGTTTTGTTTTGCAATAAAAAAAAAAATAAAAAAAAAAAAAAAAAAAAAAAAAAAAAAAAATGTAATTAATTTTGAGTTCATTTTAATAATGCGATAATTTGCTGTGTAATTAATTAATCTAATTAATGCGATAAACTGACAGCCCTAATAATAACATTTTGTTTTCGCACACATTTTGTTTTTGCATCTCGTAGGTGACCTGATGTTAGAGACACCAGCTTTAGAGTGAGCACCACCACCTGTACTTTTGGGCGTTTTGCACCTGTAAAGGGGAGGGTGGGTTTTCGTTTCCTTTTGTGTATTTTATTTGGTGACACTAGGTAGTCCTCCTTGCTCTCTGTGTTACTGTGTTTTGTTTTTGTGAAATAAATACTATTATTTTGCAAATTGTTTCGTGGTTTTGTGTCACTACACCCTCACCTACCCTGTCTGTGGCCTTGGGTTGCGTCCCCTTACTGGGGTGGGTAATAATTGCATATTTATTGTTCATTGTTCATACAGTGACTTGGGAGGTAGAGCAGAAATTCGAAAAACTACACTACCTAGCTCATGCCAATCATCTGACTTCTGGATTTACTTTTTTCTTTTTCTTATTTTTCTGGATTATCTCCCACAAACCTGAACGTTATTGCCATACAACAAATGCAGTTAGTTTGTCTACCTTTCTGTGAACGTCTAACAAAAAACGGTGTTGCAATCTGATGAAAAATGGCAGAGAAATTTACATTATAAAAAAGTAACTATACTTACAGTCGATTTCATTCACGGTTTGTGAATCACGCCTGGTGATACTAAATCCAGATTGAACTGTGCCATTGGAAAGGGGAGATTTGGCCCGATCCATAGATGTGCGACATGGCCATACTAAAGTAATTTATAGGCTTGATATTCTATATTTTATAATCATATTTCAAATTGCATGTGTCCGGATGGCAGAATTCAGTACTGTCTCTACAAAATCTCCAGTATAATCTTCCCTTGCTTAGATGTATTGTACACATGATCTCAAGAAGGTGCCTCATGTCTGGACATTTTTTGCATGGTATTATTAAAAAAAGAATTGATATTATCCTTTGGTTCATCACAATTTACTCAAGCCTAGTAACAGACACAATATTTCTGACACTGGGAATACATTCCCTGAGATCCATAGATGTCCCTATATACCAAGAACATGCAAATAGCCCTTGTAGAAGTGGAGCAGGAGATTAGGGAGATTTTCCGAAAATAGGGCTCGGCTTAAGAGGTTAAAAGAAGAAGAAAAAAGACCAGTGAGGGCATTAAAAGGGATCATTTGTAAAAGCTATGGGAGAGGTTGTGAATGTGCGTCTTCACTCCACTCTTCTGTACTGCTTTGGCAATATATAGATTTCTCATCCGTCATGCCAATAAAGCTTATTTGAATTTGAGACAGGGATACACAGAAAGCGATGGATACCTCAGAGACAGATTTAGACAAGGGAATCCGTCTCTGTCTTTCTTGTCTCCAGGGCCGGACTGGGGAAATAATTCATACTGGGAGATATTGCGCGAAATATAGCCCCAATCAGGCCGCTTTTTAAGTGGGGGGTCTGGGGGTCCCCCACCCGGAAATGTTTTGTTACAGAGACTTAATTTCCTGCATTCTGGTGAATTTTAGTGCATGTGAATCACAAACTAATGAGCCAACAATTGCTTAGTACAATGTACTGTTATGAACCTCAAATAAAACTGTTGTGGCACTAGCAATGGTACTCTCTCCACCTTCAAAAAGAAAAAAGCAAGAGCACAACATATTTTTCTATTTACTATTATAATACAGTTAACCACTCTCTCCACCTATTCAAACAAGGCAAGAGCACAATACCATATTCACTTTACTGATGCACTACCCATCAACAGTTAAAATAGCCCTTTACACAAACATTAAATAACAGACCTTTCATTACAATACTATAATAACAGTAGCCACTGCCAAAATAGTGACACATGTATCACGTGTGGTGAGCACACGCATGCATGCACAACGAAGACAGAAGATTGCGTTGTCTCAATCATTTTAACTATAAAATGAGCTCAAAGTATGAGCTCACTGACTGAAATTTCCAACAAAAAGCACCAATTGTCAAATAATATTGATCACATTAACTAGACTAGATGTTTTTGAGGAAATTAGAAAGGGAACAACAACTTAACCCTTGTGTCTGATCAGATTCTTATTTTTTTGATAACTTTGCAGTGATTATGTTTGTAGCCAATGTGGCAAATGTGTGTAATCTTTGAATTATCTTTGAATTATTTTGACTCTCTCTTTCATAAATTGTTTATTCAACTTCAGCCCCAATCATAACCACCACATATTGTTTTTTTTGTAATGTCAGATTTAACAACTCCTTTTGGGAGTGTGCCATCTGCCATTCCATTCGCCGCCTCCACGGTCAATCAGTTGTATCACCTGGTCCTGCCTCCACCAATCACAAGCGGCAGCACGGCTCCATTGTGTGTGTGTGTGTCCGCGTGAGGGAGAGAGAGTCAGATAGTTCTCCAACTCTGTAGCAGACAGTGAAATCCTGGTTGTTCCCCACCCACCTGGTTATCTAAAAACGATCGCGCCGCGCCACCGCCACAACTAGAAACAATGGCCTGGCAAAAAAATTATAATAATAATAATAATAAAAAAATATATATAATTTTTTTTTTATCTGTGCAGGCCAGGCCACCAGGAAAACTCCCCGTGCTCCCGATGGCCAGTCCGGGCCTGCTTGTCTCTATGCATACCAACCCGCACGTATGCAGTCTCTCTCTCCATATTTCTTTCTCTATCTCTCATTATCTATGCAAGCCAACACACACACACACGCTCCATCCCTCTGTTTTGTTCTACTTTTTCTCACAGAAAAGACATTTGTTTTCCCTCAGGTGACCTACTGAGGCTGTACTGTATTTATTTAGCAAGTTAATTAGTTACAATGGATACCTACCAGCAATGTCTCAGCATTAAATATTTGTAAAGTTGATCTGGCCACAAGAGAGATATTGTGTGTGTGTGCGTACATGGTTGGACGTGTGTGTGGGTAATAATAGGTATGTGGGGAGATGGAATTGGAATTAGAATTGCGACTGAGACAATCTCATATCACTCATATCTTCTGAGAGCAATAAGGCTTCACAAATATAACTTCTGATGGCAATATTTGACAAATGACTTAAACATTTTCCCATCACAGAAGACACACATGCTGCAGCCAAACTGTAGAAATTGCTTGGGAGATCATGCGGCACTAATGAATGACGCAAGAGGACCATAAACGGCATATTGTATAGTGTGCTGTACTTCTGGGAGCAGCGTACAGATTTCATGTGAAAGAAGTTGAAGGCTCATACAGTTTTGTGACTGTGCTTCCAAACTACTTTGCACCCCAAAGTGTAGCAAAACTGATGCTGACAAATGGTTTTCCCGATAGCTGATTTATCCAGGAAAATAAATGCTTTTATCCCTGAAATAAAGTGTAGCATGGGCCAGAGTGCAAGAGATCCTATCAGTAAACAGTCCTAAGCTACGAAACTATGTCACCCTTTTTATACACAAGGGGAGGGTCCTTGCGACTAAGACAAGAATAAATCACAGGTTCACAGATTGAGGACAAGACAGCGTGCCAGGCTCATAGTAGCATGAGGGAGGGGCATGGGGAAGTACAATCAGCAAAAAGATAATAGAAATAATAATAATATAATAGAACATAATAATAATAATAATTGAATGGCAATACACTGTAGACAATGTATACTCTAGCACTACTCTAGTAGTAGCACACTGCGCCCGTGCAGTGTTTAGTAGTTAAGAGTCAGACAGTCTTAACAGTTCTCAAGTTCTCAAAAATAAAATGTTTATTGAATAGGTTTGGTGAAGAAGGGCAAGGAGATCCACCTGGAACAAAATGGGTTAGTACAAAAATATGTTTCTTCACAACAATATCTAAATTTTTTAAATGCTATTCATAAAAAGTCAAGGTTAGGGTTACCTGTCCACAGGAGGGATTCTAGCATGGAGACTCACCTTGAGAACACCAGGTGACTGAAACGCCAGCAGACAAGCATGCACGGGCAGGGAAGACACAAACACACAGCCAGGCCCGGACTGGCCATCGGGAGCACCGGGAGTTTTCCCGGTGGCCTGGCCTGCACAGATAAAAAAAAATAATAATTATATAAAAAAAATAAAAATTATATATATATTTTTTTATTATAATTTTTTTATTTATTTTTTGCCAGGCCATTGTTTCTAGTTGTGGCGGCGGCGCGGCGCGATAGTTAGATAACCTAGGTGAGTGGGGAACAACCAGGATTTCACTGTCTGCGACAGAGTTGGAGAACTATCTCTCTCTCTCCCTCACGCGGATCACACACAGAAATGGAGCCGTGCTGCTGCTTGTGATTGGTGGAGGCGGGACCAGGCGATACAACTGATTGACAGCGGAGGCGGCGAATGGAATGGCAGATAAAGAGAGTCAAAATAATTCAAAGATAATTCAAAGATTACACACCTTTGCCACATTGGCTACAAACATAATCACTGCAAAGTTATCAAAAAAATAAGAATCTGATCAGACACAAGGGTTAAGTTGTTGTTCCCTTTCTAATTTTCTCAAAAACATCTAGTCTAGTTAATGTGATCAATATTATTTGACAATTGATGCTTTTTGTTGGAAATTTCAGTCAGTGAGCTCATACTTTGAGCTAATTTTATAGTTAAAATGATTGAGACAACGCAATCTTCTGTCTTCGTTGTGCATGTGTCACTATTCTGGCAGTGGCTACTGTTATTATAGTATTGTAATGAAAGGTCTGTTATTTAAAGGGGAACTATTTTACTATTTCTTTCACTATTTGGGCACTTTTACACAATTCCTGTGAGTCTATGGAACACCTCTGTAATATATATATTTTTTTTATTCATTGTTTTGTATTTCTAATCAAGTCCTCAAAAACAGCATTTTTCTACCTCAAGATCTCGAGCTGTTTTGAGCCTGGGCTCCTAAACCACTGTGCACCGTCGTGTTCGCCTGAACATTAACATGCAGCAGTGACTATATGACATCACATATAGGCACATTTTCAAACGACTCAGTTCAGTGAGGGTGAATATTGTGAGAGGAGAATTGGAAGAATGCGCCAATATGAGAATTTTGAGACATAGATCATATTAATATAAGTTCACATAGCTAGGAAACAATGCTAAACACTCAAAAAGGCCATTTATAAGATAGTTCCCCTTTAATGTTTGTGTAAAGGGCTATTTTAACTGTTGATGGGTAGTGCATCAGTAAAGTGAATATGGTATTGTGCTCTTGCTCTGTTTGAATAGGTGGAGAGAGTGGTTAACTGTATTATAATAGTAAATAGAAAAATATGTTGTGCGCTTGCTTTTTTCTTTTTGAAGGTGGAGAGAGTAGCATTGCTAGTGCCACAACAGTTTTATTTGAGGTTCATAAGAGTACATTGTACTAAGCAATTGTTGGCTCATTAGTTTGTGATTCACATGCACTAAAATTCACCAGAATGCTGTCTTTGTAACAAAAAAAATCCGGGTGGGGGACCCCCAGACCCCCCGCTTAAAAATTGGCCTGATTGGGGTTATATTTCGCGCTATATCTCCCGGTATGAATTATTTCCCCAGTCCGGCCCTGCACACAGCCTATGTCTATGTTCTAGGATCTTGCACGTTGATGAAGTTTATGATCATTATACAAGACAGGTTACAAAGGTTTGTTTTGCTTTTTCTCAGCAAGATCATGTTCAATGCAAAAATCTGTTTTGTATATTCCCATTATGGAATAAGTTGCCAGATAGTATGAGCAATAATTATTTAATTATGTTAACCAAAAATAAACTACACGTTAGTTATGTGGTAGTCGGTTTTGTTTGGTTGTGGTATCTTGTTCATTCTTAATTTTATTAGCAAATTCCTGGAAGCTGAGTTATGGAGCACTATGTGCATTTTGCAAAAGTCGTTTGCGTTGCTCGCCTGGACACGATACTATTTCCAAATCAAAGGTATATAATAGGTATTATGTTTCATCATGAAGGCATCAAAGGGGGGGGGGTTGTTTTGTGATGCTCTGATCGTCAGCAGCGGCATACGTTTTGGAGTATGTTACATATGATCGTTGCGATCGATGTGAAATCATCGACATCGACAAATCATTGACATGAAATGGGACAAACTATGCATCAAGTGTGCTGGACGCGTTCCAAGTGGCTCGAATGAAGCCTTTTACTTGTCCGCCCGGACCATATACAATGTAACACACAGTGTGAAATAAGGTTTCAAAGGGTAGGCGATACTGCCACCTAGCAGGATTCGGCCGGCATTTCATTCTCGAGGTCTCAGAATGAGTCCCAATGATACACAGAGGTCCGTGAGACTGTATAGAATATTAAAATCGAATAGAAGAAATCCGCCGGCCACAGAGCCTTTGTCTACCGCGCTCCCTACCTGTGGAACCAATTACCTGCTGTCATCAGGGGCGCCTGCTCTGTTTTTCTCTGCTTTTAAATTCCTGCTTAAGACCCATCTTTTCTCTCTCTCCTTCAACCTACCCTGATCTCACCTGGTCGGGGAATGACCCTTAGATTAATCTGTCTAGTTTAGTTAGGAGTCTATTTGCTCCCATGTCTGCTTTTCTGCAGACATGGGAGAACCTTTTTAACCTCTGTCTCTGTCTCAACCGGTCCCATGGAACAGCTTCATACCGTCTTCTGTCTGGCCTGCAGTGCTGAACCTTACCTGCTCTGCCCTGACCAATTCTGAGTGGTTTCTCCTGCCTCCCGGGGCATACGGCCCTGAGCTATTGTCTTGTATCCCATCCTGTATACATATGCTTGCAGTAGTTCTATCTATTACTCAAGTTCACAATTTTCTTATACTGTGATTCTACTGTCACCATGTATGCATATGCTCATTACATGTATTTATTTATGTATTTATTGCTCCATCTCCGCCCACTACAAACATGGGAACTCTTTAACCCCCCCCCCCCCCCCCATCTCTCTGAGTGGTTGTCTCATAGTGTTGACCAAGGTGAAGGATGTCTTGGGGTCTTGGCCAAGATTGCAGTGACTGTTCTACATGCACCACCGAGGCCATGGATCAGCTTCTTACTGTCTTCTGTCCGTGGTCTGTCAACGTGGTTTAGAGTTCATTGCAGGGTTAAGTACTTCTATTCTATTTACATAATATGCTTTCTACATATATCTATTCTATTCACATACAGTATATGCTTACCACTTGTATCTATTGCTATGTCCGCCCATCACAATCACACAAACTCTCTAACACCTGTCCCGTCTGCGTGTTGCTTTTTAACAGCGGAGGAGTGCAAGAATGTGACAATGTGACCATGTGACCGCGGCAGCGCGAGAGAGCGGCAGTGCGGAAATAGGCTGTCTATTGCCATTCTCTAAGACAAACGCTAACCTTAACCAGCTCCTTAACAGCGCCTAAACTTAACCTTTCTAACCTTAACCAACTCCGAAACAATGCCTAACCTTAACCTTAACCTTAACCATGCCTAACCTTAACCTTAACCATAGAAAGAATATTGCCATTCTCTAAGACAAACTCTAACCTTAACCAGCTCCTTAACAGCGCCTAAACTTAACCTTTCTAACCTTAACCAACTCCGAAACAATGCCTAACCTTAACCTTAACCATGCCTAACCTTAACCGGCGAAAGAATACACGTTAAAAAAATAAAAAAAATAAAACGGACCGCAGGACCGCAGGACCGCAGGACCACAGGACCGCCGCGCTGCCAGGTGAGCTAAGCTTCTAATGAGAATCATGGCGGTTTACGGCTAAATAATGCCGCAAGCTCTGCCGCTCCGCTCCTCGCTCCGCTCTGCGGTTGCTGCGCCTGCCGCGGGGCGTGTCGCAGCCAATCAGGGAAAACGCGGAAGCATTCGGCGCACTCCTCCGCTGTTAATAAGCAATAGGCGTCCCGCGTCCCTGTCTCCGGCTGTCTCGTAGTGATGACCGGAATGTTGGACGTCCCGTGATGATGACCGGGAGGATGCAACCATAGATATATATAGAACACTAGATAGCTTGCCCGCGCTGCCGGCTAATGGAGAGCGACGTCACTGAACCGCCGCCATCTTGGGAGGGTCAGCCTTGAGTGAGAGTGAGTGAGCTGCACAAGTCAAGTCAAGTCAGTTTTATTTGTATAGCACATTTCCAGGCAGCGGCAGCTGACACCAAAGTGCTTCACAAGCAAGTTGATAAAAACAAAATAGTGTGAGGCAAGGTATAAGATTAAAAGAAAGAAAGAAAAAAAACACAGCAAAGCAATGAAAGCAACAAAAACAAAACAATATGGTGCAAGATATAGGATTAAAAACATAATAAAGCAATGAAAGTAATAAAAACTGGTAGGACACAGTAAAACAAAGAGGGTAGAAGGGCCAGGGGTCTAGTGGTGGTTAAGTAGGGGGGAAGGCCAAGGAGAACAGGTAGGTTTTCAAGAGTGATTTAAAAGCCTGTACGGTCTGGGCAGTCCGTACGCTGAGGGGGAGGCTGTTCCACAGTCTAGGCGCTGCGGTGGAGAAAGCTCTGTCTCCCCTATAGTCTTGAGCCTGGTTCTGGGTACCACCAATAGCATCTGGTCAGCTGATCTGAGGGATCGGTGGGGGGTGTGGTGGTGCAGGAGCTCGGACAGATAGGAGGGAGCCGTTACTAGGTTACTTTGGGAGAGGTATGCCTTTGTCTTCGCCAGGAGTCTAAGGTGGTAAAAGCTGTTTTTAACTACGGCGCTGACCTGTTTATCGAATTTAAAATTGCTGTCGAAGATGACCCCGAGGTTTCTGACAGAGGTGGAGAGGTTTGGGCCCAGGGGACCAAGTGCGTCAATGAGGGGGGGCGGGGGGGGCACTATTAAAAACAATGACCTCGGTTTTCCCTTCGTTCAATGTCAGGGAGTTTTCGGACATCCAGCACTTGATTTCTGCCAGGCAGTCAAGCAGTGGTTCTATTGACGTCTTCCCTTGGGTGGGCTTTAAGGGGAATTAAACCTGCACGTCATCGGCGAAGCAGTGGAATGAGATATTGTGTTTTGCCAAGATCTGGCCTAGGGGGAGTATGTATAGGAGGAAGAGAGTGGGACCCAATATCGAGCCTTGGGGCACCCCGCAGGTGAGGGGGGCCACAGAGGAAGTGAGATCACCGAGTTGGACAGAGAAGGTCCTATTACTCAGGTAGGACCGGAACCAGTCTAAGACGGGGCCCCTAAGGCCTACGTAATGCTCGAGGCGAGCTATAAGGATGTGGTGATCTACCGTGTCAAAGGCGGCTGAGAGGTCAAGGAGTAATAGTAGGGATGAGTTTCCTGCATCAGCAGCTGTAATCAGGTCGTTTAAGACACGGAGGAGAGCCGTTTCAGTGCTGTGTCGTGGTTTAAAGCCAGATTGGAATTTGTCATGGATGTTGTTGTGTTCAAGGAATGATTGTAGCTGTATGTAGACTATGCGCTCCAGGATTTTTGATAAAAATGGTAGTTGTGAGATGGGTCTAAAATTGGCGAAGACAGAGGGATCGAGGTTGGGCTTCTTTATCCGGGGCTGGACCACAGACAAAAATACTCATAACTCGCTGAAATATTTACGGATTTACAAACGGTTTGGTTTATTACAAGCATTATTAACGTGGCTATGATTCAAGCGATTTGAAAAAAAAAAAACTTTAACATTTTTTTTTATAAGTATGCAGTATCATAACTACATCTTTGATGTTTATAGCAAACCAACCCGTTTGTAAATCCGTCAATATTTCAGCGAGTTATGAGTATTTTTGTCTGTGCAGCTCACTCACTCTCACTCAAGGCTGACCCTCCCAAGATGGCGGCGGTTCAGTGACGCTGGTGACTCCACCTTAATCTAGTGTTCTATATATATCTATGGATGCAACCCTCTCTGCGCCGCCTCCTTGCCTCAAATAGATCCGCCATCAGCTCTATTTTTATCTTTCAAAATGTTCAGTTGCTATCTGTGTTTCATTACGCATATGAGTGCACGCTTACCACCTGTTTTGCCTGTTTTATTGCAACACTACTATCACCTGACATCTAAGAAGGGAGATCCCCCCTTGAACGGCCCTTCTAAGGTTTGCATTTTTTCCTATTGCTAGGTTTTAGTGAGTTTTTCCTTACCTTCGCGTGGGGTATGTCTGGGAGTGTTGCATTTATTTTATTTATTTTAAAATGTTAGGACTTTATGGTGTTTTTGTGTTGTTCTTGATTTATTGTGATGTTTCTTCTTGACTTGTTTAAAGAAGACGTGTCCAGCCCATGGGGACATTAACGTGTGTTGTCCGGCCTTACAGATAAATTTGATTTGATTTGATTTAAAAGAAAAAACAATGAAAACGATTGAAAACTCGACTTTTCTCGGTAGAGACATGATCACAATCATTTATGCACATGAGTCTCCCAAACTATTTAATCGTCTTTATTCTACGGAGATATACAGTACACACTTTCTTTGCATATTTTCACACCACCAACAAAGTAGCCTACTGGGTCCATTGTCTCGAAATGGATTTGGTAGCTGTCACTTCTGCGTGTCTGTCTTTGACACCTGAGACTGAAAGTACTCAGCCCCTCCCCTACGACACAACTGTAGTTATTTAGACAGCGATGGAAATAATACAGTCGGACAAGTTAACAATAAGTAACACATTTACAAGTCGTATTACATTTTGCAAATAAGGAAACAGAGAACATTTCAAAGCACTAGAAATTGCGAATATCTTATCTTTGACCTATTTCTGAATCGTGCAACATTTCTGAAGAATCCTCTCCGCCGAGATAAGGCAGCCAAGACCGTGCTGCATCATTATTGTAAACCTGCCTACAGGTTTGGCGACCTGGAAAAAAAGGAAGCATATACATACTTGCCTAAGGTTTCAACTTCTAGCTGCTTTCTAGAATGAAAACTCACTAAAAGGGAAATAGGCGGGCGGGGCTGACCAACCAAACTGTTGCTGAAGGAGGGAGAGAATGCGATCAGGATCCTCCTGGACCTCCCGGGGGCGGTACTTTATTTCATTCTTAGCTTCACCTGCCAAGTGCTCATAAATTAAATTAAACAGTCCTCTAGTGCACATAATGGACTTAACCTCATCAATCCATTCCCTAACTGTGACTTCACCCTGACCAGGGAAGACACAACACTTTCATGAGGGACATAAATCAAAGGCTCTAAAGTATTAGAAGCCGTGGGCTAGGTGAAACACTGGGTTGTGGATCATAAGCTACTGCTGCAGATGTTCCTTGGTCCTAAATGCTCTCATTGTTCCCGCAAAATACGTCATTATCAGCTTGCAATGTTTGCACCATTGATTTGATTTATTTATTTGAAAAGGACAGATACAAATACATAGATATAATGCCTGTATCGTAGTGTTTGTAGCCAAAGCTAATTTGCAACACCCGTCCCTTAAACGGCTGACATAAAACATTACAAAATAGGACATCTAAATAAAAAGGTAATAAAATGTCTTCATCAAGGGGCGCCAGGGTGGCACACCACGTAGCTGCGCTGCAGTGCAACGCGGACGTCCCGGGTTCGACTCCCGGACCCCGGCGACCCTTGCCACATGTCTTCCCCCCATGTCTTCTCCCAACCTTCCTCTCTGTCGGACCCGTCTGAAATAAAAGCAGTAAAAAAAAAGCAAAAAAATATATAATTTTTTTTTAATAATTCTTCATCAATGCTTAAATGAACATGCCAACATTATGGGAAATGCGCTTACCATCTTGTCCAGAGTCAGGCAAGGAGATGGATATACCAATTTCCTCTTTGTGCGTTCAGTTAGAAAGCTATCCGGCTGCAAGCTAGCCTAGTTTAGCACAAATGAATGGAAGCGGATAAACTAGCCTAGCTTAAAAATCCAGGGGAGGTTTCAAGCTAGCTTATCCGTTTCCACTTCCATTAATTTGTGCTAAGCTAGGCTAGTTCAAGAATGAGTGAAAATGCATGGTGGCGATTTATAAAAGGTGCAACTGTGAGGATGGGGGGTTCTTGCGGAGCCCAATAGCAAAACACAGGAGGAGAGAATGGAGCGGTTTAGGGTTCTTTAATTATTCTTCCCAACCAGCAGAGTATAACAGGAATGTGAAACAGGAATGTGAACAACACGGAGGTTATAATGTTCTTGGGGGGGAGAAGAATGAGAGCAGGTGCACTCCAGTGCAGCTGTCGGCAGCGAGAGAGAGAGGACACAGGTCTTGCGCTTGAGAGCGAGCAGGAGTCCTCTTTGCGGGGCTCGAGACGTCAGGGTGGAAGGACGCTGGGGCTCGAGACGTCAGGGTGGAAGGACGCTGGAGCTCGAGACGTTAGGGTGGAAGGACGCTGGAGCGAATCCTGGGGCACAAGAAACAGAAGGTTAGGGCAAGCATAAACAGGGGTAGTTACAGCTGGTCTTCAGGTAGCGTCGTCGTACCTCGGTAGGCAGTTTAACACTGCAACGTTGGATGACGGGTTCTGCCAGTTGAAGTAGGGAACGCTTGATGAGGTGATCTCTTGCAGCCGCGCTGATTGCTCCTCATCTGGCAGACACAAGCTCTGATCGTGACAGCAACATTTTAGAGAACACAATTACATTCCACAATTCATTCTTATGGGCCAGAATTGACCACTAAAAGTATTCAAATAAAATACTTTTTATTTATTACATATTTTATCTTTTAAATACTTTTGTTGACCGATTTTAAACATATTCTAGAATCCAGGGCCTTGGCCTGCTGTCAGCCTATGTGCGATGTTTCATCCAAATTGGATCAGAACTATAGTAAGTTATGTCTGGTAGACAGAATAACAGACAGACGGGCGGCTAAGTGGCGCAGTGGGCAAGGCACTCGCCACTAACGGAGGAGATGCTGGGTTCGAGCCCAGCTCTCGGCGTTGCTTCCGGCTTGGCTGGTCGTTCATACTAATACAATTTGGCAGTATTAGGGGGTGGGAAAGCCGGTGGGTGGGGATCGGACGTTGTGGACAGCGACTCCTACAGGTCGGTTGGTGCGCCTGTACAGCAGAATCAGGAAGTATCGGGGGCAGCGTGAGACTCCCACGCGTTACTCCTCGCCACTGAGAGAACGCACTGTACAGGTGAAAAGATGCGACAGCTGCCTCCTCGTGTACCGGAGGAGACACGTGATGCAAGGCTTGGTCCACATTGCAGCCGACCAGTGGGAGGCATGGTCTAACAACGTTCGAGACAGGGGAGGGTATAATTGGATAATAGGAAATTGGGATGGGAGAAAAATAGAAAATGGGGAGAAAAAGTAGATAAAAAAAAAAGAATAACAGACAGACAGGGAATACCCCCTCACAGCATTTCGCTGACAGAAGATGATAGCTGTTTCTGAACTGAAAGGAGAATAGACTATGAGTGAAACATTTCTTACAGTCCCACAATTGATCAGGTTTCTCCAAACTGCTTACCTTGCTGTCACACCAGAGCACAAATCTGCCAAGAGGTGGCTTGTGAAGCCCCCAGGGCTTTTAAAGCGGAAGTGAAATTGCTAATCAGGAAGGACCGCCTTAACCTGGAGCTGATTGGACAAGCAGTCTCCAAGGACAAGGATACTGACAGGGGAAAGGATCACAATCGGAGGCGAGTTGAAGGGAAGGTCTTAGTCTCCATGTCCTGTAATGTTGCAGTGAATTATCACAGACAGGAACTCTGGCGGTTACTATCACAACCAGATCTAAGGGAGATGCAAGAGGACAATTCCAAAACGCTTATTTCCCTCATGGCACGTCAACGTTGCATTATCATTTCAAACCACTATGAAAACCTTGATGTAAGAACATCAGACACATCATTTGTGCATGTATTCCCAAATGCCATGGGAAACATTTGATATATCGGACTTGGTTGAATTTGATCTCCACGAGCCAAGGAACGCCGTCGATGGGTTGAAGACTGTTAACAGAACTTGCTTTGGGGCATCAAGAATGTGGTCAAGAGGCATGGATTCTCTATTGTGCCCGAACTGGCTTGACTTCTTTATTCACATAATAAGCAGTAGATGTACAGAGCTCTGCTCTCTTTGAGAGCCGTTGAGGAGAGAAAGAAATGGGTGGGGACAATCTCTTTTATAATTACCTCTATGGTAGAATACTCAGGTAGCTACGCCTAGAGCGCCCTCCAGTGGAGACAGATATATATTTATATAACTGGCTACATCTGGTAGAGACAATGATATACACAGGTAGCCTGTTACAGGTGTAAACAGTCATATGTACAGTTAGACAGTCACTAACATCCCCACACAGAGTCCCTTAATTCAACAAAGACAACATTGTTTTGGTCATTAGCTCTTGGCTGTCGGTCATGGAGGAACAATGGAGTAACAAGTTCGATTTCAAGATTTTAAGGTTAACGTCAGCAGTAGGGGCCACATACAAGTGTCATACACCAGTAGTTCTAAACCTTTTTGGTCTGTGACCCCAAAAAACAGAGTTTGCGACCCCCCCGGTCAAGCATGAACAGAATGGTGAGCTTTGGTAATGATTTTTATTTCCACTTTCAGGCTATTTAACTTGATTATGATTGGAGGAGGTCAAATATTCATTATTTCACAAGAACAATGCATCTATACCAACGATTATGAATCTATTTGCATATCTCTTTGCAACCCCCCACGCCCCTGCCAAAATCATTTTGTGATCCCCTTTGAGAACCACTGCTATAAACCATCAGAAGGCTGGGGGTCATAAGGGATAATTTGAGATGCAGCTCAACACTGTATGTCAACCTTCTATCTTACTTACTTACTTACTTACGCCTTTTACCCCGTTTGGGGCATAGGCCGTCAACAAGGGTTCTCCAAGCATCCCGATCCTGAGCCAACCTCTCAAGCTGGCCCCAGGTGTGTCCCATCTTCTTGGCATCGTCTTCCAAGTCTCTGCGCCAGGTGTTTCGTGGTCGGCCTCTTTTTCTTTTCCTTTGGGGGTTCCACCTGAGAGATTGTCTTGTGATGCTCAGGGATGGTTTACGGAGTGTATGGCCAATCCATCTCCAACGCCGTTGGAGAATCTCTTTCTCTGCTGGCTGTTGTTGTGTTCGTTGCCACAGGTCTTTATTGCTGATGGTGTTAGGCCAGCGAATCTGGCGGATTCGGCGCAGACAGGTGTTTAGGAAAACTTGTAATTTATTGGTTGTTGTGACAGTGGTCCTCCAGGTCTCAGCGCCATAGAGTAGGACTGACTTCACGTTGGTGTTAAATATCCTGATCTTGGTTGTGATGGAAATGTCTCTTGAGCTCCAGATGTTTTTTAGTTGGAGAAAGGCTCCTCTGGCCTTGCCAATCCTGGCTCTCACATCAGCATCTGTTCCACCTTGCTTGTTAACCATGCTGCCCAGGTAGGTGAAGTTGTCTACCTCTTCCAACGCTTCTCCTTCCAGAATGATGGGTGATGTGTTGTCAGAATTGATTCTCATGACCTTGCTCTTCCCTCTGTGGATGTTAAGCCCAAGCCGAGTAGAGTTGTCAGCGATGGTACTGGTCTTTTCCTGCATCTGCTGCTGGGTGTGAGAGAGAAGGGCCAGGTCATCTGCAAAGTCGAGGTCTTCTAACTGCGTCCATAATGTCCATTGTATGCCATTTCGTTTCTCTGCCGTGGATTGCTTCATGACCCAGTCTATTGCCAGCAGGAACAGAAATGGTGACAACAAACAGCCCTGTCTCACTCCAGTTTTTATCTGGAAGGCGTCGGTGGGTTGACCGCCATGAATTACCCTGCAGGTCATCCCCTCATAGGAGTTCCTGATGATATTTCTGTACTTCTCTGGCACTCCGTAGTGTCTGAGTAGCTTCCAGAGGGTCTCTCTATTTACGCTGTCGAAAGCCTTTTCATAGTCAATGAAATTAATGAATAGGGGTGAATTCCACTCTAATGACTGCTCCAGTATTATCCGCAGTGTTGCAATCTGGTCTGTGCAGGATCTGTTTTTGCGGAAGCCCGCCTGGTGGTCTCGTAGCTGTGGGTCGACTGCGTCCTTCATCCGGTCCAGTAAAATCCTGTTGAATACTTTTCCTGGGATGGAGAGTAATGTGATCCCTCTGTAGTTTGCACATTGGCTCAGATCTCCTTTCTTCGGTATTTTGACGAGGTAGCCCTCCTTCCATTCTGATGGGATGTGTTCTTCTTCCCATATCTTCTTGAAGAGAGGATGGAGCATCTCTTCCATCGTCTCTATATCGGCCTTCAGTGCTTCTGCCGGAATACCGTCGGGTCCTGCAGTCTTGCCGTTCCTCAGCTTCTTGATGGCTTTGCGGATCTCTTCTTTTGTTGGCACGCTGCAGTCTATCAGCAGATCCCTGTCAGCTTGGTGGATGTCTGGTGGGTCCTGTGGTGCTGGTCTGTTTAGCAGTTCCTCAAAATGTTCTACCCATCTTTCCTTTTGTCTTTCCTCTCCGATGATTGGCTGTCCATCTTTGTCCTTAACTGGTCTTTCTGGTTTACTAAACTTTCCTGACAGCTTCTTGGTGGTGTTATATAAGTCTTTCAAATTTCCATGTCTAGCTGCTTCTTCAGCCTCTGCCGCAAGACTCTCTATATAGTCCTTCTTGTCTGCCTTGATGCTTTTCTTAACCCTTTTTGTGGCTTCTGTGTACTGGTTTTGTGCTTTGACCTTTTCGGCTCTTGTTCGACTGTTGTTGATTAGTGCCTTCTTCCCTTTCCTCTCCTCTATCTTCCTCAATGACTCTGCTGATATCCACTCCTTGTGGTTGTGTTTCTTCGGGCCCAGTACTTCTTTGCACGTTGTACTTACTGCTTCCTTCACAGACTTCCACTTCTTGTCGATGTTTTCCTCCTCTTCTTCAATCAACTCTTGCAGGGCTTGAAACTTGTTCCTAAGTGTGAGTTTGTATTCTTCTAACTTGGTTGGGTCTCTCAGAAGTGCTGTGTTGAATGTTTGTCTCCGATTCTTCTCTCCTGTCCAGTTTTTCTTTAATTTCAGCTTCAGCCGGGCAACCAGGAGGTGGTGGTCTGAGGCAACATCAGCTCCTCTCCTAACACAAACATCTTGAAGGGACCTCCTGAACTTCTTAGTGATGCACACATGGTCTATCTGGTTTTCGGTGTTGAGGTCCGGTGAGATCCAAGTAGCTTTGTGTATCCTTTTGTGGGGGAAAATGCTTCCGCCGATGACCAGGTTGTTAGTGGCGCATAGGTTTGCGAATCTCTCCCCGTTGTCGTTCATCTCTCCTATACCTTGCTTTCCCATTGTCTCCTCGTAGCCTCTGTTGTCACTTCCTACCTTGGCATTGAAGTCTCCCATTATGATGTTGATGTCTCTTTCTGGGTATTTCTGAATGATGTCCTGTAGTCTGCTGTAGTATTCTTCTTTTCTCTCTTCATTGCTGTCATTTGTAGGGGCATAGCACTGGATAATGTTCATGTTTATTTTTGCCTTCATAGTTCTAAAGGAAGCTGCAATGATCCTAGGACCATGTGCTTCCCATCCAATAAGTGCTCTCTGGGCAGCCTTGGACAGCATCAAGGCCACTCCCTGGGTATGGTGTGCATTGTCCTCTTCATGGCCTGAGTACAGTGTCATCTCGCCTGTGGCGAGCCTCTTCTGGCCGGATCCGATCCACCTTGATTCACTGATTCCGAGTATGGCAAGATTGTAATTCCTCATCTCGGCAGCCACCTGCGCAGTCTTTCCGGCTTCATACATGGTCCTTACATTCCATGTTCCGATGGTGGTAATGGCCCTGCTTGAGAGAATGGTGGTCGGCAGGGTAGCTTCCGGATGTTTCCGGCTTTCACTACACTGCGTCATACTTCCTACCTGAGGTCCATCCTCTCTCAGAGCCGGAGATTCTTGGTTTTTCTTTGTTGACGTTTTTGTAGCAATGAGTTTTTTTACAGGATGGGGTCGCTGGCCCCAAGCCCAACCTTCCACCATTTCTGGCTTCTGGTGTTTTGGAGTTGGTTTGTTAGTCCCCTCCCCTGGCCTATTGTCTTCCAGGTAATGGATTGCAGCCTCATACCACGTGAGGCCAGACAGGTTTCGGGTTGTGTACAAGCTGTCTCGGCACGTCAAGCCCAACCAACTCCTGCTACTGTGTAACGAAAGCTGCGACCAAACGAGCATTTCATCCCAGCAGCACAAGACAGCTTCTATCTTAACCCTCGAGTAAATTGTGGCACCGGCATGTGAGACTTCCACAGGCTCTAGCGGGATACACTTTTAAGCTAGCGCAGAGCTAGCAGTATCATGTGACACGAGAGATGAGGATTTGGCAAGGCTGTAAAGGTAAGACTCTTGTGGTTCCACTCAGCCCATTTTTATTCAGATACCTAGAGGGGGAGATTGGCCATGTCAATCTTTCCTGTATGTAGCTTAACTTATAGCAATGTTTACCCACTTTCTCAGTGAGGTAGCACGACTGACTGGTATCTACTAATTCCTCAAGACCTCTATATCATATGATACCACTATTTTCATGCTAGATTAAGAAATAAACTAGAGGCTGTGAAAGAAAAACGAATCAACTCTCCAGCCATGCTCCAGTCTATATAAGTCCAGATACACACCCTCAAGACCCCTCCGCTCTACATCTTCTTGGTTGCCTCAGATCCACTCCTATCCGAGCTCCGGGGGGGTCATCAAAGAGAAGCCAGCTATTCTCTGCCCTCGCTCCACAATGGTGGAACGAACTTCCCACCACAGTTAGGACAGCCGAAACCCGACCAACTTTCCGCCGTCGACTAAAAACACACTTCTTCAATCAATATCTGAAATGAAAAAGAGTAACTGCAAACATTCTTACACATTCGTACTGATTTTTACTATCATGCACTTTGCCACTAAATAATCTTCCTTGCCTACTGTATATTACTACCTACTATGCTAATATGTCTTTACTACTATGCACTCAAGACTGTAGCACCCAAGTTTCAACACTGTTTGATGAACATTGTTACTCAGCTGAAAGAGTTGTACCCTTCCTGCTGACTTGTCGTACAGAACTTGTAAGTCGCTTTGGATAAAAGCATCAACTAAATGACAAAATGTTAAATGTAAATGTAAACATATACTGTGTAAATGGGGGTCAACATTTAAAAAGACTGTGCACCATTCGGAGCATTTATAAGGCACAATAAATTACATTTTATGATTTGGTTTATTATGAAATTATGCAAATAATGTACAGAGCTAAAACAAAGTTTTTTTCAATACATGAAAGAAAATGTGATTTGAGAGACGCTTGTACATTTACTCTTCAAAAGGCTAAGAAAGGGATTAAAAGGAGATGTATTTATATTGTTTGGGTTAACTTGTGGAACAATGCTGATATTCATTTAAGATTGAGTCATTTGTTTTTGGTTAAAAGAAAAATAATTATAGCTATTTTAGTGAATAATTCTTATTTTGTTATTTATTTATATATATTATTTCTGTTTTGGAGGCTTAATTTGTTACGAATATAGGACAGGAATGATTGTGTATTTTGTATTGTGTGTGATGATGACTGAATAAAACTACTACTATTACTATTACTAAACCAATCATTGGTTAAACAACCTCATTGGTACGTAGAAAAAGTACCATCAAACAGTGTATGGGGGAAATAGGGTTAGGTGGAGGTGGAAATAGGGTTTAGTGTAGTCGAGTCACTAAATCTCGAGTCCGAGTCTCGAGTCCCCAGTGTTTGAGTCCTAGTCCAAGTCATCAAGTTTGAGTCCACTCCACTCTGGCAGTCAAAGAGCTGACATACAAATAAAAACAGGTCTAGATTAAACATAAATGACACAGCGGTCACAGTTTCAAAGGGAGTTTATTTACTTTGTGACACAATAGCCAAACAAATGCACTAGCCATTAATATCGTATGCCAAATGATCAGGGCCTATTACAAAAAAATATATAAAATAAATAACTGTATTTATCAATTAACAAGTCCGAATGCAGTCAGTGCTCGAGTCCAAGTCCGAGTCATCAGTGCTCAAGTTCAAGTCAAGTCACGAGTCCTGGACTCGAGTACTACAACACAGGTTAGGGGGCCAACATTTTGGAGTTATCCATTGACCCTTGCAGGTGTACAAGCTCTCATATCAGATTATAATTTCTACCTGAAAAGATTTTACTGCCAACACGTGTTTCTCTCGGACCGCGGGTGGAACAAGACAGATATGACACCATTGGTAGAAATTCCTCTGTGGTTAAAATAATATTTAAGCATTACATCACACGCAGGAGTGGTTTGTGACCAATAAACCATGCCTAGGGGTGGTTGTTAGGCCCGAGGCGCAGCCGAGGGTCGTTAGACCCCCCTAGGCATGGTTTATTGGTCACAAATCACGACTGCACGTGGTGTAAAGCTTTTATACAACTGCCAGATTCATCCAACCTTATTTCTATACAATAAACACACATTAATCGAAGATTTATTGAAAAAACCATCCGCCAGAAAAAGTAGTTCCCACAACTCCATGTGGAAGCAGCTTGAAGTGCATCCAACCAAACTAACACATCCAACTGTGTATTATTGGAATGATTGAGAGAAGTTGCCTCATGTGGAAGCAGCTTGAAGTGCATCCAACCAACTAACACATCCAACTGTGTATTATTGGAATGATTGATTGAAAATTTTATTACCAGATGCAGAATATAAAGTAGGTAAAACAAATTAAAACGTTTTCTTTGCCCTATAGGAAAAAAACTTTTTCTTCGCCCTATTTTTTTATTTATTTCTTTTAGCCTAAACTTAACCAGTTGGAAACCAGGGGTACAGTAATAAAATTAGCAATCAACCAATCAATCAATTCAATAGACCATGCTCACTTAAAACAGCGCTGCTTCTCTCTCAGTCTGACTCCCCCGCTGTTGCAGACAGGAGTGTGTGTGTGTGTGTGTGCGTGTGTGTGTGTGTGTGTGTGTGTCACAGTGTGTGTGTGCGTGTGTGTGTATGTGTGTGTGTGTGTGTGTGTGTGTGTATGTGTGTGTGTGTGTTTGTGGGTACGCCAGCGACAGTGTGAGAGAGAACGCTGCAGTCAGTAGAAAGTAGGAAGGAAGAAATTTAAATCAATCAATTAATCTATCAATCAATCCGCGATTTTTCTTTTGTTCTAGATTGAGTCAAGACCCATCAATTACATCATCCAACATTGTTTAAAGGACTAACACATTCCCCTTGACAGAATCGCTTCATATTTAGTCGTTATGGTGCTTTCAACATAACCATTTATTGTCCGCGATCTTGTTTTCTCCCGGAGTGAGCCGGGGAGGGTTATGTGATTTGGTTGTGGGCGGGTCCTGAGCCCAGGACCGTGGATTGTTGCCAATAAAGACGTGTGAATGGCCAATCAGAATCGAGAAATTTGCATGCCGTTGTATAAATATATATATACTGTAACAGATGGAAGTGGACTTCATGCATCTCTCTTTCTGTGAGCACACTTAGCCTACGGCATTTTGTGTTCTCCTGAAAGATAAGAGATGATATTCTGAGAAAGAGGAGGGGGGAGAAGAAGAGGGAACGGGAGAGGAGGAGAGAGAGGGGGAAGGAAGGATAGGACGGGGGGAGAGATAGAGGGAAGGAGAGAAGGGAAGGAGAGAAGGGAAGGAGAGAAGGGAAAGAGGAGGGAGGGAGGGGGCAGAGAGAGAGAGAGAGAGAGAGAGAGAGAGAGAGAGAGAGAGAGAGAGAGAGAGAGAGAGAGAGAGAGAGAGAGGAGAGAGAGAGAGAGAGAGAGAGAGAGAGAGAGAGAGAAATAGAAAGAGGAAGGGGGGTAGATGAGATATTGTCTTTGATAATCAGTCATGATTAGTGCCAATAAAACCAACCCTGAGCCATCATACCAAGATATAGCCTACAGGGGAATTGTGTGTGCGTGTGCATGTGTGCGCATGTGTGTGTGTCCATCCACTAGGACTTGTTTCATGCAGAAGGCTTAGGGTTAGGGTAACAACAGCAAACAGACAGCTGAGGCAGAGAGCATGAAGCCACAAGGTTAGCTTCACCTTTATAAAACTTTACGAAGACATGCATGTTTAACCTCTTAAGCCCGGTACCGGGCCAAGATTTATTTCACGTCACAAATAGATCAATAGTGATCTATAGTGATGTTGCGTTTCTTTTTCAAATGTAGCCAAGAGTAAAGACCCTAACCCTCTCAAAACAGCAGTCAAAGTGTATATTTTCAGCACTAAGTTTGTTTACCAATGATTGTAAGTGTTATTAGTGAAATATGAGCTTATAAAAATATTTTCATTGCACCGGAAAACCAACGATTTAGATGAGACGACATGAAGCCATCATTAAATTGTTGTAGTCCTAAGAAAGAGGAGACCCAGGGCTTTCGATAGAGATCTACATTTCATAAAACTACACTACCCAGCTCACACCAGCTGCATACAAATGTAGTCCAACCTTTTTTATTTCACAAATATTGACTTGAAAATCGTGTTTATATCTCACAGGTCGAACAAACCTCAACGTTATTGCTATAAAATACAACAAATATTGTTTCTTTACCTTTCTGTGAACATCTAGGATAAATCTGTGTCGCAATCCAATCCATAGATGTATGACTTGGCCATAATAAGGTCATTTATAGGCCTATATTCTTTATTATATATTCTATATATTTAAAATTGCATTTTGTCCGGATGGCAAAATTATGTACTGTATCTACAAAAAACCTGTAAATCATCTTGATCTCAAGAAGGTGTTGAATGAGCTCAGTGGCAATTGTCCACTTTTGGTCAATGTTAGCATTAGAGATGTTCCGATACAATTTTGTCCTTCCCGATCCGATTCCGATAGCTAAGCTTTGGGTATTGGCGGATACCGATACTGATCCGATACCAGTGCATACATTTAAAAAAAATTATATATATTATTATAAATTATAAAACATTTGTATTTTATTTATTTTTTTACAGCTACTGTTTTATATATACTGTTTTTTAGTAATAACTATAAAGTAATGGTATTTATTAACAGGTGATTGTATAGATTAGTATTAGTATCATTAATTGACAACTATCCTCAATGAGTTCACCCACGGAAAGGTTGTTGGGACATTGATTCCACACGGACGTTATACATTGTTGCACTTGCTACCAGAAGGCTCCGGATCAGTTAGCTAGTAGGAGAGGCTCTGTTGTGATTTTTGCACAATAAATATTCAACATTCTCTTTTGAGACTCCGCCTCAGACTCTTATCATTTGGCACTAAAAGCTAAACATTGTCACTGGTATGGCTGTCCGCATTATGTCATTAATTGCGTGCATGTGTGGGAGAGGTCGATCAGCCACGTTAGCGTGAGCTAGGTTAGCCAGTTAACATGTGCTAACGTTAGATGGAAACAAGACAATGTAACGTTACTGGTGAAAAAGTGATTTACCTTGGAATACTCCTTTGCCAACTTGCTGTACTTTGCTTGCAGGTCTGCAGCCATTATTGCTGGATTATGAATAGTCCCAATTTTTGCCAAGGTAACGTTAAGCTAAAACTAGCTTTTCAGATAGCTCTTCAGCTAATGCTAATAACACCAGCAAGCATCAGACATCAGAGCTTCCCATCACACTGCTCTGTCGGGACGATGGCATTTAAGAAAGTATCTGCTGTTAAAATGACAAACAGCATTGACACTTTAATTCACGGTCGATTAAAAACATGTTTGTTTTATAATGCTCACTCTCAGCAGGAGGATACTGCACGTGTTGTTGATAAATTACGTCATATGGCATTTTAGGCTGTATCGGAGGCATTTCCGATACTGGTATCGGTATCGGAACAACTCTAGTTAGCATGGTGTTATTCACCGTCAAAGATGAAAAAGAAATACAAATAATAATTTATATTCTCCTTTGGCTAATTACAATTTACTCAAGCATAGTAACAGACACAATATTTCTGACACTGGGAATACATTCCTTGAGGTCCATATATGTCCCTAAATACCAATAACATGCACATGGACCTTGTACAAGTGGAGCAATCTTCCATTTACTTGGGTATGTACTTTTAGGCAAATTTTCTGAAAATATGGCTACGGCTTAAGAGGTTAAATATGAGCTTTAACGCAAGCACTTCGCCCCTTAAAGCTTCGTCAGCCAAATCAGTGTCAGGACAATCAAAGCTAATGCCGTCAGGTTACCAGATCCTCCAGCCCCCACCCCTCCAACTGCCCCGTCTAGTTGACACATTGCCCAGATTGATGTGTGTAGCAAGGTAATATTGTTTAATCGTGGGTCGGAAATCTAACCCAACACGGATCTTCTCTCTCTCTGTCCCTCTCTCTCTCTCTCTCTCTTTTCAATATCCTTGTCGTGATTGATAGATATCATAAAAATTAAAGGCTCAACTTTGAGGTCAGGAAGAGTGATTCGCTGTCAGCGTTTCTGTAATAGTGAGAGTGGAGCCGGGAGTCGTTTCTCTTTGGGGACAGCCGGAGGAAGAGGGAGGGGGGGGGGGGGGGTGGGGTGGAGGGACGGCAGGTACAGGGGGATGAGGGGAGGAAGAGGGGGTTGGGTGTCTTATGTTATTAGGTTTTAATCAATATGGTTTGTGGCCAGAAGATGATTGGAAAACAAACCTAATCCATGAGGCAATACGTCGCGCATCTGTCTCCCAGATGGTCTCTCTCTCTCTCTCTCTTGTGTGTATCTGCCTGACTCATCCCGCCGCCCTTTTCATCCAATACATCTCATAGAGGTTGTCCTGTACATCACACACATACACACACACACACACACACACACACACACTCATATATGAACACACATCTATAAGGGTAAAGTAGTGGGACTTGTGTCATTGGTTTTGTTTGGATTTTATACAAATAATTGTGCACTGACACAATACTTTATATATTTGTATCCATATCATTTCACACTTGAATACGTTCTTAGATCCACAACCAAAAAGCAATTACTGCAACTTCCCGAACCTATCTGTGACAACAAAAGGCTTCTGCACACCGCACGTTAAGTATCTCAGTCAAACCTTGCTTTTTCTTCTTTGCACAAATACTCCAATATTGATTTCTGAAAACATGGGACATTTCTAAACATAAGACAAGATGTGTGAGGTGGTGAGCCTAGAGTTGAAAAGGTGAGAAGAGTTGAGTCATGGATTTCAAAACGCTTTCTTGTCGATTGTCGGATGTGTTGTCTACTGATTTATCGCACGCACGCACGCACGCACGCACGCACGCACGCACGCACGCACGCACGCACGCACGCACGCACGCACGCACGCACGCACGCCACACACACACACACACACACACACACACACACACACACACACACATACACACACACACCCCCCAAGTGAACACACAACACACACACATGCATGCAAACCCCAAATTAACACACAACACACACAGATGCATGCATACTCCAAGCAAACACACACATGCACGCATGCTCAAGAAAACACACAACACGTACACACGCCCCAAGAAAACACACAACACACACACATGCACGCACAACCCAAGAAAACACACAACACACTAGGTTGGCCCCGACTAAGGATTTGGATAGTCGACTATGATTGGCCGAAATTTGCCGATAGTCAACTATTAGTCGAATATAATTTTTTTTTTTTATTTATTTTTAATTTTTTTATCATTCCATTTTGTGCTGTGGGGGGTGCTTAATGTATGAAGGAGTCAATGGAAGGCTTCTTGTCCTCTGCAAAAGCATTCAATTGGTCCACTGATGGATACATCTTGATATTTGTCTAGTCTAGTGTGTTCATTAGATGGGTGAAATCTTCTTTCAGTGCCTCTGTGCGTGTTTTCTTAGGCAGTTAGCCTCTGGTATGCGTGCCATTAGCGTTAGCCACGCTTCTAGGCCTCTTTTCCTTTGGAAAGAATGATACAAAAAAAATTAAACTTCTTTTTTTACTTGAAATATATATATTTTTTTACTAAGAGGTTGGCAGTCGACTACGGCTCCCTTCAACCGCTTAGTCGACCATTCAACTAATAGGGGTCAGAACTACAACACACACATGCAGTACAGCAGTGTCACTGGTGCTTGTTTTTCACAACAGCTTTCTTCTCACATTTCCAACTAAATACAAATCAGACAATATTATATGATATAGCTGGGATGTGGGATGAGATTGTGTGTGTGTGTGTGTGTGTGTGTGTGTGTGTGTGTGTGTGTGTGTGTGTGTGTGTGTGTGTGTGTGTGTGTGTGTGTGTGTGTGTGTGTGTGTGTGTGTGTGTGTGTGTGTGTGTGTGTGTGTGTGTGTGTGTGTGTGTGTGTGTGTGTGTGTGTGTGTGTGTGTGTGTGTGTGTGTGTGTGTGTGTGTGTGTGTGTGTGTGTGTGTGTGTGTGTGTGTGTGTGTATGATCGCCCTCCCATTGACTCCAGTCTTCATATTTGGAAGCCTGGGTCATGTCCATAAGTTGGGTGTTAGAGGCCTTCAGTTGGCCGGTCTTCCGGAGAGAAGAGCCAAACAATTAGCAAAATATTGCTCATTGTCAGCAATTATTGGCAGCCGGGCAATTTGGAGAAGACGCTGCTATCTGTACCCATGAGCTGTGTGTAGATTGTCAGGTTCATCATCCATGTGAGTCTGTAACTTTGGTTGCCACTGTGGCACGATTGTATCAGAATAATCCCACAATGCACAAGTACACTGTTAATATTTGTGTCCTTTAAACTTTGTCCTTATGTGGACATAAACAAAATATTCTAAATGTGTGTGTGTGTGCATGTGCATGTGTGGTTGTGTGTGTGCGCGTGTGTGGTTGTGTGTGTGTGTGTGTGTGCGCGTGTGTGGTTGTGTGTGTGTGTGTGTGTGTGTGTGTGTGTGTGTGTGTGTGTGTGTGCGTGTGTGGTTGTGTGTGTGTGTGAGCATGTGTGTGTGAGCATGTGTGTGTGTGGTTGTGTGTGTGCACGCATGTGTGTGTATGTGCAAGTGAGTGAGTGTGTAGTTGTGTGTTTGTGCATGCGCATGTATGTGTGTGAGCATGTGTGTGTGGTTGTGTGTTTGTACAAGCATGTGTGTGTATGTGAAAGTGAGTGAGTGTGTAGTTGTGTGTTTGTGCATGCACACATGTGTGTGTGTGTGTGTGTGTGTGTGTGTGTGTGTGTGTGTGTGTGTGTGTGTGTGTGTGTGTGTGTGTGTGTGTGTGTGTGTGTGTGTGTGTGTGTGTGTGTGTGTGTGTGTGTGTGTGTGTGTGTGTGTGTGTGTGTGTGTGTGTGTGTGTGTGTGTGTGTGTTATGGAGAGACATGTTTATTCTGTGTCCATTTCTTCCTCTCTCTTCACATCTGTGATGGAGGCATATGAGGGCCGCGGTGCTCGCAGCGGGTTGGCGGCTGTGACAACACCTACTGTAGTGAAGACAGAAGGTCCGGGTCCCTCGCTCGTTATGAGGGACCCCAAGAGAGACACGTCCCAACCCAACAGGCACACAGCTAAATATCTCAACACGGCAGATGGCCAGGATTTCGTCAATGCCGTCCCGATAGCCCCTCTATTTAACTGAACATTTTAATATTCATTAAACAAACACATTGCCACCCCCCCCCCCTTCTTCCAGAGCCCCTCGTTAATGAGTGAGCGGAACAAAGACAAAGAGGAACGTATTAGTGTATAGTGCAATGATTTAGCATCAGGTTTTATCTCTTTAGTCTGTACAGAGAAACAGAATAATGGTTGTTTATCGTCTTTTGTCGGTGAGATGCCACTTGGTTCTTTACTGACGCCATTATGTGATCGAGGCGTAATGCAGAGGACGAATGCAACACCACTTTGCCTTGACGCTCAATTAGCTTTGGGGTTGAGGGAAGAGATTGGGAACTGTGGTGCGCGGTCACTAGGTAGCGAGACACAGTAGCACTCTGGCCAGCTGCACCTCCGTCAACTGGAGACTGGCAGTGGGAATGTATGAGGCCCAGGATTTACAAACCTGGTCCGGTACTCTGGTCTTCCTCCCTCTCTCTGGGGCAGTCAGCAGTACTCCCCAACACACCCTCACCCTCCACAATTGTCTCCTTAGCCCTCCCACGCCTAATGACTGGATGGTAAAGAAATAACTTGGTTCCCCCCGCAAGCAGTACCCTCCCTCAGTAACACCAGAAACCTTACAGTGGAAATGGAAGGTAGAATAGGAAGGGGTTAATGATAAATATATTACCCACATCAAAGGGTTAGGATTAGGGTTAGGTTCAATAAAAGACACGCACACAGTGCTCCCGTTCTGGATGGATGTTATTGTAACTCAGCCTAGTTACAACAATGCTACAGTACGTCTGGTGATTACTGCACCATGGGTATCCACACAATGATTACACTGGCATAAATCAATTATAGTATTACACCCAGGCACCAAGTGCTCTCAAGGTACCCAGACTAAGTGCTGCCCACGTCTGGGCGGAACACAGTATTTACCTTCTCTAAGGAATTACACTCATACTGTTCCTGGTTGATAATATGGGGAAGGAAGGGGGAGCATAGGGAAGGAGAATAAAAGGGATTCACTGAACGGGAAATATTATGAAATACACACCTTATCACGCTCAAAGAAAAGGAATGAAATAAAAGAGTGAGCCCAAAAAATACAGTTAAAGTCCTATCTTAATGCCGGCATATATTGTTCGGGGTACCCCTATGAACTGGTAGTAGCAACGTTACTTTCGCCCGCGGGCTGCACCACACTGTGTATTGTATAAGTAATCGGGAGCAGCAACGCTCATTTGTACTCATCCGAAATGGCCGCCTCGCCACTCCACTGTTGTCCGGGAGGCAAGATGGCGTCGAACGCTCTTGGCGAGGACGTTAGCAGGCGGAGCTAGGCAGAGAGGCAGCGCCGACTGAGAGTATGTACTGAGTGATGACGACCCCTGCTGGATGGGTGGAACTCCCGTCGGCCGCAGGCAGCCTGGTGCAGGTCTGAGTGAAGTCCTCCGGAGCAGGCTGAATGCAGGCAGCCGGTTGCAGGTCTGGTCGAAGTCAGCCGGAGCAGAATGGTTGTTGGCCCACGCTCGTCCTGGTGCGCGCACTCTATACCGCACACTGTAACTACTATAACTCGGTAGTTAAAGACTTGGATAATTGTTTAACCGCACGTTACCTATACCGCACACTGTAACTACTATAACTCGATTGCTAGTGCCTGGCTCTGCACTTATTGTTCATATACTACCGCTGGTACTGCTAGGATATCGTGTCCACTAGCCAGTACTCGTTATCACCCGTTGTCCTCTCACGGGGCCCTCTGGCATAACGTCAGCAACAGGGCTATCCAGAGCCCCCGTTAGCTGCGACTACTCGTTGTCAAGTTCACTGCCGAAGAGGACGGCTTCCGCTGGTCTCTTCCATATATCACCTCCCAACTCTCTCCGCCACTCTCTGCCTGCTACCGCCCCCTGCTGGTCCCGCCTGCCAGTCACAAGGTTAGACGCATTGTAGAATATGATTCAGTACTGTCATTTATAATCCATATTCCAGTGCTCTTCGGAAGGGGACGCTTGTGTCATTGTTCGTGTGAATATCAATGACACTAGTTAGAATGTCTTTGTGTACAAAAGGGATATAAAACACAGTCAGCAGTTCTGAATAATATACCATATTTTCCTGACTGCTACACATAGATAAACAAAAATAAAAAGTAGCATCCAACAATGAGAGACCAGTGCGAAGGACTCCAGGCAGGGTGACGTGACGCTGTGTTTGAATCCTGAAAGAGAAGTTGTGAGGTTATGGGTTCAAATCTCCAAGTTGGCACATGAATCATGTATAGATGAATTCAGCCCCATAGCAACAAAATGTATAGAGACAGGGTGAGACTACACACACACACACACACACGCAAACACACACACGCACATACACACAACCACATACACACGCAAACATGCACATGCACACACACACCAAAGGATGATGGAGCACTCTCCCTTGCTCTCTATCTCTATATTTGGAGGAGAACCAACTCATTAGGGTGATTGTCTGAGAAGCGCCTTTGACCACAGATCATGAAGCACATAATTGGCCCTGGATTTACAGTGGAGAGTGTGTGTGTGTGTTTGTGTGTGTGCGTGTGTGTGTGTGTGTGTGTGTGTGTGTGTGTGTGTGTGTGTGTGTGTGTGTGTGTGTGTGTGTGTGTGTGTGTGTGTGTGTGTGTGTGTGTGTGTGTGTGTGTGTGTGTGTGTGTGTGTGTGTGTGTGTGTGTGTGTGTGTGTGTGTGTGTGTGTGTGTGTGTGTGTGTGTGTGTGTGCGTGCGTGCGCGTGCGTGCGTGCGTGCGTGTGTGTGCATGTGCATGTTTGCGCATGTATGTGTGTACAGTATGTGTGTGTGGGGGGGGGTGATGGAATTGTCACATCCAAAGTGTTGGTCAAGAATCAGTATTCTTTACTTTTGAAAGTAAATTCAAATGAGTTGGCTTAAGGAGCCGTGCTTCTCTAGCTCCTTGGTCAGCATTTCTCATTTCTATTTGGATACCTTTTTGATATACTCCATTTAAATAAGTTTAACAACGTTTGTATTTTAGACGAGGAAGAACCTCTTAAACCAAAGCGGTCCTGGACTGGTACGAGATTGATATCACGCCATAAATCCATCTCTACAGAATGTATGAATTAATGTTGCATAATTATTTTTCAAATGTAGAGTAAAGACTTTTAACCCAGTCAAAACAGCAGTCAAAGTGTATATTTTCAGCACTATGTTTGTTTACCAATTATTTTAACTGTTATTATTAGTGAAATATGAATTCATAGAAATCTCAGTGCATCGTGTCGGAAAAAGGGGCTTATAGACGCGAGGATTTGGCGCAACCTAGAAACAAGAAAAAAAAACTACACTTCCCAGCTCATGCCAGCCCCTGTCAATCAAAATCAAGTTTTTTTCTTTCAAGTTTTTTTCGGGATCATATCTCACGGGTGGAACAAACCTGAACATTATTGAAATAAAATAGAACACACTTAGTTTCTCTACCTTTCTGTGAACGTCTAGCAAAAAACGGCATTGCAATCTGATGAAAAATGGCGGAGAAATGTACATTATAAAAAAGTAACTGTACTTACAGTACATTTCATTGACGTTTTTAGCTGCGCTGTCAGGGGCGCCTGGTGGTACTAAATCCAGATTGAACTCTGCCATTGGAAAGGGGAGATTTGGCCCGATCCATAGATGTGTGACTTGGCCATAATACAGTCATTTATAGGCCTGATATTCTATATCCTATAATCATATTTCAGAATATGGCAGAATTCAGTACTGTATCTACAAAACCTCCTGTTAAGCATCTGCCCTTTTTCCTTAGCTTTTTTGTACACGTGATTTCAAGAAGGTGCTGAATGACCTCAGTGGCAATTTTTCATGTCTGGTCAATTTTAGCATGGTGTTATTCACCGTCAAAGATGAAAAAAGAAAAGAAAAAGAAATTGGTTCATTACAATTTAGTAACAGACACAATATCTCTGACACTGGGAATACATTCCCTGAGATCCATAGATGTCCCTAGATACCAATAACATGCAAATGGACCTTGTACCTTTAAGCGCCTTGGGTCTCTTGAAAGGCGCTATATAAATCTAAGATATTATTATTATTATTATTATTATTATTATTATTATTATTATTATTATTATTATTATTATTATTATTATTATTATTATTATTATTATTGTAGAAGTGGACAGACCAGGCTGCAGAAACAAATTAGTGGGGGGCATAAATAAAATGTACTCGGGGGGGGGGGGGGGGGGGGGGGGGGCACAATGATTTTTCCCTTTCATCTGTTTCAGCTGGGACAGCGGCACTGTGGCTTGCTGAACTAAACAGCAGGTGCTGAACTAAACAGCAGAGAGGCAACTGAAAAATCTAATTTCTCTCTCTCTTAAGAACATTCACTTATACAAAATCAGACTGAACGGATATATATCTTTGGAAAGTCTCCATTTATCCAACACTTCTGAATTCACTGACAAACTGAACTGAACTGACAAAAATAAGGTGCATAAAAAAGCAAACAAAATTCCTCCACAGGCTACTCACCATTAGTAGAGCGGCAGGCGCCATTTGTGGGCAGAGTGAAATCTTCTTAAAACACTGTCCCTCCACTCATTCCTGAACTTTTTTGTTAAGTCCTTCTCAAACTAGACACCTACTGTATGTGCTGAACACCTACTGTATGTGCTGTTGAAACTAAACACCTACTCTATGTGCTGCTGAAACTAAACACCTACTGTATGTCTGAAACTAAACACCTACTGTATGTCTGAAACGAAACACCTACTGTATGTCTGAAACTAAACACCTACTGTATGTGCTGCTGAAGCTAAACACCTACTGTATGTCTGAAACTAAACACCTACTGTATGTGCTGCTGAAACTAAACACCTACTCTATGTGCTGATGAAACTAAACACCTACTGTATGTCTGAAACTAAACACCTACTGTATGTGCTGCTGAAGCTAAACACCTACTGTATGTGCTGCTGAAACTAAACACCTACTGTATGTCTGAAACTAAACACCTACTGTATGTCTGAAACTAAACACCTACTGTATGTGCTGCTGAAACTAAACACCTACTGTATGTCTGAAACTAAACACCTACTGTATGTGCTGCTGAAACTAAACACCTACTGTATGTCTGAAACTAAACACCTACTGTATGTGCTGCTGAAACTAAACACCTATGTATGTGCTGCTGAAACTAAACACCTACTGTATGTCTGAAACTAAACACCTGCTGTATGTGCTGCTGAAACTAAACACCTACTGTATGTCTGAAACTAAACACCTACTGTATGTGCTGCTGAAACTAAACACCTACTGTATGTGCTGCTGAAACTAAACACCTACTGTATGTGTTGCTGAAACTAAACACCTACTGTATGTGCTGCTGAAACTAAACACCTACTGTATGTCTGAAACTAAACACCTACTGTATGTGCTGCTGAAACTAAACACCTACTGTATGTGCTGCTGAAACTAAACACCTACTGTATGTCTGAAACTAAACACCTACTGTCTGTATGTGCTGCTGAAACTAAACACCTACTGTATGTGCTGCTGAAACTAAACACCTACTGTATGTCTGAAACTAAACACCTACTGTATGTCTGAAACTAAACACCTACTGTATGCGCTGCTGAAACTAAACACCTACTGTATGTGCTGCTGAAACTAAACACCTACTGTATGTGCTGCTGAAACTAAACACCTACTGTATGTCTGAAACTAAACACCTACTGTATGTGCTGCTGAAACTAAACACCTACTGTATGTCTGAAACTAAACACTACAGGCTACTCACCATTAGTAGAGCGGCAGGCGGCGTTTGTGGACAGAGTGGAATCTTCTTAAAACACTGTCCCTCCACTCATTCCTGAACGTTTTTGTTAAGTCCTTCTCAAATGCCAACTGAATTAAATTGGCCTTGCGTCGATGAAGCATATACTAAGACGATGCTCTGTAAAGACGTTCTTGAGGGTAGAAAACGAATTCTCAGAGAGTGCCATGCTAGCTTCAGTAGTGTTGTTGTTGACATCAGTGCCCACTAGGGGGAGTGGCACTGCTTGTCGTTGCTGCTTGCAGTTTCCCGTTGCTCCTCGCATAACATGAGATAATCATGTTATTATTCAGATCAGTGACAGTGCTGCTCAGGCCCGAACTGGCACAACCTCCCGCGCTGCCCGTTTTCTCACGATTCTCCGACCCAGCTGTCGTACTTAAAAAATAAATAATTATCCATTATATTTTGCAACGCTAATGACCCGGCCGTCACCCGCACTACTCTGCCTGTGATTGGCTAATACGTTACCTTTGTTGGTTGGATTGGCTAGGTAGTAGGAAACTAGGAATATCAGTTTAAGCCAATCAGAGGCAGAGTAGGGCGGGTCATTTGAGTAGGGTATATCTGCAGTGCCGCAACCCCCGGCTTGTACTGTGTATGAGGGCTTGTACTGTGTGTTGGGTCATTTCGTCATCATCCTAGGAACAGAGCCAGAGCAGGCACAGCTGACTCAGTGGGCGGGCCCGGACCCCTAATGCCCGCTCCATTCCGCCGGGTCTGGAAGTGGAGCAATCTTCCATTTACTTAGGTATGTATTTTTAGGCGGATTTTCAGAAAATATGGCTAGGGCTAGAAGTTAAAAGGAGTGATATTACCCAGCTACAAAAAAACAATGCAAAAAAGAAAAAGGAAAAAATGCTGATTTATAATCTCACACATATCCCAAGTCTCTAAACTGTTTTGCACACATTGATTTAGTTTGACAGTTATTGAGAGTAAATTAGTTTGAATGTATCCTCCCATGGTGTCAGTACACTGAATCTTTGTATTGTGTTAATTACAGCTCAATGAAAGGATGTAGATGAAAAAATAGAATAGGGATACAATATAGGGGTTGCTACAGTTCATCTGCATAATTTAATTGAGCTGTAATTAACACAAGGATCCAGTGTCATCTGATGCCCAGATCCAAACTCATTAACTGTCAATAACTGTCAAACTAAATGAATGTGTGCAAAACAGTTTTTACTTGGGATGTGTGTGAGATTATGTTAAAAATAAATCACCATTGTTTTTCATTGAAGGGCCCCTTTTAATATTCTACATCAAAAGTGCTTTGTCGGTTTGAGAGAGAGGGACGTGGCCTGACGGTTCAGTTAACTAATAAGCAGCCAGGAACAAATTGGAAACACTTTATATGTGTAAAGTGAATTAATAATGCAGTATCGTCATTGGCAGAGATAGACAATGCATTAGGACAGAGTCAGGCGGGCAGGGTGTCAGCAAATCGTAAATAACACGTTGAAGATCTTCATCAGCAAAGGGAGTCTGGCTGGCTGGCTGGCTGGCTGGCTGGCTGGCTGGCTGGCTGGCTGGCTGGCTGGCTGGCTGGCTGGCTGGCTGGCTGGCTGGCTGGCTGGCTGGCTGGCTGGCTGGCTGGCTGGCTGGCTGGCTGGCTGGCTGGCTGGCTGGCTGGCTGGCTGGCTGCTTGTCACTCTCGTCTCTCCCCCTTATCGAAACACATGCATATACACGTCCCTTCCTGTTTCCCTCTTTAAGTGAAGGCTATGGGGAGCAAAAGGGTTAGAGAGAGAGAGAGAGAGAGAGAGAGAGAGAGAGAGAGAGAGAGAGAGAGAGAGAGAGAGAGAGAGAGAGAGAGAGAGAGAGAGAGAGAGAGAGAGAGGAAGTTAATCAGCCTGCAGTAACGCTACACTAGACCGAGTGGGCGTCACTGCACTGCTACATGCACGCTCTAATTATCTGCATCATTGAGGTTAATTAATTGATTGCGCTAATATGATTCATATGGCAGCAATTTACCAAAGAAAACAACCCGTAGTCTGTCGGCATTGATTTCTTCCTTTACGATGTCAAACCGCGTTGTAGGCTTGTGTTCAATATCACATAATTGACTCGAGTGAACTCGCCGCATGAGTGACTATTGATACGGGTGTGATTTTCACATCGTAGAGTAATTCATACAATAATATCTTATTTCATGATGCGCAATCATACGATTTGGGTCATTTGTAGCAGTGATTAAGGGTGCGGGAATAACCGTTAGTGGAGAAAGGAGTCCAGTCATGCGGAAAACGACCACTTTTTTGTTGCCACACAGACAACTTGGCGTTTGAACAGCAGGTGTTAATCAAATGGCAGGTGTTTCTAATTACTGGACAGACGCAGCTATTGATCATGTGTTCACGGCTTTGCCGTACACACAAAGCCAACATCTTAAGCTTCAATTTAATGTAGGAATGACTATTTAACAATGTTTTGATGATGAGCAATTCACACTAGAGCAAAAAGTGTGACAACCAACCCCGTTCTCCCCTACTGTACTAGGTGTGCCGGGGGAAAGTGAGTAAACAACAAAAATATCTGAAAATGTCATATTCAATGCTTGTGAGCACACTCAGGGTTCACAGTGATGTACTGTAAGTTAAGAAGGAAGGAAGACTCGAACACACTGGTGTTCTTGCTTCTTCGCTTCTGGAAAAATACCAGTGTTTTGGTCAACAGAACTTCTCCAGGGCGTTCTTTTTGACATTTTACCTGTATAAGATGTCAAACAACAGTCCTGTGAATGACAGAACATGGTCTGTTGACCGAAAACCTTATTTCCACATAAAGGTGAGAGAAACAGAATACCAGTGTGCTCGAGTATTCCTTCCATGGACCATATTCACATGGCTGACATGTTGATCTTATGTCTGAGAGTTGTTGCTCTTACTGTATGTTTACATTTATATTAACATTTTGTCATTTAGCTGATGCTTATCCAAAGCGACTTACAAGTTTTGTACGACAAGTCAGTAGGAAGGGTACACTCTATCAGCTGAGTAACAATGTTCATCAAAGTGTTCAGACTTGAGTGCCGCAGTGTTGAGTGTATGTTAATATATTAGGAAGAGTGCATGACAATAAGAAGGTTAGTGTTTTTTTTATTTTATTTAAAAATAATTGTCATTTCAGATATTGACTGAAGAAGTGTGTCTTTAGTCAACGGCGAAAGATTGGTTGTGTTTCGGCTGTCCTAACTGGGGTGGGAATGTCTGTATGCATGTCTGTGGATTCCACCCTGAGAGTGGAAAGGGATCCCAACCTGAGCATAACATAAGAGCAAAATGGCCACCATGTGAATAGGGTCAATGGTCAGAAAAGGTCATATTAATCAAAGTAAGGGCAACGGTCACATTACCGTGTGCACGGAATCGTAGCCGCCGTTTGATTAAAAATGCGCTCGCTTCTTTACCTGAACACTGGTCGACGAGAGATCGTGATTTATCGGCCGTTGGAGCGGGATTCTATTAGAAGAAGCGTCTTATGGTTGTGCATTTTCACTTTCATGCGAAAACATAAAGACAACTAAAGGTTACGGCCAATGACACACATCTATATAGAGGCAACGTCTTCCCCGACTGTGGGTGTGGTAGAATATGGTGGGAATGTCTGTATGTCTGTGGATTCCACCCTGAGATTGGAAAGGAATCCCAACCTGAGCATGACATAAGAGCAAAATGGCCACCATGTGAATAGGGTCAATGGTCAGAAAAGGTCATATTATTCTCATTGCTCCATGTTCATTCTTACAGTAACATTTCAGAATGTATTTTCCATATGTAGGCTGGGTGCCAGTGAGGTCATGAAAAACACTCTCCATGTGGGGGGGGGGGGGGGGGGGGGGGGGGGGGCAATGGAAGCAGTCAGTCATACTAAGAACATTTTAATATTCCTTTTGCAGAACATCAGCCTGATAATCAGTACATTTTTGTTTCCAAACGTTTTATGTCCATTTCAATTGTACGATTTTCCTGTGATTATGACAATTTGAGATAATGATATTACTGCAATGAAATAAAACAACAAAATGTAAGATATGTTCATTCAAATGAGGTCATAATTTGGAATAGTCATCATGCCACAAAGACGAATAATGTGGAGTGCTGTAATATTAGTTGCGTTATTGGAGGTCGTTTGGACATGGTGCTGTACTCTAAGTATGCCTGTTTAATGAGGTTTTCAACAGCTGTTAATTTAATTTAATTTAATTGACTCGTTTATTTCAAAGGGACAAGCACAGGAAAACATTGATGCCGCCTTGCGCAGAATGTTTATTACCTACTACTATCTAATTTCTGTGCAGTGGTAGCGTAGGTAAAACACTGGAAACGCATGCTATTGCTATTCTACTGTGAATTATTTAAAGATCCAGTAATAAGACACAGCATTATTCTGTTTTTGTTGATATATTCCTCATAAATCAACACATAGTGTGAGGTTTTGCCCGCTGCTCACTACCTTTTCTCTGTTTCTTTAAGCCTATACTGTTTATTTCCCTTCTATACTGTTTATTTTCCCTTCTCACTCACTCTCTCTAGCCCCCACCCTCTCGTTCCTTACCCTTAGTGGCCACACCTGTTCGATATTCTATTATCTCTCGCACCTGTGGTGGCAGGCTAATTAGTCCCCCTGTGGGCTTTAAATACCAGGGCGCTTCCCCTCGTTTTGGCGTGGGGTCGTGTTGTATACTTGCCGAGTCATATTCTCTAAACATCTAGACTCTTTCGGGAGATCCTCTGTCTGCCTATGCTGTTCCATTCTCCGGCGTCGAGATGTTTGCTCCAGCCTTCGCCTGCTGTCGCCGTTGCCTGAGAGTGGGACTGGTCTGCGCTCCCTAGACTTCCACGGGAGGCATCCCAGTCATCCACTTCAGACCCCCCGCGCAGCTGTCGTCCTGACGCACATCCAGACCAGCGCAGACGCTCTCCAGTCCACAGCGCGCAACGCGCATCTTCCAAGGACGCTCGAGCTTGGCACGCTCTCCAGACCAGCGCGCAACGCGCATCTTCCAGACCTTCGAGCTTGGCACGCTCCTCCGTACCAGCGCACTGACGCGCATCTTCCAGACCTTCGAGCTTGGCACGCTCCTCCGTACCGGCGCACAGACGCGCATCTTCCAGACCTTCGTGCTTGGCACACTCCTCCTGGCAGACGCACCCCGATGCGTCTCTCTGTTCCGACGCGCACACCAAGGTGTGGCGCGCCACTCTGTTCCTCGGCTCCGACAGTGGCTACCCGGTGGACGACATCCTCGCCACCGCCACTGTTCCAGCTCCCTGTTCCGACGCGCACACCAAGGTGTGGCGCGCACTCTGTTCCTCGGCTCCGACAGTGGCTACCCGGTGGACGACATCCTCGCCACCGCCACTGTTCCAGCTCCCTGTTCCGACGCGCACACCAAGGTGTGGCGCGCACTCTGTTCCTCGGCTCCGACAGCGGCTACCCGGTGGACGATGCCCTCGTCACCGCCACTGTTCCAGCACTCTGTTCCTCGGCTCCGACAGCGGCTACCCGGTGGACGATGCCCTCGTCACCGCCACTGTTCCAGCACTCTCTCCCTCGGCTCGGACAGCCAGCCGCCCCGGTGGCGATGCCTTCGTTCCCGTTGCTGTCCCTGTACCATTACGCATGCGCCTGGGTGAGTTTTGATTGTGATGTCACTCACCCAGCGTAGTGCCCTTGCCCCCGTTCCCGCTGCTGTCCCCGTACCTTTACGCATACGCCTGGGTGAGTTTTGATTGTGATGTCACTCACCCAGCGTAGTGCCCTTGCCCCCGTTCCCGCTGCTGTCCCCGTACCTTTACGCATACGCCTGGGTGAGTTTTGATTGTGATGTCACTCACTCAGCGTAGTGCCCTTGCCCCCGTTCCCGCTGCTGCCCCTTTACCTTTACGCATACGCCTGGGTGAGTTTTGATTGAGATGTCACTCTCCCAGCGTATTGCCTCTGTTAGTTAGTTTGGACATTTCATCTCCCAGCGTATTGCCTCTGTTAGTTAGTTTGGACATTCCATCTCCCAGCGTAATGCCTCTGTTTTTGGTTCTCATTTAGAATAGTATTTTTGGACTTTACATCTCCCCCTGTGTGTTTGTCACACGAAGATATTATTACTTTGTTCACTTTGTTATTTGGACTGTTCTGCACCTGCTCTGTTTTTTCCCTTTTGTGCATTAACTCTCTCCTCTGTCCTGCAGAGCGGCCCAGATGTTTTCCCACCAGTCCCCAGTTCCTCCCTGTACCCCAGCCCGCCTCCGCGGGCCTCAGTCCCCTCTGTTCCCTAGTTCTCCCCTTTCTAGTTCCACCTAGTTCCTGTTCCCTAGTTCTCCCCTTTCTAGTTCCACCTAGTTCCTGTTCCCTAGTTCTCCCCTTTCTAGTTCCACCTAGTTCCTGTTCCCTAGTTCTCCCCTTTCTAGTTCCACCTAGTTCCTGTTCCCTAGTTCTCCCCTTTCTAGTTCCACCTAGTTCCTGTTCCCTAGTTCTCCCCTTTCTAGTTCCACCTAGTTCCTGGTCCCAAGTTCTCCCCTTCTAGTTCCACCTAGTTCCTGTTCCCTAGTTCTCCCCTTTCTAGTTCCTCCTAGTTCCTTGTCCCTAGTTCCCCTAGTCCCCGTTTTTCTCCTGTTCCCTAGCTCTCCTAGTCCCTAGTCCTCTCTCCCTAGTTCTCCTTGTCCCTGGTTTACCTAGTCTCTAGTTCCTCTGTCCCAAGGCGTTCCCTTAACCTTCCCTTAGGCGTTCCCTTACTTTCCCTTAGTGTTCCCTTTTCCTGCCCGCCTCTTAAAGGCACCTTTCCTTCCCCTCATATTATATTCCTGTATTTGTGATTCTCCCTTAAAGGGACAGTGCCCTTTTCCCTGTATTTCCCTGTTGTTCAATAAATATCTGTTTCTTGGCAAACCATCATACCTGTCTTGTGTTGTGCGATTGGGGTCGGTTACAAACCATAACAGTACGACCCCACCAAGTCTACGACCCCAGCCAGCACAGACTGTGTATGTTGAGTTTGCCTTTTTTTTTTCTTGTCCCCTCTAGCTCCCCTGTTAGCCCTGTTAGCTTCCCTGTTGGCCCAGTTTAGCTTCCCTGTTTAGCTTGTTAGTCTCCCCGGTTAGCTCCCCTGTTTGCTTCCCGTTTTGCCCTGTTTGACCCCCCTGTAGCTAGCCATGCCCTGGCGGCTAACCCAGTCCCTCAGCAGAGCCCCTGTCTGCTAGTCTTGCCCCGGCTGCTAGCACAGCCTCTATGTTTATGCAGCCCTTGCTGCTGGCATGGGCCCTGTAGCTAGCCATGCCCTGGCAGCTAACCCAGTTTCCCTCTGCATGGCCCCGGTCTGCTAGCTTGGCCCCGGCTGTTAGCACAGCCTCTATGTTAATGCAGCCTTGCAGCTGGCATAGGCCCTGTAGCTAGCCAGGCCCAAGCAGCTAACCCGGTCCCTCTGCATGGCCTCCACCTTTTTGTGTAGTTTCTCCCACTGCTAGGACTGCCCTTCAGCTAGCAAGGTCAGTATTCCCACAGCTAGGACTGTCCTTCCAGCTAGCTTGTTCTCTCATGCTGGTCCAGCCCTGTCTGCCAGCCTAGCTCGGCAGCTAGCGCAGCCTCTATGTAGATGTAGCAGTACAGCTAGCATAGGCCCTGTAGCTAGCAGTGCCCTGGCAGCTACCCTTTCCCTCTGCTAGCCCTTTCCCGGTGCTACCATGGTTACCCCTTTGCTACCCTGCTTGCCCCTCAGTTCCTCTAGACCAGTTGCTCTAGACCAGTTCTCTAGACCCAGTTCCTCTAGACCAGTTCCTCTAGACCAGTTCTCTAGACCAGTTCTCTAAACCAGTTCTCTAAACCAGTTCTCTAGACCAGTTCTCTAGCCCAGTTCTCTAGACCAGTTCTCTAGACCAGTTCCTCTAGACCAGTTCCCCCAGTTACCCCTCGGCGACCCTGTTTCTTTTGCTAGCCCCACTCTTGTGGTGGCTTCCCCTGCTGGCTTGGCCAGTACCTCTTGTTTTGCCCCCTGCCACTCTGTCTGTATTTGTTTTGGGTCGCCGGGTGGCTCCCGTTGGAGGGGGGGATACTGTGAGGTTTTGCCCGCTGCTCACTACCTTTTCTCTGTTTCTTTAAGCCTATACTGTTTATTTCCCTTCTATACTGTTTATTTTCCCTTCTCACTCACTCTCTCTAGCCCCCACCCTCTCGTTCCTTACCCTTAGTGGCCACACCTGTTCGATATTCTATTATCTCTCGCACCTGTGGTGGCAGGCTAATTAGTCCCCCTGTGGGCTTTAAATACCAGGGCGCTTCCCCTCGTTTTGGCGTGGGGTCGTGTTGTATACTTGCCGAGTCATATTCTCTAAACATCTAGACTCTTTCGGGAGATCCTCTGTCTGCCTATGCTGTTCCATTCTCCGGCGTCGAGATGTTTGCTCCAGCCTTCGCCTGCTGTCGCCGTTGCCTGAGAGTGGGACTGGTCTGCGCTCCCTAGACTTCCACGGGAGGCATCCCAGTCATCCACTTCAGACCCCCCGCGCAGCTGTCGTCCTGACGCACATCCAGACCAGCGCAGACGCTCTCCAGTCCACAGCGCGCAACGCGCATCTTCCAAGGACGCTCGAGCTTGGCACGCTCTCCAGACCAGCGCGCAACGCGCATCTTCCAGACCTTCGAGCTTGGCACGCTCCTCCGTACCAGCGCACTGACGCGCATCTTCCAGACCTTCGAGCTTGGCACGCTCCTCCGTACCGGCGCACAGACGCGCATCTTCCAGACCTTCGTGCTTGGCACACTCCTCCTGGCAGACGCACCCCGATGCGTCTCTCTGTTCCGACGCGCACACCAAGGTGTGGCGCGCCACTCTGTTCCTCGGCTCCGACAGTGGCTACCCGGTGGACGACATCCTCGCCACCGCCACTGTTCCAGCTCCCTGTTCCGACGCGCACACCAAGGTGTGGCGCGCACTCTGTTCCTCGGCTCCGACAGTGGCTACCCGGTGGACGACATCCTCGCCACCGCCACTGTTCCAGCTCCCTGTTCCGACGCGCACACCAAGGTGTGGCGCGCACTCTGTTCCTCGGCTCCGACAGTGGCTACCCGGTGGACGACATCCTCGCCACCGCCACTGTTCCAGCTCCCTGTTCCGACGCGCACACCAAGGTGTGGCGCGCACTCTGTTCCTCGGCTCCGACAGCGGCTACCCGGTGGACGATGCCCTCGTCACCGCCACTGTTCCAGCACTCTGTTCCTCGGCTCCGACAGCGGCTACCCGGTGGACGATGCCCTCGTCACCGCCACTGTTCCAGCACTCTCTCCCTCGGCTCGGACAGCCAGCCGCCCCGGTGGCGATGCCTTCGTTCCCGTTGCTGTCCCTGTACCATTACGCATGCGCCTGGGTGAGTTTTGATTGTGATGTCACTCACCCAGCGTAGTGCCCTTGCCCCCGTTCCCGCTGCTGTCCCCGTACCTTTACGCATACGCCTGGGTGAGTTTTGATTGTGATGTCACTCACCCAGCGTAGTGCCCTTGCCCCCGTTCCCGCTGCTGTCCCCGTACCTTTACGCATACGCCTGGGTGAGTTTTGATTGTGATGTCACTCACTCAGCGTAGTGCCCTTGCCCCCGTTCCCGCTGCTGCCCCTTTACCTTTACGCATACGCCTGGGTGAGTTTTGATTGTGATGTCACTCTCCCAGCGTATTGCCTCTGTTAGTTAGTTTGGACATTTCATCTCCCAGCGTATTGCCTCTGTTAGTTAGTTTGGACATTCCATCTCCCAGCGTAATGCCTCTGTTTTTGGTTCTCATTTAGAATAGTATTTTTGGACTTTACATCTCCCCCTGTGTGTTTGTCACACGAAGATATTATTACTTTGTTCACTTTGTTATTTGGACTGTTCTGCACCTGCTCTGTTTTTTCCCTTTTGTGCATTAACTCTCTCCTCTGTCCTGCAGAGCGGCCCAGATGTTTTCCCACCAGTCCCCAGTTCCTCCCTGTACCCCAGCCCGCCTCCGCGGGCCTCAGTCCCCTCTGTTCCCTAGTTCTCCCCTTTCTAGTTCCACCTAGTTCCTGTTCCCTAGTTCTCCCCTTTCTAGTTCCACCTAGTTCCTGTTCCCTAGTTCTCCCCTTTCTAGTTCCACCTAGTTCCTGTTCCCTAGTTCTCCCCTTTCTAGTTCCACCTAGTTCCTGTTCCCTAGTTCTCCCCTTTCTAGTTCCACCTAGTTCCTGTTCCCTAGTTCTCCCCTTTCTAGTTCCACCTAGTTCCTGGTCCCAAGTTCTCCCCTTCTAGTTCCACCTAGTTCCTGTTCCCTAGTTCTCCCCTTTCTAGTTCCTCCTAGTTCCTTGTCCCTAGTTCCCCTAGTCCCCGTTTTTCTCCTGTTCCCTAGCTCTCCTAGTCCCTAGTCCTCTCTCCCTAGTTCTCCTTGTCCCTGGTTTACCTAGTCTCTAGTTCCTCTGTCCCAAGGCGTTCCCTTAACCTTCCCTTAGGCGTTCCCTTACTTTCCCTTAGTGTTCCCTTTTCCTGCCCGCCTCTTAAAGGCACCTTTCCTTCCCCTCATATTATATTCCTGTATTTGTGATTCTCCCTTAAAGGGACAGTGCCCTTTTCCCTGTATTTCCCTGTTGTTCAATAAATATCTGTTTCTTGGCAAACCATCATACCTGTCTTGTGTTGTGCGATTGGGGTCGGTTACAAACCATAACACATAGCAACCATTGTTTTGCACATAGCAACCATTGTCTCTTGCACACAATAATTGTTGCTATGTTACAGGCAGCCATCCTGGAAGAAAGAGAACTACATAAAGGCCTCTATTACAGCATCCAATGCACTGTTTTTTGCCTAAGGCTAATTTCCAACACCAGTCCCTTGATGGGCACTGACTGTAAAAATCAAGCCATTTACAATTAAACGTATGTTTAACACGCTGTCGATGTTACACCTTAAAAAAAAAGACATCCTAAAACCCCAGTGTGATGAATACTGCCAAGAACATCTGGCTCACCTGCAGGGAAGTTAGGACGAGGGCATAGCTGTGGAGAAATATGGCAGCAGTTTAGATGACAGGAGACAATGTGCAGCGTGGAGTGCTGCCACTTCATCCGGGAGGTTACAGCCTCCAGCCTCTTACGGTAGATTTAGTAGTCAAAGTTTTGAGTGCGACATTGCATATTAATGAGGATACTCTGAACATTCCATTTTCACTGTGCATGTAAACAACAGCTTAATTGAATTACTCTCGTAATCAAAGTAAGGGCAACGGTCACATTACCGTGTGCACGGAATCGTAGCCGCCGTTTGATTAAAAGCTCTCGCTTCTTTACCTGAACACTGATCGACGAGTGATGGTGATTTATCGGCCTTTGGAGCGGGATTCTATTAGAAGAAAACCGTCTTATGGTTGTGCATTTTCTTTTTAATGCGAAAACATAAAGAAAACTAAAGGTTACGGCCAATGACACGCATCTATATGGAGGCAATGTCTTCCCCGACTGTGGGTGTGGTCGAATATGTATTCCATCTCTCTCTCTCTCTCTCTCTCTCTCTCTCTCTCTCTCTCTCTCTCTCTCTCTCTCTCTCTCTCTCTCTCTCTCTCTCTCTCTCTCTCTCTCTCTCTCTCTCTCTCTCTCTCTCTCTCTCTCTCTCTCTTTCTCTATGGATCCTCTGAGGGCACTATAACGCAGTGCATTCAGGGTGAAGATTGCACCCCGCATACTGTAAGCTCTAACTGATCGTTACCATTATAATGTACAGTACCTGGGTACGAGGTGCAAAGTGACCTTGACTGAGTACAAACAGTAGCTTGCACTTGTAGTTGCACTAACACACACACACACACACACACACACACACACACACACACACACACACACACACACACACACACACACACACACACACACACACACACACACACACACACACACACACACACACACACACACACACACACACACACACACACACACACACACACACACACACACACACACACACACACACACACACACACACACACACACACACACACACACACACACACACACACACACACACACACACACACGCTATGCTATATGACCTGGCAGCAGTCACCTGTGGAGAATGAACCATTTTTGTGGGCAATCAGAGGCACCATAAAACACAGTGGAACACATGTAATGGAACGCACCCTGAGCCCTTTCTACTGTGATCGCACCCTAGTATAGATAGCGTTTCAGGGCAGACCGGTGAAGGGCAAACGAGTCACACGTTACCTTTAAAGTGATTCAATGACATTTAGTTGCATGTAAAGGGGACCTCCAGTATATCTTGTGTCTGCGGCAAGCGCTGAAGAGACGGCGACCCTCTAAGGTCAACCGCAAACACCAACACATGTGCACCGAGGGGTGATTGTGTGCGCTGTGTGTAGAATGCGTTGTAAAAGAAAAAATATATATATAATCCAAAATGCTTGAGCAGCAGTTCTTTGGTCAGTGCCAATGGTTACTGGATAGAGAGATGCTGAGTAGAGTGGACAAGTGGTCATGCATGGAAGAGAGCCAATCTTAGACGTCTGACATCGGGGAGTAAATCATTTAACCTGTGAAGACACAGCGAGGGGAGGGGGAGAGAGAGAGAGAGAGAGAGAGAGAGGAGGGGAAGAGAAAGGAAGATGGACAGAATGATGGAGAGATAGAGAGAGAGACAGACAGACAAAGTACAGTGTGGAATACTAGGGGTATTGGGAGGTCTTAGAACCCTTGACTGTGGCCCTTGACTTGAGATCCCCTGAACGTTTCAAAAATATTTGGCACTAAAAATGTATTTAAAAAAACGTCCTATGTCCATTATTCACTTTGCAAAACATTTATTCACAAGTATGAATACAGAAAACAAATGTGCTGTCATGCTGTTTCCTCTTGTCGACCACTGAATACCCAGTCACAGTCAGGGTGGATTCTGTTGCAGGGAACAGTTGTTGTTTGGTTGTGTTGTTGCTTGAGTGACCGTATGTATTGTGTGTGTTTAAAGTGTGTATAGTCCAGTGCCTTGCATTCATGAAATCTTGTATTGCATGATGAATTTGTGAAAAGATTCCCACCAAACACTATGAATCGCTATGTGTAGGTAGGGGACCCCCGATTGCTAGCGGGTATTTTGCACACTGCAGACAGAGACAGACATACTTATCATGCTAATATGTCTATACTACTACTGTGCACTATTTGACGGACAATGTCACTGACCCTTACAGTAGCTGCCAGAGCGGCCCTCTCTTGCTGACTTGTTCACAATTTGTAAGCCGCTTTGGATAAAAGCATCAGCTAAATGATTAAATGTAAATGTAAATGTAGAGAGCTAATTTATCGTTGTTGCTCTTGCTACTCAGCACATGCCACATCCAGACTGCGATTGTTGAATTGTAATTTAGAGCTATTTTCTACAGCTGTTTCTGCAGCTGTGCTGCACACACCTACACGCATGCTGTGATTGTTATGTCATAGTCTGTTGCTATTCATCCTTGTTTCCACCACCACTTTGCACAGCGCAATATCCACAGCTGTGATTACTGTGTTGCAAATCAGAGCTATTTATCCTTGTTTATGCTGCTATTGTTGTGTTATTTTTAGGCCATTCTATTGTCCTAGTTGTCGCTGCTACAAGGCAGAGGACCCAAGACACAGTCATTTCACTCCTTCATCTGAATCTGAATATAGACAGACAGACAGAGAGACAGAGAGACAGAGAGCTATAGTAGACAGACAGGCAGAGAGAGAGAGAGATATAAGATTAATATAGAAAAAATACGCCCCATTTTAACTCTGGCTGATGCTGAAACCCTGATTCATGCTTTTGTCTCATCACGTCTGGACTACTGTAATGCACTTTTTTCAGGCCTACCTAATTCAAGCATCAAAAATCTTCAACTCGTGCAAAATGCGGCTGCACGGATACTAGCTAGAACTAGAAATGTTTATCACATCACACCAGTTTTGTCCGCCCTACACTGGCTTCCTATCCAAGCCCGTTCTGACTTTAAAGTGCTACTCCTCACCTACAAAATTTTAAATGGGCTTGCACCGCTCTATCTATCCGATCTCATCTCCCGATACTCGCCCGCTCGTGCTCTGCGCTCACAAAATGCGGGGCTTCTATCTAAGGCCGGGAGGTTGCGACCCCCATCTGCGTGCCCCCCTGTCTCCGGAGGTCTCGTAGTGGTGACCGGAGTGCCGGATGTCCCGCGATGATGTCGGGGAGTTCGCGACCCTCTCTGCGCCGCCCCTATCTCCCTGTCTCCGGCTGTCCCTGAGCAATGACCGGAGTGTTGAATGTCCCGTGACTAAGACGGGGAGGACGTGACCCTCTTTGCGCCGCCCCTGTGCCTCAAATAGATCCGCTATCAGCTTCTATCTTTAATCTTTCAAAATGTTCAGTTGCTATCGCTATTAGCTCTATCTTTAATCTTTCAAAATGTTCAGTTGCTATTGCATGCACTCATCTGTGTTTCACTACACACATGAGTGCATGCTTACCAACTGTCCGTCTGCAACACTACTATCACCAACATCTAAGAAGGGAGATCCCCCCTTGAATGGCCCTTCTAAGGTCTCTCTCCTCCACACTGCCTGCGGAGCTTTTTTCCCTATTGTTAGGTTTTAGTGCTTGCATTCTTTAATTTATTTGCATTCATCTAAAAATGTTTGGACCTTATGGTGTTCTTGTTCTGTTCTTGACTTATTGTTATGTTTTCTTCTTGACTTGTTTAAAGAAGACCTGTATGGCCCATGGGGACATTAATGTGTGTTGTCGGGCCTTATAAATAAATTTGATTTGATTTGATTTGATTAGATGGAGAGAGAGAGAGAGAGAGAGAGAGAGAGAGAGAGAGAGAGAGAGAGAGAGAGAGAGAGAGAGAGAGAGAGAGAGAGAGAGAGAGAGAAAGAGAGAGAGAGAGAGAGAGAGAGAGAGAGAGAGTCAAAGAACACCTACGGGAGACTGCAATTCGAAACTGGCCCCTACAAATGTCCACCAGTTGTACAGTAAATGACCAAGTATGGCTTTGTCAGTATTCCAATGTACAGTGTACAAATACACCCCCTACCCAACCCCCCCCCCCCCCCCCCACCTCCAATGTACAAATATATTTTCAGAAAAGCTGCCTAAAAATACATACCTAAGTGAATGGAAGATTGCTCCACTACAAGGTCCATTTGCATGTTCTTGGTATCTAGGGACATCTATCTCAGGGAATGTATTCCCAGTGTCAGAGAAATTGTGTCTTTTACTAGGCTTAAGTAAATTGTAATAAACCAAAGGAGAATATCAATTTTCTTTAATAAATTTGTTTTCATCTTTGACAGTGAATAACACCATGCTAACATTGACCAGACGTGAAAAATTCAGCACACATGGGGGAGGGGATGCAAATGGTAAATGGACTGCATTTATATAGCGCTTTTATCCAAAGCGCTTTACAATACAGCTCATTCAGCACCTTATTGAGATCAAGCATACAAAAAATCTAATGAAATGAATAAAGGGCAGATGATTTACAGGGAGTTTTGTAGATACAGTACTGAATTTTGCCATCCGGAGACATGCAATTTGAAATATGCCTATAAATGACCTTATTATGGCCAACTCACACATCTATGGATCGGGCCAAATCTCTTCTTTCCATTGGCAGAGTTCAATATGGATTTAGTACCACCAGACACCCCTGACAGGGCAGCAAAAACCGTGAATGAAATCTACTGTAAGTACAGTTACTTTTTTGTAATATAAATTGCTCCGACATTTTTCCTCTGATTGAGACACAGTTTTTTCCAGACATTCACAGAAAGGTAAAGAAACAAACTACTTTCTATTTTATGGCAATAACGTTCAGGTTTGTTCCACCCAAACAAGAGATATGAGATATGAACCCAGAAATAAATAAATAAAAAAGCTTCACGCTGACAAGGGCTGGCATGAGCTGGGAAGTGTAATTTTATCAAATTCGAAAGGCCTGGGTCTTCCTGTGCATAGGACTACACACACGTATGACAGCTTACTTTACTTCCTACTGAATCCTCCACTTTCCGATGCAATGCAGAGATTTTTTTAAGCTCATATTTCACTAATAACACAATCATTGGTAAACAAAAACGTAGTGCTGAAATATACATTCATTAATACGTTCTGCATTGATCGATTTATGGCATGATATGAATCTCCTACCAAACTGCGTATAAAATATATAAGTTATACTGAATAATAGTGCTAATCAGATGTATGTGCAGAGTTGTATTAATATGTACAGTGATACAGGTATAAAGACACTATGGTAGTAAGTCATATTGGCCGGCAGCGTAACTAGTAAGAGTAGGTAAGTGATGTACAGAGGGAATACCGGGAACTGGTAGTGGACTTCGTCACATGGTGCGATAAAAACCACCTGCAGCTAAATGTGGCGAAGACCAGGGAACTGGTTGTGGAGCTGGGGAGGAGGAGGAGTGCACCTGTGAACCCCGTTTCCATCAGGGGAGTCGATGTGGACTTGGTTGAAATACCTCTGTGTGCACATCGACAACAAACTGAACGGGTCAAAACACGCAGAGGCACTGTACAAGAAGGGCCAGAGCCGATACTTCCTCAGAAGGCTGAGATCCTTCAACGTCTGTGCAAGGATGTTGCGGATGTTCTACGAGTCGGTGGTGTCGGGCGCCTTCTTGTACGCTGTGACCTGCTGGGGCAGCGGACTGAGAGCGGGGGATGCAAACAGGCTGGATAAGCTGGTCAGGAAGGCCAGTAACATGTTTGGGGTGGAGCTGGACTCTCTAGCGATGGTGGCGGAGAGGAGGAGCCTTGCTAAGCTCCAGGCCATCAGGGGAAAACCCCTCCCACCCACAGACTTGGCTAACAGGAGGAGCATGTTCAGTGCTAGACTTAAGTGGTCTGCACACGGCGAGCGACCGACGTCGCCTGGCGATGCGATCGTCTGTCGCTCAACGACAATCGCCTGGCCCCCCCACACCAGAGCCGACCGTCGCTCTGTCTAGCTGGGGGTGTGGTTTACTTGTTTCCCCCCAGAGGGAGATATCAGAGGACGGACCGGATGTTATGTTAGCGTATTAGCAGGTAGCTGTGTTGTGCATTACGAGGGAACTAACCCCATATTGAGCTGGAATTAAACCACCTATACGAATACAACCTCTCCTCATTCTTCCTGACATTACTGCATGACTGATCGCTACAATACGTTCATTGCCACCGATTGGATTGTATTGTTATGCAGCTGAGAGAGAATGTTTTTTCACTGAAGATGCAAACTGTTTTGTTCTCAACCATCATTTCTATGGACGATAAACCTTATAAACCGCATCAGCTGCAGCCTGGACATTAAACTCTGTCAACATCCACAACTTATTTGTTACCCGAGTATAAAAACATCTAGTAGGTGCATCGTGGCGCATTGTCAATTTATTAGTTAATGACAAGCGGCCACTATAGCTTCTCCGACTAACGTTATTTATTTAAATTGTTCCTGTTAATAATAATAATAATAAACATAAGTAGCATGGTAATAATACGTAGGTCATTGATCAATGAATGTATTGATAAATTAATGGTGTACAAATGATACACCAGTAGAACTTCTGTACTACTTCTACTGTAGAAGTCATGTTATTTGCTCACTGTCCTTGCTCTGTCGCCTGCCGTCGCCTAAAAAATAGGATCGAGGCGATTTTTAGCCAGGCGACAGAAATAGCTGCGCGACCGTCGCTTCAAAATCTCCTGCCGTGTGGGTTCTCTCATTCATAACAATGGAGGCGATACAATTCTATCGGTCGGCTTGCAAAAAAAGTCGGTCGCCTGGCAAAAATCGCCCGCCGTGTGCGGAGCACTTAACACTCCCTAAATGTAGCACTGAACGGCACAGGAAGTCCTTCAACCCGACAGCCATCAGACTTTACAATGCATCAATGTAATGGACTTTTACTTTTAAAACAACACTGTTCAATATTACACTTACTGTAGACTTCTGTATATTTTTACTGTATATTTTTACTGTATATTTTATACTAGAATGTATATACATAACATATGAAATGTGAATCCCGGTCCGTAATTTGTTTTGTTATTCTTATTTGTGACTTTGTTCTGTCTAAATGTCTAAATGTTTACTGTGAGCGATTTGTAGTGTCAAATTTCCCTCTGGAAATAGTATTTCTATTCTATTCTATTCTATTCTATTATATTCTATTCTATTCTATACAGAAATAGATATAGTATCTACACATATGTAAAATGAGTATGTGCAGGTATGTACATATATATATATATACAGTGCACAATATGCACATGTACATCCACGTTCACACTCTCTCTCTCTCCCTCTCTCTCTCTGTCTACCTATTGTGTTCCTGTCACCATGCTGGGACGGCCCTGGGACAATAAATGAAGTCATCGCTTCATTCACACTGTCTGACTTTCAATTTCACATATTCACACATCAATCTGCCAGCTTCTACAGGAGAATTAAAACACAGGGAGAGGAGGTGGAGGAGGAGGAGGAGGAGGAGGAGGAGGAGGAGGAGGAGGAGGAGGAGGAGGTGGAGGAGGAGGAGGAGGAGGAACAGAGACTTGCAACAACTGCTTCCCCCCTTTACCACAAACTCAATCCACACCCTAAAACTGAATAAATGTACATGCCGTTATTCCAATGATCTGTAACAGTTAAGTCAATATAAACACAGACAACTGTGTCCCTAAGCTGGAAATCAGAGCCCAGAGGCTTGAATTTGTGACGTCATCGAGTGGCACTTCTTTGGAGTTGGTCCATTGGCAACAAATTACTGACTGACTTTGTGCGTTCACGGAATTACTTTTGAGCTATTAAATCAAAGTGAGTTTTATTCAAATGCAGGGTTTACAGCTCTGAATCAGAAAAGGTGGCCACATCCTACTGTCGTAGTGTACTGGGAGTTGTACCATCACTCGCCATCTGTAGAGCAGCTCCAGGATTTGTCTCTTGATGGCATCATCACTAGAGAGTTTTCTCTCTGAAATTCAGCGTAAAGGCCCCATGGAATCAAAATCGATTTTTGTAATTTCCTGGAAAACAAAAATAAAATTATGTTGATGAGTCACCCTGCACACGGGGGCTTATACACATTTTGCATCCAATGAAATGCTGTCTAGAATAACATTTACAGCACATTGTGACTGAGTTAGCACTCTGCCTCTTTAACTGAATTGAACAAATGTTCAATGTTAGTTTGCTAGCTAACATTACTAATGTTGCGTAATGTTGCTAACCTATGTTGATAGCTAATGGGTCGACCGTAATGCACATTCACCACTATTGGCTACTGTAAATGGCAATCAATATCCCTCCCTAGCTTTCTGTTTTTACAGGAAACACATAAATATGTGGAATCGAATAGCATTCTGCTAGTCGTTTCATGGGGCCTTTAATTGATTGATTGATTGATTGATTGAACATTTTATTAACAGATTGCAGAATGGGTACAATACAGTACAGCTCAATACACACAATTGTTAAGCGGATGCAGACCAGAGAAATACTTTCGTCTTGTTTACATCAGGGTCCCCCATTTTCAATGCATCATAACATATATGACATACATGACATACAGATAGACAGTACTGCTACATCTATACATTTATGACATACCAGATTTACAAATACAGTACTGTTTGTGATACAAAAAGAGTTTTAAAAAAAGAGAGTATGTACATTTGACGAAGAAACTGTACATTGGAGGAGGTGGGGGGGGGGGGGGGGGGGGGGGGGTAGGCTGGGACCGACAGTGCGCAGGTTGGCGGTGGGGATGGAGAGGAGACCAGAGTCAGAGGACCACAGCCTCCGGGGTGGGATGGAAGGATGGAGGAGGTCTACCACTGATGTAACACATGTATTTGTGTATTTGTTGATCTATCCTTTTACAATCTTGTGGGGCCCAAATGTCCCTAAAGAAAGACAGAAATGTGGTAATTTGTGAGAACTGTTTCTGTTTCTGATCTGGGCTAGGGTCAAGGTTAGAATCAAAGTTAGGTTAAGGTTGAGATAAGAGTTGAGATATGGGTTAAGTTGAAGGCAAAGAATGTACAGTAGAACCTTATTTATCTGAACCTCAGAGATCCACACTGATCTGATATAACCGATTCTTAGATACGGACGACTCCCCATTAACCACCCGCATTTCACTGTATGCCCTGGTATGTATGTGACAAATAAACCTCTTGATTCTTGATTCTTGATATAGGGGTCAGGCCCTGTTAGTCTTGTTAGTGCCCGTCATCAAGATGGCAGCGGAGTGAACTGACCTCTTTTATACGGACAGAGGTTGGTTGGTATGAAGGAGGTTCTACTGTGGTCAGGGTTAAGTCAAGTCAAGTGTTCCTTTATTAATCCCCTTGGGGAAATTCAAGTGTCATATTTTGTTATCTGCATAACAGAAAGTGAGGGGAAACCTCCTATGTGAGGCACTAATACCTGGTCGGTATTGTTAACGCATAATATATTCCAAAAACAGTGTATTGTATAAGGGTATCCTTAAAAAGATAGCATTCAGCAAGAAAACACTTCTCTCTTTATCAAAAAAGTGCATTTTTCAGATAAGAGGTTTTGCCCTTCGGCCATCGTAGAACATTAAGTTATTAAGGTTAAGGAAATGGTTAGGGAATGAATCAGCTTAATGTCCTCAGATGCACTACACGACAAGTGTGTGTGTGTGTGTGTGTGTGTGTGTGTGTGTGTGTGTGTGTGTGTGTGTGTGTGTGTGTGTGTGTGTGTGTGTGTGTGTGTGTGTGTGTGTGTGTGTGTGTGTGTGCTATATCTCTGCTATAAGTTTATTATTTTTCAAGGGTAACGCCCAAAACCCGCAAACTCCTTTGTAAATAAGCAAGTGCATGTAATCGATCAATATTTACATTACATCTGTCTATTCCTGCCTATACCTGTACCTCCCCTCCCCCATGCTGCTATGACACCTGGCACGGGAGGTAGAGCAGTTGTCTGGAGACTGGAGGTTCCCGGTTCGATTCCCGGTCCTCCAGGGTTGTGTGCCGAAGTGTCCTTGAGCAAGACACTTAAACCCTAATTGCTCCCGATGAGCAGGTTGGCACCTTGCATGGTTGCCTCCGCCGTCGGTGTGTGAATGTGTGAGTGAATGGGTAAAATGTGATGAACAAAATTGTAAAGCGTTATATAAATGCACCATTTACCATTTATTTACCATTTACATCAGATCTATCGGGGAACTTGCGGACAGTGTCCCAGTGACCATCCAGGCTCTTATCAAAGTCTTCTATAAAAGTCAGGCTGCCCATCCCATGTTTAACAAGTCCAGGTATTCCTCCAGCCTAGAGAAACAGGCTGGTTTGGGCTCCGTCCAGCTGTTGTAATGCCAAGCTTCTGCCAAGTTGTATTACTGAACGTGCTTCTTCCAGCTGAAAGCATGGGATTACACCGAACAGGACAAGATGGAGGAGAAAGCCCCTTTGTGCTAACTCTTTACAGCTGCTTCACAATAGAGCATGGAAACCTGATAATAATGTTATCCAACAGAGGTGGTGGTTTTGGACGGGCAGAATACCACAATTATGCCATGGATATCTTCTTATTTCGAGATATGATGGTGTTCTCAAGCCCCTCGCAGCTGTCTTACATACTATAGAGTTGGGTTTATAGGTCCAGGTCACTGCAAGGATACTTTGGATCAAAGATAATACTGAAACACATGGGACTCTGAGGGCCCTCCTGGATCTGGGTTTAATTACATTTTTGTATGCAATTCTGGGTTTTTTGTTATTCCAGAGGAAGATTTGATGTATCTGAACCAGTTTTGGGGACATTAAATACATGCAATGATATACTGTAAGTTATCCTTGGTAAACAAGTTATTTTTAATAGTTCTGCTCTACCCATCTATCGATGTCATCCTTGATAGTCTGGAGGATGCCTGGGCCATTAAGGCTAAATATCTTAGTATTAAATAGGAGATATGATATTGATTCCTAAATACTTGTTCCAATTGATCTTGTATCCAGAAAAACTCCCAAAAAAATTAACTAAATGAATAAGTGCCGGCATAGAGGAGCATGATATCGTCGGTTCTAGGGCGACAATAAAGAGTAGGGGGCTGACCGGGCAACACCTCAGTGTAGAGGTGACTGTTACGCACATTTGTGTCTCATTTGTGCTTTGATCTGTGTTTACTTGCCTCTCCAGACAATTTTGTGGAAAGTTCACTAAGGTTAATGTTACATTCCGCGGAATCAGATGGTGCTGTGTAATTGTGGGGTATGAGCAGTTTCATTCCCACCGTGATATTAGCAACACAAAGCGAGATCCAGTGAACACATTAGACTCTAATCAGGTGCTCACATGCACACTGCAAGTCCTGCTCTCAAGGACCATTAGACAAACTCCGACAACAGTGGCAAGCTCACAACATGTCCTGATTCACCATACACACAACATGTCCTGATTCACTATACACACAACATGTCCTGATACCATACACAACATGTCCTGATTCACCATACACACAACATGTCCTGATTCACTATACACACAACATGTCCTGATACCATACACACAACATGTCCTAATTCACCATACACACAACATGTCCTGATTCACTATACACACAACATGTCCTGATACCATACACACAACATGTCCTAATTCACCATACACACAACATGTCCTGATTCACTATACACACAACATGTCCTGATACCATACACACAACATGTCCTGATTCACCATACACACAACATGTCCTGATTCACTATACACACAACATGTCCTGATACCATACACACAACATGTCCTAATTCACCATACACACAACATGTCCTAATTCACCATACACACAACATGTCCTGATTCACTATACACACAACATGTCCTGATTCACTATACACACAACATGTCCTTCAGATCTAATTGTATTGCCTATATTTATGTCTTTCTACTATTACCCTGCCCGTACCATATCTTGGTATCAAAGATGCAAGAAGACTTATGATATCTGTGAGAATAATTGTATTATTAGCATGTAGTGAACATAACAGAGAATTTATTTGTTTTGAGAATTTCTTGGTCACCCGTTGGAATGAATTACGGCGGTCGGCCATTTTGCCAAATTATTACTGATAGAAACATTAAAAAAACACGTGTCATTTTCCGTGGGATTGTTATCAACTTTGGACCTGTACTAGATAAAGACTCCAGGCTATGGACCGTTGTGTTTTCCAGCTCATACCAACTCAAAAACAGGCATCTGTTTGCAAGTAAACAAAACTTTTATTTCAGTGTGTTCAAACCTCTGTAACTCTATTACATTAGCACTCAGAGTTATTCTTCCTGTTGTGGAATGTTTCCCTTCAAAAGAGACCAGACTCATGCATGTGCTATAAGTGGTTCAAGAATAAATCGCAAGTTACTTTGGGTATGCAATCGTCAGGCGTTTTATGCAAAACTAGCCCCATTCTTGCCCGATGGATAAGAGGTTAATAACACACAGAACTCTATAACAACATGTAAGTGGCACATTGTCAGACTCAAACTATTTAGCCTGTTGTGTTTACAAAAATGTCAAATGGAAAAACGCAGCAAGAGCCATTGGTTGCCATGGTTTTAGGAGGGAAAACCCCTTTGCTTTTCTGCACTTGGAGAGACAGCAGTGGATATTGTATGATACTATACTGATGACAACCGTACCCACCCCCATTGTGTCTTACGCTTTCTCCAATCAATCTCTACTACAATTCTGTTTTCTTTTTTTCAAGCAGAAAACATGATTGCAAATCTTCCGATTTTATTCACAGAATCTCCAATTGACACACAGTTCTGCCAAATAACACGCCATATAAACCACATTGCCATGAAAACCTTAATTGGCAAACATCCTTTTTCCTGATTGGGAAGTCTGTTTTGGGGACTTGAACCTTTCATGTCTTTCTCAGCTAGATGTTTGAAGAAGATCAAGGACCTGTTTGGGTACAGATTGACACTGGTCAAGTTACTGTATGAGGAAGCGGTTTCGCATTGAGACTCATTTAATTAAAATGTTATAAGCTTCAAGAGAGCACCATGCCTTTATGTGTAGGTTTATGGCCCCCGGTCACATCCACACAAAGAGTCTTCATTGTCCCTTGATCAGTTGATAGATAAATAAATAAATAAAACAATGGCTGGCCGTTCCAAGTCCAGATATTCGTCCTGCCAATAATCCTTAGAGCAGCCGGCTTGCTTCAAGTTTAAAATTATTTGTGTTTTGGTAGATAAGCAACCCAATGTTCAGAGCTGGGTAACAGAGACTCCTACAATATTGGGTGTTTGACCCAACAGACATGCTTATGGGACATACAGGGAAATTGACACCAAAAAAACTCTGACATTAGGGATCAGGGCTGGACTGGGACCAAAAATCGGCCCTGGCATTTTTGGCCCAGACCGGCCCAGACTGGCCCACCATAATTGGTCGGAAACCACCCACCAGTACACCATCCTTGTGGTCCCCTTAAATATGCGTACCTACTGTACTATTCCCCCAAACCACTACAAAGATGGGTAGTAAGTGCCGTGGACAAGTGTACCAGTGCAAGTGGACCAGTGTACTCACTCGCTCTTAGCTGAATCTTGTTTTGGGTGGTGATGTAAAAACACCTGCATCATAGCAGGCTCAGGATGGGCAAAGTAGTCTATAGCCTGTTCATCCATGTCTCTCTCCTCCACAACCTGGTTTGACTAGTTGTTTATTCAATGAATGCATGGAGCTGTTCCATCTTATTTAATTTGATACTAACTACTCAGTTCATACAGATTTCAAGTATTCAAATATCAATGATGAATATTGCATAAGGTTTACACAGTTAATAGATCACCTTTTTGTTCAGAGAGGAGTAATAGTTAGATCTTTGTATGTGATTTATATGGCAATTAAATCAATGGTGTGCTTGTTTGTTTGGGGAGTTTGACCTACAGTTAATGTGCCTACCACGTGAAGGTGCATGCTAAATGGAAAGCACAAAAACTATTTGTGTCGGTGGAGACTAGAGCTACCACAGATAGTAATAAGTTATAAGAGTATGTAATCCATACCATATATATCCTAATAGTTACCTTATTACCATACTTGGCTGAAAATAAACATTGCTGCTTGTTGTGAATGTGTTTTTCCCTGTAGGCTAATACATACGTAGGCATACATTTTTGCAGTTGAGTAGGCTGTGTTTTTATGTTTTTATGTCTTCCATCGAGGACCACCTTGGAAATAAGTGTTTTAATTAACCTGTTCCACCCGTGGAATATTTTCACCTAAAATATATACCTAGGTAAATGGAATATTGCTCCACTTCTACAAGGTCCATTTGCATATTCTTATAGAAATAGAAATATTGTGTCTATTACTAGGCTTGCTTAAATATGAATGAATTATGATTTTTCTTTGAATCTTTGACAGTGAATAACACCATTATAATAATGACCAAACTTAATTAATTAAGGGAAATTAATAAAGGGAAGATGATTAAACAGAAGGTTCTGTAGATACAGTACTGAATTCTCCCATCCGGACCAATGCAATTTGAAATATTATTATAGAATATAGAATATGATGCTTATAAATTACCTTATTATAGCCAATTCGCACATTTATATATATATACATATATTATCTTTCAAATGCCCAAGTTCAATTTGGATTTAGTATCACCAGGCGTGCATAAGAACAGATAATGATATATACTGTCATTTACTGTACCTTTTTATCTTCACCACAGTGCAACCATTTTGAAACTAATTTCAGATCTAATATTTGCTACATGCTAACAATAGGGAGGAGAAACTAACTGTGTTTCAATATTTGTCAAAAACTTTACCTTTTGTGGCTTATTATCCCGAATAATAACAGTTATTGAAATAATTCATTCAGAACGCTGAACTTTGAACCCCCACAGTATCTGACAGGAAGTGTAGTTCGGAAAAATTCCAACGCTGATCCACAGCTATGCATCCCCTCGACAAGATGGCCGCAAAAAACTACAATTCCCATGAATCAAAAGGTTGCCGTCTTGTAATAGACTTCAGCAAATCGAGAAGTTAAAACTATCTAATGGCACTTTTAACCTATTGCTAAACTAACATATTGATGACAATATACATTCTACATGCTTTTGTGACATGTTAGTGATGTTAATACTTGAAAACGTTTGATTAAAAAATCGGAAAAAATATGCAACACTTTTAGGTGATATCCTCAGGAATACAAATTGGTCAAGATAATTAGTTTTTATGATATGTTTTTAATTTCCAAATACAAATCTAATCAAATAAAAAAAGCAGTTTTTGCAGTTGAGCTACAGGTGTTGTATATTATACAGCATTTTCATGCATCTTTATCAAGGGAACCCTTATCCTAATGATTTTTTAAATAATATTATGATGATACGATATGGACCTAGGTCAGGTCACTCACAGCAACGTGGGCTTAGCTTAGCCAACGCGATGCTGACAAAATAATGTTAGCTAGTTAACTGCATTAGCTACAAAAATAGCTTATGCTGCACTATTTGACATTGACTGACTGAGAGACCACCAGCAGTAGTTGACGGTCTCACTTTATGATAGCGTTATTACGAGTATGTTATCATTCATATTATTATCGACATTAATTGAATTAATCATCATGGCATGGCACACACACTCCTGCTCACTCTGTCCCTTGGCCCTGTCAAGCTCACATGCCTGCTCCACTGCCTGTGTCTGCTTCTCAGCTTGGCAGTGGGCCACCTGAGGCTGTTGCTGCACTAGTGTGGATGACGACGTTGAATCTGCAGCAAACATTTCTGTTATTTTAGTACATTTGGCAGCATCCGCCTCTAGATTTCATGCAATTTTTTCTGCACCACCTTACGCTTCTTCTGTTTATCAAATCTGTTCTTACACGAAAAACAGGTGAGAGAGAAGGGGGAGGCTTAGTAAGAGATGTGATTGGGCTAGCTTGATGGGCCACTGTCCCAGCCTAGTGGCGGGGGGGGGGGGGTGCTTAGTAAGAGATGTGATTGCACCAGCCCAGTGTCAGTCAGTACCAATGGGCCGCTGTCCCAGCCTAGTAGTGGGCCGGTCGTTGACCACACTTTTTTTATTAAAAAAAAATATATATGGCGGCCGGGTAGCACAGCAGATTAAGCGCCTGTCTACCACTCCGGCTGTCAGCCGGCCGTCATACTGACACAATTGGCGGTGTCAGCGGGAGGGAAGCCGGTGGGTGGTAATCTGGTCGTTGTAAACAGCGACTCCTACAGGTCGGTCAGGGCGCCTGCACAGCGAGGGAGGGAAATGGTGAAGGTAGTGTAACCTCCCACACGTTACACTTCACCAATGAGAGTCCGCTCTGTCAGGTGAAAAGAGGCTGCTGGCTGTCTCCTATGTATCGGAGGAAGCATGTGATAGACTTCAGGGCTCCCTAGACCAACCAGTGGGGGGCACATGCGTGCAACAACCAGGAAGGGAGGGGGGAATTGGCATAACGACTAAATTGGGATGGGAGGAAAATACAGAAAAACAGGAGGAGAAAAAGTGGATAAAAAAATATATATATATATATATATCAAATGTATCAAATTATAACGGCCCAAAGATGTGTCGGCCCACCGGGAAAATGCCTGGTATGCCAGATGGCCAGTCCAGGGCCCTCATTTATCAATGGTGCGTACGCACAGATATGTGCGTAACCCGTGCGTACGATCATTTCTAAGCAAAGTGTGTGACTTATCAATTTGAACGTGTGCTTGACTTTGTGCGTATATCTACGCACAGCTCAGAGCATGCGTACCTGGCGCCCGGCGGTAGAATATTAGTATTGCAATGCGGAAATAAGCTTCTGTGTATTAGTTTCAACACTGGCGTGTTCTGTTGTATGACCCGTAATTCATTATAGTTCATTGTAAAATAGTGACAGTAGTGTAATTATTGTCAAACCCTATAAATATAGCATTTGGAATAAGTCTTTCTTTCCGAATGAATGCAGCAGGGTTTATATATAGGGTTATCGGAATACTATGGGGTGCACTGACTGGGCTCCGCGAGGAACTGTTTTCAGAGATAGCAGATAGGAATGAATTAATGAATGAGGGGCAGTTTAATTGCCGAGAGAACATGAAGAAATATTAACTAGAGTCCGCTATACCCGAGACACCTCCTTCATTTGTACGGCAATTTAAGACCGAAATTGGAGCGTGGAACAAAACGCACAAATGCCATCCCCGTGCACATTCAAGTGCCACCGGCACGGTCCATCATGATATTGGAGATGGATCGAGCAATAGACTGTTACTGTACCACCCATGTAGCTGTCAAAGCTCCATCACAAATGCAGTTATGTGAATAGAAAGGTTATTGTATATGCTCTCGTATTATTGTTTATATAGGCTACCTAATACCGACATCAAAATAGATTGTATGCCTCTACAAATCATATGCAGGTAGAAAATGTATGGAAAATCCTTCCCGCTTTGGAATGAAATTAACAGAGAACTTTAATCCCTGGGTATTAATCTAACGAAACGAAGAAAAAGCAGTCATATTCCAGCATGGTTATTAATGACACCAATGGCAAACAATGGTTAACGGTCTTTATTAATGTTTGCGCTGCCCAGGCAGCAATGGTCTTTAGGAAGTTAATAGATATCATATCCGACTGTTTCCGACATCACCGTGTACATGTCTGTCAGCCTGTCGCGTATTTCTCCCAGGCGTTCGCTCGGCTTAGTCCACTTTTCCACATTTCATGGGGGTGTTTCTGTTATGGTTTGTAATGCAACCCCAATTGCACGACACAGACAGGTAATCGGAGTTAGCCAAAACAAGGGCATGATTTATTATACAGAAAAAGTAGCCCTGAGCCTTTAAGGGGGGAAAACACTAAAGTCCAATAACACAAAAAAAGGCGGCACTGTGCCTTTAACGGGCGAACAGGCAGGAAAAAAGTAACAGGAATCCTCCGGAACACGCAGCAAACAGGGGGTCCGAGGGGAGTGGGGTGAGAACACGGGCATCCTCCCGTGGAGTAATAGAGAGCGATGGCGAGCCTCACCTCAGGAACGAGGTCCATGTAGAGGGAGTAGGGAAGTAACCGGCACGACATCTGGAGTGGGAACACTGGGATCCTCCCGTGGAAGTCTAGAGAGCGAAGACGGTGTCCCACTCCAGGAAACGGCGACAGGTGGTGATGTACAGGGGTGGCACAACGTCTCACGCCGGAGACGCGGCAGTAGATGGTAGTAACAAGAACGACCCGACAAGGAGTGGAGGGGAGTCAGCGTATATGAATCCTCCAGACGAGCTGATTGTGGATCAATCTCAGGTGCATGAGGCAGAAAAACGGCACGCCCCCTCATTGGGCAGCATGCAGAATTCCTCCAGCCCTCACAGTACCCCCCCCTCCACGGGAGCCACCCGGCGACCAGCCAGGCCCGCAGGGGCGAGAACGCAGGACTTTTTTTTCTTCAGAGAGGCACCACGGAAACTGACCTTGCTAGCTCAAGGGGCAGTCCTAGCAGTGGGGAACAGGGTAGCTACACACAAAGTGGAGGCCATGCTAGCCGGGGAAGCTACACATAAAGTGGGGCTAGCAGAGGGAACAGGGTTAGCTGCCAGGGCATAGCTAGCTACAGGGCCTATGCTAGCTGTAAGGCTACATCAACATAGAGGCTGTGCGAGCTGCTGGAGCTAAGCTAGCAGACTGCTGGACTAGCTGAGGACGCCGGTTAGCTGCAGGGGCTTAGCTAGCTACAGGGCCTATGCTAGCTGTAAGGCTACATCAACATAGAGGCTGTGCTAGCTGGTTAGCTGCAGGGGCTAAGCTAGCATACGGCTGGACTAGCAGAGGAGAACAAGCTAGCTGAAAAGACAGACCTAGCTGTGGGGAAGCTACACATGGGGTTAGCTGCAGGGGCTGTCTCACATACACTGTCTGTGCCGGCTGGGGTCGTCGACTGGTCGGGTCGTACTGTTGTGGTTTGTAATGCGACCCCAATTGGACGACACAGACAGGTAATCAGAGTTAGCCAAAACAAGGGCATGATTTATTATACAGAAAAAGTAGCACTGAGTCTTTAAGGGGGGAAAAACACTAAAGTCCAATAACACAAAAAAAAGTAACAGGAATCTTCTGGAACACGGGCAAACAGTACCTAGGAATCCTCTTCCTCACGGGCAAAAGGTAAACAGGAATCTTCTTCCTATCAACCAGAACGCTGCCGACGGGCAACGCTGCAAACAGGGGGTCCGAGGGGAACGAGGTGAGAACACGGGCATCCTCCCGTGGAGTAATAGAGAGCGATGGCGACCTTCACCCCAGGAACGAGGTCCATGTAGAGGGAGTAGGGAAGTAGCCGGCACGACATCTGGAGTGGGAACACTGGGATCCTCCCGTGGAAGTCTAGAGAGCGAAGACGGTGTCCCACTCCAGGAAACGGCGACAGGTGGTGATGTACAGGGGTGGCACGACGTCTCACGCCGGAGACGCGGCAGTAGATGCTAGTAACAAGAACGACCCGACAAGGAGTGGAGGGGAGTCAGCGTATATGAATCCTCCCGACGAGCTGATTGTGGATCAATCTCAGGTGCGTGAGGCAGAAAACCGGCACGCCCCCTCGTTGGGCAGCATACAGAATTCCTCCAGCCCTCACAGTTTCATTACCATATAATGGTTAATTACGGGCGGTTCTATATGTAAATACGTAAAACTGTGCACAAGCGTGGAGCGTAGATCAAGTGATATTTATCAACACAGAGTACTTGCAGGTGTGCGTGGGACACGTCTACGCAAGTGTGATAAATCCCAATTTTTCTGTACGTACACACATTCCAAATTCTGTGCTTAAGAACAAAAATAGAACACTTTCTAAGAATTGTTGATAAATGAGGGCCCAGGCCTGTTAGGGATATTACTTCTAATGTGTTTAATTGCTGGTCACAGATGAAGTAGTGAGCCCTGATTGCCACATTTGTACCAGCATAAATCGGGGTGTTTATTGTCTATCTTGGATAAGCTAGTAGAGTGATCAATTGCTCTACTCAGAATCTTGTATTGTATAATCCTAAATCTCACACATTTAGATGAGGTCAGAGCCAACCTCTAAATTGTACTCCACTGAGTAGCAGACAAAGATGCCTTAACCCTTTCACTGCCGCACTACGAAAATGGTTAACCCTTTCACTGTGACAATTCACAGGTTGACCCTTTCACTGCCACACAACAGAAGGTTAACCCTTTACTATCACACAACCGACGGTCGTTCATTAATTACGCACGTAGACTATACAGTACGCACGCACGTGCATGTGTGTGTGTGTGCTGACGCTACTAAATAATATAACAAGCTCCTTTCCACTCCCAGCACTGCAGGTGCCCCTCAACTCTCTTCGCTCTCATTGGGATTTAATTTGCACATGGCTCTGTTGGCTGGCTTTATAATGGCTGGCTTTATAAGGAGCTGCCGGAGGCGTGTCTGTATGCAAATGAAGTAAACAGGAATGCGTGTTTAAGTTAGTCAATGAGTGACATATATCATTGTGGCCATCGCAGCTGTGATAATTTTGGCCACTTAAGACAGCCTCTCCATGCGTTGGTGAATCTGGGTGTAATTATCGTCACTGTGAGGGCTGGCCCAGCACTGCGTGCTTCTCAGGGTCAATTAGCATAACGCACCTGAGATGAATTCCAATCAGCTCGTCGGGAGGACTCATATACGCTGTCTGCAGATCACTAGTTGTCGGGTCGTCTTGTCACCACCATTCTTCTGCCGTGTACTCCCGTGGTCTCCTGTGCGAGATGTATTCGCTTCCCTGCCGTCCCCTGGAGTTTTGCTATTCACTCACTCTTCCTTCCCGTGGACCTGTGCCTTTGAATTGCCTTCGGTGTTGCTCCTGGTGAGTTTTTATTGGGACCATTCTCTCTGAACATAGGCTGGTCCTCCTGGTATAGGCCTACGGCAAAAATACAGCAAAATATTATGGACAACGGCGTTGTAAAAAAATAAGAACTGTGTGGATCCATACCGGTATACTTTAATACCTACAGTCTACCTGCCAGCCCTGGTGACATGTAGGAGCACAGCATCAAGGAGAGAAAGAGCTTCTAGGGCTTGATGGCAGAGGATTAGCTGCGGACTCGGCTCAGAGCGGAGAGACGGCCAAATAGCATGTGTTGTGTGACACATGTGTGGGGGAAATGTGTCCTGGTAATTGGCGACAGCTTCACAGGGAGGCTGGTGGCTAATGCTATTGAATTACTGCCAGAAGAGTGGGTCTTCTCTCCAGACCCTCGTCTCTTGCCTCAGCCCCGGGGCTCTGGGGGCAATTAGCGACCGGCGGACACGGCAGACGCCGCGGAAAAACACACACAGCGCGGGGCTTCTCCGGCCGTGGCCGGTTGAGGCTTCCCAACCATTTATTTAAATCTCTCAGACGGAGATAGGGGGAGAGAGAGAGAGAGAGAGAGAGAGAGAGAGAGAGAGAGAGAGAGAGAGAGAGAGAGAACTAAAACATGAAGAGAGGGAGGGGGATTTTATTTTTTACAGAGCACGTCGTGATTTGTGTCTGCCGCTGAAGCAGCGCGTTCCGACCTGTGGCGCCGCACGCAGACTTACACGTGAACGTAACATCGTCATCATCATCATCATCATGATGATGCCAGTCATCTCTATTGATCCAATGCCATTTTCCTTTGCCCCTGCAGCCGCAGTCAATTTAGGAATCCTGTTAGACTGACTCCTAACACACGTTCACAAGGACAGATGAACGATCTACTAGGAGTGATATGGCTCGTCAAATGAAATTAAAATGAACATTTTACATCAAGCAGATGGGGGGGGGGGGGGGGGGGGGGGTGTAAAAGTTAAATAAACTTGCAGATGGACAGTCCTTGTTTGTCTACACAGTGACTATACAAACATAATGTATAACATCATTTCAATCAAATGGCCAATCAGTCAAGGCCTTGCCCTCCACTGAAAAGGAAGACGGAATGGCTACTGTCTGCCCGCTGATGATAAGATATTGATCAATCCCCCCCCCGCTGTCAATGGCACTATTGGCCTGGGCGATGAAGGTTCCAAACAGATAACGCATGGTTAGGGGATTATTGTGACGGCGGCGATAACGCTTTATTAACGTTTAATCTTCACCTGCGTGGCTTCTTTAATGGAAAACTTTGCAAGAAAGGAGGGGCCAGGGTGACAGGGAGTGGCGTGGTTAAGTAGAGAGAGAGAGAGAGCAAGAGAGGGAGAGAGTAGGTGTGTTGCAACTTATAGGCAGGCGGTGGTGTTGTTTAACGTCCATGACGGTAACAGGGACACAAGCATTTCCCCCTCGCCGTCTCCCCCTCTCCAGTCGGCTCGTTAAGGGCAGCCCCATGTAAGCACTCCGCCAGCCCGTTATAATGAAGTAATCCATAGACTCATTAACCAAGCATCACCCTTCGCGCGCACATGCCGCCATGCACCACTTAACCAGAGGTGTGTGTTTGTCCGAGTGTGTGTTTTCGCTCGCGAGTGTGTGTGTGTGTATGTGTTTGTGCGGTGCGCTCCTGGGACTCATTGAAGGCGGTCAGTAGTAAGGGGCTTGGGGGACAGAGGGCCTCTCTGGTGTGAACCGGTGGGTTGGGAGTCTGGGTGGGAGGAGTCAGCGCGGGGTTGGAGGGTTTATTGTGATGGTCTAGTTAGAGCCGAGGGATCATTTGAACTGTTATTGATCCCTCCGTGTGGCTGGCGAGGGTGATTTCTCTCTGGTATTAAACTCTGGTGGCTATACGGGGGATGAATGGAGCCGGTTGGGTGGGGGTGGGGGGGTGGAGGGGGAGGGCACGAGAGCTTTATGTTACCATAAAGCACCGCATTATCGCCACGACCACTCGGCCCCGAGGAGTAAACCTGTAAATAACCAAGGCGACCGCTGTTCCACACGCCGCGCCCGTTACATTCATAAGCGTGTTGATTTAGGACTATTTGTTTTGCCCTGTTTATTTTGCATGATGACACTATTTACATGGCACACGGCACGCGGGGCACGGCGTGGCCCGATGCGCCGGCAAACACGACGGCAATGACTCACGGCCAAACCCCGGAGCCAATTCCCAGGTATTAGACTGCTTTAAGTTTTATGATCCACTATCACTAAACCTAATATAATTACCCTGCAAGGGCACTCTGTCTTTCAGCGGCCGGGGGGGGGGGGTCGGAATGGAGAGCTGGAAGAACAGGGGGTGGATGGAGCGATAGGAATGGATGAGGGCAGGGGCGGGTGGATGACAGGAGGGTGCTTGAGAGCGAGAGAGGGCAGAGATGAAAAGAAGACAAGAGATATGTGTGTGTGTGTATATATATATATATACATACAGTAATTACCTCCGGGTTTTCAAGTGCACTCGAACCACCTCACACCTCCATCCCTCCAGCCCTCGCAGCGGCCCTTGTTAAGTGGTTGTCCTGCATCTTACGGGTGGTGACTTACCGGTGTTGTTATTAATTGCCTTATTATTCTAATTAAGGAGTAACACCCCGTGCAAACTGAATCGACAGAGGCGCCTAAGAGGCCACATAATTAATAGAGTCCGCTTTGAAGGTCAATCTTCAACATTATCTGCA
>NC_140168.1:35269634-35320406 GCF_963971535.1 Notolepis coatsorum | reverse complement strand
CGTCTGACATCGGGGAGTAAATCATTTAACCTGTGAAGACACAGCGAGGGGAGGAGAGAGAGAGAGAGAGAGAGAGAGAGGAGGGGAAGAGAGAGGAAGATGGACAGAATGATGGAGAGATAGAGAGAGAGACAGACAGACAAAGTACAGTGTGGAATACTAGGGGTATTGGGAGGTCTTAGAACCCTTGACTGTGGCCCTTGACTTGAGATCCCCTGAACGTTTCAAAAATATTTGGCACTAAAAATGTATTTAAAATAACGTCCTATGTCCATTATTCACTTTGCAAAACATTTATTCACAAGTATGAATACAGAAAACAAATGTGCTGTCATGCTGTTTCCTCTTGTCGACCACTGAATACCCAGTCACAGTCAGGGTGGATTCTGTTGCAGGGAACAGTTGTTGTTTGGTTGTGTTGTTGCTTGAGTGACCGTATGTAGTGTGTGTGTTTAAAGTGTGTATAGTCCAGTGCCTTGCATTCATGAAATCTTGTATTGCATGATGAATTTGTGAAAAGATTCCCACCAAACACTATGAATCGCTATGTGTAGGTAGGGGACCCCCGATTGCTAGCGGGTATTTTGCACACTGCAGACAGAGACAGACATACTTATCATGCTAATATGTCTATACTACTACTGTGCACTATTTGACGGACAATGTCACTGACCCTTACAGTAGCTGCCAGAGCGGCCCTCTCTTGCTGACTTGTTCACAATTTGTAAGCCGCTTTGGATAAAAGCATCAGCTAAATGATTAAATGTAAATGTAAATGTAGAGAGCTAATTTATCGTTGTTGCTCTTGCTACTCAGCACATGCCACATCCAGACTGCGATTGTTGAATTGTAATTTAGAGCTATTTTCTACAGCTGTTTCTGCAGCTGTGCTGCACACACCTACACGCATGCTGTGATTGTTATGTCATAGTCTGTTGCTATTCATCCTTGTTTCCACCACCACTTTGCACAGCGCAATATCCACAGCTGTGATTACTGTGTTGCAAATCAGAGCTATTTATCCTTGTTTATGCTGCTATTGTTGTGTTATTTTTAGGCCATTCTATTGTCCTAGTTGTCGCTGCTACAAGGCAGAGGACCCAAGACACAGTCATTTCACTCCTTCATCTGAATCTGAATATAGACAGACAGACAGACAGACAGAGAGACAGAGAGACAGAGAGCTATAGTAGACAGACAGGCAGAGAGAGAGAGAGAGATATAAGAGTAATATCGAAAAAATACGCCCCATTTTAACTCTGGCTGATGCTGAAACCCTGATTCATGCTTTTGTCTCATCACGTCTGGACTACTGTAATGCACTTTTTTCAGGCCTACCTAATTCAAGCATCAAAAATCTTCAACTCGTGCAAAATGCGGCTGCACGGATACTAACTAGAACTAGAAATTTTTATCACATCACACCAGTTTTGTCCGCCCTACACTGGCTTCCTATCCAAGCCCGTTCTGACTTTAAAGTGCTACTCCTCACCTACAAAATTTTAAATGGGCTTGCACCGCTCTATCTATCCGATCTCATCTCCCGATACTCGCCCGCTCGTGCTCTGCGCTCACAAAATGCGGGGCTTCTATCGACCCCTAGGGTTAAAAAGAAATCCGCCGGCCACAGAGCCTTTGACTACCACGCTCCCTACCTGTGGAACAAATTACCTGCCGTCATCAGGGGCGCCTGCTCTGTCGAAGCTTTTAAATCCCTGCTTAAGACTCATCTTTTCTCTCTCTCCTTCAACCTACCCTGATCTCACCTGGTCGGGGACTGACCTTTAGATTAATCTGTGTAGTTTAGTTAGGGTACAGGGTACTACATGGTACCACAGAGTACTACATGGTACTACATGGCACTACAGGGTACTACATGGCTCTACATGGTACTACATGGCACTACATGGCACTACATGGCACTACAGGGTACTACATGGTACTACATGGTACTACAGGGCACTACAGGGTACTACATGGCACTACAGGGTACTACAGGGTACTACAGGGTACTACATGGCACTACAGGGTACTACAGGGTACTACATGACACTACAGGGTACTACATGGTACTACATGGCACTACAGGGTACTACATGTCTGCTCTTTTGCAGCACCACAAACATGGGAACTCTCTAACTCTCCCCCCCCCCCCCTCCCCCCCCCCCTCCCCCCACCCCCTTCCCTCCCCCATCTCTCTGAGTGCCCGTCTCCTGGCGCTGACTAAGGTGATGGATGCCTCAGGGTCTTGGCCAAGATTGTAGTGACTGCTCTACATGCACCTCCGAGGCCTTGGATCAGTTATTCACCGTCGTCTGTCCGTGGTCCTGTCAACTGATTAACAGTATTAACATACTGTTAACAGATTAACAGTCAACGCGGTTTCATTGCTGGGTTAAGTACTTCTATTCTATTCACATAATACGCTTACTTCATATATCTACTCCATTCACATATACCGGTATGCTTACCACTTGTATCTATTGCTATGTCCGCCCACTACAATCTCATGAGCTGTCTAACGCCTGTCCCGTCTCCCTGTCCCCCTATGACTTGCTGTCCTGGAGTGCTGACCGGAGTGTCGGACGTCCCGTGATGAAGGCCGGGAGGTTGCGACCCCCATCTGCGTGCCCCCCTGTCTCCGGAGGTCTCGTAGTGGTGACCGGAGTGCCGGATGTCCCGCGATGATGTCGGGGAGTTCGCGACCCTCTCTGCGCCGCCCCTATCTCCCTGTCTCCGGCTGTCCCTGAGCAATGACCGGAGTGTTGAATGTCCCGTGACTAAGACGGGGAGGACGTGACCCTCTTTGCGCCGCCCCTGTGCCTCAAATAGAGAGAGAGAGAGAGAGAGAGAGAGAGAGAGAGAGAGAGAGAGAGAGAGGGGCAAGGCCGAATAGGAAATACGGTCTATTTATCTGCCGTTATACAATTGCTGTATTTGTGTAATTGTATGAAAAAAATAGCGTTTCTAATTTGGAGCATATCTTTGCCGTGATCTCGGGAGAGATTTATATCTAGCATCGGCGTAGAGTCAAAGAACACCTACGGGAGACTGCAATTCGAAACTGGCCCCTACAAATGTCCACCAGTTGTACAGTATATGACCAAGTATGGCTTTGTCAGTATTCCAATGTACAGTGTACAAATACACCCCCTACCCAACCGCCCCCCCCCCCCCCCCCCCCCACCTCCAATGTACAAATATATTTTCAGAAAAGCTGCCTAAAAATACATACCTAAGTGAATGGAAGATTGCTCCACTACAAGGTCCATTTGCATGTTCTTGGTATCTAGGGACATCTATCTCAGGGAATGTATTCCCAGTGTCAGAGAAATTGTGTCTTTTACTAGGCTTAAGTAAATTGTAATAAACCAAAGGAGAATATCAATTTTCTTTAATAAATTTGTTTTCATCTTTGACAGTGAATAACACCATGCTAACATTGACCAGAAAAATTCAGCACACATGGGGGAGGGGATGCAAATGGTAAATGGACTGCATTTATATAGCGCTTTTATCCAAAGCGCTTTACAATACAGCTCATTCAGCACCTTATTGAGATCAAGCATACAAAAAATCTAATGAAATGAATAAAGGGCAGATGATTTACAGGGAGTTTTGTAGATACAGTACTGAATTTTGCCATCCGGAGACATGCAATTTGAAATATGCCTATAAATGACCTTATTATGGCCAACTCACACATCTATGGATCGGGCCAAATCTCTTCTTTCCATTGGCAGAGTTCAATATGGATTTAGTACCACCAGACACCCCTGACAGGGCAGCAAAAACCGTGAATGAAATCTACTGTAAGTACAGTTACTTTTTTGTAATATAAATTGCTCCGACATTTTTCCTCTGATTGAGACACAGTTTTTTCCAGACATTCACAGAAAGGTAAAGACACAAACTACTTTCTATTTTATGGCAATAACGTTCAGGTTTGTTCCACCCAAACAAGAGATATGAGATATGAACCCAGAAATAAATAAATAAAAAAGCTTCACGCTGACAAGGGCTGGCATGAGCTGGGAAGTGTAATTTTATCAAATTCGAAAGGCCTGGGTCTTCCTGTGCATAGGACTACACACACGTATGACAGCTTACTTTACTTCCTACTGAATCCTCCACTTTCCGATGCAATGCAGAGATTTTTTTAAGCTCATATTTCACTAATAACACAATCATTGGTAAACAAAAACGTAGTGCTGAAATATACATTCATTAATACGTTCTGCATTGATCGATTTATGGCATGATATGAATCTCCTACCAAACTGCGTATAAAATATATAAGTTATACTGAATAATAGTGCTAATCAGATGTATGTGCAGAGTTGTATTAATATGTACAGTGATACAGGTATAAAGACACTATGGTAGTAAGTCATATTGGCCGGCAGCGTAACTAGTAAGAGTAGGTAAGTGATGTACAGAGGGAATACCGGGAACTGGTAGTGGACTTCGTCACATGGTGCGATAAAAACCACCTGCAGCTAAATGTGGCGAAGACCAGGGAACTGGTTGTGGAGCTGGGGAGGAGGAGGAGTGCACCTGTGAACCCCGTTTCCATCAGGGGAGTCGATGTGGACATGGTTGAAATACCTCTGTGTGCACATCGACAACAAACTGAACGGGTCAAAACACGCAGAGGCACTGTACAAGAAGGGCCAGAGCCGATACTTCCTCAGAAGGCTGAGATCCTTCAACGTCTGTGCAAGGATGTTGCGGATGTTCTGCGAGTCGGTGGTGTCGGGCGCCTTCTTGTACGCTGTGACCTGCTGGGGCAGCGGACTGAGAGCGGGGGATGCAAACAGGCTGGATAAGCTGGTCAGGAAGGCCAGTAACATGTTTGGGGTGGAGCTGGACTCTCTAGCGATGGTGGCGGAGAGGAGGAGCCTTGCTAAGCTCCAGGCCATCAGGGAAAACCCCTCCCACCCACAGACTTGGCTAACAGGAGGAGCATGTTCAGTGCTAGACTTAAGTGGTCTGCACACGGCGAGCGACCGACGTCGCCTGGCGATGCGATCGTCTGTCGCTCAACGACAATCGCCTGGCCCCCCACACCAGAGCCGACTGTCGCTCTGTCTAGCTGGGGGTGTGGTTACTTGTTTCCCCCCAGAGGGAGATATCAGAGGACGGACCGGATGTTATGTTAGCGTATTAGCAGGTAGCTGTGTTGTGCATTACGAGGGAACTAAACCCATATTGAGCTGGAATTAAACCACCTATACGAATACAACCTCTCCTCATTCTTCCTGACATTACTGCATGACTGATCGCTACAATACGTTCATTGCCACCGATTGGACAAGTATTGTTATGCAGCTGAGAGAGAATGTTTTTTCACTGAAGATGCAAACTGTTTTGTTCTCAACCATCATTTCTATGGACGATAAACCTTATAAACCGCATCAGCTGCAGCCTGGACATTAAACTCTGTCAACATCCACAACTTATTTTGTTACCCGAGTATAAAAACATCTAGTAGGTGCATCGTGGCGCATTGTCAATTTATTAGTTAATGACAAGCGGCCACTATAGCTTCTCCGACTAACGTTATTTATTTAAATTGTTCCTGTTAATAATAATAATAATAAACATAAGTAGCATGGTAATAATACGTAGGTCATTGATCAATGAATGTATTGATAAATTAATGGTGTACAAATGATACACCAGTAGAACTTCTGTACTACTTCTACTGTAGAAGTCATGTTATTTGCTCACTGTCCTTGCTCTGTCGCCTGCCGTCGCCTAAAAAATAGGATCGAGGCGATTTTTAGCCAGGCGACAGAAATAGCTGCGCGACCGTCGCTTCAAAATCTCCTGCCGTGTGGGTTCTCTCATTCATAACAATGGAGGCGATACAATTCTGTCGGTCGGCTTGCAAAAAAAGTCGGTCGCCTGGCAAAAATCGCCCGCCGTGTGCGGAGCACTTAACACTCCCTAAATGTAGCACTGAACGGCACAGGAAGTCCTTCAACCCGACAGCCATCAGACTTTACAATGCATCAATGTAATGGACTTTTACTTTTAAAACAACACTGTTCAATATTACACTTACTGTAGACTTCTGTATATTTTTACTGTATATTTTTACTGTATATTTTATACTAGAATGTATATACATAACATATGAAATGTGAATCCCGGTCCGTAATTTGTTTTGTTATTCTTATTTGTGACTTTGTTCTGTCTAAATGTCTAAATGTTTACTGTGAGCGATTTGTAGTGTCAAATTTCCCTCTGGAAATAGTATTTCTATTCTATTCTATTCTATTCTATTCTATTATATTATATTATATTCTATTCTATTCTATTCTATACAGAAATAGATATAGTATCTACACATATGTAAAATGAGTATGTGCAGGTATGTACATATATATATATATACAGTGCACAATATGCACATGTACATCCACGTTCACACTCTCTCTCTCTCCCTCTCTCTCTCTGTCTACCTATTGTGTTCCTGTCACCATGCTGGGACGGCCCTGGGACAATAAATGAAGTCATTGCTTCATTCACACTGTCTGACTTTCAATTTCACATATTCACACATCAATCTGCCAGCTTCTACAGGAGAATTAAAACACAGGGAGAGGAGGTGGAGGAGGAGGAGGAGGAGGAGGTGGAGGAGGAGGAGGAGGAGGAACAGAGACTTGCAACAACTGCTTCCCCCCTTTACCACAAACTCAATCCACACCCTAAAACTGAATAAATGTACATGCCGTTATTCCAATGATCTGTAACAGTTAAGTCAATATAAACACAGACAACTGTGTCCCTAAGCTGGAAATCAGAGCCCAGAGGCTTGAATTTGTGACGTCATCGAGTGGCACTTCTTTGGAGTTGGTCCATTGGCAACAAATTACTGACTGACTTTGTGCGTTCACGGAATTACTTTTGAGCTATTAAATCAAAGTGAGTTTTATTCAAATGCAGGGTTTACAGCTCTGAATCAGAAAAGGTGGCCACATCCTACTGTCGTAGTGTACTGGGAGTTGTACCATCACTCGCCATCTGTAGAGCAGCTCCAGGATTTGTCTCTTGATGGCATCATCACTAGAGAGTTTTCTCTCTGAAATTCAGCGTAAAGGCCCCATGGAATCAAAATCGATTTTTGTAATTTCCTGGAAAACAAAAATAAAATTATGTTGATGAGTCACCCTGCACACGGGGGCTTATACACATTTTGCATCCAATGAAATGCTTTCTAGAATAACATTTACAGCACATTGTGACTGAGTTAGCACTCTGCCTCTTTAACTGAATTGAACAAATGTTCAATGTTAGTTTGCTAGCTAACATTACTAATGTTGCGTAATGTTGCTAACCTATGTTGATAGCTAATGGGTCGACCGTAATGCACATTCACCACTATTGGCTACTGTAAATGGCAATCAATATCCCTCCCTAGCTTTCTGTTTTTACAGGAAACACATAAATATGTGGAATCGAATAGCATTCTGCTAGTCGTTTCATGGGGCCTTTAATTGATTGATTGATTGATTGATTGAACATTTTATTAACAGATTGCAGAATGGGTACAATACAGTACAGCTCAATACACCCAATTGTTAAGCGGATGCAGACCAGAGAAATACTTTCGTCTTGTTTACATCAGGGTCCCCCATTTTCAATGCATCATAACATATATGACATACATGACATACAGATAGACAGTACTGCTACATCTATACATTTATGACATACCAGATTTACAAATACAGTACTGTTTGTGATACAAAAAGAGTTTTAAAAAAAGAGAGTATATACATTTGACGAAGAAACTGTACATTGGAGGAGGTGGGGGGGGGGGGGGGGGGGGGGTAGGCTGGGACCGACAGTGCGCAGGTTGGCGGTGGGGATGGAGAGGAGACCAGAGTCAGAGGACCACAGCCTCCGGGGTGGGATGGAAGGATGGAGGAGGTCTACCACTGATGTAACACATGTATTTGTGTATTTGTTGATCTATCCTTTTACAATCTTGTGGGGCCCAAATGTCCCTAAAGAAAGACAGAAATGTGGTAATTTGTGAGAACTGTTTCTGTTTCTGATCTGGGCTAGGGTCAAGGTTAGAATCAAAGTTAGGTTAAGGTTGAGATAAGAGTTGAGATATGGGTTAAGTTGAAGGCAAAGAATGTACAGTAGAACCTTATTTATCTGAACCTCAGAGATCCACACTGACCGTTCAATGAACCGGACAGTCTATATAATGAGACGGAGCACTGCTGTAGTTTTGAATGGAGAAATCTGTAACACTAAAGATAGATAGCATCAACTAAACTGCTACAAAACAAACAAAAGCTAAAGAAAAAGATTTTATGTTGAGTAACCTTATAATTTACTGCATTTTGGGGTGAGTTTTAAAGACGTTTTAAATTCATCACAATCTCTGCCAAAAGGGGAATCACACTGCGAGTGGTTGCCATGGTAACTAAGGACTGGCAGAAACCACAGGTGGCTCATGCATAGAAACAGGTCTACAGTAAGTGGAAAGAATACCTTGGTCTCTGTCACATTGTCCTTTTTGACCAGACTTAACATTTAGATTGTGTCAAATTAAACAATGATACGTATAACCGATTCTTAGATACGGACGACTCCCCATTAACCACCCGCATTTCACTGTATGCCCTGGTATGTATGTGACAAATAAACCTCTTGATTCTTGATTCTTGATATAGGGGTCAGGCCCTGTTAGTCTTGTTAGTGCTCGTCATCAAGATGGCAGCGGAGTGAACTGACCTCTTTTATACGGACAGAGGTTGGTATGAAGGAGGTTCTACTGTGGTCAGGGTTAAGTCAAGTCAAGTGTTCCTTTATTAATCCCCTTGGGGAAATTCAAGTGTCATATTTTGTTATCTGCATAACAGAAAGTGAGGGGAAACCTCCTATGTGAGGCACTAATACCTGGTCGGTATTGTTAACGCATAATATATTCCAAAAACAGTGTATTGTATAAGGGTATCCTTAAAAAGATAGCATTCAGCAAGAAAACACTTCTCTCTTTATCAAAAAAGTGCATTTTTCAGATAAGAGGTTTTGCCCTTCGGCCATCGTAGAACATTAAGTTATTAAGGTTAAGGAAATGGTTAGGGAATGAATCAGCTTAATGTCCTCAGATGCACTACACGACAAGTGTGTGTGTGTGTGTGTGTGTGTGTGTGTGTGTGTGTGTGTGTGTGTGTGTGTGTGTGTGTGTGTGTGTGTGTGTGTGTGTGTGTGTGTGTGTGTGTGCTATATCTCTGCTATAAGTTTATTATTTTTCAAGGGTAACGCCCAAAACCCGCAAACTCCTTTGTAAATAAGCAAGTGCATGTAATCGATCAATATTTACATTACATCTGTCTATTCCTGCCTATACCTGTACCTCCCCTCCCCATGCTGCTATGACACCTGGCACGGGAGGTAGAGCAGTCGTCTGGAGACTGGAGGTTCCGGGTTCGATTCCCGCTCCTCCAGGGTTGTGTGCCGAAGTGTCCTTGAGCAAGACACTTAAACCCTAATTGCTCCCGATGAGCAGGTTGGCACCTTGCATGGTTGCCTCCGCCGTCGGTGTGTGAATGTGTGAGTGAATGGGTAAAATGTGATGAACAAAATTGTAAAGCGTTATATAAATGCACCATTTACCATTAATTTACCATTTACATCAGATCTATCGGGGAACTTGCGGACAGTGTCCCAGTGACCATCCAGGCTCTTATCAAAGTCTTCTATAAAAGTCAGGCTGCCCATCCCATGTTTAACAAGTCCAGGTATTCCTCCAGCCTAGAGAAACAGGCTGGTTTGGGCTCCGTCCAGCTGTTGTAATGCCAAGCATCTGCCAAGTTGTATTACTGAACGTGCTTCTTCCAGCTGAAAGCATGGGATTACACCGAACAGGACAAGATGGAGGAGAAAGCCCCTTTGTGCTAACTCTTTACAGCTGCTTCACAATAGAGCATGGAAACCTGATAATAATGTTATCCAACAGAGGTGGTGGTTTTGGACGGGCAGAATACCACAATTATGCCATGGATATCTTCTTATTTCGAGATATGATGGTGTGTTCTCAAGCCCCTCGCAGCTGTCTTACATACTGTAGAGTTGGGTTTATAGGTCCAGGTCACTGCAAGGATACTTTGGATCAAAGATAATACTGAAACACATGGGACTCTGAGGGCCCTCCTGGTGTCGCGGGTGGGGGTCTAGGGGTATCTGTGTGGGGGGTGTCTATACCTGCGGGAGCCAAAGAGGAGGACGTGTCCCGGGATGGTCTGGAAGAGGACCTAAAGGCATACCTCTGCTGATGGAAAAGGCAAGTAAATATCAGCTGATAATGATATGTGAAGTACCGTCGCTGTACTGCACCATGCTGTCCCTGTTGTGTGTTTAGACGGAGTGGAGTCCAGGAGGTCCTGACGGGAGCGGAGAGAGCCATCTTGGGAGGATGGTGATTTTGTGCAGACGACAGCTACAGCAGGCGAGTGCAGGACCACCAGGGGGGGGTAGCGTATGTAAACATTATACAGGCTACACATGTGTGCCCTCTTCTTCTTACGCAGCTGGGGAGCGTCGTTGGAGGGAGCGTGAGGTGATTGGCTGGCTGGCGTGACGGGGGCGGTGCCCGGAAGTGCTGGCGCTACTGAAAGGAAAATCAAAGACGAACAATGGCAGAACGAAAACGGGAGTCGAGAGGACGCTAGCAGAGGACGCAGGGCTGCGAGGATACACGGCTATTTTTGTGTTTTACCTTTCCTCCAGTGGAACCAGTTCATAGCGGCGACTGCGGTGTTTCCTCCAGAGTGGAAACGAGTGGAGCTTCAGACCGGAGGGACATTATCGCCACACCGGGCGCCGTGAGTAAAGAACACAAGACAGTGGAATACGTGCCTAAACAAACGAACTATTTTCCCGAGTGGTAAATGAAGACATAGACGAACGGTGACTGCATTTGAATTAGGAATATTATTAGTGGCGTGAAGCTGAAGATTATCGGAACGGCATACAGTAAAGCCAGTAATACTGTCGAAGACTGGAACCTAGTATTGTGGATTCTCCATCCTCTGTGAACTACCTATTTCTCTCTATTTTCTAAATCATATGGAGGATATCTAATCAATTGTGCATTGTGACGAACCCGTGAACGGGGGGGGGGAACCTTGCTCTTACTGACTGTGCCTTTCATTACAGGCGGAAGGACATTATTGCACGCCTGGTGCTTGGAGGGCCTAAAACACCCCAGTACAGACCGAACAGTTTTTAGCCCGAAGCCGAGAGGGGCTACGGGAGCGGAAGGAGGTGACATTCTTCCGGCCCTCAGCTTCGGGCCCCGGTTATTAATAACCTTTCTTTTTGTTTTGTTTGTAACTCAGCGCTTCCACTGCCCCAGACCTAGGTTAGGATATGGGAGGAATATTCTAGGCCTGGTCATAACCCCTAGTGGTGAACAACACCCACTATCCTATTCAAACCCACTTAATTTACCGTGTGTTCAAGTTCAAGTTCAAGTTCAAGTTCAAGTTCTTTAATAGTTGTCATACAGAAGTACAGAATACCTGTGAACACTTAGTGTGTATTTATCTACCTATATTCTCCCTAAAGCATTTGCCGTGGCTCCCCGAGGGATAGTGTGATATCGATGCTTATTTCAGGATGTTTTGCAGTGAACCGTGTGGTATAGTGTGATTCTAAGTTGACGTTTGATAAGTCATAGACCCGTGTGAGCAGGGTAGACTCTTTTTGCCTTCACGTGTGTAGTGTCTCAGGGGTGGGGATAGGTGACGTGGGTGGGAGTAACAGTCTGGGGGTGGGTTTACGGGGCATGGAGCACTTCCTCTTTTTAGACTACCCTAGGCTTAAGAGGCGGGGGTCTTTTAAATAGGCTAACCGACCAGTTATTTATATCAACATATAGCCTTGTATTAAACTATCTATTTGTATGCAATAAAAGCTTTCTTACTGTTTCTCGACACATTCTCCCGTGTCTGTTTGTGGTCCTGGGGAAATTCATGGTGGTAGGTCGGCTGGCCCCTGTGGGAAGAGTATCCGTGCATGTGCACACCTTAGCCTTAGACCTGGATGCTTCCCGTGGGGGTCAGGTGACACTGGATCTGGGTTTAATTACATTTTTGTATGCAATTCTGGGTTTTTTGTTATTCCAGAGGAAGATTTGATGTATCTGAACCAGTTTTGGGGACATTAAATACATGCAATGATATACTGTAAGTTATCCTTGGTAAACAAGTTATTTTTAATAGTTCTGCTTTACCCATCTATCGATGTCATCCTTGATCGTCTGGAGGATGCCTGGGCCATTAAGGCTAAATATCTTAGTATTAAATAGGAGATATGATATTGATTCCTAAATACTTGTTCCAATTGATCTTGTATCCAGAAAAACTCCCAAATAAATGAACTAAATGAATAAGTGCCGGCATAGAGGAGCATGATATCGTCGGTTCTAGGGCGACAATAAAGAGTAGGGGGCTGACCGGGCAACACCTCAGTGTAGAGGGGACTGTTACGCACATTTGTGTCTCTTTGTGCTTTGATCTGTGTTTACTTGCCTCTCCAGACAATTTTGTGGAAAGTTCACTAAGGTTAATGTTACATTCCGCGGACTCAGATGGTGCTGTGTAATTGTGGGGTATGAGCAGTTTCATTCCCACAATGATATTAGCAACACAAAGTGAGATCCAGTGAACACATTAGACTCTAATCAGGTGCTCACATGCACACTGCAAGTCCTGCTCTCAAGGACCATTAGACAAACTCTGACAACAGTGGCAAGCTCACAACATGTCCTGATTCACCATACACACAACATGTCCTGATTCACTATACACACAACATGTCCTGATACCATACACAACATGTCCTGATTCACCATACACACAACATGTCCTGATTCACTATACACACAACATGTCCTGATACCATACACACAACATGTCCTAATTCACCATACACACAACATGTCCTGATTCACTATACACACAACATGTCCTTCAGATCTAATTGTATTGCCTAAATGTATGTATTTCTACTATTACCCTGCCCGTACCATATCTTGGTATCAAAGATGCAAGAAGGCTTATGATATCTGTGAGAATAATTGTATTATTAGCATGTAGTGAACATAACAGAGAATTTATTTGTTTTGAGAATTTCTTGTTCACCCGTTGGAATGAATTACGGCGGTCGGCCATTTTGCCAAATTATTACTGATAGAAACATTAAAAAACATGTGTCATTTTCCGTGGGATTGTTATCAACTTTGGACCTGTACTAGATAAAGACTCCAGGCTATGGAACCGTTGTGTTTTCCAGCGCATACCAACTCAAAAACAGGCATCTGTTTGCAAGTAAACAACTTTTATTTCATTGTGTTCAAACCTCTGTAACTCTATTACATTAGCACTCAGAGTTATTCTTCCTGTTGTGGAATGTTTCCCTTCAAAAGAGACCAGACTCATGCATGTGCTATAAGTGGTTCAAGAATAAATCGCAAGTTACTTTGGGTATGCAATCGTCAGGCGTTTTATGCAAAACTAGCCCCATTCTTGCCCGATGGATAAGAGGTTAATAACACACAGAACTCTATAACAACATGTAAGTGGCACATTGTCAGACTCAAACTATTTAGCCTGTTGTGTTTACAAAAATGTCAAATGGAAAAACGCAGCAAGAGCCATTGGTTGCCATGGTTTTAGGAGGGAAAACCCCTTTGCTTTTCTGCACTTGGAGAGACAGCAGTGGATATTGTATGATACTATACTGATGACAACCGTACCCACCCCCATTGTGTCTTACGCTTTCTCCAATCAATCTCTACTACAATTCTGTTTTCTTTTTTTCAAGCAAATCTTCCGATTTTATTCACAGAATCTCCAATTGACACACAGTTCTGCCAAATAACACGCCATATAAACCACATTGCCATGAAAACCTTAATTGGCAAACATCCTTTTTCCTGATTGGGAAGTCTGTTTTGGGGACTTGAACCTTTCATGTCTTTCTCAGCTAGATGTTTGAAGAAGATCAAGGACCTGTTTGGGTACAGATTGACACTGGTCAAGTTACTGTATGAGGAAGCGGTTTCGCATTGAGACTCATTTAATTAAAAAGTTATAAGCTTCAAGAGAGCACCATGCCTTTATGTGTAGGTTAATGGCCCCCGGTCACATCCACACAAAGAGTCTTCATTGTCCCTTGATCAGTTGATAGATAAATAAATAAATAAAACAATGGCTGGCCGTTCCAAGTCCAGATATTCGTCCTGCCAATAATCCTTAGAGCAGCCGGCTTGCTTCAAGTTTAAAATTATTTGTGTTTTGGTAGATAAGCAACCCAATGTTCAGAGCTGGTTAACAGAGACTCCTACAATATTGGGTGTTTGACCCAACAGACATGCTTATGGGACATACAGGGAAATTGACACCAAAAAAACTCTGACATTAGGGATCAGGGCTGGACTGGGACCAAAAATCGGCCCTGGCATTTTTGGCCCAGACCAGCCCAGACTGGCCCACCATAATTGGTCGGAAACCACCCACCAGTACACCATCCTTGTGGTCCCCTTAAATATGCGTACCTACTGTACTATTCCCCCAAACCACTACAAAGATGGGTAGTAAGTGCCGTGGACAAGTGTACCAGTGCAAGTGGACCAGTGTACTCACTCACTCTTAGCTGAATCTTGTTTTGGGTGGTGATACACCTGCATCATAGCAGGCTCAGGATGGGCAAAGTAGTCTATAGCCTGTTCATCCATGTCTCTCTCCTCCACAACCTGGCTTGACTAGTTGTTTATTCAATGAATGCATGGAGCTGTTCCATCTTATTTAATTTGATACTAACTACTCAGTTCATACAGATTTCAAGTATTCAAATATCAATGATGAATATTGCATAAGGTTTACACAGTTAATAGATCACCTTTTTGTTTTATATTCATGTTCAGAGAGGAGTAATAGTTAGATCTTTGTATGTGATTTATATGGCAATTAAATCAATGGTGTGCTTGTTTGTTTGGGGAGTTTGACCTACAGTTAATGTGCCTACCACGTGAAGGTGCATGCTAAATGGACAGCACAAAAACAATTTGTGTCGGTGGAGACTAGAGCTACCACAGATAGTAATAAGTTATAAGAGTGTTACGTTCTGGACACCGACCTCGGTCGGTGACCACCCACATTCCTGGCATATGTCACTGGGCTTGTCACCTGTCATTTCCCCGTCAATTAGTGCTGTCACTTAGGGGTGGTTCCTGATTGGCTGTCACGGGGGTGTGTGTGGAATGTTGGTATTTGGTGTCTATGTAACATACCTCTCTTCTGCTTGTCCATTGTCAGGTCTTCACTAATTGCGTTCGGGGATAACGCGGACGGTTCTACTCTGGACCTCCAATAAGCTCCCATTTACCTTATTTTCCACTTGTGCTATTAGCACTTGTTCTCTCGTAGAATTTACTCTGTGTTCTTACTATTAAAGTCGAACCTGTTCAAGAGTAAACACTCTCTGTCTCTGTGATTGCCTTCACCCATTGGAATTCACCTACCTGCATTCTGACAGAAGACCTGACCATCAGAATTCCATGGAGGCCATCATGGAGATGCTCCGGACGCAGGGAGCAGCCCAGACACGGATGGAGGAACATCAGCAGCTGGTCAGCGCCGAGTTAATCCGACTCAATGGGGTCGTCGGATCATCCCAAGCGGTGGCGCAGTCGGCGTTGGCCACAGCCCGACAAGCCCAAGAAGGAGTGGCTGGTGTTCAGTCGGCGGCGGGAGAAGCAGCGCTCCACGCAGAGGAGAGTCGGGGGGTGTTCGGGGTCCAGGAGCGGTCCCGCGAACCACATCTGCAGGCGCCCGCTCGCTATGACGGATCACCGGATGGTTGTCGGGAATTCATCACCCAGTGTCTACTCGTTTTCCGGCTGCAACCACGATCATTTCCATCGGAGACAGCGCAGGTAGCGTATATTATCACACTGCTCACCGGTCAAGCTCTCTCCTGGGCTACGGCGGAATTAGAGGCAGGGGCGATAATCTGCGACAGTCTGAACGCCTTTACCCGGGAATTGAGAAGAGTATTCAATACTTCCCGGGTACTCTCGATCTTCGAGGCTGGTGGTCGTCTTCTCGACTGCCGGCAGGGCCTCCGCACGGTCGCAGCTTATGCTATCAATTTTCGGATCTTGGCTCGGGAGACAGCTTGGGCGGAGAACGTCTGCGTGGTTCTGTTCGTCAGGGGACTCTCAGCGCGGATGCGAGATGCGCTCTCCGCGCGTGAGATCCCCGAGCAGCTGGAAGTGCTGATCAACACCACCATCAAGATGGACAATCGGCACCGGGAGAGGGAGAAGGAGCATGTCAACAACACCCAGTCCCAGGTATGTTTTCCTTCTTCTCCTGGTGTTGATAATTCCATGCATTACACGAGTGGGCCACTGGGTGATGAATCCATGCAGCTTGGAGCGCTGTCGCTCTCGGACGACGAGAGGCAGCGCTTCATCAAAGAGCGACGCTGCTTCCGGTGCGGCCGCACCGGTCACCGCTTCGGCAGCTGTCGGGTCCAGGCTGTATCGGCTCGGCGCCAATCAGGGATGGAAGGTGCGCCGTCGGGCTTCGAAAAGGCGCCAGCAGGTGGGCTCATTCCTGCCAAAACCACGGATTCTCATAAATTTTTTGAGGTGGCGATCAACTGTGGGGGTGACATTAGGGGAACTAAGGCTCTCATTGACTCAGGGGCGGCGGGCAATTTTATTCACGTGGGATTGGTGAAGGAGTGGGGAACCCCAGTGGAGGATTTAGGGGTTCCCTTACCAGTTTATGCCCTGGACGGTCGGCCTCTGGGCAGTGGGAGCGTCACCCAGCGCACAGTTCCCTTACTCATCCGGGTGGAGGGTGGGGAGTGGGAATGGGTTACTTTTTTTGTCATCTTTTCCCCCTATTCTGTCATGGTGTTGGGTCATCCCTGGTTGTCGTCATGTGTTCGTGTCATTAATTGGAGCACGGGCGAACTCTCAACGGCGGCCGACGTCAAGTCGATCGTCAGCGGGAGTTTGCCCAAACCCTTGTCTCCCCCCCCTCTTCTCTTTTGTCTCCTCCCTCTTTCTCCAGGATGGTGGGGAGCGTGGCAGATTCTGATCTACCCACTAATCCCGATTTAATAGGGGTGCCTGAGATCTATTGGGACCTGGCGGACGTTTTTAGCAAGACGCGTGCTAAAGCACTTCCGCCTCATAGATCATACGACTGTCCCATTAATCTTCTACCCGGTACCTCCCCGCCTCGCGGGCGAATGTTCTCTCTCTCACGCCCCGAAACCTTGGCCATGAACACCTACATAGAGGAGGCATTGCTTGCGGGGCACATACGCCCTTCCACTTCCCCTGCCGGCGCTGGCTTCTTCTTTGTTGATAAAAAGGATGGGGATCAGCGCCCATGCATTGATTATAGGGGATTGAATGACGTTTCCATCAAGAACCGATATCCTTTACCCCTCATGGACACGGCCTTTGAGTGCTTACAGGGGGCACAGGTCTTTTCTAAACTTGACTTACGTAATGCATACAACCTGGTCAGGATTAGAGAGGGAGACGAGTGGAAGACTGCATTTAACACACCCAATGGGCACTATGAGTATTTGGTCATGCCCTTTGGTTTGGCTAATGCTCCGGCAGTCTTCCAAGCCCTGGTTAACGACGTGCTGCGAGACTTGATTGGGGTGTCGGTGTTTGTCTACTTAGATGATATCCTGATTTTTTCTCGCGATATGGTGCAACACCAAATGCACGTTCGGGAGGTGCTAGACCGTCTCCTCAAGCATCAACTATTCGTTAAGGCTGAGAAGTGTGTGTTTCACACGGACACCGTGTCCTTCCTGGGCTTTGTGTTGACGAAGGGCGATCTGCGCATGGATCCAGCCAAGGTGAGTGCAGTTTTGGACTGGCCACGGCCTTCGTCGCTCAAGGGGTTACAACGTTTTTTGGGCTTTGCAAATTTTTACAGGCGCTTTATTCGCAATTTTAGCGCCTTAGCCAATCCCTTAACAGCTCTCACTAAGGCCTCTCTCCCTGGCTTTGAATGGTCGCCTAGGGCTGAGTCGGCCTTCTGCGATCTTAAACGCCGTTTTACATCCGCTCCTGTATTGATCAGCCATGACGCGGAGGTTCCGTTCATTGTGGAGGTGGATGCCTCTGACGTCGCGGTGGGGGGGGTGCTCTCTCAGAGATGCTTAAAGGATGGGAAAGTGCACCCGTGTGCTTTTTTTTCTCGCCGTCTGTCACCAGCCGAGCGTAATTACGACGTGGGTAATCGGGAGTTATTGGCGATCAAATTGGCACTGGAGGAGTGGAGACATTGGTTAGAGGGGGCGGCACATCCTTTCATTATTTGGACTGATCATAAGAACTTGGCTTACATCCAAGGGGCTAAACGCCTTAACGCTCGCCAGGCCAGGTGGACGTTGTTCTTCACACGATTTCGATATACCATCTCCTATAGACCCGGCTCCAAGAATATCAAACCTGACGCGTTGTCGCGCCAGTTTGATCTTCCTGGTCGGGAGGAGCAGCCCCATCCCATTATTCCACCGGCCTTGATTTTGGCACCCGTGTCTTGGGGCATAGAGAAGGTGGTAAGGTCGGCGCTAACGCGGGAGCCCGATCCTGGTGGGGGTCCTCCGGGACGGTCGTATGTTCCCAAGGTGGCGCGCTCACGCTTGCTACAGTGGGCACATGCGTCATCCCTCACCAGCCACCCAGGGGCAACCAGGACCCTGGAATTTATCCGTAGGAGGTTCTGGTGGCCGACAGTGGAGGGGGATACGCGTTCCTTTGTGGCGGCCTGTCCGGTGTGCGCACGTAGTAAGACCTCTCGACGGGCACCGGCGGGAACACGTATCCCCCTAAACGACCCTGGTCACACATATCTCTGGACTTTATTTCTGGTCTTCCCCTTTCGGACGGATTCACCACCATCTTGGTGGTGGTGGATCGGTTCTCTAAGGCGGCTCACTTTGTCCCTCTCCCCAAGCTTCCTTCGGCCCGGGAGACTGCTGATTTAATTATACAGCATGTCTTTCGGGTCCACGGGCTGCCAGTAGATATCGTGTCGGACCGGGGTCCTCAGTTCGCCTCCAGGTTCTGGAAGGCGTTTGCCGCCGGCCTCGGCGCCTCTGTCAGTCTGTCGTCTTAAAGTGATTCATCGGGTTAATCCAGTGGCTTACAAGCTACGACTTCCGAGCTCTATGAGGGTTCATCCGACGTTTCATGTGTCCCTGTTGAAGCCATTCCTCTCATCGCCCTTGGCCCCGCCACTGCCTGTGGTTCCTCCGCCCCGGTTTATTGGCGGTCAACCCATTTACACGGTGCGGAGGATACTGGGTTGTAGGCGGAGGGGTAGGGGGTTTCAGTTCTTGGTGGATTGGGAGGGGTACGGGATAGAAGAGCGTTCTTGGGTGCCTCAAAGGGATATTTTAGATCCCAGCCTGATCGTTGATTTCCGGCGGCTGAATCCCGAGGCTCCTAGGTGAACGTCTGGTGCCGTTCGTCGGGGGAGGGTACTGTTACGTTCTGGACACCGACCTCGGTCGGTGACCACCCACATTCCTGGCATATGTCACTGGGCTTGTCACCTGTCATTTCCCCGTCAATTAGTGCTGTCACTTAGGGGTGGTTCCTGATTGGCTGTCACGGGGGTGTGTGTGGAATGTTAGTATTTGGTGTCTATGTAACATACCTCTCTTCTGCTTGTCCATTGTCAGGTCTTCACTAATTGCGTTCGGGGATAACGCGGACGGTTCTACTCTGGACCTCCAATAAGCTCCCATTTACCTTATTTTCCACTTGTGCTATTAGCACTTGTTCTCTCTTAGAATTTACTCTGTGTTCTTACTATTAAAGTCGAACCTGTTCAAGAGTAAACACTCTCTGTCTCTGTGATTGCCTTCACCCATTGGAATTCACCTACCTGCATTCTGACATAAGAGTATGTAATCCATACCATATATATCCTAATAGTTACCTTATTACCATACTTGGCTGAAAATAAACATTGCTGCTTGTTGTGAATGTGTTTTTCCCTGTAGGCTAATACATACGTAGGCATACATTTTTGCAGTTGAGCAAAAATTTGCAGTTGAGTAGGCTGTGTTTTTATGTTTTTATGTCTTCCATCGAGGACCACCTTGGAAATAAGTGTTTTAATTAACCTGTTCCACCCGTGGAATATTTTCACCTAAAATATATACCTAGGTAAATGGAATATTGCTCCACTTCTACAAGGTCCATTTGCATATTCTTATAGAAATAGAAATATTGTGTCTATTACTAGGCTTGCTTAAATATGAAGAATATGAATTATGATTTTTCTTTGAATCTTTGACAGTGAATAACACCATGATAATAATGACCAAACTTAATTAATTAAGGGAAATTAATAAAGGGAAGATGATTAAACAGACGGTTCTGTAGATACAGTACTGAATTCTCCCATCCGGACCAATGCAATTTGAAATATTATTATAGAATATAGAATATGATGCTTATAAATTACCTTATTATAGCCAATTCGCACATTTATATATATATACATATATTATCTTTCAAATGCCCAAGTTCAATTTGGATTTAGTATCACCAGGCGTGCATAAGAACAGATAATGATATATACTGTCATTTACTGTACCTTTTTATTTTCACCACAGTGCAACCATTTTGAAACTAATTTCAGATCTAATATTTGCTACATGCTAACAATAGGGAGGAGAAACTAACTGTGTTTCAATATTTGTCAAAAACTTTACCTTTTGTGGCTTATTATCCCGAATAATAACAGTTATTGAAATAATTCTAAGTTGACGTTTGATAAGTCATAGACCCGTGTGAGCAGGGTAGACTCTTTTTGCCTTCACGTGTGTAGTGTCTCAGGGGTGGGGATAGGTGACGTGGGTGGGAGTAACAGTCTGGGGGTGGGTTTACGGGGCATGGAGCACTTCCTCTTTTTAGACTACCCTAGGCTTAAGAGGCGGGGGTCTTTTAAATAGGCTAACCGACCAGTTATTTATATCAACATATAGCCTTGTATTAAACTATCTATTTTTATGCAATAAAAGCTTTCTTACTGTTTCTCGACACATTCTCCCGTGTCTGTTTGTGGTCCTGGGGAAATTCATGGTGGTAGGTCGGCTGGCCCCTGTGGGAAGAGTATCCGTGCATGTGCACACCTTAGCCTTAGACCTGGATGCTTCCCGTGGGGGTCAGGTGACACTGGATCTGGGTTTAATTACATTTTTGTATGCAATTCTGGGTTTTTTGTTATTCCAGAGGAAGATTTGATGTATCTGAACCAGTTTTGGGGACATTAAATACATGCAATGATATACTGTAAGTTATCCTTGGTAAACAAGTTATTTTTAATAGTTCTGCTTTACCCATCTATCGATGTCATCCTTGATCGTCTGGAGGATGCCTGGGCCATTAAGGCTAAATATCTTAGTATTAAATAGGAGATATGATATTGATTCCTAAATACTTGTTCCAATTGATCTTGTATCCAGAAAAACTCCCAAATAAATGAACTAAATGAATAAGTGCCGGCATAGAGGAGCATGATATCGTCGGTTCTAGGGCGACAATAAAGAGTAGGGGGCTGACCGGGCAACACCTCAGTGTAGAGGGGACTGTTACGCACATTTGTGTCTCTTTGTGCTTTGATCTGTGTTTACTTGCCTCTCCAGACAATTTTGTGGAAAGTTCACTAAGGTTAATGTTACATTCCGCGGACTCAGATGGTGCTGTGTAATTGTGGGGTATGAGCAGTTTCATTCCCACCGTGATATTAGCAACACAAAGTGAGATCCAGTGAACACATTAGACTCTAATCAGGTGCTCACATGCACACTGCAAGTCCTGCTCTCAAGGACCATTAGACAAACTCTGACAACAGTGGCAAGCTCACAACATGTCCTGATTCACCATACACACAACATGTCCTGATTCACTATACACACAACATGTCCTGATACCATACACAACATGTCCTGATTCACCATACACACAACATGTCCTGATTCACTATACACACAACATGTCCTGATACCATACACACAACATGTCCTAATTCACCATACACACAACATGTCCTGATTCACTATACACACAACATGTCCTTCAGATCTAATTGTATTGCCTAAATGTATGTATTTCTACTATTACCCTGCCCGTACCATATCTTGGTATCAAAGATGCAAGAAGGCTTATGATATCTGTGAGAATAATTGTATTATTAGCATGTAGTGAACATAACAGAGAATTTATTTGTTTTGAGAATTTCTTGTTCACCCGTTGGAATGAATTACGGCGGTCGGCCATTTTGCCAAATTATTACTGATAGAAACATTAAAAAACATGTGTCATTTTCCGTGGGATTGTTATCAACTTTGGACCTGTACTAGATAAAGACTCCAGGCTATGGAACCGTTGTGTTTTCCAGCGCATACCAACTCAAAAACAGGCATCTGTTTGCAAGTAAACAACTTTTATTTCATTGTGTTCAAACCTCTGTAACTCTATTACATTAGCACTCAGAGTTATTCTTCCTGTTGTGGAATGTTTCCCTTCAAAAGAGACCAGACTCATGCATGTGCTATAAGTGGTTCAAGAATAAATCGCAAGTTACTTTGGGTATGCAATCGTCAGGCGTTTTATGCAAAACTAGCCCCATTCTTGCCCGATGGATAAGAGGTTAATAACACACAGAACTCTATAACAACATGTAAGTGGCACATTGTCAGACTCAAACTATTTAGCCTGTTGTGTTTACAAAAATGTCAAATGGAAAAACGCAGCAAGAGCCATTGGTTGCCATGGTTTTAGGAGGGAAAACCCCTTTGCTTTTCTGCACTTGGAGAGACAGCAGTGGATATTGTATGATACTATACTGATGACAACCGTACCCACCCCCATTGTGTCTTACGCTTTCTCCAATCAATCTCTACTACAATTCTGTTTTCTTTTTTTCAAGCAAATCTTCCGATTTTATTCACAGAATCTCCAATTGACACACAGTTCTGCCAAATAACACGCCATATAAACCACATTGCCATGAAAACCTTAATTGGCAAACATCCTTTTTCCTGATTGGGAAGTCTGTTTTGGGGACTTGAACCTTTCATGTCTTTCTCAGCTAGATGTTTGAAGAAGATCAAGGACCTGTTTGGGTACAGATTGACACTGGTCAAGTTACTGTATGAGGAAGCGGTTTCGCATTGAGACTCATTTAATTAAAAAGTTATAAGCTTCAAGAGAGCACCATGCCTTTATGTGTAGGTTAATGGCCCCCGGTCACATCCACACAAAGAGTCTTCATTGTCCCTTGATCAGTTGATAGATAAATAAATAAATAAAACAATGGCTGGCCGTTCCAAGTCCAGATATTCGTCCTGCCAATAATCCTTAGAGCAGCCGGCTTGCTTCAAGTTTAAAATTATTTGTGTTTTGGTAGATAAGCAACCCAATGTTCAGAGCTGGTTAACAGAGACTCCTACAATATTGGGTGTTTGACCCAACAGACATGCTTATGGGACATACAGGGAAATTGACACCAAAAAAACTCTGACATTAGGGATCAGGGCTGGACTGGGACCAAAAATCGGCCCTGGCATTTTTGGCCCAGACCAGCCCAGACTGGCCCACCATAATTGGTCGGAAACCACCCACCAGTACACCATCCTTGTGGTCCCCTTAAATATGCGTACCTACTGTACTATTCCCCCAAACCACTACAAAGATGGGTAGTAAGTGCCGTGGACAAGTGTACCAGTGCAAGTGGACCAGTGTACTCACTCACTCTTAGCTGAATCTTGTTTTGGGTGGTGATACACCTGCATCATAGCAGGCTCAGGATGGGCAAAGTAGTCTATAGCCTGTTCATCCATGTCTCTCTCCTCCACAACCTGGCTTGACTAGTTGTTTATTCAATGAATGCATGGAGCTGTTCCATCTTATTTAATTTGATACTAACTACTCAGTTCATACAGATTTCAAGTATTCAAATATCAATGATGAATATTGCATAAGGTTTACACAGTTAATAGATCACCTTTTTGTTTTATATTCATGTTCAGAGAGGAGTAATAGTTAGATCTTTGTATGTGATTTATATGGCAATTAAATCAATGGTGTGCTTGTTTGTTTGGGGAGTTTGACCTACAGTTAATGTGCCTACCACGTGAAGGTGCATGCTAAATGGACAGCACAAAAACAATTTGTGTCGGTGGAGACTAGAGCTACCACAGATAGTAATAAGTTATAAGAGTGTTACGTTCTGGACACCGACCTCGGTCGGTGACCACCCACATTCCTGGCATATGTCACTGGGCTTGTCACCTGTCATTTCCCCGTCAATTAGTGCTGTCACTTAGGGGTGGTTCCTGATTGGCTGTCACGGGGGTGTGTGTGGAATGTTGGTATTTGGTGTCTATGTAACATACCTCTCTTCTGCTTGTCCATTGTCAGGTCTTCACTAATTGCGTTCGGGGATAACGCGGACGGTTCTACTCTGGACCTCCAATAAGCTCCCATTTACCTTATTTTCCACTTGTGCTATTAGCACTTGTTCTCTCGTAGAATTTACTCTGTGTTCTTACTATTAAAGTCGAACCTGTTCAAGAGTAAACACTCTCTGTCTCTGTGATTGCCTTCACCCATTGGAATTCACCTACCTGCATTCTGACAGAAGACCTGACCATCAGAATTCCATGGAGGCCATCATGGAGATGCTCCGGACGCAGGGAGCAGCCCAGACACGGATGGAGGAACATCAGCAGCTGGTCAGCGCCGAGTTAATCCGACTCAATGGGGTCGTCGGATCATCCCAAGCGGTGGCGCAGTCGGCGTTGGCCACAGCCCGACAAGCCCAAGAAGGAGTGGCTGGTGTTCAGTCGGCGGCGGGAGAAGCAGCGCTCCACGCAGAGGAGAGTCGGGGGGTGTTCGGGGTCCAGGAGCGGTCCCGCGAACCACATCTGCAGGCGCCCGCTCGCTATGACGGATCACCGGATGGTTGTCGGGAATTCATCACCCAGTGTCTACTCGTTTTCCGGCTGCAACCACGATCATTTCCATCGGAGACAGCGCAGGTAGCGTATATAATCACACTGCTCACCGGTCAAGCTCTCTCCTGGGCTACGGCGGAATTAGAGGCAGGGGCGATAATCTGCGACAGTCTGAACGCCTTTACCCGGGAATTGAGAAGAGTATTCAATACTTCCCGGGTACTCTCGATCTTCGAGGCTGGTGGTCGTCTTCTCGACTGCCGGCAGGGCCTCCGCACGGTCGCAGCTTATGCTATCAATTTTCGGATCTTGGCTCGGGAGACAGCTTGGGCGGAGAACGTCTGCGTGGTTCTGTTCGTCAGGGGACTCTCAGCGCGGATGCGAGATGCGCTCTCCGCGCGTGAGATCCCCGAGCAGCTGGAAGTGCTGATCAACACCACCATCAAGATGGACAATCGGCACCGGGAGAGGGAGAAGGAGCATGTCAACAACACCCAGTCCCAGGTATGTTTTCCTTCTTCTCCTGGTGTTGATAATTCCATGCATTACACGAGTGGGCCACTGGGTGATGAATCCATGCAGCTTGGAGCGCTGTCGCTCTCGGACGACGAGAGGCAGCGCTTCATCAAAGAGCGACGCTGCTTCCGGTGCGGCCGCACCGGTCACCGCTTCGGCAGCTGTCGGGTCCAGGCTGTATCGGCTCGGCGCCAATCAGGGATGGAAGGTGCGCCGTCGGGCTTCGAAAAGGCGCCAGCAGGTGGGCTCATTCCTGCCAAAACCACGGATTCTCATAAATTTTTTGAGGTGGCGATCAACTGTGGGGGTGACATTAGGGGAACTAAGGCTCTCATTGACTCAGGGGCGGCGGGCAATTTTATTCACGTGGGATTGGTGAAGGAGTGGGGAACCCCAGTGGAGGATTTAGGGGTTCCCTTACCAGTTTATGCCCTGGACGGTCGGCCTCTGGGCAGTGGGAGCGTCACCCAGCGCACAGTTCCCTTACTCATCCGGGTGGAGGGTGGGGAGTGGGAATGGGTTACTTTTTTTGTCATCTTTTCCCCCTATTCTGTCATGGTGTTGGGTCATCCCTGGTTATCGTCATGTGTTCGTGTCATTAATTGGAGCACGGGCGAACTCTCAACGGCGGCCGACGTCAAGTCGATCGTCAGCGGGAGTTTGCCCAAACCCTTGTCTCCCCCCCCTCTTCTCTTTTGTCTCCTCCCTCTTTCTCCAGGATGGTGGGGAGCGTGGCAGATTCTGATCTACCCACTAATCCCGATTTAATAGGGGTGCCTGAGATCTATTGGGACCTGGCGGACGTTTTTAGCAAGACGCGTGCTAAAGCACTTCCGCCTCATAGATCATACGACTGTCCCATTAATCTTCTACCCGGTACCTCCCCGCCTCGCGGGCGAATGTTCTCTCTCTCACGCCCCGAAACCTTGGCCATGAACACCTACATAGAGGAGGCATTGCTTGCGGGGCACATACGCCCTTCCACTTCCCCTGCCGGCGCTGGCTTCTTCTTTGTTGATAAAAAGGATGGGGATCAGCGCCCATGCATTGATTATAGGGGATTGAATGACGTTTCCATCAAGAACCGATATCCTTTACCCCTCATGGACACGGCCTTTGAGTGCTTACAGGGGGCACAGGTCTTTTCTAAACTTGACTTACGTAATGCATACAACCTGGTCAGGATTAGAGAGGGAGACGAGTGGAAGACTGCATTTAACACACCCAATGGGCACTATGAGTATTTGGTCATGCCCTTTGGTTTGGCTAATGCTCCGGCAGTCTTCCAAGCCCTGGTTAACGACGTGCTGCGAGACTTGATTGGGGTGTCGGTGTTTGTCTACTTAGATGATATCCTGATTTTTTCTCGCGATATGGTGCAACACCAAATGCACGTTCGGGAGGTGCTAGACCGTCTCCTCAAGCATCAACTATTCGTTAAGGCTGAGAAGTGTGTGTTTCACACGGACACCGTGTCCTTCCTGGGCTTTGTGTTGACGAAGGGCGATCTGCGCATGGATCCAGCCAAGGTGAGTGCAGTTTTGGACTGGCCACGGCCTTCGTCGCTCAAGGGGTTACAACGTTTTTTGGGCTTTGCAAATTTTTACAGGCGCTTTATTCGCAATTTTAGCGCCTTAGCCAATCCCTTAACAGCTCTCACTAAGGCCTCTCTCCCTGGCTTTGAATGGTCGCCTAGGGCTGAGTCGGCCTTCTGCGATCTTAAACGCCGTTTTACATCCGCTCCTGTATTGATCAGCCATGACGCGGAGGTTCCGTTCATTGTGGAGGTGGATGCCTCTGACGTCGCGGTGGGGGGGGTGCTCTCTCAGAGATGCTTAAAGGATGGGAAAGTGCACCCGTGTGCTTTTTTTTCTCGCCGTCTGTCACCAGCCGAGCGTAATTACGACGTGGGTAATCGGGAGTTATTGGCGATCAAATTGGCACTGGAGGAGTGGAGACATTGGTTAGAGGGGGCGGCACATCCTTTCATTATTTGGACTGATCATAAGAACTTGGCTTACATCCAAGGGGCTAAACGCCTTAACGCTCGCCAGGCCAGGTGGACGTTGTTCTTCACACGATTTCGATATACCATCTCCTATAGACCCGGCTCCAAGAATATCAAACCTGACGCGTTGTCGCGCCAGTTTGATCTTCCTGGTCGGGAGGAGCAGCCCCATCCCATTATTCCACCGGCCTTGATTTTGGCACCCGTGTCTTGGGGCATAGAGAAGGTGGTAAGGTCGGCGCTAACGCGGGAGCCCGATCCTGGTGGGGGTCCTCCGGGACGGTCGTATGTTCCCAAGGTGGCGCGCTCACGCTTGCTACAGTGGGCACATGCGTCATCCCTCACCAGCCACCCAGGGGCAACCAGGACCCTGGAATTTATCCGTAGGAGGTTCTGGTGGCCGACAGTGGAGGGGGATACGCGTTCCTTTGTGGCGGCCTGTCCGGTGTGCGCACGTAGTAAGACCTCTCGACGGGCACCGGCGGGAACACGTATCCCCCTAAACGACCCTGGTCACACATATCTCTGGACTTTATTTCTGGTCTTCCCCTTTCGGACGGATTCACCACCATCTTGGTGGTGGTGGATCGGTTCTCTAAGGCGGCTCACTTTGTCCCTCTCCCCAAGCTTCCTTCGGCCCGGGAGACTGCTGATTTAATTATACAGCATGTCTTTCGGGTCCACGGGCTGCCAGTAGATATCGTGTCGGACCGGGGTCCTCAGTTCGCCTCCAGGTTCTGGAAGGCGTTTGCCGCCGGCCTCGGCGCCTCTGTCAGTCTGTCGTCTGGGTTCCATCCACAGTCGAACGGGCAGACGGAGAGGGTCAACCAGGATTTGGAGGGGGTCTTGAGATGTTACGTTGCCGGTAGTCCGGCAACGTGGAGTAGGAGGTTGGCTTGGGCTGAGTATGCGCATAATACCCTTCTCTCCTCTTCTACCGGTATGTCTCCCTTTCAGTGCCAGTATGGTTTTCAACCTCCTCTGTTTCCCGAGCAGGAGCAGGAGGCGGAGGTGCCCTCGGCCCAGGCACATGTGGCTCGCTGTCGCAGGACGTGGAAACAGGTTCGGAAGGCGCTACAGAAGTTTTCGGTTAGTACCCAACGGCAGGCTAACCGTAAGCGTCGTCCGGCTCCAGTTTACCGTCCAGGGCAGCGGGTTTGGCTTTCCACCCGGGATCTCCCTCTCCGGGTGGAATCCAAGAAGCTGGCTCCTCGCTTTATAGGACCATTTAAAGTGATTCATCGGGTTAATCCAGTGGCTTACAAGCTACGACTTCCGAGCTCTATGAGGGTTCATCCGACGTTTCATGTGTCCCTGTTGAAGCCATTCCTCTCATCGCCCTTGGCCCCGCCACTGCCTGTGGTTCCTCCGCCCCGGTTTATTGGCGGTCAACCCATTTACACGGTGCGGAGGATACTGGGTTGTAGGCGGAGGGGTAGGGGGTTTCAGTTCTTGGTGGATTGGGAGGGGTACGGGATAGAAGAGCGTTCTTGGGTGCCTCAAAGGGATATTTTAGATCCCAGCCTGATCGTTGATTTCCGGCGGCTGAATCCCGAGGCTCCTAGGTGAACGTCTGGTGCCGTTCGTCGGGGGAGGGTACTGTTACGTTCTGGACACCGACCTCGGTCGGTGACCACCCACATTCCTGGCATATGTCACTGGGCTTGTCACCTGTCATTTCCCCGTCAATTAGTGCTGTCACTTAGGGGTGGTTCCTGATTGGCTGTCACGGGGGTGTGTGTGGAATGTTAGTATTTGGTGTCTATGTAACATACCTCTCTTCTGCTTGTCCATTGTCAGGTCTTCACTAATTGCGTTCGGGGATAACGCGGACGGTTCTACTCTGGACCTCCAATAAGCTCCCATTTACCTTATTTTCCACTTGTGCTATTAGCACTTGTTCTCTCTTAGAATTTACTCTGTGTTCTTACTATTAAAGTCGAACCTGTTCAAGAGTAAACACTCTCTGTCTCTGTGATTGCCTTCACCCATTGGAATTCACCTACCTGCATTCTGACATAAGAGTATGTAATCCATACCATATATATCCTAATAGTTACCTTATTACCATACTTGGCTGAAAATAAACATTGCTGCTTGTTGTGAATGTGTTTTTCCCTGTAGGCTAATACATACGTAGGCATACATTTTTGCAGTTGAGCAAAAATTTGCAGTTGAGTAGGCTGTGTTTTTATGTTTTTATGTCTTCCATCGAGGACCACCTTGGAAATAAGTGTTTTAATTAACCTGTTCCACCCGTGGAATATTTTCACCTAAAATATATACCTAGGTAAATGGAATATTGCTCCACTTCTACAAGGTCCATTTGCATATTCTTATAGAAATAGAAATATTGTGTCTATTACTAGGCTTGCTTAAATATGAAGAATATGAATTATGATTTTTCTTTGAATCTTTGACAGTGAATAACACCATGATAATAATGACCAAACTTAATTAATTAAGGGAAATTAATAAAGGGAAGATGATTAAACAGACGGTTCTGTAGATACAGTACTGAATTCTCCCATCCGGACCAATGCAATTTGAAATATTATTATAGAATATAGAATATGATGCTTATAAATTACCTTATTATAGCCAATTCGCACATTTATATATATATACATATATTATCTTTCAAATGCCCAAGTTCAATTTGGATTTAGTATCACCAGGCGTGCATAAGAACAGATAATGATATATACTGTCATTTACTGTACCTTTTTATTTTCACCACAGTGCAACCATTTTGAAACTAATTTCAGATCTAATATTTGCTACATGCTAACAATAGGGAGGAGAAACTAACTGTGTTTCAATATTTGTCAAAAACTTTACCTTTTGTGGCTTATTATCCCGAATAATAACAGTTATTGAAATAATTCATTCAGAACGCTGAACTTTGAACCCCCACAGTATCTGACAGGAAGTGTAGTTCGGAAAAATTCCAACGCTGATCCACAGCTATGCATCCCCTCGACAAGATGGCCACAAAAAAACTACAATTCCCATGAATCAAAAGGTTGCCGTCTTGTAATAGACTTCAGCAAATCGAGAAGTTAAAACTATCTAATGGCACTTTTAACCTATTGCTAAACTAACATATTGATGACAATATACATTCTACATGCTTTTGTGACATGTTAGTGATGTTAATACTTGAAAACGTTTGATTAAAAAATCGGAAATAATATGCAACACTTTTAGGTGATATCCTCAGGAATACAAATTGGTCAAGATAATTAGTTTTTATGATATGTTTTTAATTTCAAAATACAAATCTAATCAAATCAAAAAAGCAGTTTTTGCAGTTGAGCTACAGGTGTTGTATATTATACAGCATTTTCATGCATCTTTATCAAGGAACCCTTATCCTAATGATTTTTTAAATACTATTATGATGATACGATATGGACCTAGGTCAGGTCACTCACAGCAACGTGGGCTTACAGTAGCTTAGCCAACGCGATGCTGACAAAATAATGTTAGCTAGTTAACTGCATTAGCTACAAAAATAGCTTATGCTGCACTATTTGACATTGACTGACTGAGAGACCACCAGCAGTAGTTGACGGTCTCACTTTATGATAGCGTTATTACGAGTATGTTATCATTCATATTATTATCGACATTAATTGAATTAATCATCATGGCATGGCACACACACTCCTGCTCACTCTGTCCCTTGGCCCTGTCAAGCTCACATGCCTGCTCCACTGCCTGTGTCTGCTTCTCAGCTTGGCAGTGGGCCACCTGAGGCTGTTGCTGCACTAGTGTGGATGACGACGTTGAATCTGCAGCAAACATTTCTGTTATTTTAGTACATTTGGCAGCATCCGCCTCTAGATTTCATGAAATTTTTTCTGCACCACCTTACGCTTCTTCTGTTTATCAAATCTGTTCTTACACGAAAAACAGGTGAGAGAGAAGGGGGAGGCTTAGTAAGAGATGTGATTGGGCTAGCTTGATGGGCCACTGTCCCAGCCTAGAGGGGGGGGGGGGGGGGTGCTTAGTAAGAGATGTGATTGCACCAGCCCAGTGTCAGTCAGTACCAATGGGCCGCTGTCCCAGCCTAGTAGTGGGCCGGTCGTTGACCACACTTTTTTATAAAAAAATATATATATATGGCGGCCGGGTAGCACAGCAGACTAAGCGTCTGTCTACCACTCCGGCTGTCAGCGGTGCCTCCGGCTTGGCCAGCCGTCATACTGACACAATTGGCGGTGTCAGCGGGAGGGAAGCCGGTGGGTGGTAATCTGGTCGTTGTAAACAGCGACTCCTACAGGTCGGTCAGGGCGCCTGCACAGCGAGGGAGGGAAATGGTGAAGGTAGTGTAACCTCCCACACGTTACACTTCACCAATGAGAGTCCGCGCTGTCAGGTGAAAAGAGGCTGCTGGCTGTCTCCTATGTATCAGAGGAAGCATGTGATAGACTTCAGGGCTCCCTAGACCGACCAGTGGGGGGCACATGCGTGCAACAACCAGGAAGGGAGGGGGGAATTGGCATAACGACTAAATTGGGATGGGAGGAAAATACAGAATAACAGGAGGAGAAAAAGTGGATAAAAAAAGAATATATATATATATCAAATGTATCAAATTATAACGGCCCAAAGATATGTCGGCCCACCGGGAAAATGCCTGGTATGCCAGATGGCCAGTCCAGGGCCCTCATTTATCAATGGTGCGTACGCACAGATATGTGCGTAACCCGTGCGTACGATCATTTCTAAGCAAAGTGTGTGACTTATCAATTTGAACGTGTGCTTGACTTTGTGCGTATATCTACGCACAGCTCAGAGCATGCGTACCTGGCGCCCGGCGGTAGAATATTAGTATTGCAACGCGGAAATAAGCTTCCGTGCATTAGTTTCAACACTGGCGTGTTCTGTTGTATGACCCGTAATTCATTATAGTTCATTGTAAAATAGTGACAGTAGTGTAATTATTGTCAAACCCTATAAATATAGCATTTGGAATAAGTCTTTCTTTCCGAATGAATGCAGCAGGGTTTATATATAGGGTTATCAGAATACTATGGGGTGCACTGACTGGGCTCCGCGCGGAACTGTTTTCAGAGATAGCAGATAGGAATGAATTAATGAATGAGGGGCAGTTTAATTGCCGAGAGAACATGAAGAAATATTAACTAGAGTCCGCTATACCCGAGACACCTCCTTCATTTGTACCGCAATTTAAGACCGAAATTGGAGCGTGGAACAAAACGCACAAATGCCATCCCCGTGCACATTCAAGTGCCACCGGCACGGTCCATCATGATGTTACACCCGCTAAGTTCCTAGCTTTAAGAAAGACACAAGAGTGTAGGTTAATTTAACCATAATATTTATTACATAAAAAGGAGTGGACAACATTACTATAAGCCCACTTCAACCTCATGCTCAGGAACCCCAATCAGTCTTGACCGGGCAGGGTTTTATTCACAGCAACCTGGTGACACTTCACACAATGAAGGAGAGTAATATCAATTGTCAATAAATAGCATTTCATACGATCAATTGTCAATAAATAGCACTTCATACGATATCGATTGTTAATAAATAGCACTTCACACAATGAAGGAAACTTTATCACACATCAATAAATACCACGTCAAGAACTGTATAAAAAGGGATGTCAAACTTCTCACAATGAAGTAAACAGATATCCTACCACTCTGTGATTCAACTTGTGCAAACTGTGCATAACCACGGCATCCATATGATAATGGCACACTAAGCCTGCCCGTGTTCACGTCTGAGAGAGGTACCTTGTACATGGGTTGGTGTTATGGTGGGGGGGAAACGGACACACAAATAAACATACATGTAAAGAAAACTAATCCGGCCCAAGGGCAAGACCCAATTCTTTTTGCCCGTCTATCGGCCCATTGGCCCGGGCGGATTAGACATTATATTATAACTACCAAACAATATACTAAAAGTGTTTCACGGCAAGAGCAGCTGGACCACTGGTGCTCTGCCGGGAAACAAACACAACAGTATTAAAACACTTTATTATTAAAACAATAACATGCATAATTATTAAACAACATTACATGCTAAAACAAAGTACTACATTTAAAATACCTGGTTCGTCGGTGGTCCTATAATCCTACCGACTACTTTCAATCCCGCTGGGAACCAGGCAAGTGATCTGGAACAAACACTCCATGTCACACATATTGCCGAGCACCTTAAAACCCGCTATTCCTATACCATAATACTACCACTGCCTACCTTAGCGTGTAATGCTTGTTCCTGCATTCCGGAGTGAGGTGTGCACCTACCTCACTGCACCGGCCGCAACAAACAATTCCAACTAACGTTCCTCCCGCAGGTATCCCCCTATAACGGAACCTGGCTCATTGAGGCCCCTCCTCCTTTCTCATTAATGCCACCCGTCACATACACCCCCTCCAAATGTATCGGCGTCCCGACGATATACCAATACAATCTACTACTTGGGGAAAACCTTAAACTGCAGATTTAGGGAGTCTAAACGGATTATCGTGTTTGCCTGCAGTACTCCTATTAGACTTCCTGAGGCCTTCCACCACCACTGGGAAATCTGTCTCCAAGTCACCATCCCCTCCTTCCAACACATCATCCTCTGGACCAAGCTCGGATTCTGACATTGAACCCTCACTATACGACTCCAACGGCCGTCCTTCTGTCAATGTAACATCTGTATCCTCCACCCCATTGTCTCCTCCATCCCCCTGCTCCTCCTGCTCTTCCCCCAAATCATGGCCTGTATCAGGCCTCAACCCACCTATGGGCATACCTCTCATCTCAGTCCGGTGGACATGCCGTACCGGACCATCCTGAACTGCAGGGGTGATGGAGTAGACTACACCACGTTCTGCGGGGCACTGTACCACCCGGTAAGGGGTCGGTTCCCAGACATCCTGAATCTTGTTACGACCCTTCACCCCATGGTTACGGACATATACAAGGTCTCCCTCCCCTATAAATGGATCTCTCACTTGCTCCTCCTGTTTCTTATCTCTGTACTCTCTCCTTGTAGCCAGGCGCTGTCGTACATGGCTATACGCTCCCTCCAGTGACTCCTGGTGCTCCTTTACCCAGTCCTCTAGACCCTGTTCTGCCTCCTCTAACCCCTCCCCTAGCAAAAAATCCACAGGGAGTCGGGGCTCCCGGCCAAACATTAAAAAGTAGGGAGTCATGCCAGTGGACTGATGCACGGTGGTGTTATAGGCATAGGTTAACTGAGGAAGGTGCCGTGGCCAATATCTCTTCTGGTCTGGGGGCAGTGTGCGCAACAATTCATGTAATGTGCGATTATATCTTTCACACTGACCATTTCCCTGAGGGTGGTAAGGGGTAGTACGAGACTTGTGAATCTTGTAGACCTTGCATAACTGCCTGACCAACCCACTCTCAAAGTTTCTTCCTTGATCTGAATGGATACGTTCAGGAGGACCAAACAAATTAAACCACTGTTTAACCAGAACATCAGCTACGGTACTGGCCCGCTGATCTTTAGTGGGAATGGCCTGGGTGTATTTGGAAAACACATCTGTTAAGACCAGCACATTTTCTCTTCCATTTGAAGCTAGTTCCAACATGGTGAAATCTATAGCCAGGATTTCATGTGGCCTAGAGGCCTGTAGACTGCCCATAACTGGTTTAATTTTTGGCTGTACAGCTTTAGCCAACACACATCTCCCACACTGCAGACACCATTTCTCGACATCCCTGTACATATTTGGCCAGTAACACCGCGAACGCGCAAGCTGCAACGTCCGCTCCACCCCCTGATGCCCATGATTATCATGCAGCTGAGTGAGCACATCTTTATGTAAACACTGTGGTAGTACAAGCTGATAGATCTCCTTACCACCATCAGGAGATTTACACTGTCGATACAGCACTGTCCCTTCCTCTCTCAGGCGGCCCCATTGGCGTGCAAGCTCCTTGGTACCCTGGCCAAACCTCTCCCTCTCCTTTGCATCGGGTGGCCTGGCTTTTCTCCAACAGGCCAACAGTGGTCCAATAACTGGATCTTGTTCTTGCAACACGGCTCTCCTTGGAACAACCTGGAAGCACAGAAATGTCAGACTGGATGCCAAAGAGCCCTTCCTCCCAAACATCTTCCTCCTCCGAGGCCTCAGTCGTACTGGGCTCCCTGTACCGGCGAGACAAGGCATCCGCATTACCATTCCTAGTCCCAGGACGATATTTTAAAGTAAGGTTAAATGGAGCCAGCTCGCCTGCCCATCGTTGCTCTACTGCACCAAGTTTAGCTGTGTCTAGGTGGGTAAGTGGGTTGTTATCTGTATATACAGTGCAGGAACCCCCTAACAGATACCCTCTGAATTTCTCCGACACTGCCCACTTAAGAGCAAGAAACTCTAGTTTCATAGAGCTATTTATCAATGGTGCGTACGCACAGATATGTGCGTAACCCGTGCGTACGATCATTTCTAAGCAAAGTGTGTGACTTATCAATTTGAACGTGTGCTTGACTTTGTGCGTATATCTACGCACAGCTCAGAGCATGCGTACCTGGCGCCCGGCGGTAGAATATTAGTATTGCAACGCGGAAATAAGCTTCCGTGCATTAGTTTCAACACTGGCGTGTTCTGTTGTATGACCCGTAATTCATTATAGTTCATTGTAAAATAGTGACAGTAGTGTAATTATTGTCAAACCCTATAAATATAGCATTTGGAATAAGTCTTTCTTTCCGAATGAATGCAGCAGGGTTTATATATAGGGTTATCGGAATACTATGGGGTGCACTGACTGGGCTCCGCGCGGAACTGTTTTCAGAGATAGCAGATAGGAATGAATTAATGAATGAGGGGCAGTTTAATTGCCGAGAGAACATGAAGAAATATTAACTAGAGTCCGCTATACCCGAGACACCTCCTTCATTTGTACCGCAATTTAAGACCGAAATTGGAGCGTGGAACAAAACGCACAAATGCCATCCCCGTGCACATTCAAGTGCCACCGGCACGGTCCATCATGATGTTACACCCGCTAAGTTCCTAGCTTTAAGAAAGACACAAGAGTGTAGGTTAATTTAACCATAATATTTATTACATAAAAAGGAGTGGACAACATTACTATAAGCCCACTTCAACCTCATGCTCAGGAACCCCAATCAGTCTTGACCGGGCAGGGTTTTATTCACAGCAACCTGGTGACACTTCACACAATGAAGGAGAGTAATATCAATTGTCAATAAATAGCATTTCATACGATCAATTGTCAATAAATAGCACTTCATACGATATCGATTGTTAATAAATAGCACTTCACACAATGAAGGAAACTTTATCACACATCAATAAATACCACGTCAAGAACTGTATAAAAAGGGATGTCAAACTTCTCACAATGAAGTAAACAGATATCCTACCACTCTGTGATTCAACTTGTGCAAACTGTGCATAACCACGGCATCCATATGATAATGGCACACTAAGCCTGCCCGTGTTCACGTCTGAGAGAGGTACCTTGTACATGGGTTGGTGTTATGGTGGGGGGGAAACGGACACACAAATAAACATACATGTAAAGAAAACTAATCCGGTCCAAGGGCAAGACCCAATTCTTTTTGCCCGTCTACCGGCCCATTGGCCCGGGCGGATTAGACATTATATTATAACTACCAAACAATATACTAAAAGTGTTTCACGGCAAGAGCAGCTGGACCACTGGTGCTCTGCCGGGAAACAAACACAACAGTATTAAAACACTTTATTATTAAAACAATAACATGCATAATTATTAAACAACATTACATGCTAAAACAAAGTACTACATTTAAAATACCTGGTTCGTCGGTGGTCCTATAATCCTACCGACTACTTTCAATCCCGCTGGGAACCAGGCAAGTGATCTGGAACAAACACTCCATGTCACACATATTGCCGAGCACCTTAAAACCCGCTATTCCTATACCATAATACTACCACTGCCTACCTTAGCGTGTAATGCTTGTTCCTGCATTCCGGAGTGAGGTGTGCACCTACCTCACTGCACCGGCCGCAACAAACAATTCCAACTAACGTTCCTCCCGCAGGTATCCCCCTATAACGGAACCTGGCTCATTGAGGCCCCTCCTCCTTTCTCATTAATGCCACCCGTCACATACACCCCCTCCAAATGTATCGGCGTCCCGACGATATACCAATACAATCTACTACTTGGGGAAAACCTTAAACTGCAGATTTAGGGAGTCTAAACGGATTATCGTGTTCGCCTGCAGTACTCCTATTAGACTTCCTGAGGCCTTCCACCACCACTGGGAAATCTGTCTCCAAGTCACCATCCCCTCCTTCCAACACATCATCCTCTGGACCAAGCTCGGATTCTGACATTGACCCCTCACTATACGACTCCAACGGCCGTCCTTCTGTCAATGTAACATCTGTATCCTTCACCCCATTGTCTCCTCCATCCCCCTGCTCCTCCTGCTCTTCCCCCAAATCATGGCCTGTATCAGGCCTCAACCCACCTATGGGCATACCTCTCATCTCAGTCCGGTGGACATGCCGTACCGGACCATCCTGAACTGCAGGGGTGATGGAGTAGACTACACCACGTTCTGCGGGGCACTGTACCACCCGGTAAGGGGTCGGTTCCCAGACATCCTGAATCTTGTTACGACCCTTCACCCCATGGTTACGGACATATACAAGGTCTCCCTCCCCTATAAATGGATCTCTCACTTGCTCTTCCTGTTTCTTATCTCTGTACTCTCTCCTTGTAGCCAGGCGCTGTCGTACATGGCTATACGCTCCCTCCAGTGACTCCTGGTGCTCCTTTACCCAGTCCTCTAGACCCTGTTCTGCCTCCTCTAACCCCTCCCCTAGCAAAAAATCCACAGGGAGTCGGGGCTCCCGGCCAAACATTAAAAAGTAGGGAGTCATGCCAGTGGACTGATGCACGGTGGTGTTATAGGCATAGGTTAACTGAGGAAGGTGCCGTGGCCAATATCTCTTCTGGTCTGGGGGCAGTGTGCGCAACAATTCATGTAATGTGCGATTATATCTTTCACACTGACCATTTCCCTGAGGGTGGTAAGGGGTAGTACGAGACTTGCGAATCTTGTAGACCTTGCATAACTGCCTGACCAACCCACTCTCAAAGTTTCTTCCTTGATCTAAATGGATACGTTCAGGAGGACCAAACAAATTAAACCACTGTTTAACCAGAACATCAGCTACGGTACTGGCCCGCTGATCTTTAGTGGGAATGGCCTGGGTGTATTTGGAAAACACATCTGTTAAGACCAGCACATTTTCTCTTCCATTTGAAGCTAGTTCCAACATGGTGAAATCTATAGCCAGGATTTCATGTGGCCTAGAGGCCTGTAGACTGCCCATAACTGGTTTAATTTTTGGCTGTACAGCTTTAGCCAACACACATCTCCCACACTGCAGACACCATTTCTCGACATCCCTGTACATATTTGGCCAGTAACACCGCGAACGCGCAAGCTGCAACGTCCGCTCCACCCCCTGATGCCCATGATTATCATGCAGCTGAGTGAGCACATCTTTATGTAAACACTGTGGTAGTACAAGCTGATAGATCTCCTTACCACCATCAGGAGATTTACACTGTCGATACAGCACTGTCCCTTCCTCTCTCAGGCGCCCCCATTGGCGTGCAAGCTCCTTGGTACCCTGGCCAAACCTCTCCCTCTCCTTTGCATCGGGTGGCCTGGCTTTTCTCCAACAGGCCAACAGTGGTCCAATAACTGGATCTTGTTCTTGCAACACGGCTCTCCTTGGAACAACCTGGAAGCACAGAAATGTCAGACTTGATGCCAAAGAGCCCTTCCTCCCAAACATCTTCCTCCTCCGAGGCCTCAGTCGTACTGGGCTCCCTGTACCGGCGAGACAAGGCATCCGCATTACCATTCCTAGTCCCAGGACGATATTTTAAAGTAAGGTTAAATGGAGCCAGCTCGCCTGCCCATCGTTGCTCTACTGCACCAAGTTTAGCTGTGTCTAGGTGGGTAAGTGGGTTGTTATATGTATATACAGTGCAGGAACCCCCTAACAGATACCCTCTGAATTTCTCCGACACTGCCCACTTAAGAGCAAGAAACTCTAGTTTCATAGAGCTATAGTTCTGCATGTTCTTTTCTGTAGGTTTAAGTGCCCTACTAGCATAAGCGACAGGCCTGAGCTTCCCTCCATGTTCCTGGCAAAGTACTGCCCCCAACCCCGCATGACTAGCATCAATCTGTAACACAAATGGCTTATGAAAATCTGCATAGGCCAACACTGGTGCAGAGATCAGCGCCGTCTTTATCTGGCCAAAATTCTCTTCACACTCTGGTGTCCAGACCGGGGCCAGTGGCTTCCTGGGAGTCTTACCGTTTTTTATGCCTGGGGACAATTGTGCTGCTGCATGATTTAAAGGAGCAGCCATCTTTGCAAACCCAGCTATAAAGCGCCGATAGTAACTAGCAAACCCCAGGAAAGATTTGAGCTCGGCCAGATTAGTGGGGGTCCGCCACTCCTTCACAATTGCTACCTTGTCCGGGTCTGTTGCCACTCCCTCAGCCGAAACTACATGGCCCAGATATTTCACTTGCCTCTGAAAGAAATGGCATTTAGAACCCTTTACCTTGAGCCCCTGCTTCTGTAGCCGAGAGAAAACTTCCTCCAGCCTCTCTATGTGCTGCTGAACAGAGGAAGAGAACACAATCACATCATCAAGGTACAGTAAAACAGACTGATAACAGCAATCTCCAAACATGCGCTCCATAAGGCGTTGAAAAGTGCTAGGAGCATTGCACAATCCAAATGGCATCCTATTAAATTCGAATAGACCGAATGGAGTACAGAATGCCGTCTTTGCCCTATCCTTTTCCACAACCTCCACTTGGTTGTAGCCACTGGCTAAGTCCAGAGTTGAAAACCATTTAGCTCCCACCAGTCCATCTAATGACTCCTCAATCCGTGGCAAAGGGAACGCATCTTTCCTAGTCTTAGCATTGAGGCGACGATAGTCTACACACATTCGGTTTCCGCCGTCTTTCTTCTGTACCATGACAATGGGTGATGCATAAGGGCTACAACTCTCTCTGATGATCTGGCTGTCCAGCAGTTGTTTTATGTGGGCCCTCACCATATCATATTGAGACGGGATGATGCGACGGTACGGCTGCCGTACAGGAGCATCATCTAGCAGGGGGATCTCATGCTGAATCAGATTGGTACAGCCCAAATCAGCTTCACTTTTTGCAAACAGACTGTTATATTTATTAATCAAAGCTGCCGCTTGTTGTTGCTCAGATGCATCTAATCCCTCAAAAGAATTAGGCAAAACCCAGTCAGCCCCCCCCCCCAGCTTCAGTTCCTGGAAGGGACACAGATGCTGTGCACTCATTGTTAATCACATCCCTGCGAAACTCAACCTGAGGAGCTGGTTCTGATACTATAGTTACCATGCTCACCGTAGCGATGACCCTGCGTGGGGTTAGCCAAACATCAGAGTAGCCCACATTAGTGATTGGTACATATGTTATCCCTGCTTCAGCTGTCACTAGGGCAGGTGAAACCAACAGCCCTTCTGGAAGTACCCCCTCACCTGGCCGTAATGGCTCCACCAATAATTCCATGTGCTGCTGTGAATGGACCTTAGGACATGTTACAGGGACCATTATTAATGTACCAGCAGCTACACAAAATGGCCGCTTACCTCTCACTCTGACTCTGAAGGGCTCAGGGGAATTGGCCATGGTCTCCTCCACTTGGCAGTGTCTAAGGGCTCGTCTCCATTCCGGGGCCTCTGTCACTCTAGGATCCTCAAAAAGACTGGAGCCAGACAGTACAAACAACTCCTGATAAAACCCTTTGATTACATTCATACCCAGTACTCCCGGGGTTAACCTTTTTTTATGCTGCATTTGAGGGTCATCTGCATCTCTTACTACCAGGACACCCCTGCCCGTGATACATTTTCCCAAAATCGTGATGTCCAACTCCAAATAACCCAGGTATGGCAGCTCTAGACCATTTCCTGCCCGAAGATCTAACCATGCACACTCACGTAACTGAGCATCGGTGAGGTGACCAAAATGTTCTTTAAAAAAACTCTCAGTCATCGTTGTGACCATGGACCCAGTATCCAATAATGATGGAACCACAATTTCCCCCATCTTAACCTCCACTACTGGACATTCACTCACAAGTGTCGACATAACAGATGGATTCCGTCCTGAATCAAGCTTAGTCTCAGGGTTTATATGACTTTGCTCGGTAGTAGTGGGCTCTCGTCCCTCTGCTTGGCCTGGTCCCTTTTTGGGCTGGGATGTTTTTGGGAGAGCTGCAGTGCAGTAACGTGCTATATGGCCCCTTTGATCACACCGAAAACAGATAGGCTTTCCATCAGGAGCAGGAGCTCTTCTAAATCTAGATGGAGGTTGAGCCCCACCTTCCTGTTTGAAGGGCTGCAATGCTTTCATTAGCACATCCAATTGTCTCTGTTGAGCGTCAATGAGGGCTTTCAGTTCAGAATAACTTGATTTATTTTCAATTGGCTCGCAGGACACTTGTGCCTGGACTTCATTCGAAAATGGAGGAGAGTGATTATCCTTTTTAAATGACCATTTTTCACACTGCGCTGTCCACTCAACAGCCTCCCTCCGTACATCCCTAATTTTCCAATTAGGGTTCACACAAATTTTGTCTCGTAATCTTATACTCAAACCATGGTCCTTGACCCCCTCACAAAATTGGTCACGCAGGTCTCTTTGGGACTTAGGCTTAACCTGTGCGTCTGTTTGAACAATCTGATCCATTTGGGACATAAGGGCATGGGAATAGTCCAACAATGACTCCCCCTCACGTTGTTTGCGGTTAAAAAACCTGCGCTGAAGAGAGATTAGAGAGTGTGAACATCCATACACTTCTCTCAATATCTGAATTATTCCACCAACAGTCTCTCTCTCTTGTTTGGGAAGATATTTAACCTCTACCCGGGCCGCCCCTTCTAAATGGTTATACACACAATTAGCTTTTTCTTTTTCAGACGATTTTAACTGGATATGGTTCTCAATCAGTTCAATCCATTCTTCCAGGGTAGGAGAGTCTGCGTTATCCAGATTGCCCGAGAATTTGGGTACCTTTTCACTCTGCTGGATGTACACCAACCGTGTTCCCCCTTGAGCCTCTGCAGCTGGCTCCACATTGTCCCCAGTGCTGCTCGAAGCTCCTGGTTGAACGTCTGCATGCAGTCTCTGCAACTCCTGCTCCAACTACTGTATGCGCTGCGCCATCGCGTCTGGCTCCATGGCCTATGAGAACTGATGAGAAGACCACAATGGCCCTGGATCCTCTCTGCTGCGTGGCCCTGGCCCACCGCTGCTCTTGCCGTTTCACGTGCTCAAAAATAAGGAAAAAAACATGTAATCCGCTACCCCCATGAAAAGATAAATGCTTACTTAGCTATCCTACCGACTACGCCAAATGTTACACCCGCTAAGTTCCTAGCTTTAAGAAAGACACAAGAGTGTAGGTTAATTTAACCATAATATTTATTACATAAAAAGGAGTGGACAACATTACTATAAGCCCACTTCAACCTCATGCTCAGGAACCCCAATCAGTCTTGACCGGGCAGGGTTTTATTCATAGCAACCTGGTGACACTTCACACAATGAAGGAGAGTAATATCAATTGTCAATAAATAGCATTTCATACGATCAATTGTCAATAAATAGCACTTCATACGATATCGATTGTTAATAAATAGCACTTCACACAATGAAGGAAACTTTATCACACATCAATAAATACCACGTCAAGAACTGTATAAAAAGGGATGTCAAACTTCTCACAATGAAGTAAACAGATATCCTACCACTCGGTGATTCAACTTGTGCAAACTGTGCATAACCACGGCATCCATATGATAATGGCACACTAAGCCTGCCCGTGTTCACGTCTGAGAGAGGTACCTTGTACATGGGTTGGTGTTATGGTGGGGGGGAAACGGACACACAAATAAACATACATGTAAAGAAAACTAATCCGGCCCAAGGGCAAGACCCAATTCTTTTTGCCCGTCTACCGGCCCATTGGCCCGGGCGGATTAGACATTATATTATAACTACCAAACAATATACTAAAAGTGTTTCACGGCAAGAGCAGCTGGACCACTGGTGCTCTGCCGGGAAACAAACACAACAGTATTAAAACACTTTATTATTAAAACAATAACACGCATAATTATTAAACAACATTACATGCTAAAACAAAGTACTACATTTAAAATACCTGGTTCGTCGGTGGTCCTATAATCCTACCGACTACTTTCAATCCCGCTGGGAACCAGGCAAGTGATCTGGAACAAACACTCCATGTCACACATATTGCCGAGCACCTTAAAACCCGCTATTCCTATACCATAATACTACCACTGCCTACCTTAGCGTGTAATGCTTGTTCCTGCATTCCGGAGTGAGGTGTGCACCTACCTCACTGCACCGGCCGCAACAAACAATTCCAACTAACGTTCCTCCCGCAGGTATCCCCCTATAACGGAACCTGGCTCATTGAGGCCCCTCCTCCTTTCTCATTAATGCCACCCGTCACAATGATATTGGAGATGGATCGAGCAATAGACTGTTACTGTACCACCCATGTAGCTGTCAAAGCTCCATCACAAATGCAGTTATGTGAATAGAAACGTTATTGTATATGCTCTCGTATTATTGTTTATATAGGCTACCTAATACCGACATCAAAATAGATTGTATGCCTCTACAAATCATATGCAGGTAGAAAATGTACGGAAAATCCTTCCCGCTTTGGAATGGAATTGACGGAGAACTTTAATCCCTGGGTATTAATCTAATGAAACGAAGAAAAAGCAGTCATATTCCAGCATGGTTAATAATGACACCAATGGCAAACAATGGTTAACGGTCTTTAGGAAGTTAATAGATATCATATCCGACTGTTTCCGACATCACCGTGTACATGTCTGTCAGCCTGTCGCGTATTTCTCCCAGGCGTTCGCTCGGCTTAGTCCACTTTTCCACATTTCATGGGGGTGTTTCTGTTATGGTTTGTAATGCAACCCCAATTGCACGACACAGACAGGTAATCAGAGTTAGCCAAAACAAGGGCATGATTTATTATACAGAAAAAGTAGCCCTGAGCCTTTAAGGGGGGAAAACACTAAAGTCCAATAACACAAAAAAAGGCGGCACTGTGCCTTTAACGGGCGAACAGGCAGGAAAAAAGTAACAGGAATCCCGTGGAGTAATAGAGAGCGATGGCGAGCCTCACCTCAGGAACGAGGTCCATGTAGAGGGAGTAGGGAAGTAGCCGGCACGACATCTGGAGTGGGAACACTGGGATCCTCCCGTGTAAGTCTAGAGAGCGAAGACGGTGTCCCACTCCAGGAAACGGCGACAGGTGGTGATGTACAGGGGTGGCACAACGTCTCACGCCGGAGACGCGGCAGTAGATGGTAGTAACAAGAACGACCCGACAAGGAGTGGAGGGGAGTCAGCGTATATGAATCCTCCAGACGAGCTGATTGTGGATCAATCTCAGGTGCATGAGGCAGAAAAACGGCACGCCCCCTCATTGGGCAGCATGCAGAATTCCTCCAGCCCTCACAGTACCCCCCCCTCCACGGGAGCCACCCGGCGACCAGCCAGGCCCGCAGGGGCGGGAACGCAGGACTTTTTTTTCTTCAGAGAGGCACTAGGGAAACTGACCTTGCTAGCTGAAGGGGCAGTCCTAGCAGTGGGGAACAGGGTAGCTACACACAAAGTGGAGGCCATGCTAGCCGGGGAAGCTACACATAAAGTGGGGCTAGCAGAGGGAACAGGGTTAGCTGCCAGGGCATAGCTAGCTACAGGGCCTATGCTAGCTGTAAGGCTACATCAACATAGAGGCTGTGCCAGCTGCTGGAGCTAAGCTAGCAGACTGCTGGACTAGCTGAGGACGCCGGTTAGCTGCAGGGGCTTAGCTAGCTACAGGGCCTATGCTAGCTGTAAGGATACATCAACATAGAGGCTGTGCTAGCTGGTTAGCTGCAGGGGCTAAGCTAGCATACGGCTGGACTAGCAGAGGAGAACAAGCTAGCTGAAAAGACAGACCTAGCTGTGGGGAAGCTACACATGGGGTTAGCTGCAGGGGCTGTCTCACATACACTGTCTGTGCCGGCTGGGGTCGTCGACTGGTCGGGTCGTACTGTTGTGGTTTGTAATGCGACCCCAATTGGACGACACAGACAGGTAATCAGAGTTAGCCAAAACAAGGGCATGATTTATTATACAGAAAAAGTAGCACTGAGCCTTTAAGGGGGGAAAAACACTAAAGTCCAATAACACAAAAAAAAGTAACAGGAATCTTCTGGAACACGGGCAAACAGTACCCAGGAATCCTCTTCCTCATGGGCAAAAGGTAAACAGGAATCTTCTTCCTCCCAACCAGAACGCTGCCGACGGGCAACGCGGCAAACAGGGGGTCCGAGGGGAACGGGGTGAGAACACGGGCATCCTCCCGTGGAGTAATAGAGAGCGATGGCGACCTTCACCCCAGGAACGAGGTCCATGTAGAGGGAGTAGGGAAGTAGCCGGCACGACATCTGGAGTGGGAACACTGGGATCCTCCCGTGGAAGTCTAGAGAGCGAAGACGGTGTCCCACTCCAGGAAACGGCGACAGGTGGTGATGTACAGGGGTGGCACGACGTCTCACGCCGGAGACGCGGCAGTAGATGGTAGTAACAAGAACGACCCGACAAGGAGTGGAGGGGAGTCAGCGTATATGAATCCTCCCGACGAGCTGATTGTGGATCAATCTCAGGTGCGTGAGGCAGAAAAACGGCACGCCCCCTCGTTGGGCAGCATACAGAATTCCTCCAGCCCTCACAGTTTCATTACCATATAATGGTTAATTACGGGCGGTTCTATATGTAAATACGTAAAACCGTGCACAAGCGTGGAGCGTAGATCAAGTGATATTTATCAACACAGAGTACTTGCAGGTGTGCGTGGGACACGTCTACGCAAGTGTGATAAATCCCAATTTTTCTGTACGTACACACATTCCAAATTCTGTGCTTAAGAACAAAAATAGAACACTTTCTAAGAATTGTTGATAAATGAGGGCCCAGGCCTGTTAGGGATATTACTTCTAATGTGTTTAATTGCTGGTCACAGATGAAGTAGTGAGCCCTGATTGCCACATTTGTACCAGCATAAAACGGGGTGTTTATTGTCTATCTTGGATAAGCTAGTAGAGTGATCAATTGCTCTACTCAGAATCTTGTATTGTATAATCCTAAATCTCACACATTTAGATGAGGTCAGAGCCAACCTCTAAATTGTACTCCACTGAGTAGCAGACAAAGATGCCTTAACCCTTTCACTGCCGCACTACGAAAATGGTTAACCCTTTCACTGTGACAATTCACAGGTTGACCCTTTCACTGCCACACAACAGAAGGTTAACCCTTTACTATCACACAACCGACGGTTGTTCATTAATTACGCACGTAGACTATACACTACGCACGCACGTGCATGTGTGTGTGTGTGCTGACGCTACTAAATAATATAACAAGCTCCTTTCCACTCCCAGCACTGCAGGTGCCCCTCAACTCTCTTCGCTCTCATTGGGATTTAATTTGCACATGGCTCTGTTGGCTGGCTTTATAATGGCTGGCTTTATAAGGAGCTGCCGGAGGCGTGTCTGTATGCAAATGAAGTAAACAGGAATGCGTGTTTAAGTTAGTCAATGAGTGACATATATCATTGTGGCCATCGCAGCTGTGATAATTTTGGCCACTTAAGACAGCCTCTCCATGCGTTGGTGAATCCGGGTGTAATTATCGTCACTGTGAGGGCTGGCCCAGCACTGCGTGCTTCTCAGGGTCAATTAGCATAACGCACCTGAGATGAATTCCAATCAGCTCGTCGGGAGGACTCATATACGCTGTCTGCAGATCACTAGTTGTCGGGTCGTCTTGTCACCACCATTCTTCTGCCGTGTACTCCCGTGGTCTCCTGTGCGAGATGTATTCGCTTCCCTGCCGTCCCCTGGAGTTTTGCTGTTCACTCACTCTTCCTTCCCGTGGACCTGTGCCTTTGAATTGCCTTCGGTGTTGCTCCTGGTGAGTTTTTATTGGGACCATTCTCTCTGAACATAGGCTGGTCCTCCGGGTATAGGCCTACGGCAAAAATACAGCTAAATATTATGGACAACGGCGTTGTAAAAAAATAAGAACTGTGTGGATCCATACCGGTATACTTTAATACCTACAGTCTACCTGCCAGCCCTGGTGACATGTAGGAGCACAGCATCAAGGAGAGAAAGAGCTTCTAGGGCTTGATGGCAGAGGATTATCTGCGGACTCGGCTCAGAGCGGAGAGGCGGCCAAATAGCATGTGTTGTGTGACACATGTGTGGGGGAAATGTGTCCTGGTAATTGGCGACAGCTTCACAGGGAGGCTGGTGGCTAATGCTATTGAATTACTGCCAGAAGAGTGGGTCATCTCTCCAGACCCTCGTCTCTTGCCTCAGCCCCGGGGCTCTGGGGGCAATTACCGACCGGCGGACACGGCAGACGCCGCGGAAAAACACACACAGCGCGGGGCTTCTCCGGCCGTGGCCGGTTGAGGCTTCCCAACCATTTATTTAAATCTCTCAGACGGAGATAGGGGGAGAGAGAGAGAGAGAGAGAGAGAGAGAGAGAGAGAGAGAGAACTAAAACATGAAGAGAGGGAGGGGGATTTTATTTTTTACAGAGCACGTCGTGATTTGTGTCTGCCGCTGAAGCAGCGCGTTCCGACCTGTGGCGCCGCACGCAGACTTACACGTGAACGTAACATCGTCATCATCATCATCATCATGATGATGCCAGTCATCTCTATTGATCCAATGCCATTTTCCTTTGCCCCTGCAGCCGCAGTCAATTTAGGAATCCTGTTAGACTGACTCCTAACACACGTTCACAAGGACAGATGAGCGATCTACTAGGAGTGATATGGCTCGTCAAATAAAATTAAAATGAACATTTTACATCAAGCAGATGGGGGGGGGGGGGGGGGGTGTAAAAGTTAAATACACTTGCAGATGGACAGTCCTTGTTTGTCTACACAGTGACTATACAAACATAATGTATAACATCATTTCAATCAAATGGCCAATCAGTCAAGGCCTTGCCCTCCACTGAAAAGGAAGACGGAATGGCTACTGTCTGCCCGCTGATGGTAAGATATTGATCAATCCCCCCCCCCCCCCCCCCCGCTGTCAATGGCACTATTGGCCTGGGCGATGAAGGTTCCAAACAGATAACGCATGGTTAGGGGATTATTGTGACGGCGGCGATAACGCTTTATTAACGTTTAATCTTCACCTGCGTGGCTTCTTTAATGGAAAACTTTGCAAGAAGGGAGGGGCCAGGGTGACAGGGAGTGGCGTGGTTAAGTAGAGAGAGAGAGAGAGCAAGAGAGGGAGAGAGTAGGTGTGTTGCAACTTATAGGCAGGCGGTGGTGTTGTTTAACGTCCATGACGGTAACAGGGACACAAGCATTTCCCCCTCGCCGTCTCCCCCTCTCCAGTCGGCTCGTTAAGGGCAGCCCCATGTAAGCACTCCGCCAGCCCGTTATAATGAAGTAATCCATAGACTCATTAACCAAGCATCACCCTTCGCACGCACATGCCGCCATGCACCACTTAACCAGAGGTGTGTGTTTGTCCGAGTGTGTGTTTTCGCTCGCGCTGTGTGTGTGTGTATGTGTTTGTGCGGTGCGCTCCTGGGACTCATTGAAGGCGGTCAGTAGTAAGGGGCTTGGGGGACAGAGGGCCTCTCTGGTGTGAACCGGTGGGTTGGGAGTCTGGGTGGGAGGAGTCAGCGCGGGGTTGGAGGGTTTATTGTGATGGTCTAGTTAGAGCCGAGGGATCATTTGAACTGTTATTGATCCCTCCGTGTGGCTGGCGAGGGTGATTTCTCTCTGGTATTAAACTCTGGTGGCTATACGGGGGATGAATGGAGCCGGTTGGGTGGGGGTGGGGGGGTGGAGGGGGAGGGCACGAGAGCTTTATGTTACCATAAAGCACCGCATTATCGCCACGACCACTCGGCCCCGAGGAGTAAACCTGTAAATAACCAAGGCGACCGCTGTTCCACACGCCGCGCCCGTTACATTCATAAGCGTGTTGATTTAGGACTATTTGTTTTGCCCTGTTTATTTTGCATGATGACACTATTTACATGGCACACGGCACGCGGGGCACGGCGTGGCCCGATGCGCCGGCAAACACGACGGCAATGACTCACGGCCAAACCCCGGAGCCAATTCCCAGGTATTAGACTGCTTTAAGTTTTATGATCCACTATCACTAAACCTAATATAATTACCCTGCAAGGGCACTCTGTCTTTCAGCGGCCGGGGGGGGGGGGGTCGGAATGGAGAGCTGGAAGAACAGGGGGTGGATGGAGCGATAGGAATGGATGAGGGCAGGGGCGGGTGGATGACAGGAGGGTGCTTGAGAGCGAGAGAGGGCAGAGATGAAAAGAAGACAAGAGATATGTGTGTGTGTGTATATATATATATATACATACAGTAATTACCTCCGGGTTTTCAAGTGCACTCGAACCACCTCACACCTCCATCCCTCCAGCCCTCGCAGCGGCCCTTGTTAAGTGGTTGTCCTGCATCTTACGGGTGGTGACCTTACCGGTGTTGTTATTAATTGCCTTATTATTCTAATTAAGGAGTAACACCCCGTGCAAACTGGAATCGACAGAGGCGCCTAAGAGGCCACATAATTAATAGAGTCCGCTTTGAAGGTCAATCTTCAACATTATCTGCAGAGATGAGGATCATGAGGAGTTTGTGTGTGTGTGTGTGTGTGTGTGTGTGTGTGTGTGTGTGTGTGTGTGTGTGTGTGTGTGTGTGTGTGTGTGTGTGTGTGTACACCCTCCTCTACTTCATCATCCTGCGTGGTTGTGTGAGAGACTGGTATGATTAGCTGCTGCCACACCGGGCCATAACTCACCCCCCCCCCCCCCCCCCCCCCCCCCCCCCCCTCATGCCTCAATCCCAGCTCACTCCGCTGGAATGCATGTCACTGTGGCCACAAGTGATATACACCGTCATTACAAATACAATAACCATCGCTGGGATGTCCAATACTGTGCATTATCCCTCTCCGGTCTCATA
>NC_140168.1:35183893-35269434 GCF_963971535.1 Notolepis coatsorum | reverse complement strand
ATCTAGCATCGGCGTATTTGTCTTTGAAATGTCCAACTCAATTTGCTGCAGTGATTCTGAAAAGACTCCCCAACTGATAACGCTACGTCCCTTTGGGCTCAAATCCTGCTAGTAAGTGAAATCCAAGAAGAGAATGCCGGAAACAATCTCTAAGAAATTCTAAGTAACAGAGAGGGGGAGGGGGAGGGGGAGGGGGAGGGGGAGGCGGAGGGAACTCTGTACTCAAAACCTTCATTGATTAACATGGATATCCCTGTCATCGTTTACAGTATGCTGTTACACGCGAGCACACATGCACCCAGAGCTGAATGCATCCACACATGTGTGTACTTACACAACCGAGAAAGCGCGGCAAGACCTGGATCTGTCAGTTTCACTGAGTCATGTCTTATATCAAAGACAACAAGATCTGAGTCATCTGTTTCGGTAGCGGGGGGCTTTGTTTTAAGTTTAGACGGGAGAGTGATGGAAGGGAGACAAACGCAGTGTGACTGCTCTCTGCGGAGACACTAATCCTTATGATGCCGTTATCATCCACACATCAGCCCCGCCATCCAGTAGACAGGCAGGACTATAGGACGTGGCGCTCGCTGTGACAGCCAGGGTGCGCCCAGGAGGGAGGGAGGGAGGAAGGGCTCATTATTGCAGGATGTTTTCTCAATGTTTTGATGGGTAAATAGAAAAATGGCTATCAAAAGCCAACGCTGACAGCCTGTGTGCCCCCCGCCACCCACCCACCCCCTGACTTAATCTGGATACGTATGAATGAGGAAATAATAATGTCATCAGCAAACTGTCATATCTTTTTTTTTTAAGAAAGGGAACATATTATTGTCCGCCAGCCTCTTTCAATCAGTGATTTGTATATCAATGGGCAGCGGCGGGTGGCTGTTGATTGACGGGCATTGAAGTGGCATTTGGTGATAAGGATTTTTAAATTAAGTCTTTCGCCCGAGCAGGTGAATGAAGGAGAGGAGGCGATAATGCCTCTCGCCTCCTCCTCCTTTTCCTCCACTCCAGAGATTGAGATGAGGAATCAGAGGAGGGTGTAAAAGTCAATGATCTCCGACAAAACTCACGGCGGATGCTCGCAATCACGCCCATGGCATGGTGATTGCATTTCATCGTCAGGAGTGTCTCGGTCCCGAGGCGTGGCCGTGTCATCAGCAGGCGACTCACCCCTTGTGCCCCTCGCAGATGTATCTGGCAAGACCCGCCGCTCGTCAATCCATCACGCCGCTGCCCCCCCCCCCCCCCCCCCTTATATCTGCCTTCTTTATTTAGAGAGGGGTTCAAGGGTGCAGAAAATATGGTTCTGTTTTTTGCTCCCCGCACCTCAGGGTGATTCAGAGGCGGGCGAGAGGGAAGGAAGGCGTGGCCCCCATCCTCTCGGACTTCATGATGAGTGAATAGGTCTATTAGCAGTGGGCCGAATGACTCACTTGTCCTGTTGTCAGTGCTTTTTCTCGCAATGTTAAGCATCGATGTCCCTGTTAAGCACGTTGCGGCACATTTTCCCTCATCTGTCGGCTTCAGACTGTGTTATTGCCGATCAACCAACACATTGTTTGAGAGTTTAAATGGCCGCTGCTTGATTGACACCCTATACTCAACCTATTATGTGCTTCCAATTTTGGATTACAAGACCAAACAACCAACGAGCGTCAGTTTTGGACAAGTGACCACGTCCAGTTTCACCTGGCCCTGAACGGACCAGTCACCTCTGACGGTGAAAATTATTGACAGTTTTTGTAGCCAATGCAATTCTGGAGCTAACGGTATCTTACATGAGGGATGATTACTATGATAAAGGGAAAGAAGAAGAAGGAGAAAGGAGAATTACTCGCTCGTGCGAAGTGAAAATGTATTGGACCCGACGACCATTTTGGATAAGCATACTGAATTATTACTGATACAAACATGAGAAAAACATGTGTCAAACACTTATTTTCCGTGGGATTGTTATCAACTTTGGACCTGTAAGACTTCAGGCTATGGACCCATTGTGTTTTCCAGCTCATACCTCTCAGCTGGAACTCTTCTGCAGGCATCTGTTTGCAAATTAATTCAGATGTAAGTACAGTAAACAACTTTTATTTCAGTGTGTGCAAACCTCGGTAACTCTATTACATTAGCACTCAGTGATTATTCCTGTTGTGGAAGAATATTCCACATGTTTCCTTTCAAAAGAGACCAGACCATCAAGAATAAATCGCAAATTACTTTGGGTATGCAATCGGTGGTATATAATTTCAAATGCCAACCAGCCTTGAGAAGTACTTTCACGTATCAAGCGTGTTACAGGACGTTGATGTTGTACTTGTATTTTTCTGGGACATTTGTTGAAATTGCGGGACAGTACTGAATACTATAGAAGAATCATGTTTACATAATGTATTAATCGTTTTTATCAAAATATACGCATTTAATGTATTAAAAACACTATTGTTGTGTCTTACTGTAATTGCTTATTATACTGTAACAACCTCGCCGGCAGGGAGTTGAATGTCCACACAGTACTCCAGGGAAAACAGTTTGTTTATTCACAGGCTATTGTCTGGTCATAGTCCACGCTATACAGCTCGACATTAATGGTTAGCTATGCTAAGCTAGTTGACAGTCTCACAGGTACATGTTGCTCTGTTGATTGTTCGATCCCAAGAAACAGTGAAACCCCCCACTCAGTACTCACATGTTAGATATAACAGTAACTAGGGTTGCTCCAATACTCATAATTATATAGAAGACCATACCATGCAATCCAACATGCTGTTAAATTATTTACCGACAGTTAGACCCTTAGAGGTTCCCGAGTCCTATGGCTATAGTTAAGATGTACACATGATATCTCTTGTAATATGATACTGAAGTGCATACATTGTCTACACTGGCTTCCTTGATTCTAAACCTGTCCAGAACACTACAAAGTGTTCATTTTCCATTCAATGATAATCTGACAAAACTGTACAATTATTAGAATTATAATACTTACATTTTTATGTTTTAACTTTTAACTTTAACTGTAAATATCAAAGGTATACAGGATGTATAATACCATGAGTAGCATGAGTAGGCCTACAAAGAGTGTTATCCTGCATAAGTGAAATACATATAATATACAAATTAAAACAGCAGTGAACAATAGTAAACAACTATTTCCTATTAAATAGTTACTTAAATAAATCTAAGTAGCCTATGGGGAAAAGTAGGCTAAGCAAATGGCTGTAACACTAGAAAAAATTAAAACATAAATTGTAGGCCAATATAAATTGCACGTTCCATAATGCTCCCAAACCTCAGACGGTTTCAGTGCCATGGAGAGCACCATTGTGCACGTACGTAAGTGCTTGAGGAATTTATATTTATTACTGGACCGTGCAGCTGTAGAGCCTTCTGACCAAGAGCATATTTATACAAATCTTGACACGCTTTGACTTGAATTGCACTCTTCACGAGCTCCATGCTGCATCTATTTCTCTGGTCCGCACTGGTCATGAGGGAGAACAGCCTCTCCACGAATGCATTAGTGACAGGGATGCTCAGGAAGACGTCAGGTTGGGGGTCTGGATGTCCTTCAGCAGCAGCCCCCACTTCACTCCAACAGTCGCCTCCATCTCCATCACGTCCTTCTGAGGTGGAACTATTATACAAATCTCCTCATAGAGCGCATCCATGTCTAACATGCCGTTGATCTTAAGGGATTCAGCTGTAGCACAGAGGGCAGTGAAGCTGACCTTTCTCTTTAGAGACATGACAGAAAGAGCCTTGAGATAATTATCATCTGAGAAATCGAACCACTTCTCCAGGTAGACGGTGGCAGACCTGTAGAACGGCATGAAGTCGGCTCTTGTCTTCACCGCTCTCGCATCTGTGAAGTGGAGGAGAAGGACGCTGGCCTCTGTTCCAAAGAAGGAATCACTGCACTGCAAATTAAAGGTTGCAGAGGTGTTCAAAGCGGCAGTGACAGCTTGCACGACAACACAAACAGCTTGCACCAGGTGCTATGTAATATGTATGCACTCGCGCTGGTTAGACTATGTAACGTACAGTATTTACAGTGCATTAGTGCATGGTTGGGGATTGATCGGATTGATCAGAGGACAAGAACAATAACGATTAATATATTTTAAATTGTTTATTGAAATGGGGGACATTTTTCGTCTCTGGTGTGGCATGCGGGACAGAGGGCTAAAATGCGGGACTGTCCCGCACAAATTGGGACGTTGGTCACCATAAGTGTACCTGGAAAAGTAAACAAAGTACACATAGTAAAGTCAGGGAACAAGAGACCACGATGACTGTAGCTGTGCTTGGTACGAATTGTGGTAAGTCACCTTAAATATGGTTTAAGTCACACAAGGATTCAAATGTTTTGGTCAGCCTGTGTGTGTGTACGGGTGCGTGCGTGCGTGTGTGTATGTGTGTGCGCGTTGTGCGTATGTGTGTGTGTGCGTTTTTTTGTTGGCAAAAGTATTTAGTTGTGACCAGAGTTGACACTATGCACTTTGTTTTTGGCTGAATGACAGAGACCCCATTTGCAGGATGCAAATGAGACGCATTGTCAGCGCTCCTAATTCAACACAGCACTTCCTCCCTGTAAAAGTGTATCTTTTCACAAGGGAGGGATGTTAACTGTTAATAAATGGGTAGTTTTCCGCAGCTGAACTATGGCCCTCCCATTTGTGGAGGAAGGAGTAATGGCTTTTAGAGTAAGTTCCATTCAATGGATGCACTGTTCGCACATGCACTCTGGCTCATACACTGAGATCGTACCGTTACTCAATGCAATTGTAATTCACACTGCAAGGACCTAACAAATGTCTAACAAATGCTAATGACCCAACAACTCTTCCAGTTTCCTATGAGCTGAAATCACCTTTTAGACAAAGACAAAGTAGAGAAAGACGTGTACAACAAAGTTCAGCTGATTAGAGACAAAAAAAGAAACTGGCCTATATTTTTTTCTCTATTACAAGAGTAATCAAACCAAAGTCACACTGTATAATGTGTCCAATTCACCAGAGTAACTAGACCGGAGAATGCGCGAGTGCGGTGCTTTAGCTCATTTAAAATAAAAAAAGGTTAGCCACAGCGGGATACTGCAGATCTGCAGGGCCAAAAATAAATCTTAAGAGATGGCAGATAAGTACGACATTCTTAGAAACAGGCCTAAGTGATTCGCAAGGCAAACATATCCACCGGAGAAGTAGCCCACTGCAGAGCCACGCCGGCCGCAATTGTTCTACGGAATAAAAAATGTATAACACCTTAAACCTTAGGAGATTTAGTCTTGGAGTCTCGAGGGACCTAACGGGTGGGATCGGAGCCCCTGCGGTGCCCTGAGGAACACAGCGGAGGAGGCCCTCACGGTCACCCGTCTCACTCTACGACAAACTTTAACAATGTCACTAATGGCTCCCCCTGACAACTTTACAAAATGAGCACAGTACCCTCAACATTTAGATCAAGGAAAACCCCATCCCTGCATGGTATAATGACCCCCCCCCCTTTCTTTTTGCACATGGCTAGTTTACATAATAGCATAATTAACCTCGCCTCCAGTGATGTATCGGCTGATTTGTTTCAACAGATTTTTTCTCCTGCATGCCATTACCATACCATGTCACCTCGGCGCTCCTTCATCAGCCTCATCATGTTATGACTGCAGTCGCTTACCCTGCCAAGGTGGGGCATTTCTCATCACAGGGGTTTAATGGCGATGACTCTGGCCCTCGCTCCCATTACGGCCCTCAGCGCCCGGGGGGAACCTGACGAGTGTCACGATGAATTGGGCTCCTTTTCTTCTCTCCTCATCGTTGACACTGAGCCGTATGGGAATCCATCCCTTTCAATGAGCTCTTTGTTGATGATGGGATAGGTGTGATGTGATGATGTGATTAAGAGTTCTGTAACTGAGGGGTACAATTCCCTGACTGTATTGTTAGATATGATATTTAATACCACTACCTCTTGTACTTTAACTTCTGGCCATCCAGTACATGATATAAGTATGATGAACACTTTCCCACCTGATGAAACGAATCCACACAAATGTACCAAATCGAAGGTTTAATATAGCAAAAGGTATATACAACGTTCACTTAATTACATTTATGATTTGAAATATGAAATATGCACTTTTATGGCAAATGAGTATTCGTAGGTAAATCAACATTGAATGTCCAATCTCTGGTTACGCAGGGAGTAAGTATACAACCTGGAATATTTAGGAAACGATAGCGATGGTACTTAAATTATTATAGCTGGATACACTAAGGGGGGGGGGGGGGGGGGGGCCCGCTGGGTGTAAGACAGTAGGAGGGGGGGGTTAGAGAAGCCGCTGGCGGTATCCCATCTGGCCGACGGTGTCTTGGGAGAATTCAAAGTCTTGAACACGGTGCCCACAGAACCTCGGTCCGCAGACGAATACAGCTGGACCCTCTGTGGACGGTAGCTGCCGGTCCACAACGGAGAGACGTGAGGCGACCTCACTGGTGTAGAGCGCCGTCTCACCTGGAGTCCTCTCCGGGGGGTAGTTCCAACACTCCGCAGTGTTGGCCTTTATCCATGGAATAATCAAAGCACCCAAAGCATAATCCAAGCCGTGGAAGGCTCGCCGTCGTCCGGGTAGAGTAATCCAATATACAGGTCCGGTCGCCCTGGCCCGGAGCTCCTCGGATGCAAGCACCACTAGGGGTCTGCCCAGCCTGGTTAAGCGTCCAGATAACGTCAGGAACGATGGGGGTACTGATAACTTTAGAACTCTAACCGAACGATGCACCATACATAAATAGACTATTATTAGCTTAATAGAATACGTCCAACTCGACGGTATAGTGCCAAACTATGACTATTCAACTATTAATCTACACGATATCTCAATGCCTATTCTGGGGCCAAGTAGGCCTTACTACACCACACGTGCGTCGTGGGGAGGCTTCGCGTCTGTCACTCTGTTGGAGGGTAAAGAACTGGACTAAAGGAAAGTTCTACTTTACTTGCGCCATATATATATGCGCTATGAACAAATAGTACCATTCGTATTTCGCCCGACATATTCCTGCGCGGAACTGGGGCTTGCCACGACATGTTGGGCGGCACGATTGAACTTGGACCTAGGGGTATGGCAACCTGGCGCCAGGTTCTCGTCCAATGGTAGAATGAAACTATTATGGGCTGTTTAGTAGACTAAAGGGATATTCAGTGCATATTGTACAAGGAATATACAGGGGATATCAAACGATATACAAATACAATTAAATATATATATATAAATAAATATATATATTCGGTTTAATCTGATCCTTCACAACAGCCGCCCCCTAATTAGTCCCACCTAATTAGCTAAGCAGAGACAGATTAACCGCACTGTCTACCACTCAAGGTCCGCTGTAAGGGTCAGTCAACTCACAAAGTCATGGGGTCATGGTCATCATCGATAGTATCTGGGAGTCGGGGAAGTTCTATGAGCCTCGCCACGGGACGTGTATAAGTGCGCCCTTGGACGAGTACTTCAGCTGCTCGGACCTTGTCATCGGCACCGGTGATCACTTTGCTTACGCGGCCAGCCGGCCACATAGCTCTGGGTAGTGACTGGTCAATAATCATGACGACTGTTCCTTCTGTCAAATTGTCTCTCTACTTTTACCCACTTCTGGCGGGTCTGTAGAGACGGTAGGTAGTGAAGTAGGAAGCTGCTCCAAAACTTGTCAGCTAGTACTTGGCTGTACCTCCACATTCTTCGGCCGTTCGCTTCTTCAGGCCTGTACATTGTCTGGGGTAGCGCGGGGTCCAGCCGCCCCATTAGGAGGGTGTTGGGGGTGACTGGGTCGACATCTGCTACATCACTGGAGACGTAACCGAGGGGCTTTGAGTTCAATACTCCCTCGATCTCCGTGAGGACTGTCATTAGGACTTCCTCCGCCACAGTCTGGGCTCCAAGTACGGCGTACAGGGCTGTCTTTATAGAACGTACTTCTTGTTCCCAGGTTCCACCGAAGTGGGGTGCGTTCGGGGGATTAAACTGGAAGTCAATCTGGGATGGAGCGAGGTGGGTCTTAAGTTCTGGGCCCATAGCTTGGAAGCTCTCTCTCAGCTCTCTTTCTCCGCCTTTGAAGTTGGTCCCGTGATCAGACAACAATGTAGACGGTTTTCCTTTCCGTGATGTGAATCTTCGGAAGGCCATAAGGAATGAGTCTGTGCTCATGGTCGGAAGGAGCTCGATATGTATCGCTCTGGTGGTCATGCATTTGAATACAATACCCCACCGCTTCTCGGTGCCTCTTCCTCTCTTTATATACAACGGGGCAAAGCAGTCCATGCCTGTGGAGTGGAATGGCTTGTCGCCGATTCGGAGGCGACAGGGGGGTAAGTCAGCCATCCGTGGTATGCTGGGCTGCGCGCGCCACTTACGGCAGTCTAGACAGGTTCACTGGAAGCGCCGTACTGCTTCTCTCCCTTGCAATATCCAATAACGACGTCTGATCTCCGCGAAGACTCTCTCTGCTCCTGCGTGGTGTACATCCTTGTCGTATTTCTTTATGATCAGCTCTGTGACCTTGTGTCGGCTGTTCAAGACGATCGGGTACTTAATGTCATCTGGTAGATCGGGGGCTCTCCGCAGGCGACCACCCACTCTGATGAGATTATGGGCGTCACTCTCTGGTGCCAGGTGAATCAGTCTGCTGTCTGATGGGACGGGGTTTCCTCCCTGTAGACAGTCTAGCTCATCGGGGAACGAGTCTCTCTGGGCTCGTTGTAGTAGAAGAAGTTCTGCTTCTTCGTAGTCAGCTGCTGACATGTCAGTGGTGGACTGAATCTCTGGGTGGTGCCGCAGGAATGTTCTTTGCTGCGCACTCTCTAGGGTAATGCAGTCATCTATGTTGGGGTCTGTGGAGGCGACAGTGCTCAGTCCACAGAACATAGGTTTCTTGTTCTCAGCCTCCTCGTTACTTGCTTCCCGCGGGGTGGGCGTAGGCCAATCTCCTTCCGGGAGCTTGAGGAATTCTGGTCCGTCACTGTAGATGTTGCGACGGGTTAGGTCATCCAGAGACATTCCCCGGGTGATGACGTCAGCTGGGTTGTGTTTGGTGTGCACATACCGCCAGCTCGCTTCTTCTGTTAACTCTTGAATCTCGGTGACTCTGACTCCCACGAAGACTTTGTATCTGCATGAATCAGACTTGATCCATGTGAGTACTGTCGTGGAATCTGACCACAAGATTGTTCTGTGCACCGGAATGGTGAGTTCACGTTGGATTAACGTGGCAAGGTGCGCTCCTGCTAGGGCTGCGCAGAGCTCTAGACGTGGGATAGATTGTTGCTTACGTGGGGCTATTCTTGAGCGGGCCAGGATGAAAGCAGTGTGTATCTTTCCTCCCTTCTCTTGGGCACGCAAGTAGGCCACCGATCCGTAGGCTACTTCGGAGGCGTCGCTGAAGACGTGTAGATCAATCTCGCATGTCTCTGGCCTCACTGTGGATGGGAAGTAGCTGCGGCGTATATTGACGCCTGGGAGTGAGCGGAGTTCCGTCTCCCACTCTCTCCATGTTGAGGCAAGGTGTGCGGGTATTGGGTCGTCCCAGCCCTGGTCCTTGTCCCATAGTGCTCGTACAATCATCTTTGCCCTGGTGGTGTAAGGTAGAATACATCCCAACGGGTCATATTGTCTGGCGAGTGTTCTGTACACACTCCGTCTGGTGGTCGGTATCGCCGTCGACCTTCCCTGCTCTGGAGCCAAGGGTTTGTGTCTATAGTGGAGCGAGTCTGTTTTGAAGCGCCAGACTAGTCCTAGTGTCATTTCTTGGGCTTCTCCTGGGATTGTCGCCATCCAGGTCTCGCTGCTGGCAGCCTTGTCCGCGGAGGAGAGGCTGCGCAATACGTGCGGGTCACTGCTGGCCCACTGCCTGAGATCAAAGCCGCCTTTGATCAGGGAGGCGCGTAACTTGATTAGGAGAGCCTCGGCTTCTTCTTGAGTCGAAACGCTTTGTAAACAGTTGTCCACGTAGAAACTGTTCTTCACACTGTGTTGGACCTCTTCATCTGCTGCTGGGTCCTCTGTGACGTGTTTCTGTAGTGCAAATGTAGCACAGCACGGGCTGCATGTGGTTCCGAAGGGGAGTACTTCCCACTGGTAGATGGCTGGGTTCTCATCTCCGATCCTCTCTCTCCATAGGAACCGCAGCAGAGGCTTGTCCTCCTCTACTAGTCTCACCTGCAAGAACATCCCTTTGATATCCCCGCTGATAGCCACCTTTTCCTGGCGGAAGCGCAGTAGCACGCCTAGTAGGGAGGGGCCGAGTGTGGGGCCGGGCAAGAGCTCTTTATTCAGATTTTGGGATCCGATCTGGTAGCTGCAGTTAAACACAATGCGATCCTTGCCGTTGTGATGGACCTTGTGATGCGGCACGTACCATGATTCGGTCGTCTGATCGGCCTCTTTAATGTCAATCTTTGTTACGTGTCCCGCTGTGATTAGCTTCTCAATCTCGGCGCGGTACACACTCTCTTGAGCGGGGTCTTTGGCTAGGCGCCGCTCCGTGTTCAGTAGATAGCGCTCCGTGCCGTCTTTCTTTGCGTGAAAGGTGGGCATTCCCTCTCGCCTCAGGAGTGGAGTTGCGTATCTCATCACTCCGCCGACTGTGACTCTCTTTGTCCCCTGCTCGAGTAGGTTGATGGCGTAAATGTCTTCTTTAGAGCGAATATCTTTCTTTTCGTTCTTAAAGGGCATTATCTCTAGGGTCCATAGCCTCTCGACATGCTGCAGGAGAGTGGTGTCTTCTTCTGTCGTTCTGGAGTGGAGGCAGCTAGTGGCTGCTGTTCGGTTGAGAGATTTAGCGAGGGGGCCTTGTAGGGTCCACCCTAGGCGGGTCTCGACTGCTGCAGGACAGCCTCGGGGGCCTGTATGGACCCGGTCAATCGGGACTATGAGTTCTGCATGGTCGGAGCCTATCAGCAGGGTCGGGGTAGCGCCGTCTATGAGCGGGATAGGTAATTGGCGCAGGTGCACATATTTATCCATCAACTTGGTGACAGGGTAGGTGTACTGCGATAGTCCTATTTCTTGGCTGGTGAAAGCATTTGTAATCTTGTACCGTCGCTCTGGCTGCCCGTTTGCTGCGATGGTGAAGGAGACATTCTCGCCCTTTATCGCCTTTAAATCTCTTCTTATTGTCCGAATCGTCATTTCGTTCTTGCTCCCCCGCAGTCCCAGCTGGGTCGCAGCGGAAGCGAGCAGAAGGGTCTTCTCTGACCCGTCATCAAGGACGGCGTAAGTGTCCATGACTTTATCTTGGTAGCTCAATGTCACACGGACTACTTTTAAGAGCACTTGGGCGCCGCTGCTGCTGGCGGGGTCAATGTACATGACACTTGCCTTGGTGCCGCTCCGTGGTGCGGGTGGAGGCTGTCTTCTGTTACTATCGTGTAGTATATCTAGATGGGCTCCATCGCACCGGCTGCACCTTTTCTTTAGGCGGCATTCGGCTGCCATGTGGGGCCGCGCACATCGATAACAGCGCCGGTTGGACTTTATCCATTGACTCACTTCTTCTGCATTCATCTTTGTGAATAGGTCACATTGTGACAGCCAGTGTTCTTTCTCACAGTAGGGACACGCTATCTTCCACTTCTCTTTTCTCGAGGGGGTGCTGTGACTCTTACTGCTCGGTACTGACTCTGATTGGTGCATGACAGTCACCGATCTTCTTCCATCATTTATTCTCCTGGGTCCCTCTCTGGAGCTTGGCGTGCTCCGTCCAAATGTATCTAGTCGTAAGCTGCTGACTTCTCTCGCCAGGAAGTCGGCCAGATCAAGGAGGGATGGCTCGGGGCCGTTGGGATCCCGGTAATCTCTCTGCCGCCTAAAGCGCTCCTGTCTTGCGGGTGGCAGCTTCTCCAAAATCCTCTCGACGTTAGAGTTGGCGTATAGCTCATGCATGCCCTTCTCCCGTTGCGCTCCCAGCATCCCTACCAGGGACTGCACTTTGATTGACAGGTCGTCTAGTGAGCGATTGTCTGTGGCTGGGGGTAGGCGATCAATATGCCTTATCTCTTGGATTACGTAATCCCATATACGTCCATATCTCTGGTCCAGCGCCGCTAGGGCCGCTGTGTATGGTGTCGAAGAGGTGGCATAGGCTAGCGCTATATTGTGCGCTCGCGGTACTTTCAGGTGCTTCAGTAATATTGCATACTTGTGGCGTTCATCAGCGACATCCACCATCATTGTCTCTAAGCACATCCGGAGCTCCGTGTACTGTGCTCGACTCTCATAGGCGAAGTCTGGGAATGACGGCGTGGCAATGTATGACGCCGTGGATGGCTGATACATCGGCGAGCGTTGGGGGAGAGACCTCCTGGGCGAGTCCCCTCTTGCGCCTCGCTGTGGGCTGGTACTGACAGGGTACCATGGCCCGCTGGTCCAGGTGCTATTTCTCTGGGCTGGTCGTGCGTCGTGCTCACCCGTGAATAGAGTCGGGGGTCTGTAGCGCAGCGCCGTGGGGGTATAGCCTGGACTGTATGGGACCTCCTGGTCCGGTGGAGTACTGTGCTGTCATCGGGCTTGGTTCTCCTCCTCTCCCTCTTCTTCCTCTATCAGATCTTCCAGATCCTGTAATCGTTTATTTAGCTTCTCCGCAGTGTATGCCGCTCCTTTCTTGTAGCTGGGTCTCGCTTGGACCGGTCTGTGAAGGGGGTCTGCGGGGGGTATAGGCTCGGTCTGTTGGTCAAGTTCAGGGTCGCTTGCTCGTTGAGGAGACGCTGCCCTTGACTGTTGTCTCGACGAGTTCCTTGAACCCCTGGCGGAGGGGGAGGGTGTTGCCTTGCGGATCAGCTGCTCCATTAGCTGCGCTTGTAACTTGTCGCGCTCGACTTCGCGCTTGGTGAGATCTGCTTCTCTTTGGGCACCGGCAGCGGCGCGCTGGGCGTCGGCCCGGTCTCTTGCCATATTCTCTTCTGTCTGGAGGCGTCTCATCTCCAGGCGTGTGCGCTCTTCTTCGCTCCGTTGTCGCGCTTGGAGTTGTTCGCGCTCGCTAAGCATCTGCGCTTGGAGTCGATCGCGTTCGGTAGAGGCTGTCAGGCTGACGAGGAACGCCTGTTGTAGCATCCTCTCCGCTTCGCTGGGGGAAGGCGGTTGTGGAGGTGAGCCGCTCCTGCGTGAGCCGCTCCTGGGGGTACTCGTTGGGGAGTCCTGGAGCTCTATTTCCTCGGCGCTCTCCTCCTCTTCTTCCGTGCAGAGTTCTCTCTCTGTAGGGTTGTCTTCCTCCCGGGGCTGGTCGGGGACTACTTCTTGGGTAGTGGCGGGGGGTAAAGGCATGTCAGCTCCTTCCTGGTCCCCACCGTGAGCTTGGTCAGTTACATTAGGACCTACTAGGGCCTCTGTGGTCGGGGAAACCTGGTCGTTAAGGTCAGACATAATTTTACTTTCTACTTTTACCGCGTTTACCGTTTGTCGAAGGCTAGGTAGTTGACTGACAGTGTAAGCCTCTAAGTACTGAGGTGTCTGTCGTCTGCGCCGCGGGCGTTCTAGGTTAGGAGGATCGTTTCGTGGAGTGTTCATCATAGGCCATTTCGATATTAATAACACTATATTAATATTACACTAGTTACCCTCCGGCTCGAAGGACCAATTGTAACTGAGTATTAATATTACACTAGTTACCCTCCGGCTCGAAGGACCAATTGTAACTGAGGGGTACAATTCCCTGACTGTATTGTTAGATATGATATTTAATACCACTACCTCTTGTACTTTAACTTCTGGCCATCCAGTACATGATATAAGTATGATGAACACTTTCCCACCTGATGAAACGAATCCACACAAATGTACCAAATCGAAGGTTTAATATAGCAAAAGGTATATACAACGTTCACTTAATTACATTTATGATTTGAAATATGAAATATGCACTTTTATGGCAAATTAGTATTCGTAGGTAAATCAACATTGAATGTCCAATCTCTGGTTACGCAGGGAGTAAGTATACAACCTGGAATATTTAGGAAACGATAGCGATGGTACTTAAATGATTATAGCTGGATACACTAAGGGGGGGGGGGGGGGGGGTCCCGCTGGGTGTAAGACAGTAGGAGGGGGGGGTTAGAGAAGCCGCTGGCGGTATCCCATCTGGCCGACGGTGTCTTGGGAGAATTCAAAGTCTTGAACACGGTGCCCACAGAACCTCGGTCCGCAGACGAATACAGCTGGACCCTCTGTGGACGGTAGCTGCCGGTCCACAACGGAGAGACGTGAGGCGACCTCACTGGTGTAGAGCGCCGTCTCACCTGGAGTCCTCTCCGGGGGGTAGTTCCAACACTCCGCAGTGTTGGCCTTTATCCATGGAATAATCAAAGCACCCAAAGCATAATCCAAGCCGTGGAAGGCTCGCCGTCGTCCGGGTAGAGTAATCCAATATACAGGTCCGGTCGCCCTGGCCCGGAGCTCCTCGGATGCAAGCACCACTAGGGGTCTGCCCAGCCTGGTTAAGCGTCCAGATAACGTCAGGAACGATGGGGGTACTGATAACTTTAGAACTCTAACCGAACGATGCACCATACATAAATAGACTATTATTAGCTTAATAGAATACGTCCAACTCGACGGTATAGTGCCAAACTATGACTATTCAACTATTAATCTACACGATATCTCAATGCCTATTCTGGGGCCAAGTAGGCCTTACTACACCACACGTGCGTCGTGGGGAGGCTTCGTGTCTGTCACTCTGTTGGAGGGTAAAGAACTGGACTAAAGGAAAGTTCTACTTTACTTGCGCCATATATATATGCGCTATGAACAAATAGTACCATTCGTATTTCGCCCGACATATTCCTGCGCGGAACCGGGGCTTGCCACGACATGTTGGGCGGCACGATTGAACTTGGACCTAGGGGTATGGCAACCTGGCGCCAGGTTCTCGTCCAATGGTAGAATGAAACTATTATGGGCTGTTTAGTAGACTAAAGGGATATTCAGTGCATATTGTACAAGGAATATACAGGGGATATCAAACGATATACAAATACAATTAAATATATATAAATAAATATATATATTCGGTTTAATCTGATCCTTCACAACAAGTTCCATCTGTAAAAAATCTGTCTCTTGCGAGTTAGAATATAAGGGTAGAATACAGCAGCAATGGGAACTTCGCTGGCAAACTCAGGCTTGTGCTTCTAATGCTAAAAAAAAATTTGTATGAGAAGAAAATAGTATAATACCCAGGAAGGTGTTGGTTACGGTGAATCAGTGATTATGGGCAAAGCGCCATTGGCATTCCTGAAGTGCCCACAACTGCAGCGAGGAACATCTTACCTGGTATTGTGGCTTGTGCACACAATTTGCTGTGAAATCCTGTTATGGCAACCGACATCATTAAGGAAAGAGAATTTGTACGTGAATTGTACTACTCACACTGGGCCATTTCTATAAATAACCTCAAAGTGAAAATTGTCTGTTGAGTCTGTTTACCGTTCACTCAACATTGTAAACACGACTTAACCCCTTAACCCCTTACCGGTACGAGATTCATTTCACGCCATAAATAGATCAATACAGTCCGCATTAACCTCTTAACAGTCGGGCACATTTTGCATAAATGCCTGTTGATTGCATACCCAAAGTCATTTGCGATGTATTATACTTTATACTTATAGCACATGCATGAGTCTGGTCTCTTTTGAAAGGTAACGTTCTGACGTTTTTGTAATGTGGGTACGGTAAAAATTCAGCGTGATTATCCAAAATGGCTGCCCACTTCCATTCATTCAGACGCGCGAGTCAAAACAAAGAGCTTGTTCTCTTCTTTTGCCCCTTTCTCCGTGCAACCAGTGCTAGTCTGGGATTGCTTTCGGAGCAGACGCCCCTTGGCTACAATGGTGGTCAATAATTATCGCCATCAGCGGTGACCAGTCAGTTCAGGACCATTTACAACCGGCGTGCTCACTCATCGCGAACGGCATGTCAAAGCACACTCGTCGGATATTTCATCTTGTAACTCGAACTGACTTGTAATTTCAGCTGAGTTCAACAGTTATTCCTTTTAGAACACAGACTCTCATCTCCTGCCACAACAGGTGGCTGTTGTGAGTCCATAGGAATTTGATGACATTCCCTGTGTTAGCACAATACACAATTGCCTTGTGTTAGCAAATAATAGCCAAAGTCTCACAATGTTCACTGCTGTGTTTACTGCTTGATACACTACAGGGCCAGGCTGTACCAACTATCTCAGGAGGGACTATACCACACTGGGTGGAACAAAGTATAACTCGCACAACTGTCTGTTCAAAAGTAACCAAAATAAACCTTATACATTTGGGATTTTTGTTGCTTCGTTCCTGTTGTACTGAACTCGTACTGAACCGCACGAGTTCAGTACCAAGTTACCCCAAAACCAAGTTACCTACCAAACCATGGCTTCTGTGTAGCATTACACCCCTAGTCTTGAGTGACTGTTTAATATTCTGTAATTAATTAGGTTGTTTATCACTCCGCATGAATCTATTCCCAATGTAAGCCTCCTCAGCAAATAATAACATTTCCATAAGCTCCCGTTGTTTACCCCCGTGGTTCAGACAGACGCATGGCGCAGAACTAAATACATTTTCATATCAACATGATGCAACGCGTCAAAGCGCCAAACGCACGCAGATGCAGGGTTGGCTTGACGTGGCAGAGGATAATTGCGCTCCGCTGATCAACGCATTCCCATTATCGTGCCCCTATATGAATGCGGGGCTATAAAAGGAATCCATCCATGCACTGCGGTGAATGAGTACAGCGTTGTGATGAAGACGAAGGTTTCCAGTCTAAACACTATAGCCGGGTGGTTAATGTTATGGAGGTTATATTACAATCTGTGGCAGGCTTTGGTGTTGAGTGGTGTGATTCCTCAGCACATAATACATGACTGTAATGTCTTGCAACGCATCAGCCGGATGGTTTCTCTCTGTTATTTCTCACTCAGAGGGGGGGGGGGGGGGGGAGAGAGAGAGAGAGAGAGAGAGAGAGAGAGAGAGAGAGAGATGGGCGTGGCAAGACTAAAAATCCTGTCAGCCACCCAACCCCCCCCTCTCTCGGTTGGAGCCAGTTGTCAGGCATCTTCATGGGGCCTTGTCAGCAGCCAAAAGGTTTTAATGGAACTGTGTTTTGGGATTTGCACATGTCATCAGTCTTGTTGGAGAGGCACAGTGGAGAGAAGGAAAGGCGCGGAGGTGTGTGTGTGAGTGCGTGTGTGTGTGGGGGGGGGGGCTCTTCGAGTGTCAAGCGGCTGAAAGGAGACATGGCGTCCACAGAGAGAAGCCAGCCCTCTCATCCTTCCGCGAGCCGAGAGACACACACACACACAGATGCAAACTCATGTCGTCAGCTGGTCTCCCTGAGGTCCCCTTCTCAGAGTCGTGGATGTAGGCCGGGTGTGGGGTGATTGAACTGCCTGGCGGTGTGCATTCTGCATTTGTCATTTAGTCAAGGCGACCGACTGCTTCAACATGAAACACAACGGCGCCATTATCTACCTGTGTGACGAAGTTCTGTGTCGATGACGAGAACGTTTGTCCGTAGCTCCCGTCTGAGGTTGGATATTCATTTTTATAGCTAGTTTGTTTTTAAAGGGGTTTGGAATCGCACACTCGGGCTTCGAACATTGTCCTATTATACATGAGTAAATGGCAAATGAACACGCATAATATGCATAATAGCGCCATTTAACATTCCCCTCCCAGTGATTGAATTTGTATTTAATTGATCCAAATAAAAGTATCTCGGTCCAGCCGAAGCAAATTTCAATTGTGTTGGTAAATGATTGCATTTACAAATAGAATGGAATAGAATAGATATACTTTTATTATCCCGTGGGAAATTTGACACATTTAACATTTAAACATTTAGACAGAACAGGTCACGAATTAGAATAATAAAACAAATCAAATCACGTTGCCTAGGATAAGAGTAGAGTAAAATAGAATAAAAATGGAATAAAATATACTACAATATATACAAATGTCTATCTAATGGTACCATATTCCACCCACATCTGAATTTGTGCCATTACATTTGGAGCCAGAATGCTTCATTTTCCCCAATAACATCACCTCACCAAGTGTTTCCCCCCTCAGAACCCTATCCTGGAAAGCTCTAGAACTCCACAGCTTTAAATGGCCAGGAGCCATGGTTTCATCATCATTAGAATTGTTCAGCTGTCAAAATTCTATCTCACATGTGAGACCGTACCTCTGAAAGCCAAGATGTCTGCTACTGCAACACAATTACAATTAGTCCCAGTTGCTGTATTTTGCACATGAACTCCAATTATGAAGATTACGTAGTATACATATACATGTATAGCTCATTGACTAGAGCATGGAACTCATACATCCATGGATAGTGGTTCAATTATTTAACCTTTATTTAACCAGGCAGGTCAATTAAGAACATTATTATTTACAATGACAGCCTGGTGAGAGAACAAAAGGTCCTCTTGAAGGGGAAAGATGATATATACAGTACATCACAGAGGTAAGGGAAATAATTAAAACACACATTAAACAGACAACCAAATACAATTACAAGGTAATACATGAAGCAGAACAGACAAATTACAGTTAAAAGGCTGGGTGACAGTTGCATTTGTGCGTAAACAACTCTGCGATATAGTGGCGGCAAGGTGGTGTAATGGTTAACACTGTCGCCTCACAGCTAGAAGGTCCAGGGTTCGATTACCTCATTGCCAGGTACCCAGGAGGGGTATCTCCCAGGCCTTTCTGTGTGGAGTTTGCATGTTCTCCCCGTGCTCGCAAGGGTTTCCCCTCCCGATAAGATAAACCCAATAGAAAAACATGCACAACAGATTGCTAACGCTGTTGCCTTCCCTGACGAAGACTGACAGTAGCACTTGGATTAGTCCCCAGGGCACGGCCCCACGCCGCAGCCCCTATCTGCTCCAAGCTGCCCTTGGGGGGAAGGACGACGGGATGGGTCAAGCGCAGAGACTTAATTTCATCTGCGACCCAAAAATTGCATGTGTGTGTTCCTGTGTGTGCCGCCCATCGCACGTGTGTGTCACTGCATGATGAATAAAGACTTCTTCAAAAGTCCAGTTTATTTATAAGTCCGTAAAAGTAGTGAGGGGAGCTAACGTAAGGTTATGTATATAACCAAGTTCTATGAATACTGGTGACGCTCAGCGTCATCTGCACTAACCTCACTTCGTGCACATGCACTGAATAAAAATCCACAATGTACCTTTACATACCAACATCCGTCTGGCCACACCCCTATCCGCTACCTTCATAAGCAGGTGTGTGGTCACCTACTCGCCTCCTTCCCAAACTTTCACCACAAGGCGAGATCAAGGGCCGCAGTGGCGTCCCGACGCTGAGCGTCACCAGTATTCATAGAACTTGGTTATATACATAACGTTACGTTCTATATCATACTGGCTGCCGCTCAGCGTCATCTGCACTACAGGAGCTGAGCGGGAGCCTGAAGCTCGACAAATGTACCCCGCTGAGGCCCCCCACAACCATCAGACCGGAGAGGACCGAGCCCCCCGACCCTCCCTAATGGAGGATACCCTCCCTATTGGAGGACGGGAGGGAGACGGATCCGACCGTGCAAAGAGAAACTCGAGCAACTCAACGCACAGGGTGAGCAGACCGTGGCTTGACCCCACGACTACGCACACGCACAACCCGCATGCCACCAGGGAACGAACGGAAGGAACAAACCTCGTTACTGCCCCCAAAATCACAGGGTCAAGAGCAAACTCAACCCCGTGGCAAGGCCGTAGCAGCGGAGCGCGAAGGAAGACCCAGACCCACTGAAGGGACTGGATCCCCCGGAAAAAGGGGGCCCGGAGAGGTCAATGATGCCAAAGCATCAAGACCTCACCAGGCGGTCACTTAGTGACACCGCCCCCCACATCGCCAGCGTATTCGGACAGGGCCCCTCCAAGAGCAGGCCCTTCCCCCCACTAGTACGCCGCCTGGCACACTGACCCTGCAACACAGGCAGTCAGCATGGCCGTAACTTGAAGCACTCAAAAGGCTATACTACAGCGGAAGCAGGCAGCGCACCGGGGAGACGACCCCCCTTAAACCAGGCAGCAGGCGTTTGACCCGAGCCTGGAGCACTGCGGACGAGACAGGCGCCGAAGGGGTCAACTGAAAACAGCACCCCGGCGGAAGGGGCGTATGCTGGCATTGTTGCGCACCATGACAAATAAAAGCCTCCACCAAAAAACCCCGACCCAGAGGGGTCGAGGCAGAGAAAGCTGACACGATTGGCAGGCGTCATGAACGTGCAGGGGCACACTCAACCGGGTAACCCGGGAGTTGACTCTGCTCCAACACACCAGGGAATCAACCACCCTCTTGGTACCACATGCGGTGGTTGTTCCTATAACCCCTCAAGAAAAAACTCCAAAACACACCTGCGCGTATACACTGGCTATACCGCAGTACTAGTGTTTCAGTTTTCAAAAAAGGGTTATTCCAGGCCTACGGGTCGACGAAACATAACTTCGGACCAGGCCCGGCGGCTCGGGAAGCACACAGGGCTAGCAGAGGAGGTCCAAAAGACCACCCCAACAGCCCCCTCTTCGCCATGCGTGAGAGAGGAGTGAAAAGAATGGAGAACCAGCCCCTTCATGATAGTGCAAGGTACAACATGTAAACAACAAAGGGTCTCCATAACGCCCAACCCTGTGACACCCGGGCCGACCCGGCATTTTTTCCCCTGAAAAAAGCACAAGTCCCTCAGGGTACCAGAACAGCAGATCTGCGTCCCCGGCGGACAACGGGTTAACTGACCTGGACCAGCGTGACCAGAACCAGTCCCGTGCCCTAACCACGCCGACATCCCCACTCCAAGAGAGGGGGTAGGTACGCGTGTCAATCTAAAGCATGAAAAGAGGGCGCCACCCAGCCGGTCCCATTCGTACCGCGCTCAGTGGCCCACCCCAAGGGCGTGAGACCCCTCTACCTATGTTTTGATCTATTCCGTTAACATCCCCCAGATATGAACGAGAATCCGTCGAGACCTAGTAACAGGCGCTCGGAAGAGAAAAACCTCCATCCCAGTTGCCCTATAAAAACGCTGTTTTAATAACGAGCAACCAAGGCGTACCAGCCTCCTGCGTGATTCTTATCAGAAACACCCCGAGCCAGCACTATGTACGCGTCGAGACCCAACACATCAATGGATAGTCTAACCAGACACCAGACATTGGTCCTTCAAGTCGCCTGGGAGAACGACAAGGAGTTGTCGTGCTTCATATTCTTCCCTCTTTTTATTAAAAAGAAAGAAACACCGACTGACATGAATCCCACGTGACGCGGCCGAGGGTAAAAATTGTTTACATTCTTACATCCCGCCACCCTCACCACAGAGAGGAGACGGGAATCCTCAGAGAGACTTCCCACGTGAGCCACAGATTGAAAAGTCACGGTAACATTGAGCCATGTGACCAACAGACTCAAGTTACACGTATATCGAGCGTAGCAGAACAGTAAGTTCCTACGCTCTGCCCCGACAACTTGACAATGACAGACCCTACATACGGGTCTGAAAAAACTCACGGAAGCCGTCGTCCAATAGAAACGTGCCTAGTGACGTTTTCTATGACGGGGGAAACCCATGACTAAGAGTCAGGGAAACCCTTCCCCCCACCCCCCCCCTGTGCCAAGCTGCCTAACAGCTTGGCCCTGACCGAATGAAAAGAGAGTCCAAAAAAAAAACTGACCAATCAGAAGAGGGAAGGAGGGGTTTATCCGGTACCCCCTCGCAAGCCCAATCCTTGAATACGACAACAACAAATAGCCATATGATACATTAAGTAGCCAGTATGCTAATGAACAGCGCACAGCTAATTCAATGCACGCTAGCCACAGGCAAGTCTGTGAACAGGGTTTATAACAAGGCCAAGTTATGTATGTGTGAACCCAACACCCGTGTTTATGTTGCAAGACACAGAAAATCTGATAGAGAGAGAGAGCGGCCTGAACCGTGGTACCTTTACACACACGAGCATTACTGCAGACCAACACAACAGTCTTGCGGCTCAATATCACTGTTTAAGCAACAGAGCACACAACTAACCTCTACCTTTATGTGAAGACCTAACCTTCCGGTCGAGGCAGAAAAAACCTTTTTCAACCGAGTGTAAGCTGCAGGCCTTGCTTAAGCTCTAACATGAATGTAGCGACCAACAAGACTTAAAGTCTAGCCCTTCTATCAAACCCACACTAGCGAAAGGTTCACACATCGTATCCCCATCATATGTTAGTGAATAAACACACAGTTTGTAACAAAAAATACAGTCCCTCCCAGGAGGGACTTTTTATTTCTCATAATCAAAATCATATCTTTGGGCCGGGAAGGGAACAGGGGGGGACCACAGAGGGAAAAAGTCATTTTCAGCTACGCCTGCCATGAGCCGCTCGGGACTTGCCACCCCGGGGAGCCCCGGATGGACGGTAAAGGATAGGAGGCTGGTCACGACGATCCCTACCGTCACCTCCGGGCGTAGATGGGCCGGCTGCAGTGGCGGAGGCGCCCTCTTTCCTCCTGGCCTTCTTTGCCGAAGGTCCAGCAGTGGCGGTGGTAGCAGCGGCGGCTACGGCGGCGGAACCCAGACGACGAGCCTGCCGTCAGACTCCACCGGCGACATCGGGCGGGGGGAAATGAGGCTGGAGCACGGAACGCTCCTCCTGCATCTCCCTGCAGGTCGAGGTCATCAACTGCAGTGCTGACCCGAAAAGTCCAGCATCGGAGAGGGGTGCCGTCAGAAGTGGAGTCCTCTTCCTTTCCGGCACACGCGCCTGCTCCAGCCAAAGGTGGCGCTGGACTAGAGTGGCCAGGGTGCGTACTTTCCCAGCGGCGATGGCCTGCGGCTGGATCAGATGCAAGATGGCTCCTGCCGACTGGGCGAGCTGATCATGTTGCAAATTCGTCAGCTCCGTACCGCCCGTCAGTATCCCGGACATGAATCTTGCCAGCTGCGCGATGTTAGAAGTGGCAGCCAGAGATTGAGTCGCGGAGATAAATGACTGGTCACTCCAGTAAGCCAACCGCCTCGCCGATTTCCCTTGGGGAACCGGGTTCCGTAACGGCTCCCACACCACCTCAGGACAAAGGAGAGCTGCCATCGGCCTATCAAGCCGAGGCACCCCCTCCTTCATGCCGTCTACCAAACCCACCACCCTCGTGACTCGCACGTAGGCGGGGGTGAGGCCCATGATGTGGGAGACCACCTGTCCCTGACGGACGTAGGCCTCCATCGAGGGGAAAAATGGACAGACAACGCCCATCTCTCTCACAGGACGGCGTTTCCATAGATGACCTATGAGATCATCAGGAACAGGAACAGGCAGTGGCTGCGGCAGCGGCACGCCGTTTGCGACTGCCGCCGCCGCCATGAGCTCAGGGAACAAAGCACGCAGTTCCCCCTGCATACTTTCCCCCACTGAGCTCGCGTCCCTCACATGCAGCAGACTACTGGTTAAAGAGCCACATTCTGATGTGGCTGATAGCAGGGCATCCCGCCGCCGAGTCGGAGGTTCTAACCCAACATCCGCGTACGAGGAACCCCAAGGAGACCTATCACCCCCCTCCAGTGTTACCTGGACGGGCGGCGGACATGTCTCCACCAGGGCGTCGAACAAGAACCCGTCCGCTGTTTCCATTGGCCATGGAGAATCAGACGCATCCTCATCCGGCTCCAGCAACTCACCAAAACCAGGCCGTTTGTGTCTACAAGCCACCATCTTACGACGGGAGCGAGCAGACGCAAAAAGTTTGCGTCTCAAATCCTCCGCCACCAGAGGAGCCGGCCGCCCAACAGCGGACGACTCTCCGGAGGCAAAGGAACCAGAGCCGGAACCAGGCCATCGCACAGGAGACGGCGCTGGTGCACCAGCTCCTTGGAGAGGCAAACTATCTATCGGACGCCTACCGGGCGCGGCTGCCGACCACGAAAGAGGCCTCAACCCCGCTCCAAGACGCACGACAGAGGAGGCAATGGAGAACCGCTGGTGAAGGGTAACGTTGCTAGCACGACCCTCCGAGGTAAACATTATGACTTAGCTTTTTTCTTAAAAAATTTATGAGAGAAAGAAAAAAGCAAGAAAAAATTTAAACACGTAACTCAACTTTCTTCAGCTAAAACAACCTCGTCAACTGATGTATACAACAGGCACTTCCTTGTGGTGAAAGTGAAGAAGGAGGCGAGTAGGTGACCACACACCTGCTTATGAAGGTAGCGGATAGGGGTGTGGCCAGACGGATGTTGTTATGTAAAGGTACATTGTGGATTTTTATTCAGTGCATGTGCACGAAGTGTAGTTAGTGCAGATGACGCTGAGCGGCAGCCAGTATGATATAGAACCTGGGCATGACATAAGAGTAAAATGGCCGCTATGTCAATATAGTCAATTATCACTGGTGCCACATAGGATAATGTTGTGTTTTGACATGGATTATGTAAACATCTGCTTTACATATATTCTAATAATGTTACTTTATTTATGGTAATACTTGCGACATGGAGTACTGCAATATTTGTCACACTATTGAAGGGCTTATATATAGGTATATAGAAGCCATGTTGGTTTTCGACAGTTTATAAAACATGTTCAACTTACATTTCTTGTGTTCCTGATGATGACCATCCACAAATCTCGGTGAGATGAATTGCGGCAGATTTTTTTTTATATGTACTACAGGGGATACTATGCGAGAAACACGACAGTGGTTTGAATGTGTAGATCTCACATGATTGTAGGGAGGAGCCAATCAACATAGCTTATACGTTTAAATAGCCAGAGTGTGAGAGAACGCATGGAATCAAACACATTCCTTTATGCGTGTAAACAGCAATTTATTCTTTATCGCTCCAGTCGAAAACGAGTCACGGTCACATCTGAATCTTCTATTAAATTTATTCTACACTTTGGATTATTGGTTCTGGACGTAGCAGGGAGGAAGTAGTGGCCTTCTTGGAATGATTTAATTTATCCACATAGAGTCTGTAAAATGTTGTGATTAATTATATCCCTGACCTGAGGTGAAAAAAGCCAGTACGTTTTTTGTTTTGGTGTCGAGACATAGTGAAAGGTGTGACGCACACAGTTGTTTTGGCTCCAGACTCCATACTATTTTTACATTTTCTTTTATGTCAAATGACAAAATAACTATGAGGTTAAAGTACATGACTGACATATTTAATTACAGGCTATTTTCAAGCATTTCAGATGAAAAGTTAAACCCTGTTATAAACCCTGTTCACAGACTTGTCTGTGGCTAGAGCGCATTGAATTAGCTTTGCGCTGTTCATTAGCATACTGGCTACTTAAGGTATCATATGGGAAGTCTCTCTGAGGATTCCCGTCTCCTCTCTGTGGTGAGGGTGGCGGGATGTAAGAATGAAAAAAAAATTTACCCTCAGCCGCGTCACGTGGGATTCATGTCAGTCTGTGTTTCTTTCTTTTTAATAAAAAGAGGGTAGAATATGAAGCACGACAACTCCTTGTCGTTCTCCCAGGCGACTTGAAGGACCAATGTCTGGTGTCTGGTTGGACTATCCATTGATGTGTTTGGATCTCGACGCGTGCATGGTGCTGGCTCGGGGTGTTTCTGATAAGAATCACGCATGAGGCTGGTACGCCTTGGTTGCTCATTATTAAAACGGCGTTTTTATAGGGCAACTGGGATGGAGGTTTTCTTTTCCGAGCGCCTGTTACTAGGTCTCGACGAATTCTCGTTCATATCTGGGGGATGTTAACGGAATAGATCAAAACATAGGTAGAGGGGTCTCACGCCCTTGGGGTGGGCCACTGAGCGCGGTACGAATGGGACCGTCTCGGTGGCGCCCTCTTTTCATGTTTTTAGATCGACACGCGTACCTACCCCCTCTCTTGGAGTGGGGATGTCGGCGTGGTTAGGGCACGGGACTGGTTCTGGTCACGCTGGTCCAGGTCAGTTAACCCGTTGTCCGCCGGGGACGCAGATGTGCTGTTCTGGTACCCTGAGGGACTTGTGCTTTTTTCAGGGGAAAGAATGCCGGGTCGGCCCGGGTGTCACAGGGTTGGGCGTTATGGAGGCCCTTTGTTGGGTACATGTTGTACCCTGCGCTATCGTGAAGGGGCTGGTTCTCCATTATTTTCGCTCCTCTCTTACGCATGGTCCGAAGTTGTGTTTCGTCGACCCGTAGGCCTGGAATAACCCCTTTTTGAAAACTGAAACACTTGTACTGCGGTATAGCCAGTGTATACCCGCAGGTGTGTTTTGGAGTTTTTTCTTGAGGGGTTATAGGAACAACCACCGCATGTGGTACCAAGAGGGTGGTTGATTCCCTGGTGTGTTGGAGCAGAGTCAACTCCCGGGTTACCCGGTTGAGTGTGCCCCTGCACGTTCATGACGTCTGCCAATCGTGTCAGCCTTCTCTGCTTCGGCCCCTCTGGGTCTGGGTTTTTTGGTGGAGGCTTTGTCATGGTGCGCAACAATGCCAGCATACGCCCCTTCCGCCGGGGTGCTGTTTTCAGTTGACCCCTTTGGCGCCTGTCTTGTCCGCAGTGCTCCAGGCTCGGGTCAAACGCCTGCTGCCTGGTTTGAGGGATCAACCCCCTCTGGGGTCGTCTCCCCGGTGCGCTGCCTGCTTCCGCTGTAGTGTAGCCTTTTGTGTGCTTCGCCTTATGGCCATGCTGACTGCCTGAGTTGTCAGGGTCAGTGTGCCAGGCGGCGTACTAGTGGGGGGAAGGGCCCGCTCTTGGAGGGGCCCTGTCCGAATACGCTGGCGATGTGGGGGGCGGTGTCACTAAGTGTCCGCCTGGTGAGGTCTTGATGCTGTGGCGTCGTTGACCTCTCCGGGCCCCCTTTTTCCGGGGGATCCAGTCCCTTCAGTGGGTCTGGGTCTTCCTTCGCGCTCCGCTGCTACGGCCTTGCCACGGGGTTGAGTTTGCTCTCGACCACATGTTTTTGGGGGCGGTAACGAGGTTTGTTCCTTCCGTTCGTTCCCTGGTGGCATGCAGGTTGTGTGTGTGGGTAGTCGTGGGGTCAAGCCACGGTCTGCTTACCCTGTGCGTTGAGTTGCTCGAGTTTCTCTTCGCGCGGTCGGATCCGTCTCCCTCCTGTCCTCCAATAGGGGGGGTATCTTCCATTAGGGAGGGTCGGGGGGGGCTCGGAACTCCCCGGTTCTGATGGTTGTGGGGGGCCTCAGTGGGGTACATTTGTCGAGCTTCAGGCTCCCGCTCAGCTCCCGTAGTGCAGATGACGCTGAGCGGCAGCCAGTATGAAATAGAACGTAAGGTTATGAATATAACCAAGTTCTATGAATACTGGTGACGCTCAGCGTCTGGACGCCAATAAAACAACATTGTGCAATAAACAGGTAACATAGTGGGGCATCTCGGTATTTGTACATAAGTTATTTACAGAGCATGGAGGACATGCTAGGTCCTTTGGTAGTGCAATACACTGTTACTGTTGCTATACTATTTTTAAAGTGACCTTTCCTTTGTGGCCATAAGTGTGGGCATGTGCAGCATGAGTGTGTGCTTGCTCATGTTACAGTGGCTGCTAGTGTGCGAGCGTGTACAGCGTGCGTGTCGTATGTGTGCTCATGTGTGCTTGTGTGTGGAGAGTTCAGTGTTCTGTGGCACTCAGTGTTCAGTGTTCAAGGCTCTGATGGCCTGGGGGAAGAAGCTGAGCCGAAGCCTCTCTGTCCTAGTAGCTGGGGTTCGCAGGCGTCTGCCTGACCTCAGCAGCTGGAACAGGCTGTTGTTGGGGTGGTGAGGGTCTTTCATTATTCTGCAGGCTCTGGATTTGCACCTCTTGTTGTATAGAACCTGCAGGGGAGGTAGTGCAATATCGGCTGAGCGCACCACTCTCTGTAGGGCCTTCTTGTCCTGTGCCGTGCTGTTTCCATACCAGGCAGTGATGTTTCCAGTCAAGATGCTCTCTACAGCTCCGGAGTAGAAGGACTGGAGTATCTTCCCAGATACTCTGAACTTCCTTAACTGTCTCAGGTGGTAGAGGCGCTGCTTCACCTTTTTTACGACTGTGTCTATGTGTGTTGACCATGTCAGAGCCTCTGAGATGTGGACCCCCAGGTACTTAAAGCTGCTCACCCTGTCCACGGTAGCCCCGTTTATCCTCAGTGGTGTGTGTGTCTCCTGCTGTCCTCTCCTATAATCCACGATCAGCTCCTTGGTTTTACCAATGTTCAGGAGCAGGCTGTTGTCCTGGCACCAGCGTTCCAGTACCTCAACCTCCTCCCGGTAGGCCTTCTCGTCGTTGTCCGAGATCAGCCCCACCACCACCGTGTCGTCTGCAAACTTCACTATGGAGTTGGAGCTGAACTTGGCCACACAATCGTGTGTGTAGAGTGAGTACAGCAGGGGGCTCAGAACACAGCCCTGGGGGGACCCGATGCTCAGGGTGATGGTGTTGGAGGTCTGACCCCCCACCCTGACCGCCTGGGGTCTTTCACTCAGAAAGTCCAGTACCCAGGCGCTCAGAGCGGAGCTCAGACCCAGCTCGATCAGCTTGTCCACCAGTCTGGTGGGGACTATGGTGTTGAACGCTGAGCTGTAGTCAATGAACAACAGTCTCACATAGCCCCCCTTCTGGCGGTCAAGGTGAGAGAGGGTGCTGTGCAGACAGCTGTGCGGTGTGGCCAGACGAATGTTGGTATGTAAAGGTACATTGTGGATTTTTATTCAGTGCATATGCACGAAGTGAAATTAGTGCAGATGACGCTGAGCGTCACCAGTATTCATAGAACTTGGTTATATTCATAACCTTACGTTAACCTTTCACTACCACACTACAGACGGTTAACCATTAACTGTCTGTAGTGTGGTAGTGAAAGTGGTAACCTTCTGTAGTGTGGTTGTGAAAGGGTTAACATTCTGTAGTGTGGTTGTGAAAGGGTTAACCCTTTGACATGTGGCAGTGAATTGTCACCGTGAAAGGGTTAACCCTTTGATAGTGTGGTAGTGAAAGGGTTAAAGGTGCACTATGCAGTTTCGAAGAACGGGGGATTTGTTTGCAGAGCCCAAAAATACATTTTACTGTAATTCTTAGAATGATTCTATTTTATGTAATCGTAAATTAAAACAACATCATTTCAGGCACTGTGAACCAAACGTAAACATACAATATGTTTGTTAATAAAATTGTGGGCCCTGCATTTGTAAACGACAGCAATGAAATTACTTTTCAGGCAGCGTTCTAGCTTCAAACAGAGTTCCAGGGATCCAATTTTCCTCTGAGGACAGTTTGTTTATTCAGTTGTGAAAACATACCTTAGAAATCATTCACTTTTCTGACTCTCACAAAACGACACATTATTAATAATAAGTTATTCTTGTCAGTGTGCAAGTATCTTTCTACAGATTTAATTATGACTATGCTTGTTTCGAAATAACTGTAGGGACTATTGGCTAAATTAATTCATAATAGGCCATGGATCAACCACGTCTTGAACCATTACACTCAGGTTACACATTTTAAGACAGTAATTACTTTTAAAGATGTGTATCCTCTATTAACTGTTGAAAACTGCTGCAGGTCAAATATTTGCACAATATTTCACCCTCTAACGCGTTGTTTTTTCTTCAGGCACCGGAATATTTCCTAGCATTCAAACTAACTAGCCCTGTGAAATAATTATGTTACATAGATCACAATAATAGATGATATAAATTATGATAAATATTTAAACAGTTGTAACAAGTGTTGATTATTCCAACATGAATATGTCATGAATCGCTAACCTGTTCTGAATGTACAATGTAGAAGTCTTACCAAGCAGCCGCTAATCAACGTATACCTGATCAAAGTGCTCTCTGCGGAATCAGCATTACGCACCGCCAACGCTTCATAAAACCCTAACGTTAGGATTAAGCAGCGTGAAAACAACGCAGGCAGATCGTCCCTTAGGGATTCACCCGTCTCGAAGATCTCTTGCCATGCTCTCCCTCCCACCGCTCCTCATCAATCTCTTGCATACTGTTCCCTGTGTGACGGGTCCCAAGGCTGCAGGGTACCACGGCCGTTCCAATCTTCCTCTGAGGAGGGGGGGGGGGGCCCAACCTGGGCGCAATACCCCACCTGGGACCATTGGTTACGCCTTTCTCTTCCCTAATGAACTAAGGCTTCTTCTCACAATAAATGTGAAATTAATTTACTTTAGTTCTCACTTTGAACACTGCAATGTTTCGCTTGTTACAGCTGGCAAAGATAAAGTTATCCACAATGCTTAACCCTTTCACACTACAGAAGGTTAACCATTTCATCGCCACACTACACACTACATAGGGTTAACACTTTCACTACCACACTACAGAAGGTTAACCTTTCACCGTCTGTAGTGTGGTAGTGAAACGGTTAACCTTCTATAGTGAAAGGGTTAAATTATTATTATTATTATTATTATTATTATTATTATTATTATTATAAGAACACAAAATAGTCACATATCTTTTAGTGTACTACACCTGCATGACTGTTGAGCCGTAAACGACCTGACCTGGGGGTTTTAAGTGGTTCAGAGATCAAGGTGAGTGGCCGTTACCCACATAGCCTCATAGCAATAGCACTGTGCGCATGCATTGCTGCCCCCAGTGGACGCCCACTGGAAGAATAATGAATAGAGAGGAAATAAACACCTTTCTTCCACAGGGCTTGTTACCATAGTCCTTGGATTTAAGACACATGACTAGGCTGAGAGATGACAGTGGGATGGCGGTGGAATGAAGATGTTTAGAAAATCCTCCTCTTAATGTAGTTGTATGTGGCAATGTTTTCATGATGTTATATCTACTCATTTATAGCTGAGCTTTTTTCTTCCTGATCAGTTGATGTTCTCGGCTATTCTGAAACTACTGGATGAAAAAAGAAAAAAGGATTGTGTAGGCCAGTGCAGAGTCAATGTCATTACAACATCCAGCCATACGCCTGCCGAATTAGCAGGGATCAGAATGATTTGTATGAAAGTAGCCTACTGTCTGCTAAAAAGTGCAAAGGTCCAGTGTTCAGAGAAAATTAAAAGGCAGCGCTAGCCAGTGAACCAGTGGTCCAGTAGTGATTCTAGCCAGCGAACCAGTGGTCCAGTAGTGATTGGGGTATTGCGCCCAGGTTGGGCCCCCCCCCCCCCCCTCCTCAGAGGAAGATTGGAACGGCCGTGGTACCCTGCAGCCTTGGGACCCGTCACACAGGGAACAGTATGCAAGAGATTGATGAGGAGCGGTGGGAGGGAGAGCATGGCAAGAGATCTTGCAGTATTCCAATGTACAGTGTAAAATGTGTGTGTGTGTCCTACCCCCCCCCCCCCCCCCCCCCCCCCCCCCCAACCTCCAATGTACAGCCCTCACCCAACCCACCCAACCCCGCCCCACCCAACCAACCTCCTCCAATGTACAGTTTCTACGCCAAATGTATATACACTCCTTTTCTGGACACTTTTGTATCACAAACAGTACTGTATTTGCAAATCTGATATGTCATAAATGTATAGATGTAGCAGTACTGTCTATCTGTATGTCATGTATGTCATATATGTTATGATGAATTGAAAATGGGGGACCCTGATGTAAACAAGACGAAAGTCTTTCTCTGGTCTGCATCCCCTTAACAATTGTATGTATTGAGCTGTACTGTACTGTACCCATTCTGCAATCTGTTAATAAACTTTTCAATCAAATTCAATCAATCAATTCAATTCTAGCCAGCGAACCAGTGGTCCAGTAGTGATTCTAGCCAGTGAACCAGTGGTCCAGTAGTGATTCTAGCCAGCGAACCAGTGGTCCAATAGTGATTCTAGCCAGTGAACCAGTGGTCCAGTACTGATTCTAGCCAGTGAACCAGTGGTCCAGTAGTGATTCTAGCCAGTGAACCAGTGGTCCAGTACTGATTCTAGCCAGTGAACCAGTGGTCCAGTAGTGATTCTAGCCAGTGGCTCTACATTTCTTTTTTTGTATTATTATTATTATTATTATTATTATTATTATTATTATTATTATTATTATTATTATTATTATTATTATTATATATTTTTTAACCTGTATTCATTAGTACAGTAGTATTCATTAGTATATTTTGTACCCAGTTTAACCACCTGTACATTGTATATTGCTGTTGCACTTTACTGCTACATTTGCACTCTGGTTGGATGCTACAGTACACATATTTTCATTGTACTGTACTTGTGCTGTATAATGACAATACATCTGAATGTAATCTAATCAAATCTAATCTTTATATACCCAGGGTAGGTTCGTTGAGCACAGATGCAACACCCTGCTTCACATTAATTTAATACATATAATCACGCCTGGGATACAACCGCTGTTGGCCACTGAGCAACTCCACTGGAGCAGTTGGGGGTTAAGTGCCTTGCTTAAGGGCACTTCAGTGATTGGTGTTGAGGGATGCATAGCAAGCCTGTTCCCGTGAGACAGATGTATCAGGCTGGTCAACATTTTCAACATTGATTAATTGATTGATTGATTGATTGATTGATTGATTGATTGATTGATTGATTGATTGATTGATTGATTGATTGAAAACTTTATTAACAGATTGCAGAATGGGTACAATACAGTACGGCTCAATAAACACAATTGTTAAGGGGATGCAGACCAGGGAAAGACTTTCGTCTTGTTTACATCAGGGTCCCCCATTTTCAATTCATCATGATATTTATGACATACACAACATACAGATAAACAGTAGGCCTACTGTTACATCCAGACATTTATGACATACAAGATATACAAATATACAGTACTGTTTAAGATACAGAGTTTCTAAAAGAAAATATATACATTCCAGGGGGAAGACACTGTACATTGGAGGGGGTTGGGTGGGTGGGGTTTGGACATTTACCGGAGCCAGTTTCGAATTGCAGCCTCCCGTAGGTGCTCTTTGAGAGCGGTTTTGAAGAAGGGTAGGGATTCACATTATTTTACGGCTGTGGGTAGGGCGTTCCACATTGTTGTGGCATATTTGCGAAATGCCTTTAGTCCCTTGTTTGAGCCGAATCTGGGTTGAACATGATTTGTGGAACTCCCTCTGGTGTCGTGGTCGTGGAATTAATTCACTGACCTTTGGGAAGTATTTCGATCTTAGTGGTGTAGTGTATCTTGTAGACCAGGCCCATTGCAAGTTGCTGTACTCTGTCGTCTACTCTAAGCCATCCTAGGTTGTCAAAATGGGCAGGGGTGAGGTGGGTTTTAGGAGTAAGGCCAAGCAGTAGTCTTACCAGTTTGTTTTGTGATGTTTGTAGTCTTGTCTTTAGGGCCTTTGAGGTGCTTTGGTACCATGAGGTGCAAGCATAGTCGTAGTACCCTTGAATGAGTGCTCCTGTTAGAGTCTTCAGGGTATTCTTGTTTACCAGAGAGGAGATCCGGTAGAATAATAATACATGCTCCAGAAAAGTTGTCAGATAAAACAAAGGGGGAACAGAGACCTAATTTCCCTTCAGCAGGAGCATACATGACACGCTAACTGTAGTGCCACAAAACCCACGGATGCTCGCCCGACTTAATGTCATAATGTCTTCCACCTCGTCGGAGCTCGGAGTTTTCACCGATGCAATGGCTCGACTCCTGCACCCCGTAGAGAGAGAACCCAACCCCCCCCCCCCGACCACTGGGCCTCATCAAGTCTATTTATCAGAACGATCTCTAAAAGTCGGCTCGCTCCGTCTCGTCGCCCTACTCGAAGCCACGTCGCGTTAGCGCCCCATGGATGAGCCGCCGTCATTCACATCTCCACGTAGCTGTGCGCCTGCTCTCTCGTTATATAGTGTGCGGGGCATCAACTCGGTTCCCTCGCTGGGAATTAATGCGACTGGATACTTTGTCGACACGCATGAGCGTCCCCCCGATGAAGGAGCTTCAGACGCGTCCTCGCCGTTGCGTAACGCTCATTATTGAATGAGGCGCGCGCCACTTTTCCATCGTTCTGTCGGGTAATCTTTGCGAGAAAAACGGGGTTAATGTGAATTATTATTTTAATTGGAATACCCTTTTATCCTCTTTTTCTCAGTATTTCTGATGTATAGGCTCTGTCAAAGAAAGCGGGTTCAACTTTGAACCAGCCATGGTTCATGCTCACTCCAGGGTAACGGGTAATTTTGCCGATTTCAGTCATATTTCTCATTGCTTGATTGTGTTATTTTTGTATTCACTTGCGTGTGTGGTAGCATGCTCCTTTCTCCCTCAACGATTCCCTTTTCCCCGTTTCCTTTCATGTTAATCCCAACTATTCCCAAACGTATTGTCGCAATCCCCTCCTTCCCAGTCGGCCTAATTACTGTCCCCAAGGATCCCACTGTAGTCCTCGGCTGAACCAAGATTTCCTCAGCCTGCTTAACACACGGTTCCCCCGTGGGCTTCTGTACCACAGGCTATATTACATGAGTCACATGAGCACCGGTGGCCTGGTGGAGTACCATATGGAAAACATAAAAACCAGATCAATACACTATATTAAAGCTGCAGTAGGCAACTTTGGAGAAATTAGCAAGAGTGCATTTACCTGCCCAGCAGAAATAGAGCAAGCTTTCTTTCACCTTTCAAGCCCCAGCCCCAGGTTTTCCGCAGACTCCCAGAGGCACCAGCAGCTTTAAGCTGAATGAAAACAATTACAAATAAATAATATTTCCCAGCTACTGATCAGGTGATTTTGCACATATAGGCCAATAACAAATGTGATGTTTTTGGCCAAAAAGTGTTCCCGGTCAAAAAGTAGACACTGTGTGCAAAAAACACCTGTTGATCAGAGGCTGGGAAATATATATATATAAATTGTTCATTCATTCAATTCATAGATTTTATATTTTTTTAGAGGTAGAATGTTGCACTTGCATGGGCTTGAAAAGTGATACAGAGCATGTTCTATTTCTGTGGAGTTCAAAATACCTAATCAGACCAATACGTGACTGAAACGTTCTCAGCGTGAAACATAATTACACGTTCAGAAAACACACACTGAGTTCATGCTAGTAAGTACACTAAGGTGTAATACTTTCTTACAAGCCTTGGATTTCTTCAACACCGCCATATGTCAAATATTCATCCATGCTATTTTATCCAGCCATAGTCAAAGTAGCCATAGTATAGTCAACAACTCCCAGGGCTATAGGGGAACCATTTGTTTTGATGCCGAAAAGGTCATTGAATAATACAAAGTTCACAGAATGTAACATAACATTATTCAGTGGGGCGTTTGCAGCCTTGAAGCCATACTATACCATACGCCATACCTCTGTATCACAGTGAAAATACCATGGCAACAGAGCCCATCCATTTGAAATGTCCTGATTGCCCATGTAAAATGGTTGACTGAAATCAAATAAACCTGGCATATGGCTTCTTCACCAGTCAGTCTATTTCTCTCTCTATCGCAATTGCCGTAAGGAAATGGGACATTTCATTTCCATGCTTGATTATTTTCTTTAGTAAACAAAATGATATCATTGAATTCATTATTAAAGATCCACTGCCTCCATCACGCGCCGACTCTGCTGCCCGGATCTGCAGGTGGGGGTCACCCTCTCCTCCGCAGCTGCTCCCCGTTAATCACCCACCCTGAGACCGCAGGGTTAGAGGGGCGAGGCTGGAGAGTGCACCCGGGTGAGCCCAGGTGTGCCAAACGTGAACCAACCCTTCCCCTCTCCCTTCCTCAATGAACACCCTCATCTCTCGCTCACCCCCTCCAGCAGCTCTCTCTCTCGCCTTCCCTGTTGGTATTTCTCTTCTCTGCAGATGACTAGTCTGGCTACAGGTGCCCTGCAGCGTCGCGGCCGTCCTCACAAATTCAGATTACTCTCTCCCTCCCGATGTGCGCCACACCGGGTGCTTAGTTGCTGTGACACTCTGCCTACTGACATCATATCTCACTTTTCATTCAGGGCCTCCCTGCTATTCTGCAGAAAAATATTCGTGACTTCTTTTTATCTTTGGATTCACCCCCCCTCCCCCCTCATATTGACTCTGCACTCTGCTGTAGTCATTTTCTACTCACACGCATTAAAACTATGCCTTTTACACATGCAGCATTGTGTATCGATTCACGCACCTTTCTCTCCCATGTTTCAGCTTGGATTTATCTAGCGTGGCTTTGCTGTAATACAACATTAACTCGAACAGGTCTTGAGAGGCTAACCGGGCCCATCAAAATTAGCGGGTTGCGAGATTAACACTAAAGAAATTGGAAAACCTGTCATGGAGCCGTCTCTCACCCTCATTTAAACATTATTTCCCTGTCTTCCCTCAGTGGAATGCATTATGTACATAACCAGCAGGGAGATAACAAAGAAGAAATCCATCAAGTGGGATATTTCCATTGCTTCTGCAGATTGCACATGCATGCTAGTGCTATGCTGTGCAGCCTTGTGTGTGTGTGCGCTTAACGCCAGGAGTTCCGTTGGCCGTGTTGCTTTGCACGGCACAGCATGGCACAGCATACCATGGCACAGTGCAGCATAGCACGGCATAGCATGGCACGGCATAGCACAGCACAGCATACCATAGCACAGTGCAGCATAGCACACCATAGCACGGCACAGCATGGCATGGCATGGCACTGCATAGCATGGCATAGCACGGCATGGCATGGCATAGCATAGCACAGCACGGTGCAGCATAACCGTACTTCATGCCGTTTGTGCGTTTGTTACCACAGTTGCCAGGATAGATTTAGTTTGATTTAGTTTGTTTTGTTTCGGTAAGTATGTAGCCTATTTATTTATACAGATTTGTATGCATATGTATGTTTTTCCTTGTCTTGTGACAAAGGGGAGCACCTCTCATTGATTGTCCTCACAGGGAAACATGGCAGCGTTCCCACTGTGTATTGCTCATTGCGCCCTGTAGAGCAAATCAAATAAAATTTATTTGTAAGGCACGACAACACACGTTAATGTCCCCATGGGCCGGACACGTCTTCTTTAACTCTTTCAGTGCTGCGCGTATTGCTGATCTTTACCGCTAGATTGCCAGCTTGATAGTCGTATCCGCGGTCGTTTCACTATGTTTGCGAAGCTGTGTGTGTGTTCTGTGTTATAGCTGTGGAGACATGGTGTGGCTCATTTTGACAGACATTACTTGTAGTGCAACATGGGAAAAATCGTTTGTTTCTACACGCTATAGCTTGTAGTTTATTACACGCAGGGCCGCCGCAAGGGGCGTGCGAGAGGTGCAGTCGCACAGGGCCTCGCACCCTAGGGGGCCTCGCAGAGAAAAAGAAAAAGAAAAAAGGAAAAAAATATTATTATTATTATATATATTTTTTAAACATTTAAATAAATAGAATGTTAACAATCACTTTCCATCACAGACCTAAAATCTAGTTTTGCTTACATGCTTATATATTTCACATTAGACACATTTGTAGAATAGTGTAGACACGTGAATGTGTCTGACTTGTTCATCATAACTGTTTCAATGGACCGTTTACTTTTGTGCCCGGCAAAGCATCGTGGGAGGACTAACACTAGGGGGAGCTGGTTGGCGTCGGTCTGGTAGTCAGTAGAGAGATGTGAAGATGACCGGTATCCACGAGGGGGTACAGGTACGGGGTCTTTTTGGCACTATCCACGGCAGCGAGTGGACGTGTTGGCCAGGCAAGAGCATCCTACTTTTGAAAACGTGAAATACCAAATGTGCATCGGAGCAGAAGAAATAACGCTGCGTGCCGCAATACCAAGTATAGTGATTAGGTTACGCCAAGACGAAGAGGACGTTCGGCAGATGGACTGTGAAGATGAACGTTAAAGTGTTGCGTGTTAGAACGTTCAGTCGGGGAGTCAGGCTAGCCATGTCGGCTAGTAGCTTAGCTAAAGTATAGTGCACTAGCTTATTTAGCCTAGCACGTCGCATCGCCGATTTCCAGCGGCAGGAGGATTCAGACACGAGAGATTCTACTGGACATCCACAACATTGCTACCGACTACCTGCTGACCGCCAGACCAGCCCCCTTCTAAGTATCACAGCCGTTGGACTGACACACAGGAGAGCTAGTAGTTCTTGGGAGGAGTGATACAGAAAAGATTGGACAAAAACGAAGATACGACGGAATGGCTTAAACTTTCTCACGTGGCAGTTTCGGCGGATATATCCTTCTCAGCACAACCGTGCACCAGGGAAAAGGGTTGCTTGTTTTCCTTTAACTTATATCCCTTTCAGCTATTCAGTAGCTAATGCAACTCATCCCAGTCGGTGTTTAGCTCAGCCAGGGGGGATGGAGACTGCCAGCTAGCTAGCTGACGTTACTGTTAGGGTTTGAAACCGACCTCAACAGCACGGCACAGACAGGTAGTTCAGAGTTAGCCAAACACTAGGGCGTATTTATTACAGAATCAAAAAGAGCCAAATAACAATTCTGAATCAACAAAAAAGGAGAATGCCTTCGGCAGAGTTGTCTGCGGCTCTGCAGATCCTCCCGGTGTTAGAGGTGGGGAATCGGCGTAGGCGCCGCTGCGGCTCTGCAGATACTCCCAGATCCAACTCGGAGTGGAAACGGAGAGAGAGAGAGAGATCAACAACAGTCCAACAGTACACAGAGGCAGTGCAGTTCAGTCCTCCCTTAGCTGAGTCCAGTATGAAATACAAGTGACTTGATCTTCGGTGTAAACTACACACAAGTTAGCTGAGTACAGTACAAAACAAAACGATACTTCTTCAGTGTTATCCAAACACACAATTTAGCTGAGTCCAGTACAAAACAAAACGGTACTTCTTCAGTGTTATCCAAACACACAATTTAGCTGAGTCCAGTACAAAACAAAAACGGTATTTCTTCAGTGTTATCCAAACACACAAAAACAGATAATCCAAAAAGGTTTGTTTCCAAAACTCACCAAAGCGCAAACGCGTAAAGCGGGCAACGAGGCGCAGCTCCAAACGGATGATCAAGATATTCACCAGCGGCGATCCAAAGATGTCCTGGAGGGAAAGTAGACGAGGCACAACAACGGGGGGAAGACAGGCAGTAGCAGTAGTAATCAAAACAACCCGACAACGATTGAAAGAAGGTCCGAGTATATGAAGCCTCTGGAACGCTAATCACAAACTACGACAGGTGCGTGATGGAATTGGTAATCGCTCCTGAAGCGTGTGGGGGGGAATGCACCAATCAACACAGTACCTTGAAGAAGCGTGTGGCGGGGAACGAGCCAATCCTCACAGTTACTTTCTCTGTCAGACTTGGGTGTGTTCCGCACAGCTGCAACACACAGGGAAGCTTTGGCCAACCTCGCCGTTGCCAGTGACTTCATCCAGCACAACGAGAGACGGAGGCACTTCTTTGGGAATTAAGACGGGGTGACGTGAGTGTTGAAATTTTTTTATCCTATATGCAACTGGTTGGTTGACCGCTGTGTCACATATTATTTACGCTTTCTAATCATACTGGCTGGTTATTAATATTATTTGATTATGCAACTGGTTGGTTGACCGCTGTGTCACTTATTATTTACGCTTTCTAATCATACTGGCTGGTTACTATTTGATTATGCAACTGGTTGGTTGACCGCCGTGTCACATATTATTTACGCTTTCTAATCATACTGGTTAAGTAATGCATAGGCAAAAATAAGTATTCATTAATTAATTAATTAATTAATTAATTAATTAATTAATTAATAAAAACATTTCGCGCAGGGCCTCTCATTTACATTTCGCACAGGGACTCGCATTTCTCCCAGACGGCACTGATTACACGCATTTCCAAGATAATCCAGTCTTTTTCATAGATCGTGAGATAAATGTGTTATATGCAATAAGCCCAAACCGTTCTGGTTGATCCCCTGAAACCCCAAATACTCCCAAATCAAAGGTATATAACATGTTTAAATGTACCTTCACAAAATCATCAAGGGGGGGTGTTTGCCGAGCATGTTTTTCGTCCAGTGATACACTGTGATCGTTAGAAAAACACGTTTCAGATTTGGTCAAATAGACATAGAATATACCTTACCTTAGCCAGAAGGTATTCCAAGAAGAATGATTCCAAGTGATCGCATTGCCATCGTGATTACCAGTTTATATGTCTATACACGTTTCGATGGTAAAATACGCTTATTCAACGGAATTTTGGGGCGATCAATGTGAATCTACAGTATGTTCAAGCAGGAGGAGGGGCCCCTACCAAGAAAAAATAAAGAGGAGGCCGCGTATCAACACCAAGCCATTCCAGTTCAGACAAAGACGATAGTGCCACCTGGTGATAGTTGATCGGCATTGAAGTTCTAGTGTATGTGGATGTGCCAACGCGATGCAGATCGCTCCGGGCAAGTCTGTAGAGTGGTAAAAAGTAAAAAGATCAAACAATCCATAAACGTAATGCTACGTGATTGGCACCCAACGCATGGCGAGCAAACATGTAATATTACGTGGATGGCACTGATTGAGTTAAACAAGTCAAGAAGAAACATCACAATAAATCAAGAACAAAACAAAACACCATGAAATCCAAAATAAAATGTAAAATAAATAAATAAATGCAACACTCCCAGACATACCCCACGTGAAGGTAAGGAAAAACTCACTAAAAACCTAGCAATAGGAAAAAAGCACCACAGGCAATGTGGAGGAGAGAAACCTTAGAAGGGCCATTCAAGGGGGGTTCTCCCTTCTTAGATGTTGGTGATAGTAGTGTTTCTATAAAACAGGCGAAACAGTTGGTAATAGGGGTGTAACGATACACAGAAGCCACGGTTCGGTACATACCTCGGTATTGGTGTCACGGTTCGGTATGATATCGGTACAACAGGAAAATAATTATTATAATTATTATTATATATTTATAATTATTTATATAATTATTATAAAAAAACTTTAATGACCCTGCTGTGTTACAAACATATAATAATTGATTTTGTTTTAGGGACACCTAGGCTGTGTAGTAAACGGGAGCGTACTGAGGAGGGGAGAGCCGACCCCTTCTCTCTGAGTACCCGTCTCCTGGCGCTGACTAAGGTGATGGATGCCTCGGGGTCTTGGCCAAGCTTGTAGTGACTGCTCTACATGCACCTCCGAGGCCTTGGATCAGTTATTCACCGCCGTCTGTCTGTGGTCCTGTCAACTGATTAACAGACTGTTAACAGATTAACAGTCAACGCGGTTTCATTGCTGGGTTAAGTACTTCTATTCTATTCACATAATACGCTTACTTCATATATCTACTCCATTCACATATATGCCTACCACTTGTATCTATTGCTATGTCCGCCTACTACAATCTCATGAGCTGTCTAACGCCTGTCCCGTCTCCCTGTCTTCCTATGACTTGCTGTCCTGGAGTGTTGACCGGAGTGTTGGACGTCCCGTGACGAAGGCCGGGAGATTGCGACCCCCTCTGCGTGCCCCCCTGTCTCCGGAGGTCTCGTAGTGGTGACCGGAGTGCCGGATGTCCCGCGATGATGTCGGGGAGTTCGCGACCCTCTCTGCGCCACCCCCTATCTCCCTGTCTCCGGCTGTCCCTGAGCAACGACCGGAGTGTTGAATGTCCCGTGACTAAGACGGGGAGGACGTGACCCTCTTTGCGCCGCCCCTGTGCCTCAAATAGATCCGCTATCAACTCTATCTTTAATCTTTCAAAATGTTCAGTTGCTATCGCTATTAGCTCTCTTTAATTTTTCAAAATGTACAGTTGCTATTGCATGCACTCATCTGTGTTTCACCACACACATGAGTGCATGCTTACCAACTGTCCGTCTGCAACACTACTATCACCAACATCTAAGAAGGGAGATCCCCCCTTGAATGGCCCTTCTAAGGTTTCTCTCCTCCACACTGCCTGTGGAGCTTTTTTCCCTATTGTTAGGTTTTAGTGAGTTTTTCCTTACCTTCGCGTGGGGTATGTCTGGGAGTGCTTGCATTCTTTCATTTATTTGCATTCATCTAAAAAATGTTTGGACCTGATGGTGTTCTTGTTCTGTTCTTGACTTATTGTTATGTTGTCTTCTTGACTTGTTTAAAGAAGACCTGTACGGCCCATGGGGACATTAACGTGTGTTGTCGGGCCCTATAAATAAATTTGATTTGATTTGATTTGAGTGCCGGGTGTCAGTGCACATTATTAATTTGTTCTGTCCGCTTGTCAGTGTGCCTAAGCACACTACATTTGGCAATACAAGCTTAATATTCAACGTTATTAAAGATGAATGTAAGCCAGTGTAAAGTAAAGTAAAGATATTGAGCATAGATTTGTAAAATATGCAACCCTAGTTTCACCTAGTGGGAGACGTATTCTTCGTATGGCTGCGCGTACTGCACCGTGAAGCCCGTACCGTAAATTTGCGGGACGAATACACGTACCGTTACACCCCTAGTTGGTAAGTATGTACATATACGTGTAATGAAACACAAATAAGTACATGCAATAGCAACTGGGATACATAACAACATTTTGAAAGATTGAAAATAGAGCTGATGACGGATCCATTTGAGGTATGGGGGCGGCGCAGAGAGAATCGCATCCTCCCGGCCATCACCACAGGACGTCCACCAGCCCTGGAGCAGCCCTTTAGGCTCTCGGTGTTTCTTATACCTCCAGCTGACAGACGTGGTCGGCAGCCTCTGCTTCCGCAGCCACATGTGACTTTTGACCTGCAGCTCGGCGGCAATTATGACACGATCAAAATGATCAATCATGACTTTCTCTCACCAGAAATGTTTTGCCTTTGTAATTTCCAGAACCCATTCAGGCTGCCCTCTGTGACTCTGTTCTCTCCCTCCCTCCCTCAGAGCAGACAGCCGTCGGCTGCAGAAGCGCAAACGATCACAGGACACGGCTTTTGCCAGAAGAGCGTAATCCACCATGAAAGGATGACTGTCATTTAATCTATTGTGACTTTTCCTCTAGCAGAAATGTCCATGTAGTCATTTAGCCAGCGCTTTTATCCAAAGCAACTTACAAATTGTGTACAACAAGTCAGCAGGAGGGGGTACACCTCTGGCAGCTAAAGGGTAAGTGGTATGGGGTTGTCCCTATGTTCCCCAGGTCCTATGTTCCCCCTCCTGAGAAAAAAAGGTCCTATGTTCCCCGTGTTCCCCCTCCCGAAAGAAGGTCCGATATCTCCCTTTAAAATAAGGGTCCTATGTTCCAGGTGCGGCTGGGTAGCGCAGTGGATAATGCACTCGCCTACCACCGCAGAGACTCTGGGATCGAATCCAGCTGTCAGTGGTACCTCCGGCTTGGTCAGTCGTCCCTACTAACACAATTGGCAGTGTTAGTGGGTAGGAAGCCGGCGCCGCGGGGTATGTGTCCTGGTCGTTGTAAACTGCGGCTCCTATTGGTCGGTCGGGGCGCCTGTTCAGCAGGGAGGGGATCGGGGGGAAATAGCGTGAACCTCCGCACGCGTTACATTCCCCCAGTGTAACGTGTAAACATCACAGAGATCAGTGTTGCATCAAAATGGCTTACTCTTTTTCTTCCGCATTGTGACATGCCGGAGCGCTGTGATTGGCTTCTTCTCTTCTTCTGCTTTGTCACATGCCTGGTGCGCCCAGCAATCACAGCGCTCCGGCATGTCACAATGCGGAAGAAAAAGAGTAAGCCATTTTGATGCAACACTGATCTCTGTGATGTTTACACGTTTATAAAAAATATTTAAAATGTTTATTAGCAACTCCGAGCTTTCAAACCATCCCATATTTTTGTGTGAAACCCTTGTGCAACTGTGAGTACCTTTGACATTTCTCTGTGATACTTCGTCCAAAACCAGTGCTTCATGGTGAACATTGTTTGCATTCCTATTGACGAGCAAGTGACTGTGTATTCACGGCCAAAACAGTCACGAAAGGGGCTAGTGGTAGTTCTACACCCTCCCTAGGCCGACAGTGGGACAATGCGCGCAACGACCAGGAAGGGAATTGGCATAATCCCTTAGGACTGGTATTTTCCCAGATGCCTTTAAAACAGCATCTGGAATTGGCATAATCCCTTAGGACTGGTATTTTCCCAGATGCCTTTAAAACAGCAGTTGTAAAGCCATTACTAAAAAAACTTGGATAGTAATGAAATGGCAAATTATCGTCCAATATCCAACCTACCATTCATTAGTAAAGTACTTGAAAAGATAGTTTCAGAATTCCTTTCTTGAAGAAAACAACATCTTAGAAGAATTTCAGTCAGGATTCAGAAAATATCATAGCACTGAAACTGCCCTCACCAAAATAATCAGTGACCTCAGACTAAACTCTGACGAGAATAAGATCTCCATCCTTATCCTGTTAGATCTCAGTGCAGCATTTGATACAATCGATCACGATATTCTAATCGATCGTCTTGAAAACCATGTCGGTTTCTCAGAACATGTGCTGGGCTGGTTTAAAACATACATCAGAGGGAGGAAATTCTATGTTAAACTAGGAGATCACATGTCTGATATATATGACAACAACTATGGAGTTGCACAAGGGAGTTGCTTAGGTCCTTTACTCTTCTCCCTTTACATGTTACCACTGGGTGATATCATCAGAGAACATAATGTAGATTTCCATAGCTATGCGGATGATACACAACTGTACATATCTGCTGAACCAAATGATACAGCGATTAGCTCCATTACAGACTGCTTACTGGCAATAAATAAATGGATGAGTAAGAACTTCCTGAAACTAAACGAGAACAAAACTGAAATTCTAATTAACGGCTCCAAAACTAAAAAAGAAACATTAATAAAGAACCTGGGGGGACTAACCCCTTGGATCAAATCTGAGGTCACTAGTCTTGGGGTTATCATAGATTCAGAACTGAACTTCAATTCTCATATTAGCAAAGTGACGAAAACATCGTTCTTCCATCTCAGAAATATAGCAAAAGTACGACCATTTATTAATCAGTAGGATGCTGAGAAGCTAATTCATGCATTCATATCTAGCCGATTAGACTACTGTAATGCACTTTTCACAGGTCTCCCTAAGAAAACCACAGAGAGGCTTCAGCTAATCCAAAACTCTGCAGCCCGACTGCTAACTAGAACCAAAAGGAGAGAGCACATTAGTCCAGTCTTAGCTGCTTTACACTGGCTTCCTGTAACATTTAGAATTGACTTTAAGGTCCTTCTCCTTACATACAAAGCTCTAAATGGACAGGGACCTAGCTACATCGCCAACACTCTAATAAATTACACACCAGCAAGAACACTGCGATCATCAGCTGCTGGACTACTAGAGGCTCCCAGAAGCAGTCAAAAGAGGATCGGTAATGGAGCCTTTATCAACTATGCCCCAAAACTATGGAACAAACTTCCCCAAAACATCAGGGAAGCCAACTCGCTAGACATCTTTAAAAGACAGCTTAAAACCTCTTTAAAAATCTCTTTGCTCAGGCATTTCACTGATAGATATCTGCTACCACCTAGTGGCAAGAGGAAACATCAGGGATATCCTGACACAACTTGTATTTACCTGCACTATTCTTACCCTGCCTACTCTTGTACACTGCCTATCAAATTCATGTGTCGGTTATTGCACTTTTTACTTCTTACTGATGACTATTTTTAAACTGAATCATTTTAAACAATTTTTATTATTTGCTAGATCCAAATATGAAACACTGTGATTATTTGTATTACTGAATAGAGAGCCTATTAGGATGCTAGATCCTAATGTGAAACACTGTGATTTGCCATACCTTGCTATGCTCGCTCATGTCTGTATTTTTTATGTCCGTTCTATTTTATAATTTTTTGACTATTTTTAAACTGAATCATTTTAAACTATTTTTACTATTTGTGTTACTGAAAACTGTAAGCGGAGAGCCTATTGGGATGCTAGATCCTAATGTGAAACACTGTGATTTGCCATACATTGCTACCTGTCTATCTTTTTATGCTTGCTATGCCTGTATTTTTTACTGTTGTGAAGCACTTTGAACTGCAACCTCTGTATGAAAAGTGCTATACAAATAAAGTTATTATTATTATTATTATTATTATTATTATTATTATTATTATTATTATTATTATTATTATTATTATTATTATTATTATTATTATTATTATTATTATTATTATTATTATTATTATTATTATTATTATTATTATTATTATTATTATTATTATTATTATTATTATTATTATTATTATTATTATTATTATTATTATTATTATTATTATTATTATTATTATTATTATTATTATTATTATTATTATTATTATTATTATTATTATTATTATTATTATTATTATTATTATTATTATTATTATTATTATTATTATTATTATTATTATTATTATTATTATTATTATAATGACTAAATTGGGATGGGAGCAAAAATACAGAAAAAGTGTGGGGAAAAAGGGTCCTATGTTCCCCGGGTCATACTGTCATTAGCCTCGCTTGTTATTATGTGATCCTGTTATTACCAGGCAGTGGCAATGGCCAAGATAATGACTGGAGACCAAGGAGGATATTATTTCTGGATAATAGTTCATTTGCTTGAGAATCTTATGGAAACAGGGATCTAAGAAGCCTTTTTCAGGAGCGGGGAACATAGAACCAAAGGAACATGCTGTAGGACCCTTTTCAGGAGTGAGGAGGATAAAACCCAGGGAACATAGGACCCTTTTTCAAGAGCGGGGAGAATTAAACGCGGGGAATAGGTACGCTCCCAGTGGTGTTGTTCTTCTAGTAGTGCTGAACTTGAGCCCTACACTCAGTGAAATTTACTCAGAGTAAATTTTACTCAAACTGAGTACATTTTACTCAAACTGAGTACATTTTAGTAAAATGTACTCAGTTTGAGTAAAATGTACTCGGTTTGAGTAAAATTTACTCAGTTTGAGTCAAATTTACTCTGCGAAATGTACTGTGTACGTGAAATGTGTGCCTTCCTAATTTTTTAAGCCTATTCTGTCTGCCCTATAGGAGCGCTGTAGCCTACTGCCTCTCTCTCTCTCTCTCTCTCTCTCTCTCTCTCTCTCTCTCTCTCTCTCTCTCTCTCTCTCTCTCTCTCTCTCTCTCTCTCTCTCTCTCTCACTGTGGCGCTGAAATTAGGACTAACAGTGTCTCTTGTAAATGCACCCGGAATTAATGGATACAAATAAACCTTTGTTGATCATCTTTTTCATCTTTGAACAGTTGTTTGCCACCCTTCTGCAGAAAAATAAACTGCATTACCCACTGTCTCTTCCAGGTAGATCTGTATTTTCCACTTAGATGTGTCTTTTCCAGTTAGATCTGTAAGCAGGCTTTCACATCTGCCCTGCACTCACCATACTGTATTTTGTGTCGCCAACTACATATTTGTGAAATAAGCAGACTTAATCTATTTCTCTATTGTAAATGCAGCCTGTAATTAATGGATAGGCTGAACACTATTTTATAATCTTTAAATTAATAAGTATATTACATTTTCACAAGTTGTAACGTTAGCTGCCAAGGTCTGCCTTTTTTTTCCTGGAGAAACGGCTCTTACTGTCAAAAGGGTTGCCAACCCCTGCTCTTAGGTAAGGCAGACAAAGAACAACTTGATTGATTAGTGGAGACAAAGGCCTATAGTCTATTAGGTCAAGTGGGGGGGGGGGGGGTATACAAAAACTCCTCAACCTGGTAGAAAATGGAATGGTTTGCTTAGTATGTGTATTTGTATGTGTAAAATGTCTCCTAAGTTATCATGGTTCCCATTATAGTATTATGAGTCTCACTTGACACTACAGTTCCTGTATTCCACCAAGGGAGAAGGCAGAGACTCCAATACTGCTCCCACATTGTGGCGAGATGTAAATGTCTAATGATTGGACTGGAAAAGCAAAGTGTTTAATGAGGAAGAAGTGGCCCATCTACAGTAGTCCCCCCCCCCCCCCCCCCAAGCTATCGGCTGGGGAGATGTCTTCTAATTATTGACAGTTATTGGATACCGACCCCAAGTTGACATTCTCTACAGTGGTGTAACGAATGGTTTCCAGCATGTTTCGCAGATTTACATTGATTCCTGTTGGTGAGTGAAGCACTTAAACAAACCGCTTGTTCAAACTACAGATACTTTGATCTTTGTATCTCGCAGAACGACAGTGAGAATTGCTCGGTGGCAGAGCTGTCATAGCCCGACCCCACAGCATGTCAAATGAGCATTATGGGGACATTAATAAGCATAGCATTCCGTTTGAAAGCGCCCGCTAATTCTGACAAGCACACGACGCACGCCAAGAAACTTTGAAATCAAATTTGTCTCGTTATTAAAAAACTGTTTTTGTTGTGCAGGGGAATGAAGAACTACACATTTTGCAGTTTCGAGTTTGTTTGTTTCACCTGCGAGCGTCTATTGGATGAACACAGAGAGATCACTGAAAAGATGTGTCTACAGTACCTTACAGACGCATCCTATACCTCACGTTTACTCATCGTGTACTTTGCTGCGTGGATGTTCACAGGTCATAACGTGTAGCGTCTTAATGCACCGTATATACGAGTCAAAGTGTGCCCGCTGCGCGAGACTTGCCTCGGAGGCATTCACGGGTGATCGGACCGCGGGCCCCTCGGAGCAAGAACGTGGCTTCCCTACACAGTAGCATCGCTCCCCCGAGAAACGCAGGAGTCAGCAACCGGCAGAGGATGCCTTCTCGCCACGGAAAGGGAGAAGTCGTGAATTATTGAGAGGTAAACAAGCACTAAAGGGCACGGAGACACTTTGTGAATGAAGTCAAAAAGGGAAGGGGAAAAACACACCTTTTGCCCGCGCTCCTGGCAGTGATGCACACCTATACGGAGAGGATAGACGGGGAGGAGAGGAAATAGGTCACAGGAATACTCCTGGGGGCTTTAAAAGCCGGGTTCAGTATGAAGTAAAGAGTTGTTGTTGTTGTCGAACTAGACTGGAACGCTTTGGTGAACAGAGAGCTGCAGCGTTACAGACCGACACGGATAGAATGTCTTTCTTGTAAGTACATTTTCACACACAGTATTGTCTATAAGTACATTTCCACACACAGTGTACAAACTAGTTAGTAGTGCTGAGCAGCCACTGTCCAGCACCGCCCCCGGGGAACCCAGTCCAGCTGGAGCGCCAGAGCCTTGGTCAAAGGCGATGACAGCCAGGAGTAGGCTTACTGTACGTACCAAGTATGCACTGTCTTTTATGGTGTGCCGGGAGGAAACCCACACAAACACGGAGGAGAACGTGCAAACCCGCACACAGAAAGGCCTTCCACCGGGGGTTCAAACCCAGGACCTTCTCGCCGCGAGGCAACAGTGCTAACGACTGAGCCACCGTTCCTATCTGTGCTTCATAGGTACTTCCTCATGGGCGGAAGATAAAAACACATTTTGAATAAGAAAACACTGGAGCCGGAGAGAGTGATGGACGGAGACTGGATGTCTCGTCAATGCTTAGTGTGTTGTGGGAAATGAGAGAGAGCAACCTCCCCCCTGTATCTCTCTGAGTTCCTTTGATTTTCTGATACAGACTATATCAACCTTCAAACTCAGAATTGATCTTATAATAAATATTAAATGAGGTAATGCTTAAACCCAATGCAGCATAAAGCTGCAGTTCAATCAATGACAAACATCTCGCTTGTTTTGAGTCCTCTTCAGCGGCGCACATTCAACATTTATTTTTGTGCTTCGAAACAATACAAACATCAATATCAATACGAACACTGGCTTCTTCTGAATGTCATGGCAAAATGTCACGCGGTCAATGAAAGCAAAGGTTTACAGCCTGAAATTGGTCCACAGGGAACTGATCATCTATGCGCGGTCTGAACTGTTAAGTCATCTATACGCGGTCTGAACTGTTAAGTCATCTATACGCGGCCTGAACTGTTAAGTAATCTATACGTGGTCTGAACTGTTAAGTCATCTATACGTGGTCTGAACTGTTAAGTAATATATACGTAGTCTGAACTGTTAAGTCATCTAGTCATGGTCTGAACTGTTAAGTCATCTATACGCGGCCTGAACTGTTAAGTAATCTATACGTGGTCTGAACTGTTAAGTCATCTACACGCGGTCTGAACTGTTAAGTCATCTATACGTGGTCTGAACTGTTAAGTAATCTATACGTGGTCTGAACTGTTAAGTCATCTATACGTAGTCTGAAATGTTCAGAAATATATACGTAGTCTGAAATGTTCAGTCATCTATACGTAGTCTGAAATGTTCAGTCATCTATACGTAGTCTGAAATGTTCAGTCATCTATACGCGGCCTGAAATATCCAGTCATCTATACACGGTCTGAACTGTTAAGTCATCTATATGCGGTCTGAACTGTTAAGTCATCTAGTCATGATCTGAACTGTTAAGTCATCTAGTCATGGTCTGAACTGTTAAATAATCTAGTCATGGTCTGAACTGTTAAGTAATATATATGTGGTCTGAACTGTTAAGTCATCTATACGCGGTCTGAACTGTTAAGTCATCTATACGCGGTCTGAACTGTTAAGTCATCTATACATGTAATATATATGTGGTCTGAACTGTTAAGTCATCTATACATGATCTGAACTGTTAAGTCATCTAGTCATGATCTGAACTGTTAAGTCATCTATACGCGGTCTGAACTGTTAAGTCATCTATACGCGGTCTGAACTGTTAAGTCATCTATACGCGGTCTGAACTGTTAAGTCATCTATACGTGGTTTGAACTGTTAAGTGATCTATATGTAGTCTGAGCTTACAGGGTAAAGTATATACTTCCATTTGATTTGAGCAATTTCCCATTGTTGGAAATACTGTATCGGCTCAGAGAAAATGTCTGACTTCTCCCGGTAGCTGAGGGGTCCGGACGCTGTTTGAGTGGCTTCGCTGCAGCCGAAAATTACTCAGAGGGATCATAATATTATAATAATGGGTGTAGAGAAACAAATGGAGTCATAATGGGAATTGTCAGCCTAATATTACACAATATTGGAGGGGATCCTGGACCCAGAGACAGGGGCGGGGGGTCTGACATGTTTCAAAATGGATTGAATGGAGAAGCCATTGCCTCTCACAGTGGGGAGAATTATACACGTCCTTGGCTACCGTGATGACCCTTATTCATCCCTACCTATCTTCCTTCCCACACACACGCACGCACACACACCTGCTCATGTGTGCACAAACACACACATGCTCACACATACACACACACACAAATGATGAATGGTCAGGCATGCACACACAAACACACACATGCTCATTCATTCAGACAAACAAACACACATGCATGTCCAGGCATTCACACAGACACACACACACACACACACACACACACACACACACACACACACACACACACACACACACACGCACACACACACACACACACACACACACACACACACATGCACACACACACACACACACACACACACACACACACACACACACACACACACACACACACACAAAGGACCTTTCTTTCCACATAATTTCTTCCAGTGGTCATGGCATCAGTCTTGGATATTAGTGCTATAAGCCAGGTATTAGTTGAGCGTTAACCTATTAACCCTGGACGCAACATTTCCATGTATTTTGCTAACTGTCATGACAGTAAAGCATGAGGTACTAGTGGCTAGAGGAATATAATTTGCACAGAATCCCATTTTTGGTATATAATGCAACTGTACTTAGTTACACGTAATCATGTAATGATGTGATGCAGATATGTGATTAGCATTTTGTAGTCCATAAACTGTCTTGAGCCCAATTGTATTCATGTGTGATGATGTGAGTCCCCATAGTAGCCCTTTCAATGTGACGACACCATTTCAAAACATGACCTCACTGTATAAAACGACCTATTGTGACCTTAGGGATAATCACAGCATCATGAAACATTACAACCAGAAACTAGTGTTAGGGTTTGAAACCGACCTCAAACGCACGGCACAGACAGGTAGTTCAGAGTTAGCCAAATACTAGGGCGTATTTATTTTCAGAGTCAAAAAGGAGCAAGTAACAATCTTGAAACAAAGGGAGACTGCCTTCAGCAGAGTTATCTGCGGCTCTGCAGATCCTCTTGGTGTTCGAGGTGGGGAAACGGTGTTGACGCCGAAACAGCTCTGCAGATACTCCCAGCTTCAACTCGAGGTGGAAAAGAGAGAGAGAGAGAGATCAATAACAGTCCACATCACACAGAGGCAGTGCGGTCTCCTCCTCCCTTAGCTGAGTCCAGAACAAACAAAACAATATCTTCAGTGTTCACCACAACACACAATTTAGCTGAGGGTCAGTGCAAAACAAAAACGAATATCTTCAGTGTCTCTTCTAAACACACACCCCAGCTGAGTCCAGTGCAAGAAAAATGATATCTTCAGTGTCTCCTTTAACACACAACTTAGCTGAGTCAAGTGTAAGCAAAAATAGAACTCTTCAGTGTTCTTCAAAACACACAAAACAGAATAGTCCAAAAAGGGGTTTGGTTCAAACTCACCAAAGCGCAAGAGTAAAGCGGGTAAACGAGGCGCAGCTCAAAACGGGGGACAAGGTCTTCACCAGCGGCAATCCACAGATGTCCTGGAGGGAGAGTAGACGAGGCACAGCAACGGGGAACAACAGGCAGAAACAGAAGTATTCAAAACGACCCGACATCGATTGAAGGGAAGTCCCAGTATAAAAAGCCTCTGGGGCGCTAATCAAAAACTATGACAGGTGCGCGCTGGAATTGATACTTGCTCCAAAAGCGTGTGGCGGGGAATGCACCAATCAACACAGCACCTTAAAGGAGCGGAGCGTGTGGCGGGGAATGCACCAATCAACACAGTACCTTAAAGGAGCGGAGCGTGTGGCGGGGAATGAACCAATCCTCACAGTACCCCCCCCTCCACGGGAGCCACCCGGCGACCAGCCCGACCCGGCTCGTTCGGGTGGGCATGATGAAAGTCGGCGATCAGGCCGGGGTCCATGATGAGCTGGCGGGAGACCCAGCTCCGTTCCTCCAGGCCGTATTCCTCCCAGTCCACCAGGTACTGGAACCCCAGACCCCGCCGTCGAACCAAGGGCGGCTCGGAATGGGAAGCGGCTGCAAAAGCCCGGAGGGCGCCTGGTGGGAGGCCTTGCTGCGGGCGCAGACTGCGCAGGCCAGTACGAACTCCTTGACGTCGTTTCTCATGGTGGGCCACCAGAATTGCCGAGCCAGGAAGGAGAACGTGCGATGAACGCCTGGGTGGCAGGCGAACCGGCTGGTATGGCCCCACTGGAGGACCCAGGACCGGACTGAGTCGGGGACGAAGAGGCGATGAACCGGTACCTTGCCTGGAGCGCGATGGAAGCGTAGGGCACGCCTTACCACCCCCTCGATGCCCAAGGTGACCACTCCCACCACCCTGCCCTCTGGGAGGATGGGAGTCGGGTCCTCAGTGGTTGGGGCTCCCTTGGAGTGTAACCGGGACAGGGAGTCGGCCTTCGTGTTGCGGGAACCAGTGCGAAACGTCAGCGAGAAGTCGAAACGACTGAGGAAACTGGCCCATCTTGCCTGCCGGCCATTGAGGCGCTTGGAAGCACGGATAGACGTCAAGTTCTTGTGGTCCGTCCAAATGGTGAATGGCTCCTCGGCCCCCTCTAGCCAATGACGCCACTCCTCCAAGGCAGCCACAACCGCCAGCAGCTCCCGATTGCCGATGTCGTAGTTCCTCTCGGCAGGGAGGAAACGACGTGAGTAGAAGGCGCACGGATGTACCTTATGGTCCGTTGCCGACCGCTGAGATAAGATAGCCCCATGTCCGGTATCCGAGGCGTCCACCTCTACGATGAACTGTCTCTTGGGGTCTGGGTGGAGCAAGACTGGGGCGGTAGTGAACCTCTTCTTGAGGGAGCGGAACGCAGCACTCGCCCCTGGGGACCAGTCGAACAGTAGGGCGGGAGAGGTTAGCCTGGTCAGTGGTTCCGCCACCTGGCTGTAGTTCCGGATGAATCTTCGGTAGAAGTTGGCGAACCCGAGGAAGCTCTGTAACTCCTTCCGATAGGTGGGTTCCGGCCACTCCTCCACGGCCCGGATCTTGCAAGGGTCAGCCCGGGTCAAGCCTCTCTCCACGATGAAGCCCAGGTAATCGACGGAGTCGGAGTGAAAACGGCACTTCTCTGCCTTGACGAAGAGCCGATTGTGGAGGAGGCGCTCCAGCACACGTCGGACATGCTGGATGTGTTCCTCGAGGGTCTTAGAGAAGATGAGGATGTCATCTAGGTATACCACCACAAACTCCTCCAGCATGTCACGAAGGACGTCGTTCATGAGCACCTGGAATACCGCCGGAGCGTTGGTGAGGCCGAACGGCATTACCAGGTACTCGGAGTGGCCCCTGGGAGTCTTGAAGGCGGTCTTCCACTCATCGCCCTCTCGGATACGGACCAGGTGGTAGGCACTCCGGAGGTCCAGCTTGGTAAAGACGGTAGCCTGGGTGAGAGGTTCGAAGGTGGAGTTCATGAGAGGAAGAGGGTACTTGTTCTTAATGGTGATCTCGTTGAGCTGGCGATAGTCGATGCAGGGTCGAAGGTCTCCGTCCTTCTTCCCAACAAAGAAGAAACCGGCCGCCACAGGGGAGGAGGAAGGCCGAATGAGACCTGCTTCCAAGGACTCAGAGATATAACGATCTATCGCTGCCTTCTCAGGGACGGTCAGACTGTAGATGCGGCTGCCGGGAAGGGGAGCCCCTGAGCGAAGGTCGATGGCACAGTCGTAAGGCCGGTGAGGCGGAAGGGCCTGAGCCCGGGACTTACTGAAAACCTCCTCGAGGTCGTGGTACTCGGGGGGTATCGTCGAGAGGTCCGGAGGCGGCTCACAAAGAGGGCTCCAGGGCGAGGGACAGGACGCCGCCTGAAGACACTGGGCATGACAGGCGGAGCTCCACCCTCTGATGGTACCGGAGGACCAGGCGATGTGGGGATCATGCAGCGCGAGCCAAGGCCTGCCCAGGACCACAGGGACAAGAGGAGAGCTGGTGATGAAAAACTGGAGTCTCTCAACGTGGTTACCAGCAATGGTGAGAAGGACTGGGACGGTGCGTTGAGTGATGTCAGCCAGGCGGTGTTGGTCCAACGCGAACACCTCCAAGGGTCTCACGAGGTCCTCTAGCGGAATGTTGGCCTGGGTAGCAAACTCGAAATCCAGGAAGCTCTCGTCAGCACCCGAGTCGATGAGTGCCTCCACCGTCGCCCGTTGGTCCGCCCAGGTCAGGGTGACGCTCATCAGACGACTAGGTGGTGCACGGTTCCTGGAACGAGAAAAACGGCTCACCAGGATCTCCCGGGGTCCCGGCGAGCCTGGTCTTTTGGCCGGGTGGGGCAGTTGGAGATACGGTGCCCATCCCGGCCGCAGTAGAGGCAAAGGCCGGACCTGAACCTGGCCTCTCGTTCAGCCGGACTAAGGTGAGAGCGTCCCAGCTGCATGGGTTCCTCCTCGGGCGCCGAACGGGAGGGGAAGGGACCACCAGTCGTGGTGGAAGCAGGACGGGCCGCAGTACCGTCACGAGTGCGGGAGGTCTGGGTCACCTCTGGAGGTCCCAGTCGGGCTCTCTCATGCCTTCTCTCCCGGAGGCATCCGTCGATGCGAATGGCGAGGCTGAATAGGTCCTCGAGGGACTCCGGTTCCTCACGGGTCGCGAGCTGGTCCCTTACAGCGTCGTTGAGCCCCCTCATGAAGGTGAGATGAAGCGCTTGGTCGTTCCACCCGCTCTCCGTTGCCGCCAGTCTGAACTCCAGCACGTAGTCGGTGACCCCGCTACTGCCCTGCCGGAAGGTGCCCAACCGAGCTCCTGGGTCCTGGCCAGTGATGCCACAGATTACTTGTAAAAGTAATCTGATTACTGATTACTGATTACTCCTTTAAAAAGTAATCCAAGTTACTTTACTGATTACTTGATTATCAGAGTAACTTAGTTACTTTGAAAGTAACTAGGTTACGAAGTCGTCGTCGTTCCCCCAACAGTTTTTTTTAAACGCTTTATTGAAAGTGCATAAATTGTTTTTAACTTGTTTCTCTGCACATAACGTAAATTGTTAAACTAGTGCTTCAGCTTCTGTACCATCAAGTATGGTAAAGCAACAGTCTATGATGCTCACAGCATTAGAGCAGCCAGCCAGTGGTTTTACAAAACCAGTGTATCACATCTAACAAATGCAGGCTGAACTATTCAATTATATCAACTGTAACTATTAAATTGTTTTTATAAATGTCTCTCTATAAACATACAATCAGTCTCTCTTTAACATGTAAATTAACTGTAAATCTGGCAAATAAGAGCTTTTGCTCTGCCACCATCAAATATACATTAATCAAAAGGGAAAGAAACAATCTCTCTCTTTTGCTGTTTGGCTGGCCTCCGAGTCCTCCTGTACCTAGTCGAAGCGTCGGCTAGTGTTGTGATTCCAGATGCTTTCAATGCAATTGGATGTGCTGTTTTTAGCGGTAGACAGTATTTTGTTTCCTCCGCATATGAATGTTTTTTTCACCCGGCTTAGCTGATACAAACGTGAAGTAGTGACTGAGGCTATGTTTAGACGAGCGTTTTGGGGTGGAATTCTCCGTGCTGCAGACGAGGCTGTAACTACGGAGCCCTGCTGTCACACGATTGGCGCATATGTCACATGACGTGCTGTGAAGACCCGCCCTACTCTGCCTCTGATTCGCAGACTGTGGATGGGGAATATGATTGGACCAAAGCAGAGTCACTCACAGACAGAGGGTCCAGTCACGCCGCGGGACACATTGTGTATTTAACCCTTTCACTGCCACACGACGTCACTCCCAAATAAGAAAAACAGCTCAAAATGTATTTTTGACTGTCGAAAACGAAATAAAATACTGCATTCCGCCTGCATTATGAATTTATGATGAGATAGTAACGAAATAGTAACGCACAGCCACTTGGACAAGTAACTGCAATCAGATTACTGGCTTTTAAAGATTAACGCGTTAGATTACTATTTTCGGGGAAAAGTAATCAGATTACAATAACGCGTTACTAAGTACTGGCATCACTGGTCCTGGCCATGGGCTGGGTGGTGGAAAACCCTGCGGAGCTCTGCCACGAAGTCTGGGTAGGAAAAACAGAAATCAGCCCCCATTGCTCAGGAGGCAGTAACCCATTGTGCTGCCTGGCCTGAGAGCAGGTTAGTCATGTACGCCACTCGGGCTCCCTCTGAAGTGAATCGGCTGGATTGATGACGAAAAACCAACTCACATTGCATGATGAATGTGGCACAATCCTCGAAGTTACCGTTGAACAACCGTGGTTCGGAGAGACGGGGCTCCCGAGGTGCGGGATCGGGAGGCGCGGGGCCTGCCACGGCTGCGGGTGGTGCTCTGGCCGAGACTCCTGAAGCAGGTGGGGTTACAAGCAGGGCGTTAAATGCGTCACTCAGAGTTCGTAATTGGTGAAGAATATCAGCCGGCTGATTACCCTGGGCTGTCTGCAGGGTAGCCAGAGAGCCAAGGGACTCCTGAATAGGCAGGACCTGGGCTCGGAGCTCCTGTACAGCAGCCGCAGCCGCACCTAGCTGTAGGCTGTGGTCGTTGGTTAATTCAATCTGGACCGCCAACGCGGTTCTGACTCTGTCTGTGTCGGCTGAGGTCGACATGGTCGGGTCGTAATGTTAGGGTTTGAAACCGACCTCAAACGCACGGCACAGACAGGTAGTTCAGAGTTAGCCAAATACTAGGGCGTATTTATTTTCAGAGTCAAAAAGGAGCAAGTAACAATCTTGAAACAAAGGGAGACTGCCTTCAGCAGAGTTATCTGCGGCTCTGCAGATCCTCTTGGTGTTCGAGGTGGGGAAACGGTGTTGATGCCGAAACGGCTCTGCAGATACTCCCAGCTTCAACTCGAGGTGGAAAAGAGAGAGAGAGAGAGAGATCAATAACAGTCCACATCACACAGAGGCAGTGCGGTCTCCTCCTCCCTTAGCTGAGTCCAGAACAAACAAAACGATATCTTCAGTGTTCACCACAACACACAATTTAGCTGAGGGTCAGTGCAAAACAAAAACGAATATCTTCAGTGTCTCTTCTAAACACACACCCCAGCTGAGTCCAGTGCAGGCAAAATGATATCTTCATTGTCTCCTTTAACACACAACTTAGCTGAGTCAAGTGTAAGCAAAAATAGAACTCTTCAGTGTTCTTCAAAACACACAAAACAGAATAGTCCAAAAAGGGGTTTGGTTCAAACTCACCAAAGCGCAAGAGTAAAGCGGGTAAACGAGGCGCAGCTCAAAACGGGGGACAAGGTCTTCACCAGCAGCAATCCACAGATGTCCTGGAGGGAGAGTAGACGAGGCACAGCAACGGGGAACAACAGGCAGAAACAGAAGTATTCAAAACGACCCGACATCGATTGAAGGGAAGTCCCAGTATAAAAAGCCTCTGGGGCGCTAATCAAAAACTATGACAGTTGCGCGCTGGAATTGATACTTGCTCCAAAAGCGTGTGGCGGGGAATGCACCAATCAACACAGCACCTTAAAGGAGCGGAGTGTGTGGCGGGGAATGCACCAATCAACACAGTACCTTAAAGGAGCGGAGCGTGTGGCGGGGAATGAACCAATCCTCACAACTAGACACTTAAGCCATTCAGATATATACTCAGTGGCCACTTTAGCAGGTAGGGAGTGTAACCTGGTGTGACCTTGTCCTCTGTCCTCGTTCCACGCTGGTGGTACGAACTTCCCACCACATGTCAGGACAGCTGAAACCCGCCCAATCTTCCATCGTCGACTAAAACACACTTTTTAAATCAATATCTGAATAAAAAAAAAATATACGTATATATATAACAATAATAACTGTACTGTCTATACTACTATGAGATAAGATATTCCTTCATTGATCCCCTTGGGGAAATTCGGGCGTCATAGCAGCATGGCGGAGGGGGGAGGGGAGGTACAGGTAATAGAAGAAAGACATAAATATAGGCAATCAAATGAAAATATGAGAAAAATAAATCGGCATTGCTAGACAAACAATACCACTTACTTAACCTTAACCACTAGAGGTGTTCCCGCTTGCTGATTTGTTGTACATTTGTTGTGATTTTTTTTAACAATAGGCCTATATGAAATAATATTAAAATAAAATAAATATACATATAAATAAATACAAATATTAATAAAGAAATGCCCCCATCCCACCCTAAACACAATAAAACATATATATATATATATATATATATATATATATATATATATATATATATATATATATATATATATATATATATATATATATATATATATATATATATATAAACAAACACCATCATATGTTGGTGTATGTAAAAATATAAAACATACACCAATAAATCTTCCCAAACTAAATATATTAAAACATGTATTTACCTAGCTACTGTATACACATATTTAAAGATATTATAGAATATATAATATTATTTATTCACATACATCTCTGCCCATTACCTATACACAAAATAAAACCATAAATAAAACATTCTGTGGTCTTGCTATTCACTAATTTAATACTTCAGTCATCCTATTATCTCTCCCTACTCATCCCTTGCTTCTCCAGCTGTCCTACTAGTCCTAAGCTACACTTAGATGTATGTGATGTCTTTTTCCCTCCAGCCCTGTCTGTTCCTTCCTCCCCTCTCCTCCACTCTACCCCTCCTCCTCCCTTCCCTCTGTGCCCCCCCTACTCCCCTCCTCACTCTCCCCTCCTCCCTTCACTTCTTGTCTGATCACAGATATCTATATAGTCAGGTTTTTCATCAAATCTACGAAAGGTGTCCACATACTATAAAGATCTTCCTCCTTACCCTTTACTATATATCAGTTTTTCTAGTGCCAGACTGTTAGACACCTCTTTGATCCAATGACCTGAGTCAGGGCACACCTGTATGGTTATTTGAGTTACGGTCAGTCTCAGCCAGTCTGGCCACTCCCTTCTGATCTCTCTCATTAACGAGGCCTTTTCACCAACACAGAACTGCCACTCACTGGCTCACAGTTTTTTTTTTTTTTTTTTTACACACACCATTCTCTGCTAACTCTAGAGCAGGAGTATTCAATAAAAAAGGACAAGTCACATAAATCTCCAAGCAACAAAGGTTAGAAATAGTTATTCATTACGATTAATACATTATTATTATTAATACGTTATTATTTCACTGTTAACATTATCAAATTAAACCAATTAGACGTGTGTAGTGGCAACTGGGACATAATTCACAGCATTCTAGCCTGTTGTGGTGTTTACTACATCTCCTGTGACCCTTAGCGGGGGATGACGTAGTTAAAGAGAGACGAGTGAAAGATGGATGGAGGTGTTGTTTGTAGAGTAGAGTGCATAATAAAATAGTGTTTTTGCATCGGAACACGACTCCGTCTTCGCTATCATTACCGCATTCCTACATTGGTGAGCCTGATTTTCTCTTGGACGTATTTCGGAGATTATATCGAACATGTCAACTGAACAACAGAACGCAGATCGCAGAACTTTGAACGCAGTTTCACTCAAGCTGCCCGAGTTTTGGGAACAGAGTGCCAACGCTTGGTTTGCGCAAGCCGAAGCCCAATTCGCTCTCAGGGATATTACCGCGGATGCCACCAAGTACAACTATGTGGTAGCAGCCCTTACGAACTCAACGGCAGCGAGAGTGGTGAGTTTGCTGGAAAACCCACCTACACATGACAAGTATGTTACTATAAAAACACATCTTAAAGAGGCTTTCGGTCTGTCTGAATCTGACCGTGCTCGCCAGCTTCTCTCTCTACCTGGACTGGGTGACTCAAAACCCTCTGAACTGATGGACCACATGTTAGCTCTGCTGGGTGACCATTGGCCATGTTTTCTATTTAAAGAACTTTTCCTGCAACAGCTGCCAGACTATGTTCGTTTACTTATGGCTAATTCCATCAAAACTGACTTTCGTCAGCTAGCTAGAGACGCGGATGTATTTTTCTCAGCTGGGAAGAGGTGTTTGGCAGCATCTGCCTACACCATTGATGAGCAGGGGTTCCAACCAATCTCTATCTCTGCCGCGGCTATGCCCCGCCGGGTGAGGCCGTCGGGGTTGTGTTTTTACCACGCAAAGTTTGGGGACAAAGCTAAGAAGTGTCTGCCACCATGTAACTACAGTGGGTCGGGAGACGCACTGGCTGCCACTCATTAGCAGCCGTGAGTGTTGGCCATCCTGCAGGCTTGCTGTACGTCACCGACTCACTCTCTGGCCGCTGTTTTTTATGTGACACGGGTGCCCAGGTGAGCGTGCTGCCGGAGTCCACTCAGGACTTCCACTCAGCGAGACGGAGCCCCCGCCCTTGAAGCTGCCAATGGCAGTGCGATCCCTACATTTGGCAAATGCACCGTGGCATTATGTTTTGCTGACCAGCGTTTCACCTGGGATTTCGTGTTGGCCAAGGTGTCCACTCCCCTCCTAGGCGCTGACTTTCTCTGCGCCAACAGTCTCTTGGTAGAAGTGGGGAATTGCCGGCTCGTCAATGCTGAGACTTTTGGCTCCTTAGCATGTGAGCGCAGTGACACGGCCACAATGACACTCTCCAGCGCCATCTCGCCCGCTGATGATTTCTCCCGCCTCCTGTTGGAGTTCTCGGACATCACAACACCCACCTTCTAGTCCGCTGCCACTAAGCATGGAGTCGTGCATTACATCTCCACGGAAGGCCCACCAGTACATGCTAGGGCTCGTCGTCTTGACCCACACAAGCTCACCATCGCTAAGAATGAGTTTGCCTCCATGGAGGCACTGGGCATCATTCGTCGTTCCGACAGTCCTTGGGCCTCGCCTCTCCATCTCGTTCCAAAGGCTAACGGCGGCTGGCGTCCGTGTGGCGACTACCGGCGCCTTAATGACGCCACTACACCTGATCGTTACCCGGTTCCACACATACAAGATTTTTCAGCCCACCTAGCTGCCGCGTCTGTTTTTTCGAAGGTGGATCTGGTGAGAGGATACCACCAGGTGCCGGTTAGCCCTCAGGACATCCCCAAGACGGCAGTTATAACCCCATTTGGACTCTTTAAATTTCTGAGTATGCCTTTTGGCCTAAAAAATGCTGCTCAAACCTTTCAGAGGTTAATGGACGCCATGCTGCGCAACCTGTCTTTCGTGTTCGTCTACCTAGACGATATCCTGGTAGCCAGCATATCCAAGGCAGAACACCTAATACACCTCCGTCTCCTCTTCAGTCGCCTCAGAGAGGATGGATTAATCATCAATCCAGTGTCAGTTTGGACTGCCTGCCATGGACTTCCTTGGCCACCACATCACTACTGCTGGGGGGGTCCCATTGCCAGTAAAGGTGGAAGCGGTGCTTCAGCTCCCACGCCCTACCACTGTTAGGGCCTTGCAGGAGTTCCTGGGGATGGTGAATTTCTACCATCGGTTCATCCCTCAGGCTGCCCACCTAATGCGCCCCCTGTATGGGGCTCTCAAGGGCAAGACTCCCAAGCATGCCATTGCCTGGTCCGACGACATGTCAAAGGTGTTCTCGGATACCAAGGAGGCCCTTGCGAGCGCAACCATGCTGACGCACCCCGTGCCTGAGGCTCCCGTGGCATTGACAACTGATGCCTCGGATTATGCCGTTGGAGCCGTTTACGAACAGTTGGTCAATGGCATTTGGCAACCCCTGGCGTTCTTCAGCCGACAACTCCATTCCAGCGAACAGAAGTACAGCACCTTTGACCGTGAGCTCCTTGCCCTGTACTTGGCGGTCAGACATTTCCATTTCCTGCTGGAGGCTCACCCTTTCACTGTTTTTGTAGACCACAAACTATTGATTTTTGCTATGGCGAAGGTGTCAGAACCGTGGTCTGCCAGGCAACAACGCCATCTGGCTTTCATCTCTGAGTTCACCACTGACATCCGGCATGTGGCTGGGAAGGACAACCCCGTGGCTGACTGCCTCTCTCGTGCCACCATTGGTGCTGTCCACCTGGGCATTGATTACGCCCGTATGGCTGCCGATCAGGTTTCAGACCCAGACATCCAGGCATGCAGGACAGCGGTTACTGGCCTCCGGTTGGCGGACGTCCCCTTCATTGATGATGGCATGAAGCTGCTATGTGATATATCTATGGCGCAGCCACGGCCAGTGGTTCCACATGCATGGAGACGACAAGTTTTCGTTGCACCCGGGCATAAAACCATCACAGCGCCTAATGACAGCGAAATTCGTCTGGAACCGGGATGAAGGTTGACATTGGGGGTTGGGTCAAGACCTGCATGGCATGCCAATGCGCGAAGGTCCATCGGCATGTTAAGGCCCTGTTGGAGCGGTTCAATGTCCCTGAGAGGCGTTTTGACCACATCAACGTGGATCTGGTGGGACCCCTTCCCCCCTCCAGGGGGTACACTCACCTTCTGACAATCAGGTGTTTCAAGTTTCTTTAATTCAAGTTTCTTTAATAGTTGTCATACAGAAGTACAGAATACTTTTATACAAAATGCTTCTTACTGTTACGCTCCAGAGACTGTGCTAGACAAGATAAGTATCAAATAACATAGTATAGCATGTAAATTAGAAGTAGAAAATGAGGTCACAGTGTTCAGTATAGACATATGTACAATGTTCGATGCAGAATAGACGTAACTGAGTTACCATATAATATACAATACTATGCAGTGTACTAATATACAATACTATATAGTGCAAAGCAGAAATGGGATGAAGTACAATTTAGGTACAATTTACAGTAAGGTGTACGAGTTGTAGTGCAATCCTATCAATAAATATAAAGTGTGGGGAGTGGGTGCTACAGTGTGTTTGTTTAAAGTGAGTGTGTGCTATAAAGTGTGGGGAGTGGGTGCTACAGTGTGTTTGTTTAAAGTGAGTGTGTGCGTGTGGATGTGTGTGCTATGTGCGTTTGATGGTTGTTGTGTAGTGTTCATTGTTCGTTGAGCAGCCTGATGGCCTGGGGATAGAAGCTTCTTCTGAGTCTTTCTGTGCTCGCCTTGAGACTCCGGTATCGCTTGCCTGACCGCAGCAGTTCAAAGAGGCAGTTGTTCGGGTGACTGGAGTCCTTAATGATTCTCTTAGCCTTGCCCCTGCACCGCTTGTTGTAAATGTTCTGGAGGGTGGGGAGCCCCCCTCCAATTGTGCGTTCGGCTGAACGTGTCACTCTTTGTAGTCTGCTTCGGTCTTGTGCAGTGCTATTCCCAAACCAGGAGGTGATGTTGCCAGTCAGGATGCTCTCTATTGTACATGAGTAGAAGGTCTTAAGGATCTTCTGACTGACTTGGAACTTCCTTAGGCGCCTGAGGAAGTAGAGGCGTTGTCGTGCCTTCTTCACAACACTGTCAATGTGTGTGGTCCATGTCAAGTCCTCGGATATGTAGGCTCCGAGGTACTTAAAGCTGTTCACTCTCTCAACCGGTGGCCCGTCAATGCTGAGGGGGCTGTAGTCCTTGACCCCCGACCTCCTGAAGTCCACAATCATCTCCTTTGTTTTGCTGACGTTCAGGGAGAGGCTGTTTTCCTGGCACCATCCCGCCAGGACCTTGACCTCTTCCAGGTAGGCCCTCTCGTCGTTTGCAGAGATCAGGCCCACCACCACTGTGTCGTCAGCAAATTTGATGATTGTGTTGCTACTCCGCTGAGCCACACAGTCGTGTGTGTACAGGGAGTAGAGGAGGGGACTCAGAACACAGCCCTGGGGGGCCCCTATGTTGAGGGTGATGGATGAGGAGGTGCAGTTGCCTGCTCTCACCACCTGGGGTCTGCCCGTCAGGAAGTCCAAGACCCACTGGCAGAGGTCATAGTTCAAGCCCAGGTCCCTGAGCTTGGCTATGAGTTTGGAGGGGACTATGGTATTGAATGCCGAGCTGTAGTCGATGAATAGCATTCTCACATAGTTCCCCTTCCTCTTGTCCAGGTGTGATGCTGCTGTGTGCAGCACATGGGCTATGGCGTCCTCCGTGGACCTGTTGGGGCGGTATGCAAATTGCAGGGGGTCCATGTTGATGGGGAGGGAGGAGCAGATGTAGCCATTTACTAGCTTCTCAAAGCACTTCATGGCTATGGAGGTGAGAGCTACAGGGCGGTAGTCGTTGAGGCAAGCAGGCTTGGATTTTTTGGGTACAGGGATAATAGTGGACTTCTTCAGGCAGGTGGGGATGACAGCCTGTTCTAAGGACAGGTTAAATATGTCAGTGAATACCGGGGCCAGTTGGTCGGCACAGACTTTTAGGACGCGGCCGGGGATGCCGTCCGGTCCTGCTGCCTTCCTGATATTCACTTTTTTAAAGGTCCGCCTCACCTCATGCTCTGTTACCCTGAACACTGAGTCTCCATCAGCAGCAGACCCCCCCCCCCCCCCCCCCCATTGCCGTGGCTTGTGGGCTGGTGTTGTTATTACCAGCATCAAACCTCGCATAGAAGGTATTGAGGTCATTTGCTAAGGAGATGTCACTGTTCAGTTTGAGGGAGGTGCCTTTGTAGTCTGTCATCGTTTTGAGCCCCTGCCACATAGCTCTGGAGTCGGCCTGTTTATCCCTGTAGCGCCGTTTTGCCTCTATTACTGTCCTCCATACGTTGTATCGCGCCACCTTGTGGTCATTCATGTTGCCTGCCACCAGGCCGTCGTTGTATGCTTTGGTGCGCGCTTTCAGAGCTTCACAGACGGATTTGTCTACCCAGGGTTTTTGATTTGGGTAAACTTTAATTGTGGTAGTGGGGATTGTTTCTTCCACCAAAGTACGAAGTCCAGCACTATCTCCGTGTAGACATTAATGTTATCTGTGTCGCGGAACACACCCCAGTCTGTGCACTCAAGCGCAGCTTGGAGCGTCTCCTCTGACTCCACATCCCATTTCTGCACCTCTCGCGAGACTACAGGTGTGCTCTTGATTTTTTGTTTGTACTTTGGAGAAAGAAAGATGGCCGAATGATCAGACTTCCCAAAGCCACTAGCAGAATGAGCCTTGTATCCACCCTTGAATTGCGTGTAACAGTGGTCTAAAATGTTACCGCCTCTGGTGTTACAAGTCACATGCTGATAGAAGTCAGGCAAAACCTTTCTCAGATTGCCGCTATTGAAATCACCCACTACTACAATGGCGGCGTTAACGTTCGCTGCTTGGAGTTTGTTTACTTCGTCGTGGAGCCTGGAGAGCGCGGCACTATTGCTGGCTTGCGGTGGAATATACACTCCGACAAGGATGATCGCCGTTAACTCCCTCGGGAGGAAGAAAGGTCGACACTTGATGGTTATATATTCCAGGTTGGGGCAGCAGTGGTTCGATAATTCCTTCACGTTGGCTGGATCGCTCCAATTGTTGTTCAACATGAAGGCAATACCGCCTCCACGCTGTTTGCCGGACTCTGCTGTTCTATCCTTGCGGTGAATGAAGAAGTGATCGGCCGGTTGGATGGCGTGATCTGGGATTTCTGGCGACAGCCACGTTTCAATGAAGCAGAGAACATTGCAGTCTCTAACGTCTCTCTGGAATTTAATCCTTGCTCGGATGTCGTCCAGTTTATTGTCAATTGATTGTACATTGGCTAGCAATATACTGGGTAGTGGCGTTCTGTGTCGTCTGGTTCTCAGTCTGTTCCGGATTCCAGCTCTCTTCCCTCGCCGCCTGATGATTCCTTTGTTCCTGGGGTCAGGATCTGGTCCCATTGTCCTCAGAATCTCCACAGGCCATTGCTGCGGTTCAGAGAGCTGATCCAGGGAGTAATCCAGTCGGTAAATTTTCCTTAATCCAATGTCAATGATTGACTGACGGTCATACACATATAATGCACCAACAGTTAGTGCAAATAAAACTCGTGAAACTATAAAAATTAACAAAAGTGAGCACAGTCTCGACGGAGCGATCAGAAAGGCAGCCGGTCGTAGCAGCGCCATCCTATCCTAGGATTGGATGTTGTTTGTGCGACTGTAGAGTGCGTAATAAAATAGTGTTTTTGCATCGGAACATGACTCCGTCTTCGCTATTATTACCGCGTTCCTACACGTGCTTCAATTAATTATATTCATTCATGCATTTACTATCAGTGTCGATGAAACTACTCTAAAACTGTAGTTTACCAAACGACTACTTCACACTGAAATAAGTTAAACTACATGTACATTTATCATACGGACACAAGTTAAAATACATCCAAACTACATTGTGGAACAGTTATGTTAAAAACACAGGGGAAATGGGGCAGGGAAGGTGGGGACATGGGGAGACAACTAAAGACTGGGGGAAGGTACAGTATAAAGCAATTATTGGTCAGCTCCCTTTTTACCTCGGTTCATACATCACCATCACATCAAACCCATTTTACAGCTTACGATCCCAGGACTATTTATATGCCTCAGTACCCAGAACCCGCACAGAGTTTGGGAAAAGGGCCTTCATGTTCTTTGCTCCCTCTGCCTGGAATGGACTTCAAAAAACGTTGAAACTGCAGGCCCTCACTACCATATCTGATTTAAAAGTTCAAATTAAGGGCATTTTAAAGAATGAGATGAGAGAATGTCGATGCTTCACTGCATAATGTGGTGTTATATTTAATATTTTTTAACTTGACCTTCTCTCCCCAGCAACCTCATACAAAGCCTCACCTTCCCTCCTCTTTCTACCTTTTTACCCTACCCTCCAATCTCCCCCAATCCCATTCAATCTTGTTTGCTGCAGCTCAAATGTATCCCATTGCCCCACTTTGCCTTTTATGTCTTTGTCTGTGTTTTGTCTGTTTGTTCTTGTTTTGCTGCCATTTTGGCCAGGTCTTGCTCAAAAAAGAGATCATTGATCTCAAGTGACTACCTGGTAAAAATAAAGGTTAAATAAATAAATAATATCAAATAAATGCTGCTGCACTGGCAATGCAAATAGTGATCCCTAGGGGCGGAAAGTAACTAAGTATTTTTTACTTAAGTACTGTACAATTTGGAGCTACTTGTACTTTACATGAGTATTTTCATTTTAGGGAACTTTTCATTCGAATATTTTTTGGGAAATATTGTACTTTTTACTCCACTACATTTATCTGAACCCATCAGTTACTAGTTGCATCGAAGGAAAAAAAATTGCATAGAAAACATGGCAAAAATGTATGAGGATTATATACTTTCACATTTGAAGCCTGTCAACGGCAAGAGGACATAATCAGAGCAGCATAATTGGACCACATACCACTTTAACATAACCTATAGCGGTGAATGGATCGAGGGTTGAATGCTCCCAAGCACTGGAATACACAAACGTCATGTAGAATTCATACTTTTACTTTAGATACTTAAGTACATTCAATGGCAATACTTCTCTACTTTTACTTAAATAGAATTTGAATAAAGGACTTTTACGTTGAGGCTTGGGACTAAACACTTTTATTTCTAACAGGGCATTTGCCTAAATGGACCGACCGATGCTTTGTGTGTTTATATATATTTTATATATAAACATTTATTTGATCTGAATGTTTCTTCCATTTCATTGGTTGTTTTATTCATTTTAATAGTTTTTATTCATTTATTCTTTTTTATCTTTACCTCCTTTCATGTAGCACTTTGAGATTGTCACAAATATAAAGTGTGTTACAAATTAAATGTATTATTATTATTATTATTATTATTATTATTATTATTATTATTATTATTATTATTATTATTATTATTATTATTATTATTATTATTATTATTATTATTATTATTATTATTATTATTATTATTATTATTACTTTTACCAGAGTAGGCCTACTCATTTATCTGGGTGATCCCAATATAGACACATCGGGCAGGCAACCAAAACAACATAGATTCCATCTAGGTAGAAGTCTCCTTGTGAAAATTGGACGGATCCTCTGTTTGGATACGGGTATGCCTGGTCAGTCCCACAGAAGTAATCCAGCTGGTGGAGGAAAAAGATGCTGTTCACAGTTCAATATATCATATATTGAGTTATCAAAAGATGCCTTAGTGTGGATCTCTGAACCCGCAGCGTTGTAGATGGTTTGAAGAAGGAGGTATTGGATCCAACGTCGTCGATGTAGAACGCGTCGTACACCGTCTGTGTCGTGGACTTCCACGCCCTGCAGTAGTCATCCTAACGCTGGGCTGACATTATAAAGCCTGGTGTCTCTGCATTACATCATCGTGCACCTATCAGAGACTAGGAAAAAGACACAAAGTCTTCCCACAATCAATCCAAACCTCGCACAGCTGTGGCCTGCTCGTTCACTAATTAGTCCATTTGCACAGTCCTGGGCACACCGCCATGGGGAAATACATGGTAATTCCAAGGCGTTCCAGCAAGTCAGGGCATTTTACAACATTTGTCAACAACAAAAGTACTCCGGAAAAAAACATGGAATAAATCCTGTCAACTTGTGACATGAACTTTGGTCGTAGCGCTTTACATTTCCCACTTGTCACCAGTGCAGCTGTCTCTGAGTCTCATCTTTGAACACATTTCCTTCATCCACTTTCCTTTGTTTTAAACAGGCCACCTTCTCACATCATCTGTCACCTACCAAAGTCACTGCCTGTAGCTCCACTGTGCTAGTCATTTCACTAAGGTGCAGCCACTAAGGAACACAGCAGTTCTGCTGAAGTGACAATGTTGTGCTGCCTAAGCAGCATGGAATATATATATATATTGTTTTTATCTTTTATTTTTAGCGTACTACTGTTCAGCCCCTACAGATCCTGTAGTGGGATTTTCTGAGCCATTTTCAGAAAGGAGTATTTGCCATCCAATCACCAAAAAGGCCCGGTTTTACAGGAATCTCCAGATACAAAAAGCTGTTGATACCAAATCACAGTATGGATTTTTCTCAAGGGGTCTTTTCTTTTCTTCAACGTCTTGAGGTCCTATCTTTTAAAGGGATTTATTTTTGATCAAAAATGGCTCAATATTTCAGCAAAGCTGTGCAACAAATGGTATCAGCCCAAAAACCCAAACCTAGAACATAATTGAACATGTCACTGTTTTTTATAGGTAAATTGCATGTTGTCCCAAGCCGGCATACACTCTAAACTGTCAACATTTTAATAAGCAAGGAGCAAAACACACTGTTCTTTACATAGTAATACAGCAGATTAACAGACAGTTTAGCTGCATCTCAAAATATTATTTAGGGTCTCAGCTTTCCTTTGGTATGTGACCTTGAATGTTCCCCTCAATAGTCCCACTCCCTACCTCCCTCCCACAAACCGCTAAAAAGCTGTTAAAGTGAACCTATACATTTTGTGATATTTTCCCCAAACATTCCTAACCTTTTATTCCTCTCCCCTTCTCTCTCCCCCCTCTCCCTCTCTCTACCCCCCTCTCTCCCCCCCCTATCCCTCTCTCTCTCTCTCTCTCTCTCTCTCTCTCTCTCTCTCTCTCTCTCTCTCTCTCTCTCTCTCTCTCTCTCTCTCTCTCTCTCTCTCTCTCTCTCTCTCTCTCTCTCTCTCTCTCTCTCTCTCTCTCTCTATATATATATATCTCTCTCTCCCCTCTCTCTATCTCTCTCTCCCCCACCCCCCTCTCTCTCTATCCCCCTCTATCTCTCTATCTCTCTCTCTCTCTCTCTCTCTCTCTCTCTCTCTCTCTCTCTCCTCTCTCTCTCTCTCTCTCTCTCTCTCTCTCTCTCTCTCTCTCTCTCTCTCTCTCTCTCTCTCTCTCTCTCTCTCTCTCTCTCCTCCTCTCTCATACATACACATTGAGTTGTTACCTGATTCGCCTATTGTTATACCGCAGCGCGCCTCGCCGGCTCTGAAAGGAACAGGAAGACGAGTTGAGGTGTGCGTGCCACTTTGTTTCCGTGACAGAATCTTCCTTTCCTGCCTGATTGGCCCTTCATCACACAGCATGGGATCCAGAGGGGGGCGGGAACAGAGAGGGGAGGACAGGAGGGAGACGGAAGCGTCGGGGTGTAGTGTGCAGAAACGGAGAGACAACGGAAGAGATCTGAATTGTTCAGATGGAAAGTGTAGAAGAAACTCGTTACTGCGCGTCTGTCATCCTTTTCTTCTCATCTTTTTATTCGAATGAGCCCCATCGGAAACACATGTTATCCATTTCCTTCGTATTCTTCTCCCTCTTCATCTCCTCCGTATTGTTATTCTTCCTCTCTCTCTCGCCCTCTCTTCTCCTGTCTGCCCACTTATTGCCAGTGTCTCGATATAGTCGGTCTGAAACGAGGTTACCGTGAATATAAATTACGTCTAAATAATAATTAGGGATGTCCGATATTATCGGCCTACCGATATTATCGGCCGATATCGGCATTAAAATGTGATATCGGAAAATATAGGTATCGGTTTTCAATTTTTTTTTTTTTTTTTTTTTACATTTCTATAACCTTTATTTACCCAGGCAAGCAAGTAAGAACAAATTCTGATTTTATTTATTGTCAAAAGTATGCATAATGTTGTGTTAATTCCACAACAAGAGATATGTAATGTTAATTACCTGAAATTATTCCATTTTTTGGGGGGGGGAAACCCTGCATATATCGGTATCGGTTGATATCGGTTGATATCGGTATCGGAAATTAAGAGTTGGACAATATCGGTATATCGCTATCGGTAAAAAAAAGCCAATATCGAGCATCCCTAATAATAATAATAATAATGCACATATGCAACATTTCAAAGAAGATTCTTTGGATTTGCTCAGTTCTTAATAAGGTTGAATTTAGCTAAACGTACTGTGACAGATCTCCTCCCCCCCTCCCATGGATATGTGAAGGATGGGAGATACTTCTGCCACGGAAGGAGTAGAGTCAATTAGGTCGCTGATTAGTACTGATAGAACACACCTGCGCATCATTAGTCCACCCACATCTCACGTGCACACACCCAGTCCCACACACTACATAACCACTAGGTTAGAGGGAAGTAAGTTGAGCAGAGGTGAGGTTGGAGTTGTTGTTGTATTAAGAGAGAGAGATTGTTATATTCGGAGTTGTGAAGGTGAGAGGTAGTAATAGGAGAGGTAAAGGTGAGTAGGTGTTCTTTGTGTACTGGAACCTGGACTGGCTGAGATACCCCCTTGTGTTCTGACCCAGGACTGGACGACTACCCCGAATTGTGAACAACCCCTTTTTCTGTCTGCGAGCCTCTTTTGTGTTTTTGACCCTCGGACTGAATCACAACCATTCATTTGCTTTTCCCCTCTGGATTCTGCCCTGAATTCAATAAAAACTTGTATTGATTGATATTGCTCTTGTGTGGACATTCAAATTTGTTTGTATTTGAACCGTGGCGAGCCTGATCACCCCCAGGTTCGTCACAGTACATAATATCCATGTGATATAATCATATCCCTTCACATTTGTTGTTATATCCTACTGTGGCAGCTAGTTTGTTTATGTTCTTCTAGGCCAAGGTTAAGTCCTCTCATTAAGAAGAATACACATCAAGACCTGTGTACAAAATGCTACAACGGCGATGTTACAAGGTATGTTTACGCTGTTCGAGGCAAATGTTCATCTTTTAGTTTAGCGGGACACGCCAGGTACCGTGACCTGCTCCTGCACTCTCAGGGGCGACGTTACAAGCTGCTCTCCTCCTTCATGTCTCCACACATCCAACTCTCTGTGTCACCCGTTAGAGGAGGAGAATAAAGATGCAGACAGTTTGACAGTTTGACAAAAGAGATGATTGTGGACTTCAGGAGGTCGGGGGTCAAGGACTACAGCCCCCTCAGCATCGACGGGGCACCGGTTGAGAGAGTGAACAGTTTCAAGTACCTCGGAGCCCACATATCCGAGGATTTGACATGGACCACACACATTGACAGTGTTGTGAAGAAGGCACGACAACGCCTCTACTTCCTCAGGCGCCTAAGGAAGTTCCAAGTCAGTCAGAAGATCCTTAGGAACTTCTACTCATGTACAATAGAGAGCATCCTGACTGGCAACATCACCTCCTGGTTTGGGAATAGCACTGCACAAGACCGTAGCAGACTACAAAGAGTGACACGTTCAGCCGAACGCACAATTGGAGGGGGGCTTCCCACCCTCCAGAACATTTACAACAAGCGGTGCAAGGGGAAGGCTAAGAGAATTATTAAGGACTCGAGCCACCCGAACAACTGCCTCTTTGAACTGCTGCGGTCAGGCAAGCGATACCGGAGTCTTAAGGCGAGCACAGAAAGACTCAGAAGAAGCTTCTATCCCCAGGCCATCAGGCTGCTAAACGAACAATAAACACTATGCAACAACCATCAAATGCACACAGCACACACACCCACACGCACACGCTCACTTAAACAAACAACACACTGCAGCACCCACTCTCCACACTTTAGATCACACAAACACACTTTATATTTATTGATAAAGGATTTGCACTACAACTCGTACACCTACTGTACATTGTACCTAAATTGCACCTCATCCTATTTCTGCCTTGCACTATATAGTATTGTATATTAGTACACTACACAGTATTGTATATTATATGGTAACTCAGTTACGTCTATTCTGCATCGAACATTGTACATATGTCTATACTGAACACTGTGACCTCATTTTTTTACTTCTAATTTACATGCTATACTATGTTATTTTATTTCATACTTATCTTGTCTTGCACAGTCTCTGGAGCGTAACAGTAAGAAGCATTTTGTATAAAAGTATTCTGTACTTCTGTATGACAACTATTAAAGAAACTTGAACTTGAACTTGGGTCATTTTCAGGCCTCCCAGTGGAGGATGTTCAAAAGGGCTGAGCTCTGACAATGGATGCGCTGTGCGTTTATTTGTGTTTTAATCTGGCCTGAAGATATGTGTTTATCAATGTGAATTTTCAGCATGGGTTTTCTCAAGGCACTGTCGAGGCTTTTCAGATCTCCCAGAACTGAACGACGAGAGCAACAACACGATGAGGCCATGGCCAGCTCAATCTTGACAAGATACACATACACACACACACACACACACACACACACACACACACACACACACACACACACACACACACACACACACACACACACACACACATACTGACACACACACACACACACACACACACACACACACACACACACACACACACACACACACACACACACACACACACACACACACACACACACACACACACACACACACACACATGTCTGTGTGTATGTTCTCATGTGTGCACATGTGTGTGTGTCTCTGTGTGTGAGTGTGTCTGTGTCCAGGGGACGAGTAGTAACACTACAGTAATTATTTACCCAGAGAAAAGGAACACAGACAGTGGATATGCATAAACCAGTATGATTTATTACCATACAACAAAACAACAAATCAAGACCACAAGGTCAACAATTGAAAGCTAGACTGGGCGGCCGGGTAGCGCAGCGGACTAAGCGTCTGTCTACCACCGCAGAGACAGTGGGATCTAATCCGGCTGCCGCGGTACCTCCGGCTTGGTCGTCCATACTAACACAATTGGCAGTGTCAGCGGGTGGAAAGCCGGTGGGGTGGGTCCTGGTCGTTGTAAACAGTGACTCCTACAGGTCGGTCAGGGCGCCTACACAGCGAGGGAGGGAACTGGGGGAGGTAGTGTGATCCTCCCACGCGTTACACTTCCCCAGTGAGAGTCCTCGCTGTCAGGTGAAAAGAGGCTACTGGCTGTCTCCACATGTATCGGAGAAAGCATGTGATAGACTTCAGGGCTCCCTAGACCGGCAAGTGGGGGGCAAATGCGCCCAACGACCAGGAAGGGGAGGGGGGAATTGGCATGACGACTAAATTGGGATGGCAGAAAAATACAAAAAGTAGATACAAAAAAAAGAAGAAAGCAGACTAACCAAATACACTGTCAATTACCTTGAACAGAGCCACACACAACATTGGGAAATCACACTCCCTTCAATAAGGAGTAAAGTGTTTACACAACCCACAAGCATATAACTATAGATATCAGACACATCTGCAACAAATCAAATCAAAGGCCCGACAACACACGTTAATGTCCCCATTGGGCTGGACACGTCTTCTTTAAACAAGTCAAGAAGAAACATCACAATAAATCAAGAACAAAATAAAAACCATGAAATCCAAAATAAAATGTTAAATATATAAATGAATGCAACACTCCCAGTATACCCCATGCGAAGGTAAGGAAAAACTCACTAAAAACCTAGCAATAGGAAAAAAATCACCACGGGCAATGTGGAGGGGAGAAACCTTAGAAGGGGGATCTCCCTTCTTAGATGTCGGTGATAGTAGTGTTGCTATGAAAACAGGCGAAACAGTTGGTAAATATGTACATATATGTGTAATGAAACACAAATAAGTACATGCAATAGCAACTGGGGTACATAAGAACATTTTGAAAGATTGAAAATAGAGCTGATGACGGATCCATTTGAGGTATGGTGGCGGCGTAGAGAGGATCGCATCCTCCCGGCCATCATCACAGGACGTCCACCACTCCGGTCATCACCACGAGACATCCACTCACAGGGAGATGGGGACAGGCGTTAGACAGTTTGAGTGTTTGTGATGGGCGGACATAGCAATAGATACATGTAGTAAGCATATATGTGAATAGAATAGATACATGTAGTAAGCATATGTGAATAGAATAGAAGTACTTAACCCAGTAATGAACTAGAACAGGCATGGTTTAGACGTTGTAGGTCGGACAGAAGACGGTATGAAGCTGATCCATGACCTCAATGGTGCACATAACCAATGTGGGGGTAGAACAATCACTGCAATCTTGGCCATCACTCCGAGACATCCACCACCTTGGTCAACACTACGAGACAACCACTGGGGGCAGGGGTTATAGAGTTCCCATGTTTGTAGTGGGCAGAGTTGGAGCAATAAATACAACGAGTGGGTATATATGCATGGTGACAATAGAATCAAAGAATATAAGATAATTGTGAAATTAAGTAATGGATAGAACTAAGAACTACTGCAAGTGTATGTATACAGTAGGCTACATACAGTACGTAACACACAGTTCTGGCTCACAGGCCTGGTGTGCATGTTTCCCCAGGTTCTTATGCACCCAGCCCTGATTAATAATAATACTACTACTACTACTACTACTACTACTACTACTACTACTACTACTACTACTACTACTACTACTACTACTACTACTACTACTACTACTACTACTACTACTACTACTAATAATAATAATAATATCGCCTTTGATACAAGAATTGATACAAAGGGCGGCTGGGTGGCGCAGCGGACATTGCGCTCGTCACCAACGCAAGAGACACCGGGTTCGACTCCGGCTGTCGGCGTTGCCTCTGGCTTGGGCCAGTCGTCATACTAACTCAATTGGCAGAGTTAGCGGGTGGAAGTCGATGGGTGGTAATCTGGACGTTGTGGACAGCGACTCCTACAGGTTGGTTGGGGACGCCTGCACAGCAGAGACAGGAAATGGCGGGGGTAGTGTGAGCCTCCCACACGTTACACCTCGCCAATGAGAGTCCGCGCTGGCAGGTGAAAAGATGTGACAGGCTGCCTCCTCATGTATCTGAGGGGACACATGATGCAAGGCTTCTATCCTCCCTACAACCGGCCAGTGGGGGGCATATGCGGGCAACGTTCAAGACAGGGGAGGGGAGAATTAGCACAGCGGGTAATTGGGATGGGAGAAAAAGAAATAAAAAAAGAGGAGAAAAGGTGGATAAAAAAAAAGTATTGCAGCCCAAAGTGCTTCACAGCAGTGATGTAGACGTGGGCATAAAATGAGCATAAAATTGACATAATTATAGACAGGCATCAAATTAGCAGAGAATTGATATTAAAGCCTCCTGGATTTTTTTTATTTAGATTTATGTCATTAAAATCTATGAAAAGAAAAAAGGTAAAAAAAAGAATAAAAAAAAGGGATTAAAGTAATATATTTTTTATTGATTATGATGGATTTCTGACATTAAAATCTATAAAAGACTATTAGCAAATTAATTAAATCTCACTGATTAGTCAAGTCAGCACCGGTGTGCTCACTCACCAACTGAGGCACAGGGGGAGAAAGAGAAAAATGTACAGTACACACAAACGGCGACAGTAAACGGGGGCCTGAGGCAGCACTGCAGGGAAAGGAATTAGACTGACCCTATAGCAGCTACGCTGGCGGCTACACAAAATGGCGGGGGTTAGTACACACTCCAGTAATGCCGTCACGCTTACGCGAGCCCTTCGCGAGCCACGAGGGCTAATGCTAACGAGCAGGCCGACACACTCGTCGGCCTGTAGATTGTAGTTCAACATGCAACAGTACTAAACGCTCAGTGGGCAGCTTGGGCTGTGCTTCACAAAGTTTTTAGTCAGGCCCCCCTTGAGTAATTGGAAACATTTAGGTTGCCCCCCACCCACATATATTTTTTATTTATAGTAAGATAGCCGCTTTAAATTGTATTTATAAAAGAATAAATAATCACGCCGACTGCAGTAGATGTGCCTCATCATTCTGTCTTGCTCTTGGCTTTGTAACGTGAGTGATGTTAACGTTACCTGGAACGCACGTCACGACTGCTCTTCTTTTACCTCCTAACTGTGTCAAAATATTTTCCATTTTGTTTTCATATTTTTCTTCTTCTCTCTCCCTTGTTGGATAGCTAACGTAGTATCAGCTAGCTAGCTCGCTATCGAGATATACTCGAGTTTGTGTGACGGTAACCAAGAAACAGTGGACCTCATTCTCCAACGGACTTATGAGAGAATGTCTTCGTAACTCGATTTTACAAACTTTTTTGGCATTCTGAAACGGCTTCTTTTCATAAATTCTTTCCTACAAACAGGATTTATCCTTGGGGATTGTGTTCACTTCAATTACAAATACAAACGTCCTCAGAATAAAATTATTATAATGATAATAAATACAACAATATTTGTATCATTAACAATTATGTTTTGCATTTATAGTCATGACTCAATGAGACATTGTGAACCTTACACACACACACACACACTTGCAAACTAAATTAATAAGAAGTAATAAGTATAGTGCAATATACTGCTTAATATGCCATATACCGTCTTCTTCTCTATGATATTATTTATTGTTGGTTTGATTGTCGGCTTTGTGAGGCAGGTTCAGAGAGCGCACACACACATGGCATATTAATACAGTCTATTCCACTATACTATACAGTAGCACATTTTCATGTCTGGTCAATGTTAGCATGGTGTTATTCACCATCAAAGATGGAAAAAATATATATTATAATAATAATTTATATTCTCCTTTGGTTCATTACAATTTAGTAACAGACACAATATGTCTGACACTGTGAATACATTACCTGAGGTCCATACTTGTCCCTAGATACCAAGAACATGCAAATGGACCTTGTAGAAGTGGAGCAATCTTCCATTTACTTGGGTATGTACTTTTAGGCAAATGTTCTGAAAATATGGCTAGGGCTTAAGAGGTTAAAGTGACAATGGGTCGTTTTTATATTAATTAATTTAGTTCTGGTGTGTTTGCGACCACCGGCGTGTTCAACATGACGCTCACTTTCACAGTACCGCTCATAGCCAGCGGCAATTGCACATTATTGCTTTAGGCTTTGCGAGGCCACCTGTAGAGGATGTCAACGCTGTGATTCAAATTTAGCAAAATTAAACATTCGAATGATGATGTAGACTAGAGGATCCATTTGGACCCGCCCTCTGCTTCAAAAGCTCCTATACATAAAATGTTTTAATTCCTAACATTTAGTCATTTAGCTGATGCTTTTATCCAAAGCGACGTGGACGTTCTGTACAACAAGTCAGAAGGAAGGGTACAACTCTGGCAACTAAGGTTAAGTAACATTGTTTATCAAACCGTGTCGAACTTGAGTGCTACAGACTTGAGTGCATAGTAGTATAGACATATTAGCATAGTAGGTAGTAATAGGCAAGGTAGATTCCTTAGTAACAGAGTGCATACAGTACGAAGGTTAGTAGTAGTTTAGTTAGGAGCTCGGATAGGAGTGGGTCTGAGGCTATACTTCACAACAGAGACTGTATGATATTTTTGCGATGAAAAACATTGTATCAGCTGAAAACCGGCTCTTCGTATTGATTAGTCTGCATAAAACTATGAAGAAAAAGCAACACGCCCTAACTTTTAGTATTTCCCCAGAGACACGTGGCTGTTATCCACTTTGTCTGATTCACCTGAGCAGCTCCCCAGCAGGCAGCTGCTCCATAGCACAACAAAAGGGGTGTAATTTATTTAGCGAACATCTTTATTTGGGCTGCCACAGAACAGCTGTTTCCAGGGAAACGTCACCTCTAAGACAGGATCCATGGGGGAAATTCCAAAGAATTCGCACCTGAAAGATTAAAAACATTAGTTGGAGCTGTGCATCCCAAAGAAAAAGCCTTTTTACATACGTTATAGTTTGTTCAGCTTTGGCCTGACCCTATTACAGTAGTAGGACTGGACGTGCAATGCCTTCCTCTTACTACTACTATTACTATCTCTTGCACCAGAAAATACATTGAGCAATATGATTTAGCACCAAAACCACACTCTTCTATTTTAATCAAATATGGCAATGCTCACACAAAGATAATGCATAATGGTTACTTTGAACTGCACCAGGAAAAAAAGGGTATGTTCATACCACTTGAAGCGTATATACAAGATCAGCATTTTACTGTGTTCAAATATTCAAATCCATTGTAAACTTCACAAGCACATAGTCCGTACAATATTCATATACATCCGTACCCTTTCATTTATTATAATGGAGCGAATTGTCGTGGCATTCCGCAAGCAACCATTTCTGTAAACTCAAAATTATTCAACACAGATTATACCCAAGCTGGTCCAGACCAGACGTTGCTACCCAAAGATTACCACCAACAGTTGAACATACAATCATATTGATACGTTTGAACAAGCTCCTATCCTAAGCTTCCTATGAGGTGTAACTGTATACTGAGATGGCACATTGGCCCTTGGGCTTTACCATCTCCTACCTTCTCAAGACACTATCTTATTTGCTGAAACCTATAGGTGTCCTAGATGTTTTATGTACACAGGCTCCAAACGTTGGCAGTACCTATGTCCTTAAAATGCTGACTCTACTGAATGGTTGTATTAATGATAACTGAACATTATGCTAATTAATTTGTTTACATTTACAGGTACGCTAGTTCAGGAATATATACCAGAAAAGGGAGGATAGAGAAAGGTGAAAAGGGGGGAGTTTAGGGGCAGAGGACCAAGAGACGGAGGAGACACGAGGAGGGGTATTGAAAAAGAAACGACTAAGGAGAAAAATTGCCACTTAGCACCCCCCCCCCCCCCCCCCCACCCCCTCATGGGAAATGACAGGGGAGCGAGACGCAAGCTAATTATACCCAGCTTACCAAATCGATGTGAGCCAAAAACAACAGCAAGCGCAACAGGCAAGAAATCCATTCCTGGGGAACCATGGTGTGCAAAGGAATCTCGCCGCAAAATTGAAATCATCAATGACCGTCAGCAAAGAGCGCATGACGCAGTGTGACTGCTGGCAGCCCAGCGGTGATCAGAATCTTCTCCCCGAGTCTGCTAATCACCAGTGTCTCACAACCCTGGAAGCACTCCCAGTCCCTTAGACTGAGAGGAGAGAGCAAGAGAGGGGGAGAGAGAGGGAGGGAGAGAGGGAGAGAGATGGAGAGAGGGAGTAGCAAGCAAAACCACACCTTGTAGTGGGTGCTATGGACATAATTCACCATTAGATTGTTTTGATGTATTGATGGGGCACTGTCACTTTAATGGGGTTGGGCTTAGAGAAGACGCGCTGGTGGAATGTCATTCATAAAAGGTTTTGGTGACGAGGAGCTGTCAGAGTTTAGCACAGCATAGATCTGACAGCTGTCACTTGTACTAAGAAGATAATAAACGACACACTACTTGGTGTTGTCGCAAGATAGAAATTGTGCGTCTCTCCTTTCCGACGATTTCTACATTGGTGACCCTGTTATACGTTTTGAAGACGCTTCCGCGGCAACATGTCTACGAACGCAGTTTCACTGAAATTACCTGAGTTCTGGGAGTCGTCAGCCTCGGCATGGTTTGCGCAAACGGAGGCACAGTTCGAGCTGCGTGAGATTACCTCGGATACCACAAGATATTATTATGTGGTGTCAGCCCTGGGAAGTTCGACAGCTAGCAGAGTGGTGAGCCTCCTCAAGAATCCTCCGGCTCGAGATAAATATCTCACAATCAAGTCTCATCTGTTAAAGACATTCGAACTTTCCGATACCGAGCGGGCCAGCCGGTTGTTTTCTTTGCAAGGGCTCGGTGATAGCAAGCCATCGGAGCTCATGGATAGGATGCTGGATTTATTGGGAGAGCACAAGCCTGATTTCCTTTTCATGCAACTTTTCCTGCGTCAGCTGCCTTCTCCGGTTCGGGCCGCTCTGGCCAACACCACTATAGACGATTGCCGCGCTCTGGCCGAGGAGGCTAGATACGTTTTTTTTGGCAGGTCAACAGCACTGTGCAGCGGCAGTTTTCCCAACCCAAGCCTTCGTTTCACCGCTGGGAGACTGGAACTTCACCGCCGCAGCAACAGCCCCTCGCCAGCAGCGTGACGCGGACGCGGGGCTGTGTTTTTATCATGCACGGTTTGGACCTAAAGCCAAGCAGTGCCGCCCGCCGTGCAGCTTCAGTGGGCCGGGAAATGCCCGGGCCGGCGCTCGTTAGTGGCCATGAGCGTCGGTCAGGCTGGCAGGCTACTGTTTGTCCAGGACACCATCTCCGGGCGGCGTTTCATGTGCGACACGGGCGCGCAGAGGAGCGTCTTGCCGGCTTCTAGAGTGGACATCCTATCCGGCGGACACGGACCCCCCATGGAGGCCGCCAACGGCACCCCCATCCGCACACACGGCACCAGGTATGTCGAAATGTGTTTTAGTGGCCAACGGTTTGGCTGGGACTTTATCACAGCTAATGTAGCCGTCCCTCTTCTAGGCGCTGATTTTTTGTGTGATTATGGACTGTTAGTGGATGTTAAAAATTGGCGCTTAATTGATGCCATTACGTTCTGCTCTTATGCTGGTGCGCTTGGGGGTGCAGACTCCATCAGACTCTCTAGCATGCTCTCCGCCGGAGATGAGTTTCAACACCTTCTCGCCGAGTTCCCAGGCCTCACGCGGCCCACGTTCTCATCATCTACAGCCAAGCATGGAGTGGAACATCATATCGCCACGACCGGCCCTCCGGTCTATGCCCGGGCTCGGCGCCTCGACCCGGTCAAGCTCAGCATTGCCAAGGCAGAGTTCGAGAACATGGAACGCCTCGGCATTGTCCGTCGCTCCGACAGCCCATGGGCCTCCCCCCTCCACATTGTCCCCAAGCCGGGAGGCGGGTGGCGCCCGTGTGGGGATTACTGCCGGCTCAACGATGCTACGACGCCGGACCGGTACCCAGTCCCGCACATTCAGGACTTTTCTGCCCGCCTTTCAGGGAAATTAATGTTTTCCAAGGTGGACCTTGTGCGTGGGTATCATCAGGTGCCCGTCCAACCGCTGGATGTCCCCAAAACAGCAGTCATAACTCCATTTGGACTATTTGAGTTTCTGCGCATGCCATTCGGCCTCAAAAACGCTGCACAGACGTTCCAGCGCCTTATGGACTCTGTGCTACGAGACTTGGATTTTATTTTTGTATACTTAGATGATATCCTCATAGCCAGCGCCTCTAAGGCTGAGCACATGTCCCACCTCAGGATGCTTTTTGAGCGGCTAAATGAGCATGGACTGATAATCAACCCGGCCAAATGCCAGTTTGGGCGGTCGACCATTGACTTCCTGGGGCACAGAGTCACTAAAGAGGGAGCGGTCCCTCTTCCCATGAAGGTGGAAGCGGTGATGAATTGTCCCCGGCCGCCCACGGTTAGGTCACTGCAGGAGTTTCTCGGAATGATCAACTTTTATCACCGCTTTATTCCCCAGGCGGCTCGGATTATGCGGCCATTGTATGAGGCCCTTAGGGGTAAAGCGCCAAAACATGCTGTCGACTGGTCTACAGAGAGAGACAAAGCTTTTCTGGATGCCAAGGCTGCCCTAGCCAATGCCACCATGCTGGCACATCCTTCCTTTAAGGCCCCAATCTCCATCACCACCGACGCCTCAGATTTTGCCGTGGGCGCAGTGTTTGAACAGTGGGTAGGCGGAGCTTGCCAGCCGCTCGCTTTTTTCAGCCGCCAGTTAAGCCCCAGCGAGCGGAGGTATAGCACCTTCGATCGGGAGCTCCTCGGCCTCTACCTTGCCATCCGCCATTTTCGTTTCCTGCTGGAGGCCCGCCAGTTCACGGCCTTCGTGGATCACAAGCCGCTGACGTTCGCCATGGCCAAGGTGTCTGAGCCATGGTCCGCCCGTCAACAGCGACAGCTCTCATATGTCTCAGAGTTCACTACTGACATTCAACATGTGGCAGGTAAAGCAAACCTTGTCGCAGACTGCCTCTCCCGGGCTGTAGTGGGCGCCATCCACTTGGGGCTGGATTACACCGGTATGGCGGCGGACCAGGCTACCGACCCTGAAGTGCAAGATTTCAGGTCAGCCACCTCAAGCCTGCGGTTAGAGGATGTGGTTTTTGACAGCGCTGGCACCACACTCCTGTGTGATGTCTCTATGGGGCAGGCCCGCCCCATCGTTCCCACAGGATGGAGGCGGCGTGTTTATGACGCTGTTCACGGCCTCTCCCACCCGGGAAAGAAACCTACGCAGAGGCTAGTGTCCGCCAAGTTTGTCTGGCCTGGGCTTAGAAAAGATGTAAGAGACTGGGCTGACTCCTGTTTGGAGTGCCAGCGCGCTAAAGTGTACCATCACACCAAGGCCCCCCTGCAGCACTTCCCTGTACCTGAAAGGAGGTTCGACCACGTGAACGTTGACCTAGTGGGCCCCCTGCCCCCCTCACACGGCTTCAGTTACCTCTTTACTATGGTAGACAGGACTACCCGTTGGCCAGAGGCAGTTCCACTGTCAGGCACGACGTCCGCCGAGGTGGCCAGAGCCTTTATTGGAACCTGGGTCGCCCGGTTTGGCACTCCAGCTCTCCACCTCTCTTCAGACCGGGGCCCACAGTTCACGTCCGAGCTCTGGAACACGGTCGCCAAGAGCCTGGGCGTGAAGCTACACCGGACTACGTCATACCACCCGCAGGCCAATGGGTTATGCGAGCGCTTTCACCGCTCAATGAAAGCAGCACTTCGGGCCAGCCTTACTGACAGCGGCTGGGTCGACCGGCTCCCGTGGGTCATGCTTGGTCTCAGGACGGCCCCCAAGGAAGACCTTCAGACCTCCTCGGCTGAGCTGGTTTACGGTCAGCCTCTGCGGGTGCCAGGGGATTTCATCCCTAACATTACTGCCCCCTGGTGTGCAGCCCAGCAGCGGACAGCACTTCTGGAGAAGGCTAAGGTATTCACGCCGGTCCCCACCTCACAGCACGGCCTTCCCCGGTCGCACGTCCCTACAAGTCTGCAGTCAGCGGAATATGTTTTCATCCGTCACGATGCCCACCGGGACCCCTTGAAACCTCTATACGACGGTCCGTTCCGTGTCCAGGAGGCTGGAGACAAGTACTTTGTTGTGGACATGGGCGGGAAGCTGGAACACATTTCCATAGACCGCCTTAAACCGGCTCATGTGGACTTGGGCAAACCTGTTGGACTGGCCCAGCCCCCACGCCGGGGACGACCCCCTACCTTGCCCCGTCTTCCGAGTAAGGCCCGCGAGACCCCCTCGCCACCTATCCTGTGCCCGAGTGGCCGTAGGGCCCTTAAGGTTTTCCCTACAGCGGCGCCGGCCGCTACAGGGGTCAGGCGGAGCCGTTATGGCAGGGTTCTCCGCCCTCCTGTTCATTGACTTCTTTTGTTATGATGAATTCTGGGGGGACGTATGTAGTGGGTGCTATGGACATAATTCACCATTAGATTGTTTTGATGTATTGATGGGGCACTGTCACTTTAATGGGGTTGGGCTTAGAGAAGACGCGCTGGTGGAATGTCATTCATAAAAGGTTTTGGTGACGAGGAGCTGTCAGAGTTTAGCACGGCATAGATCTGACAGCTGTGACTTGTGCTAAGAAGATAATAAATGACACACTACTTGGTGTTGTCGCAAGATAGAAATTGTGCGTCTCTCCTTTCCGACGATTTCTACAACCTCATCTATTTTCAAAGAGGAACTTTCTAAAATAAATAAATAAAGATCTCGAACTTTCCCAAAGAATTTTGAGAGAATACTCAAGTTCCTTGAACCACATTCAATATTAATTCCTTGAGTGTCTAAAAGATTCCTTAACATCTTCAACACTCAAGGGGGGAAAAACGGTGCATCGGTTTGGAACCCTGGTGCGCCGGGTTGCGTGTCTGACGGAACGGAAACATCCAACAAAAGACCAATGCAGATTAAATTTATGGTAATTCATTCACCACTGAACATATAACATGAGGCTGTGGTGGCTTCGGTCCACAATCACATGTTCCTAAACATGTAGGTCTCTGGGAAAATATTATCGCTTTCATCTCTTTCTTTTCCTTTTCTTTACGAGAAAGCCCACGGAGCCATGGCGGGAACACACGCAGCCCCTCACCATCAGGAGGGATCAAAGACACGTGTGCGCTACACTAAAGCCCCTAGATGTTGCGTTTAGGTTAATCGTGTCAACCGCGTGTACCCAACATGTATCAAACATGAACCGCGTGCCGTACGCGCCGTCCCCCAAAGCTCTGCGG
>NC_140168.1:35128893-35178893 GCF_963971535.1 Notolepis coatsorum | reverse complement strand
CATGACTTTGACTATACAGAATATTTGTGCAGGACTTGTCACCCGAGTGCCCTTTTTAGTCCATGGGCCAGAGGCCAAAATGTCACTTGTCGGTGCCACTCATGGTGAATAAACTTACATATAATTTTTTCAAAGATCTATGTCTGTAGATGATATTTTTGTATGATAGCCCTTCCAGAGTGGTAGCTTAATCTTAATTATCAAGTCATGAAGTATACCCACCCCCTCAGGAAATTGCATTTCAGATGCTGGCGCATATCCTGTTTAGACTCACGTAGAGGACATCTGTCAATGTTTCACAATATTGTGTTTGGTATCATTTTAAAGGGGACTATGTAATCTTTCATTCAAGCTAAGATGTGAATCTTTCTGACCAATATAGAGGTCACTGGAGCTCTTTGAACAGTCAACAACACACATTTTACACGATTTTCGCCTAAATGATATACTATATTTTAGCCTTGTGTCATCTAGGAGCAATAGGGACACAACATACAAAATCTACAACACTCTCAGGACCATAAGGATTCAGGAAATGTATAATATGCCTATACTATTTCTTATCAGGGGTGATTGTGAGCCTTAAATTAGAAGAGCGGTGTTAGGCTCCTATTAAAACTAAACAGAACAGCCACTAGGATAATGTCACAAAGTGGTCTGTCTTTATCATACATATACAGGAGCAACAGGGGCACAAAATACAAAATCTACAACACTCTCAGGATCATAAGGATTCAGGAAATGTATAATATGCCGATACTATTTCATTGTTACGGGTCATTGTGAGCCTTAAATTAGATGGGCATTATTAACTGGGTCAGATAAGGTCACAAACTGGTCTTTATCTTGACTTAATCTCCATTTGATTACTTCAGATGTTGTATCAAATGGTGATTTCTGTGTAGAAATAGAAAACTGTGAGCACTATTACTGAAATGCTGCATACATATAATGAGAGAGAAAGTACCTGTGTTCTTGATGCTGTCTTCAAACAAGGTAATGTACATTGAAATGATAATCTCAAATAAAATATACAAATATTTGTATGAATACGATTGTGGAGAGCATAGGGTGTGGTCTTTGTCACCAATGGTCATTGTTTGTGTTGCATGTTTACAGATAACATTCCACATTGCTAAGGCTGAAGACTGAGGCTAACGTCAACACATTGTGGAAGCATCTTTGTAAGTTTGGTTAATGTAGGCCTACATGATTTATGTTTTGAAGAGTTGACTTAGCTATTTTTGTATGAACAGAAGAGTAGCCTCACATTTACATATGTCTATATATGTTATACATATTTTCATGTCTGGTTATTTTTAGCATGGTGTTATTGTGAAAAATCATAATTTATATTATCCTTTGTTTCATCACAATTTACTCAAGCCTAGTAACAGACACTATTTCTGCCACTGAATATATTCCCTGAGATACATAGAAGTTTGTTCAAGGTAGGCCTACATGATCTATGTTTTAAAGAATTGACTGTAACTTATATTGGTATGAAAAGAAGAGTTGCATTTACAATTTTGTGTGTTATCATAATTTCACAAGGCTACATCTGATCTTGTATATTGCAGTTGAAACTGCCTGACTATGGCCACCGGTGAAAAAGCAAGTAGCAACCCACCACCAAAGCAACCACAGGGAGAGTGCATCATCCATTGTTCTGATGATCAAGATCAGCTGGTTTCTCCAAACAATCCTGACTCCTGGAAAACACTGATCAGGGCAGCTCAGATACGAAAACATGCACCAGTTTTGGAACTGGCAAAGGACATTCCTGAAGGACACATTCCAGCAGTCTACTACCACAGAAATTGTCGCAGTATCTTCACCATGAAGAAAGATCTTGACCATATCCTTGAAAAAAAATTGTCAATACCCAGTAGCTTTGCTGAAGAGAAAGAATCGAAAAGAACTGCTTGACGTGCCTCAAGTACCTCTAGGACATATCCTGCAGAGTGTATCTTTTGCCAGAAGACTTCCAAATATCTTAAAGGACGGAAGACAAGAGAATTACTGATACAATGTGTCCAATTGCGTGCAGATGCAAAAATCAGGAGTGCAGCACAAAAGAAAATGGACAGCAGAATCCTTGCCATAGTGAGTAGAGACCTTGTCGCAGCTGAAGGGCACTACCACACGTCATGCTATAAAATATACACAAAAGAGGTCTCCAAAGAAGAGGTTGCCAACACTGAAGATGGTGGTGCTGCTGATGATGCCCAGTATGAAGCTGCTGTGAAACAGTCGTACAATGAGCTGTACCTCTTCATCAGGACAGAGATGTTTGGCAATCCACGTGTGATGACAATTACTAGTCTCACTTCTAAACTGGTGTCTTCAATGAAGTCCCAAGGAATCGCCCAAGTCAATGAATCAACCACAAAGCACATGAGACGAAAACTGGAGAGTGAATTTGCTGGAGCCTTGCACATCATCTTTGATGCCAAGGGAAAACTCCTCCTCTATCCAGATAACCTGTCCATGAATGAACTTGCCAAAGAAAACCAGTCTCTTAAAAGGGAGCTTCAGACCTTGAAAAGTGCTAGTGCCCAAGATGTCATAGCCAACACAGCCATCAAGCTGAGAGAGGACATCAATAATCAAGATGTTCCTCAAGCCTGGCCACCTGACATCAAACCAGAAGCAGAATGTCCTGTCATTCCAGAATCCCTTAGAGTCTTTCTGTGCTATCTACTCTCTGGCACTAATGATCCTGATCATGCATCCCAGAGAGTTTTGCGGCTCATACAGTCATTCGGCCATGACATGGTATATGCAGTGACAAGTGGAAGGATCAAACTGTCCAAGCACATCGTTTTGCCATTCAGTGTCAAGTCATTGACAGGGAATGTAGAGCTGATAAACATCCTCAACCGACTTGGTCACAGCGTGTCCTACTCACAGATGGAGGAAATCGACACTGCCTTGTGTCTGCAGAAACTTTCAGCATCAGGAAGTGACATTGCCTTACCAAGTAACATCCATCCTGGTGTATTCACAACTTTAGCCTGGGACAATATTGATCGTCTTGAAGAAACCATCAGTGGAGAGGGAACATCTCACAGAGTCAATGGGATTGCTGTGCAAGCAAAGACGGTCAACCCAGTCCCTGTCCAACCCATGCCCACTGTTGGCAAAACAAAGCAGAGAAGCATTGACTCATCCCAGCCAATGTTACCAACTTACAACGCTGGACAATGGGCTGGGCCACCACAAAGCAAAAGTGCAGATGCTGATACTGCTGCCAATACTCAGCTTGCCAGAGAGAAGAACCTTGTTTGGGTCCTAGCAAGAATGTCACAGCAAGATGACCAGTCAGTCAGCAACTGGACCGGCTTCAACATCCTGACTTGCGGTGATATGACAGTCATCCCTGACAGTGTAGGCTATCTGCCTACCATCAATGCTCCAGCGACACAAATGTCTACTGTCAACGAGGTGCTTAACCAGTCACTAAGCATCATGCAGTGCTTAGACCTGACAAAGATTGTCTGTGTCTTTGACCAAGCCCTGTATGCAAAGGCTGTTGAGATCACATGGAAACATGCTGGCAAGTTCCAGAATATCATCATCAGACTTGGGATATTTCACACCATCTGCACACTGCTGGCAATCATAGGAAAGCGTTTCCAAGATGCTGGACTCCAAGACCTGTGCATTCAGTCTCGCATGATTCCAGAAGGCTCCATTGCTGGGGTCATGGGTGGCCGCAAGTACAACAGGGCAGTGCGACTACACAAGCTCTTGTATGAGGCTCTCATGCGACTGACATGGAAGGGTTTCCTCTCTTGGTTGGAAACAACTCACATGAATGAGATGGTTTATTTGGATGAAACACTGAAGGTAATTGACAGCCTTGGGGAAAATGTCTCACAAGCCACTTTGAAGGAAGCTGTGGTAGTTTTCAGTCAAAGCAAACTGTGTATATATTATTTTGTACAACACAACCAACGATTACAGAATGGCAACAAGAAGAGGTACTATACATTCACAAATTTCTCCCCCCATCTCCCCTCTCTCTGTAACACAACGAGGCATAGACACACATCTCTCACTTGGTACAGGCAGCTGCCGGTCTCAGATTTCCTCATGGGGGAAGATGAGACATGCAGGCGCTGATTAAGTGAGAGACAGTGGCTGTTTGATCTCCTGGGAAAGTCAACAAATGTGTGGTTTTACAGCTCTGAGATCGACCAAGCGACTAGAGAACCATCTGGTCAGATAGATTGAATATACAAAGATACTAAAGAAACGGCCTTATAAGGCGCCAGACAAGCCCCACTAAGGGGGGCTGCTGTCTCTTCTAAGACAAAGGACAGCAGATGTAGCAGAGATCAAAGAGGGACCGTTTGAGTCCACTCTCTGACCTAATAGGGTATCTAGAACTGCGGGAAAACGCCCAGTAATAAATTCAGTCTTAAACGTCACTGTAGGGCTTAGCCTATTGAGAGCTAAAACAAGTGTTCTCCAATTAGAAAGCTCGATGCGAGTTTTTGGATACGCCCGCTTGTCGTAACATTAGAGGCGGGGCCTAGATTTGAATATGACAAACTCCTCGATGGGAGAGGAGGACAGAACCCCCACGAGACCAGACCAGGAAACAACTAGCAGAATACACACTCTTTTCTCCACTAGATATTGAGGAAACCACGAGCAGAGAGACGGCCTCCAAACTACCATCTTGAAGAAGCCGAGACGCGAGAATGTTTATAGACAAGCTTTTTTATTGAGAATTTTGTCTGAATTCTACGATCCTCCGGCATATTGGATGCATCTCGTAGGTTCATTGCACATATTTCTTTTGTAACATCTGTTGAAATCCTTTTTCATTAAAAACGGATTCTCTTCAAACTGCTCGGAACTCGATTTCTTCAACCGCCGCGCCGTGTACTAGCAGAAACCATCATATACATGGTTATCTGCATTTGTAGCTCAGTAGTACTTCAAAGAGCTTTTTAAGGTTTAAACACAACGCAGAGTACGAAGATTAAGCTAGGAAGATACTACAAAGCCCTCGAGAACAGCTCTTGTGCACGCATCATAGAACTGTTTGAAGTCTACCGCAAGTAACTCAGAGGTGGGAACAGCAGCCTCTCCAGCTTCTGGGTGTCCTATTTGGACATGGTTGAAATCTTGCTGGGGCTCATCCGAGCATCCCGAGAGGGAGACTGGATGCTACACTTGGCAAGCATTCGAGCAATGATCCCATGGTGCTTTGCCTATGACAGGATGAACTACGCACGCTACCTCCCCTACTACTACGCCCAGATGTCTCAGCTGTACATCACACACCCAGATGTGTACACAGAATTCATGAAAGGAGGCGTCTCTGTCCAACTGGGCCCCACTAATCCCTTTGGCAGGATCCCAGTTGACCAAGCTATAGATGAAACAGTGAACAAAGACACCCAGACAGCTGGAGGGACGAAGGGATTCAGCTTGAAGTCAGGAGCTGTGGCCAAGTATTACCTAACCGCTGAGTATAGAAGCATGTACCTCAGACAGCTGAGAGACCTGACAGATCAAGGCACGTCCAAACTGTCCCATCCAGATCTACAGCGTCCAAGAATCAAGAGAGATGAAGCCGATGTCCAGTCTCTTCTTGACCTTATGCAGAACAAGTGGTTCAATCCTATGTCCCCTGATGAGAACGATCTGGTTAGCCTGTCCACTGGCTTCATGGCTCCACCTGATGTGACAAGAGATCTCCTGAGGGCTCATGAGATAGGAGAAGAGGCATACCAGGTATTCAAACAAACAAGGTTAGATGAGGACCCACCATCTTTAAAGTTTCATGACAAGATGACCAAGCAAAGCCTGAAGACATTCTCCAGTGTCGGCACAAAAAAAGCTAAAGGAAAGAAAGGGCAGGATGTGGTGCTGAGGGCAGACAGAAACCTGTTCAGCCACATGATCCTGTTGGCTGAAAGCAGGAAGATAGACATGAACGATGTCCTTGCCCACCCACTGGGCCCACTGCCATGGGCACTTGCAAATGCTGATGGGTCTCTACGAAAAACAAACAAGGCTGCACTTGCCAGAGAGCTGGAACAGAATGTGTCTCCTGCTGAACAGATCCCAACACCATCCACTTCCATCATTGATGGGATGAGCCTGGTCCAGAAAATGAATGGCAACAACAAAACCTTTTGACAGGTGGCAGAGTCACTCTTCACCCAGGTCCTCCACGAGGGGGCACAGAGTCAGAGGATTGATGTTGTGTTTGATGTTTACCGCCAGACTTCAAAAGATGCTGACCAACAAAACCGGGGTGCAGACACTACGGTCCAATACAAGAACCTGGCAGGAGGACACCACGTACAGCAGTGGAGAACTTTCCTGTGCAGTCCTTCCAACAAGACCAGTCTCATCAAGTTTCTGGTGGAAGAGTGGAACCTCCCACAATACAGAAAGAGGCTGCATGGCAAAGTGTTGTACACAACCTGTGAGGAAACCTGCTACAGGTTGACAGATGGTGGGTGTGAAGAAGTAGCAGAACTGCAATCAACACATGAAGAAGCTGACACTCGCCTGCTCCTGCATGCATCAGATGCTGCAAACATGGGCTCAAAAGCAGTCATCATCATAGCTGAGGACACTGATGTCATGGTGCTTTGTCTTGCCTTCCAGAAGGACATCACCTGTCCCATCTACATGAAGTGTGGGACCCAGAACCGCACACGATATGTGAACATCAGCAAACTTGCAAGCTCAGTTGGAGACAGCCTCTGTGACAGCCTAATTGGCTTACACGCCTTCACTGGCTGTGACACTGTCAGTGCATTTGCTGGCCGGGGGAATCTGAATGCCCTGAAGATGGTGAAGAAGGATACTTCCTACCAAGAAACCTTCAGTGGACTAGGGCAGTCATGGGATGTGAGTGAGGAGCTGTTCCAGAGAATTGAGGAGTTTACATGTCACATGTACTCTGCTAACAGCAGCACAGTAGAGGTGAACCAACTGCGCTACCAGCTCTTCTGTACCAAAAGGGGAGAGGTCGAGTCCAGCCAGCTTCCACCATGTAGGGACTGTCTCTTCCTGCATGTTGAACGAGCCAACTATCAGGCAGTAATCTGGAATAGCAGTCTGCAGTCTAACCCTGTGGTCCCAAGTCCTACAGAGCATGGATGGAAAGACGATGAGGGCAAGCTGGCAATTTACTGGATGCGCTCCCCACCTGCACCAGATGTAGTCCTGGAATTGCTAAGATGCAAGTGTGTCCGTTCATGCAAAATGCCAAGCTGCACATGCTTATCAAATGGACTGGCATGCACAGATATGTGCAAGTTACAGACATGCAGCAACCAAAAACTGCAGGATGATCCAGAACCTGACTTCGAACTCGAGGAGTCAGAGGATGAGAGAGACGAGCAGTTTGAGTGATTCAATGTACATTTAGTATATAATGTTGTTCTGTTTAATAGGTTGTTCATAAAACTCTAAGTGGTTCCTTATCTCATTGTGGTGTCCTTTATGTCCTGTATATGTATGATAAAGACAGACCACTTTGTGGCGGGGGTCATAGACCCTTGCATTCCCAAGGAGGGCAAAGGTGGACGGGGGTCGAGGGAGCGAGCCAGACCAAAAAGAAAAGTTCTTTAGGAATAACTCTTTCCAACGGAGTAAGCAACGCACCTGCCAAGGCTGTGTCTTCCTATATCGTATTAAAGATCCCTCCTCCTTTGTTTCTTCTTTCTTTTCTTCCGTCTCTCCTTTCACCCCTTGCTGATCTGACAAGGCCTGTTGGGCTTAAGTGGCCATATCCTGTCCAGCTCCAGACATATAGATTTTCCATATCCAACTTCTTTTGGATCAGTCTGTTGGGGGAAAACTCGTGGAAGGGAGAGTAGCAGACAATGGAGAGAGATCCTCCCAACGTCCATTGGCCAGTAGACAGCCCTGTCTCCTCTTTCTGTTATATACACTGGCTCATAATGTCTTCCCTAATGGCTAGCTAATGTGATTTAGTGTGGATCAAAGTGCTACGCGGGCTAAAAGTGAAGGGAATTGCCCTTTACATATGGGTAATGGCCATTTGACCTGGACCCTTCCGAGAGAACGGAGAGGGACCTCTATGATAAGTGGACACTTCTGCGAGTTGGCGAAGCACCAGGTAAGTATTGTAACTCTCGATGTGGCACGCGCCATATGCTACCAGCAGAGTTCATCAGGCAAGTATGTCTCTCAACTCTACACACGGGACAAGTGCCTACATGCTATTTCCTGTTGCTGCAGTACAAAAGACTACATGTGAACAAAAGAGGGCAAGTTTGAATGAAAGTAAGGTGGCCGAGGGAGAGGGGGAATGACTTAAAAGAACACAATCATGCAAGCTTTTTTCTGAGAGGCAGCGCCATTGGCACAGTGGGACATGAATGCATAAGGAGGAGAGAGAGAGAGAGAGAAGAAGAGAGATACAGAGATAGACAAAGGCTATTTAATGAGACCAGTCGTTTTTTAACCATTGGATCACGTCAGGCTTTTATGGGAGCTAATAAAGTCGGCAGACATTTAGTGGCAAGCGCCTGTGTGAGCACTGAGCGAGGAGCAGCCATTCCTGTGGTCTCCTGCTCAGCTGCAGATGGATAAAAGGGTTTGATCTTTTATTTACTACTTCTCTGCCTAATCGCTGTCTTCTCTCTCTCTCTCTCTCTCTCTCTCTCTCTCTCTCTCTCTCTCTCTCTCTCTCTCTCTCTCTCTCTCTCTCTCTATCACACACACACACACACACACACACACACACACACACACACACACACACACACACACACACACACACACACACACACACACACACACACCTGTGCTGGCTGTAGTGGCTTTTACCATCTCCACAGCGCTGTGTGATTTTATCACATAGAAGAAGAGAGTTTTCCTTACACAGCTCCCAGGCATATAACAAGGTAGAGGAGGATGAGAGAGAGGGGAGGAGAGAAGCAAATAAGAGGGAGAGGAAGTTAAGATGCAAACTCAGAGAGAGAGGAAGAGAAGAGGCAAATGAGAGAGGGGGAGGGAGGTAGAGATGAAGAGGGGTGGATGAAACAAGAAAGAGGGGGAGTGTTCCCAATGTACCGGTCAGACATTGGCTTATTGTGTAACTCACAGTTGCTTGTGGTCTACAATTAGTATGTGTGTGTGTGTGTGTGTGTGTGTGTGTGTGTGTGTGTGTGTGTGTGTGTGTGTGTGTGTGTGTGTGTGTGTGTGTGTGTGTGTGTGTGTGTGTGTGTGTGTGTGTGTGTGTGTGTGTGTGTGTGTGTGTGTGTGTGTGTGTGTGTGTGTGTGTGTGTGTGTGTGTGTGTGTGTGTGTGTGTGTGTGTGTGTGTGTGTGCGTGCGTCTGTGCGTGTGTGTGTGTGTGTGTGCACATGTATGTGAGAGAGAGAGAAAGAGAGGGATTGAGAGAGGGGGGGTGTAAAAGGAGCCTTGCAGGTTTGTAAAGCCACCAGGGAGAATAGCCTGAAGGGAGAGAGATAAAACAGAAGGTGATTGACATCCACTCTAATCCACACCGCTCCCCATGTCAGCCAATTTATACACCTGTGAAACACGAGACAGACAGAGCGAGAGAGAGAGAGAGAGAGAGAGAGAGAGAGAGAGAGAGAGAGAGAGAGAGAGAGAGAGAGAGAGAGAGAGAGAGAGAGAGAGAGAGAGAGAGAGAGAGAGAGAGAGAGAGAGAGAGAGAGGAGGGAAGGGAGAGAGGAAGAATGGGAGGGATGAGTAAAATGGAGAGACCATCACATAAAGGAAGAACTTCCAGGAAATACAGAAAGCTTATGTTAGATAGGCAGAAGAAGAAGAAAGGAATGTATACAAAAAACAAGCTAGTAAATTAACAGTCAAGAGACACTCAACAATGCTAAGGTTAGCCTAGCCCCCGCAAAAAGACCCCATCGGTCTACTGTGAGTCTGTGTACAATTATTATCCGGTTGCTAATGATGCTATCGCCATCCGAGCCGCTCCGCTGTGTTTAATTTAGCACGGCAGAGAGCAAACGGAGGCCAACGTGTGCCACTGATGGAGGTTTGAGATAAGCCACGGAGACAAAAGAACTAAAGTCTTGACTGCATCGTTCTAAATGGTTCATCCCCAAAAGACTGATTAACTGTGATTCCAGGTCAAAATGGAGGCACCTGTCGTGAACAGCGTGCGGGTCTTGGATACTGCGTGCCATACAAGTTCACTCCACAATTATTAATTTGTATGCTGTATATTGCAGTTGTTCAGTGTTTCACCATCCATCACACACTTAGTATTAGCGACATGACATGCCTGTACATAGCATGTTGGTGCTGCATCGTGGACTGAGCACAATTATTAATGGAGTCTTGTCCATTAAACTTTTACTCACAACTCTACCTCATGCCTCCATCCATAACATCAATCTTTCAAAGCGATGCACTCTGCCCCCTAAGATTCCCCGCTCTCCCTCTTTTCTAAGTACACACTCTTGGAGAACTCTTTAAAAAACATTTCAACCTGTGTTACCTTAGAACGATTACTGTGAACTCTTGGCTGAAAGAGAGAGAGGAGAGAGAGAGAGAGAGAGAGAGAGAGAGAGAGAGAGAGAGAGAGAGAGAGAGAGAGAGAGAGAGAGAGAGAGAGAGAGAGAGAGAGAGAGAGAGAGAGAGAGAGAGAGAGAGAGAGAGAGAGAGAGAGAGAGAGAGAGAGAGAGAGAGAGAGAGGGAGGAGGGAGAGAGAGGGGGGGTGGAGGGAAAGAGGAATGGTTGTCGCTAGTCTTCCTGGGCACAAGGAAATAATACAGGAAAGAAACAGGAAAACAGAATACAAATACAGAATGTAATTAGCATGTAAATACGAAATAAAGGAAAAGCACAAAGGGAATGAAAAATAAATACCAATACACAATAATAAACAATATCCAGTTAACCCTTTAAGGCCCCGTTTAGACGAGCGTTTGTGAACAGAAACCCGCAAAAGTCATCTTGCGGTTTCACTTTTAATTTTACGTTTAGACGAGCGTTTTGGGATGGAATTCTGCGTGCAGACAACGCTGTAACGACTCGGGACGACGGAGCCCCACTGTCACACGATTGACGCATATGTCACATGACGTGCTGTGAAGACCCGCCCTACTCTGCCTCTGATTCGCAGACTGTGGATGGGGAATGTGATTGCACCAAAGCAGAGTCACTCACAGACAGAGGGTCCAGTCACGCCGCGGGACAGATTCTTGTGTATTTAACCGTTTCACTGCCACACGACAGCCAGTTGTGTGATAGTAAGGGTTAACCTTCTGTCGTGTGGCAGTGAAAGGGTTAAAAGTACTGCCCATGTAGCCTTCAGGTGATCTCCGTGATATAAGTCAGACATACTTGCTTTGTTTACGTCTCGGCTACTGCGCATACCTGCTACCTGTGACGTAAGCAGTACGCGCGACCAGAGCCGTGACAACCCTTTCGTCATCGTTTTAACAGATTTATACGTTTTGATAGTTTAGACGAGATCGCAAAGCTTTTGCGTTTCTAGGAATTCCACCATGGAAGGTAGTCTCACTTCTTTGCGGTTTCACCCCGTAAAACGCCGTTTCCGTATAAACGAAAGGCACATCAGCAAAAATATTTTGCGGATTCACCTGCTACCGTTTCCGTCTAAACGGGGCCTAAGATTCACGATCACACCGCTATATAACCAGAACCTTGAACGACCACAGGTAAATGTCACAATGGCCACTGGCTAACGAGAGCCATTGGAACTCTGAGAAACAATTCCAAAAACACTTACTGAAAGGGTAGAATTAGTTAAAAAAAACTATTAAAAAAGCAAAGATAAACCCATAAATAGAAGTCAATCACATGGTCATCTACAAGGTATAATATTTAATTATCTCTAGGAAAAAGAGCACCGTTTGGTATTGCGTTTTGTTAACTTTTTTGGTTTTGGTCTGACATGTGAGTCGGAGTTATCTCACTGCTACCAGCAGAAGCAACCATCACCTGTACCAGTGCAATCCAAGTGCAATAACATGTTGTTTGCCTAGAGGTTGCTGTTTTACAACATTACAGATTCTACTTTAATGTTTCATGGTACTGAACCAAGTAAAAGTAGGTGATACTGATGCCAGGTTAATATGTTCCCCTTGTGAATTTAGCTAAAACACCCTTTTTCATTGTTTTGTTGGAATCTCCTACCTTTGTTTTGGTGTGGATGCTGAACGCACCACCGTGATCTCCTACCTGTGGTGTCACCTGTGTTGTTTTGGGATTTGGTGTGGATGCTGAACGCACCATCGTGACATTGCGTGACGACATCATTATGCGCAATCTCACCTGGCTCACGTTATGTTGCTTTGGATATGCAATTGAGAAGGTGGAAAGAAGGCACTGCACACCAAATCTAATACATGTGTATGTTGGATCTATGTCACACAGGGCCATTAAAGAGCCTGAGATCCAGTGCTGCCTCCTGCCTGGTTACTGTCGCCACACACCACACAAGAACACAACACAAGCGTAATCTATCGGTTACATTGGTGCCGTTGACCTTCCGGATTCATCTGCCATCGATGTCATCTCGATCGCCGTGGGAAGCTGAAGCTCGCCTTTGTTCCAAGTTGGTCACTCTCGGCCGTGTGGGGCATTTTGAATAAATCAAATACTTTATTAGATAAGGTGTTAAGAAAAAAAAGGAGAAAAGGTTGACAACTGAAGAAAGGAGAATAATTATTTTAAAGTGTCAAATAGGAACATTGGAATTTGGATTATTGGATATTGTGTGACTATATATATATATATATGTACTTATGTACGTATGATTTATATTTTTGTATATTTCTGTGAATTTTTCATTTGTCATGGATCCAGCAGCTAATTCAGAAGGGGCTGGGGTTTCTGAAGGAGAGAGTTTCTCTGGGGTGGGCTTTGGGAGAGGTTTGTTTTTGGGTGATGAGGGCCAAACGCCTAGGGTGGGTGGGTTGCAAACCCCACGGTTTTGTTCCACTGGTGCCCAGGTCCCCCAGTATGAATTGCCAACCCCACAAACAGATTCTCATGTAGATTTGAGTGCTCTCATCTCAGAGTTGGCCAGTCAGATCGGTCAGTCGATTGCGACCCAGTTACAGGGTGACAGGGGTGTTACTAGGTCCATGTCAGCAGAGAGCCCTAAATCGGAGCAGAGTTGAATTTGTTGGGTGTAAAGCTCGTCATGCAGTCCGATGTTAAGGAGCCACCAATTTTCAGGGGCGATGGCAGTGATAAATACTCCGTTCGTGAGTGGGTGGAAGTAGTGGGGGTGTATCTTATGAAGAGAAACACACCGAAACACCAACAGTCACAAGAGATATTGTCTAAGCTAATGGGGGGGAGCGAAAGATGTAGTGAGGATTACGCTACGACACAACCCCACACTTGACCACATCAAAACTCCCGACTTGATATTTGACATACTGAAGCAGCACTTCGGTGAGCTATCTTACTCCTCCATGCCCATGGCTGACTTCTATAATACTAAGCCACTGCAGCGGGAGCAAGGCCAGATTAAGACTTCAGAGGCCCCTGGGCCAGATTCTTGTGGAGGCCCCCCCACACACACGTGCACGCACGCACAGTGGCGTTTTTATATGTCACTTTAAAAAATATATAGAATACCGTAATTCCTCTAATAGTAACCCCGGCTTGTATTTGTTTCAACTGTAGTGGATACCAGGCTTGTATTAGGAGGAGGCACCGGCCCTGCCAAGACAGTTTGCTCCGGGTCCTTTTCAGATGAGGAACTGCCGGGTCTGCGGTGATACCAGCCACTCCACACTCATGCACTGCAGGAGAGAGAATCTGTGTCTCTCATGCTTCACTCCAGAAGAGAGACTGCAACAGGCGTGAACAGAGGCAGTCAGGTCAGGGCGACCCCAGTCGGGATCAGCCTTCGGGAAACTAGAACACCCACACTCGGAGAGGGGCAGTGTGGGGGGTGGACAGCAGACCCTCAGTGAAGATGAGTCAAGTCTCGAGCTTCTCTATGTTGACACCTGTTCAGCCATGCCAGAATGCCAAGTCGTGGTTCAAGGATCAGCAGAGGTGCCAGCTTTCAGTGAATTGTTCTACACTCAGGTCACAGTGAGTGACAGAGTTGGACTGAAGGGCATGATTGATTCAGGATCCATGGCTTGCACCCTGAATGAGGAGGCAGAATGTAAGCTCAGAGAAGCTGGGGCCCTAGTGGGAGAACCTCAGTCAGCAGGACAGATTATGCTGGTTGGCTGTGGAGGAAAACAGACCCACCCCAAATGCATAATGACTTAACACTGACCATCTACGGAGTGAAATGCTTCGTCCCTGTTCTAGTGGTCCCAGGTCAGCGCGATGACTTCATCATCGGATCAAACGTTCTCAAGCACCTAATGAGTGTCATGAAAGGCAGTGACACCTACTGGAAACTCATATCTGCGGCAGGCAAGCATTCGCCTCCTGATCATGAGCAGTTCTTGGATATGATGTCATGTACCACCAGATGGAGGGGAGACGAGGCCCCAGACAGGATCGGCACTGTGAAGTTACCCCATGCCATCACGCTGCTCCCTCAACGCGAATACCTGGTGTGGGGCAGGCTGCCCAGCAATGTGCCAGTGTCTCCAGGCAGCACGTCATCGTGGAGCCTTGCACCTCTAAGGTCAGACCGAGAGACGTGCTCGTTGGGCGGGTTATCACGCCAATGTGGGGAGATCGGTGGGTGCCTGTGAAGATGACCAACCTCTCACCCAGACCAGTCACCCTGAAACGCAACTCCAAGGTCGCTGATGTCTCACCTTGCCTTGCGGTGGAAGACCTAGACATCCAGCAGGGCTCCTGCACGATGGAGGCAGGAAGGCCAGGACAGGGTATCAGGCCGGCTGCCACAGATACCGACCTCAGGGACAGGCTCTCCACCCTCGGTTTGAGTGCCCTCGACATCGACTCGTGCCATGCCAGCTTCTGTTCTAAGAAAGAGCTTGTTGAGCTTGTCGAAGAGTATCAGGATATTTTCTCCAGGCACTCACTTGACTGCGGCAAAGCAGAGGGGTTTGTGCATCGCATCCACCTGACCGATGACCGGCCGTTCCGCATGCCATACAGGAGAGTGCCCCCTGCCCACTACGAACATCTCCGGCAGGTGCTCACAGGGATGGAGGAGATGGGCATCATCCGCAAATCCATCAGCAAATATGCATCTCCCCTCGTCATGGTCTGGAAGAAGGATGGTGGGCTGAGGATTTGTACGGATTTCAGATGGCTGAATGCTCGGACTCTGAAGGATGCCCATCCGCTTCCTCACCAAGCCGACTGTCTGGCAGCCCTCGGAGGCAATGCCTTCTTCAGCACAATGGACCTAACCTCTGGGTTTTACAACATCCCCATGTGCGAGGAAGACAAAAAGTACACTGCCTTCACGACACCTATTGGCCTGTATGAGTACAACAGAATGCCACAGGGACTCTGCAACAGTCCAGCTTCCTTTATGCGGATGATGTTGGATATCTTTGGCAGTCTCAACTTCACCAGTTTGCTACCTGGATGACCTCCTTGTATTCGGCCCCACCGAAGAGGAAGCCCTTAGCAGGCTGCGAGTGGTCTTCCAGAAGCTGAGGGGCAGTAATCTCAAGCTGAGTCTGAAGAAATGTCATCTCCTGCGGGAGTCAGTCAAGTTCCTTGGTCACGTAATCGACCGGAGTGGTGTTGCTGTGGATCCAACCAAGGTGGATGTGATTTCTAACATGCCAAGGGAGGCCATAATGGAGGAGGATGGCTGCACTCCCTCTGTGAAGAGGCTTAGGTCCTTCTTGGGCATGGTATTTTTCTACCAGAGCTTCATCCCTGGATGCTCCGCCATTGCCAAGCCTCTGTTTGCCCTGACAGGGGGCCAGAAGAGGAAGGGCCGTGGTGGAAGGAGTGCCGGCATGTTCAGGAAGTTGACCGCTGCAGATTGGAGTCCTGCATGTGAGGAAGCCTTTCATAGGCTCAAGAGGGAGCTCCTCAGCTGTGCTGTGCTGGCTCATCCAGACTTTTCGAGGCCCTTCATCTTGTCTGTCGATGCATCTCTGGATGGACTAGGGGCAGTCTTGTCACAGCTACCCGCTGGAGAGGATAAGGCACGCCCCATTGCCTTTGCCAGCAAAGCCCTCAGCAAGTCGCAGCAGAGATATCCCGCCTATCGTCTTGAGTTCTTGGCCTTGAAGTGGAGCGTCACGGAGAAGTTCAGTCACTGGCTGAAAGGGCACGGCTTCACGGTGTGGACTGACAACAACCCACTCACCCACATACTGACAAAGCCCAAGCTTGACGCCTATGAACAGCGATGGGTGGACAAGTTGTCGGCCTACAACTTCGACTTGAAATACATCCCAGGTCCAAGCTTTGTTGTTGCAGACGCACTCAGCCGTGACCCCTTCACTTCTTCCATCAGCAGGCGTCTCATTCAGGAGCCCTACAGTAGCTTGGTGCATGAAGCAGAGGGTGAAGAAGCTGGCCGAGTGCAGGATGCTTTCAGGCTTAGCATCCAGCATGTTCAGGTGGTCCAGGGATCTGAGTCATGGCTGGTTCCTGCGGCTCCTCTGAAGTAAGGGCTGCCCTGCTGCATCACAGTGACTGGACGGCTACTGCAGAGAACAGGGCTACTTTCCTCGTTCACCAGGTACAGCAGCTGCAACCTGCTGGTCAAGATACCTTACCTTCACTCACCTTACGTGAGCTGGAGGATCACCAGCTTCAAGATTCTGCCATCGCCGGTGTGCTGCCATTCGTTGTCCGCAAGCGACGTCCTTCCAGGCGGGAGAGAAGTGGTATAGATGCAAGATCACTGGCTGTGCTGAAACATTGGGAGAAGCTCAAGGTCCGAGACAGTGTCTTGTACAGGGAGACAAGAGACCCAGTAAGCAAGATAAAGAGACTTCAGTTGGTGCTGCCGGCAAGTCTGATGGACAAGGTGTTGGAGGGAGTGCATGATTTGGCAGGACACCAAGGTCGGGCCAGAACCCTCCATTTGGCAAGGCAACGTTTCTTCTGGCCTAACATGGAGAGGGATGTGAAGGAGTACGTTCGGTGCTGTGAGAGGTGTGTGCTTGCTAAGACTCCAGAGCCTGCAGCACGAGCCCCGTTGGAGAGCATAAAGACCTCAGCTCCCATGGAGCTCGTCTGCATCGACTTCTGGTCAGCGGAAGGCAAGAACAAGAACTCTGTTGACGTGCTTGTGATAACTGATCACTTCACGAAAATGGCACATGCCTTCCCATGCAGAAACCAGACGGCCAAACAGATTGCCAAAAAACTGTGGGACTGTGTTTTCTGTATCTACGGGTTCCCTGAGCGCATTCACTCAGACTAGGGTGCCAACTTTGAGAGTGAACTGGTGTCCGAGCTGCTGCAGTTGTCTGGTGTGGCCAAGTCTCATACCACCGCCTATCACCCCATGGGCAACGGGGGCACAGAGCGGTTCAATCGCACCCTGGGGAATATTTTGCGAGCATTCCCTCTCAGAGCCAAGCAAGAATGGCCTCAACAGATCCAGACGCTGACCTTTGCCTACAACGCGACCGCCCATGAGACCACTGGCTATGCGCCGTTCCACCTGATGTTTGGGCGTGTGCCGAGGCTTCCGGTGGACATTGTATTCAGGTCTGCCCTGCATGATCCCGTTGTGGTGGATTTTAGCAGCTACTCTAAGACCCTCCAGACGTACCTGTCTGAGGCTGCCAGAATCGCTCAACAGCACACCGCCAAAGAGCAAGCGCACCAGGCTGGTCAGTACAATAAGAAGGTCAAGGGCGTCAGTCTACAAGTTGGGGATCTTGTGCTGCTGGCCAACAAGGGAGAACGGGGCAAGAGGAAGCTGGCTGATAAGTGGGAGCCTGTGGTGTACACTGTTGTCGAGAAAAACCCCAAGATTCATATCTACAAAATCAGTGATATCTCAGGCCGGCAGAAGGTCGTCCACAGGAACCTGCTGTTGGATGTCAGTTTCCTCCCTGTTCGGGATCTACTGGAGGATCAGTATTCAGACATCTCATCCGATGCTGGTGATCTCAGTGGCTTGGACGACGAGTCTTCTAGGGAGCGGACATCATTGTGGGTCCTGTCTGACTCAGACCAAAATGAGGATGGAAGCACAGTGGCAGATGTCATTGACTCGCCTCCCTCTGATCACGTTAATGACGCACTGACTGACACAGCCTCCACTCTGGCCAGTTGTCCACTTGACTCTGAAGAGACACAGACTATTCCTGTTGTCGACTCGGACATGCCACAGACCTCTGAACACAGACGTGACAGCCCTCAGCCCGACCTATCTCAAACCTTTAGCTGCCGACATGACAGACCACTCTCAGGGTTGCCCGAGCATGATTCTGTCCAAGTTCATATTGCGGGTGGGGTAGTCACAAGGGTGGGGAGGGTGGTCAAGCCGGTCAATAGGCTCATGGAGAATATGGTTCAGAAACCTGTTAAATGGGGTCTGTTGCTGCCTCGCAAGGCATGGTGTAGCATAAAGCTTTAAAGTCACTTCATACAAATATTTGTAAATGGGATCGATAGGACGCTGTCGCATATGAGTGCCTGGGGATCGGGTGTAATGGGGTGTAGACTGCACCTCTATGTTCTTGAAGGGTTGGGGGTCTGATCAACCTGTAACGCCTTTTAATCTGTTTTACGGATAGTTTTTTTCAACTGAACTCAGGGATTAGATCTTTGTGTTGACTGATCCAGAGGGGCAGAATTGAGCGGTGTCTTACGCACGTCCTTGGTATGGAAGTACAGCTTTGGTGCTGGATGATTTTGGTGAAATTCCGGGGGGGGTGAATGTAACAGGTTAATATGTTCCCCTTGTAAATTTCGCCAAAACACCCTTTTTCATTGTTTTGTTGGAATCTCCTACCTTTGTTTTGGTGTGGATGCTGAACGCACCACCATGATCTCCTACCTGTGGTGTCACCTGTGTTGTTTTGGGATTTGTAATCTATCGGTTACACAGGCATGTGTCGTTTGCCAGTCTTGGTTGTAACTGCAGGTCCGTTTCTTTTGACTGCTTTCCATCTTGATTCATAGTTCGCTTGTAATGTTGTTGTGTTTTCTTTTTTGACAGCTCGCTAAACGTTGACAGCACGCTACATTTGGACAGCGAGCTAAATTACTATAACCAATCAGATCTGCGATATGAGGTAGCGTCACGAATCTCACGAGCAGAGCGCTAAATTACTACCTAACCAATCAGATCTGCGATATGAGGTAGCGTCACGAGCAGAGCAATGTGTTTGGACAAGAGGCGGGTTGCTACGTTTACTGTAGAGAGGGGCTTTTAGACCAATGTTTTTTTTTTGCTTCGAAAATATGTGGGACGCGGGACATTCGGTCAAATGGTGGGACAGTACAACCAAAAGCGGGACACCTGGTCACCCTATGTACAATGGAAATACATCAAAATGTATAGGCTACAGCAGATGCCAAAGAGAGAATGGTATTTAGTACAGTAGGTGTACTAGGAAGTAGTATAGTGTGTACCTTAGCCACAAGTATTCACACCATCTCTCTCCCTCTGTCTGTCTCTCTCTCTCTCTCTCTCTCTCTCTCTCTCTCTCTCTCTCTCTCTCTCTCTCTCTCTCTCTCTCTCTCTCTCTCTCTCTCTCTCTCTCTCTCTCTCTCTCTCTCTCTCTCTCTCTCTCTCTCTCTCTCTCTCTCTCTCTCGCTCTCTCTCTCTGTGTTCTGAGACTGACCCTCATTGCAGATGCTTTTTCTCTAATTAAAAGACAAGAGAAGCTGCCAACCCTGAGCTCTGGTGAAACTGCAGACTATTGAGCTTTCCAGAAGCCAGCTACACACACTCATACACACTCGTGCATGCACATATAAACACATGAAGACACACACAAACAACATGAAGACACACATACACACACACATATTATGCACTCACACACACACACAAATACACTCACATGCACACAAACACATCAAACACACACACACACACACTTGCTTTCACACAGACAGGGCCCCATAACCTATAATTCTTTTCAACAAACATGTTGCAAAGACCAGTTAAAGAGAAATTCCCCTCTCGGTCTCTCTTGTATTTGTAGAAAAGCTGCTCAGAGCCAGGCCAGAGATATAGTACCACATTACTGTGCTCCAGTTTCCTGCTTTACAGAGGACTACAATGAGGGGGGGGGGGGGCACTCATATCACACATAACACACACACACAGGGAGGAGAGGGGCTGAGCATTTAGACTCAACATTTTTGAGCATCAGTTCTTCAAAGACAGAGACAAAAACAAACAAGCATTGCCTAACTATAGCGCATGGTCATCCAGCAATTATCACATAGGCTATCCCGTCCTCCCCGTGTCATGGAGAGGGAGAGTTACCCCCGGTATCCGCCGGCAAACAAGCTAATACACCCAAAACGTTGCCAGTGTTTACAAAAATGGCTCAGCGTGGGTTTAAAGATGAAAACAAGGACATTGTAAGCAAAAACAAAAGGACAGTTCATGGTTTTAAATTAGGGATGTCCGATATTATTAGATATTATCGGCCGATATCGGCATTAAAATGTGATATCGGAAAATATCGGTATCGGTTTTCAAAGAAAATAATTATAATGTCCTTTTTATTTTTTTTTAACATTTCTATAACCTTTATTTACCCAGGCAAGCAAGTAAGAACACATTCTGATTTTATTTATGGTCAAAAGTATGCATAATGTTGTGTTAATTCCACAACAAGAGATATGTAAGGGATAATGTATAATGCAAAATAATTGACCGACACCGAGTTTAGAATACTGAGGCGCCTCGCCGAGGTGTTCTTTAAACGTAGTGAAGGTCAATTATTTTGCGACAATGACCGAGTATATAGGCTATACATTATCCCGCTTATTACATGGCTAACTTACTAACAATATACCTAATTCATTTTACACCATCGACAAGACGAGATCAAATGCAGACGCAGTTCTGTTTCATTATGGCTTTCGCTCAGCATCATCTGCACTGTACTTCACTTCGTGCACGTGCACTGAATAAAAAATGCCACCATGTACCTTTACATCCCAACATTCTTCTGGCCACACCCCCATCCGCTTACCTTCATAAGCAGGTGTGTGGTCACCTACTCGCCTCCTTCTTCACTTTCACCACAAGGAAGTGCCTTCGGTAGGTCCCCACTTGACGAGGTTGTTAGTAGAAGAAATTTGGAAAACAAAAGAACGGGAAGATACGTTGACATCATATCTTTATTTTCTCTCTCACTATTTCGAGAAAATACGGCGATATTGTCTTCGTTACTGGAGTGTCTGGAAGATGATGATCATTCTGACCTTCAACGGCTTTTTCGTATTAGGAGCTCACGCCGCTGACATGCTCCCCAGCTACAGTCCTCCTTGCTGCGGCTGGATGGGTTGGCCCTCCGGCCATACAGCTGGACTGTGGGAAGCACCGACTGTTGTGAGAAGGCGGTCGCTTCCAGGTTGGGGTATGTACTGTTTTGCTTGCGAGCTCTGGTTGTTGTTGATGCTGTGGGGGTTGGCTGACAATTTATGAAACGCCGACTCCAGACTGGGGTCCTCTGCTCGGCTTCTTAAACAGCGGTCGGAGGATCTTGGTCTGACGCCCATGATGGTCAATCTAGTGGGCCGCGACCAGGACCTGGTGAACCCAGGATTCTCTGGACGAGCGGATGCTTCTCTGTCCCGTGCAGGCCCCATCTTTCACATAAAAGTGAAAGTACACCCTAACGAGGAAATGTGGGCATAGGATCTTCTTTATCGGGAGTTCCATGCTCAAAGTCGGCTGCAGCCCCAAATGGGAATTGTGCTGGCCCCGCTGTATGTCTGGATCACTGTTGAAAACTGTGTTTGACATTCTTTTTCTTTTCCCTCTTAGGGGAGGGACATGGACAGCGGCCTGTCTGAAGTGTGGCTTGTTATGTCGTTGTGTACAGTTCAGGTGATAGCTGCTTAGCTGGCGTGCTAGTTGTGGCCTACTGTGTTAGCCAGTCAGCTGTTAGCTGCGGTGCTAGCTCGCTGTGTTTACCAGGCTAGTAAATGTTAGCTTGTTGCTATCAGTCGGACGGCTGTTAGCTTAATGCTACACTGTTGAAACGATACTGTGACTATAACATGCCTTAAAACACTCTGACTACGACGTCATCTTTGACAGAGGATGTTAGTCGACCCTACACCCGGTTGCCAGTGCCAGCGAGGACTTCGTCAACATGGAGAACGGCGGCTGGGTGGCGTTGCGTTGCGGACATACCCTCGTCACCGGCGCAGGAGGTGCTGGGTTCAACTCGGTGTCCCGTTAACCTGTGTTGTGGTTCTTTCGGCCTGCGTTCTGGGTGAAGGTAGGAGTCCCGACCGGACTTTAAACACTTCTTCTTTTCTTCCCTTCTAAATGTTTTGTAATAACGATGTTTCCAAAACATGTGTTGCTGCAATACATTGAGGATACGACGCGTGTTGTGTGTGAATTGTCTTGTCACTGGTATAGCTTCTCTCTGTAGTGAATCGGCGTTGTTTTTTACATGTGTAAAAATGAACTGGTTTGGTTGTGATGAGAACATGTGTGTTCATGTAACGTTGTACTTGTACCGTGGGTGAACTCACAACTAAGAGGGTTAATTAAACCTGTAAAGCTATGCTTAGTGACATGTGATTGAGGAATGAATCTTTTTCTCAGCCTGTGATGACAATGAACAGTATGTTCACACATTAACAGAGGTGCCTGTTCGCCTTGGTCGTATCAAGGGTAAGATAAGAGGGGTGTCCCCCCGGTTCCCTGGGGCTTCCCCCCCCTTCTCTCAGACATGTTGGTTACAATATATTGTGTCACCGTGTTTGTGGGGATACGATGTAACCCTCAGCTTAATTGCTGGGGTTGTGCTTTCCGCTTGAGAAACAATTTTTTCCTAAAGAAAAGATTGTTTGGTCACTTATCATGTGTGCTTAGCAAGGCCTGTGGCCAATACATAATCAAGGATTCTGTATTCTCTCGTTATGAAAAACGGCGTTCCTCTGTAAGAGTGTACTTTTGCCATTTTTTGTTGTGATGAAGGGTTGTGTGTGACTTGTGATCTACAACTGGGTTAGGTTGGCCCACAGAAGCACATGTGTAAGTCTGGACCGGGGCTCTTAAAAGGGCCCTCTTTGTTCTGTGTTTTTTCCTTAGTAAAACTCAGGTAGCAGGTTATCACATGAGCTATGTGAGGCTGTCCGATGCTTCATGTAGCAGGCTATGACTGTGTCATGCTCTACTTGTCATTACATCGTATCATGGGTGAGGGGTCGTAAAGGGGTGAACTGGTAATCCTTTCCTCCCCTTTTTTTCTGTTGGTCAGGGGTTAAAACCACTTGTCCTTCAAGGTTCCTGTCACGTTGCTGTTCGGCACGTTACAGGGTAAGAGGGGGGGGTTTCCTGGTCCCACGCCCTGGAAGATTGGGCGTGTGCACCGCGGAAATTCCCCCGCCATAGAGTACGTCACTGAGCGCGTCTCTGTTGGTAAGACTTCCGTGGGTTGTTCGGGTCCATGTTATGGATCTGTTTCAGGGAGTTGTCAGAGCTCCTCCTCACGAAGCTCCTCCTCGGGGAGAAGTGCCTTCTGTGAGTTCGGACTCTCCTTCCCTGTGAGGGAGCCTCCTCAGAGTTTCAGAGCCTCCTCCTCAGATTGTCAAGGTGAGTAGAACTTCAAAAAGGAGTTCTGCTCTATTGTGTGTGTATTCGATTCAATTCGATTATTGAGTGTGTATTGGTTCAGTGCCTCCTCCTCGGAGAGCCCTAACCCAAGTGTTACATAGTTCAATGTTGCAATATATTCTTTTCAATCTATACAGCTCGCGTGGGAAGTCTCTCTGGGGATTTCCGTCTCCTCCCTGTGGCGAGGGTGGTGGGATGTAAAAATGTTAACTATTTTTACCCTCAGCTGCGTCACGTGGGATTCATGTCAGTCTGTGTTTCTTTCTTTTTTAAATAAAAAGAGGAAGGAACATGAAGCACGACGGCTCCGTGTCGTTCTCCCAGGCGATTTGGAGGAACAATGTTTGGTGTCTTGCTAGACTATCCATTGATGTGTTTGGGTCTCGACGCGTACATAGTGCTGGCTCGGGGTGTTTCTGTTAAGAATCACGCAGGGGCTAAGTGCGCCTTGGTTGCTCCTTATTAAAACAGCGTTTTTATAGGGCAACTGGGATGGAGTTTTGTCTCTTCCGAGCGCCAGTTTACTAGGTTGTCTCGATGAATTCTCGTTCATATCTGGGGGATGTTAACGGAATAGATCAGAACATAGGTAGAGGGGTCTCACGCCCTTGGGGTGGGCCACTGAGCGCGGTCCAAATGGGACCGTCTGGGTGGTGCCCTCTTTTCATGTTTTAGATCGACACGCATACCTACCCCCTCTTCTGGAGTGGGCATGTCGGCGTGGTTAGGGCACGGGACTGGTCTGGTCGCGCTGGTCCAGGTCAGTTAACCCGTTGTCCGCCGGGGATTCAGATCTGCTGTTCTGGTACCCGGAGGGACTTGTGCTTTTTTCGGGGGGACAAATGCCGGGTCGGCCCGGGTGTCACAGGGTTAGGCGTTATGGAGACCCTTTGTTGGGTACATGTTTACGGCCATACCAACCTGTACACGTCCGATCTCGTCCGATCTCGGAAGCTAAGCAGGTTCGGTCCTGGTTAGTACTTGGTTGGGAGACCGCCTGGTAATACCAAGTGCAGTGAGCTTAGGGCTGGTTCTCCATTATTTTCGCTCCTCTCTCACGCGTGGCGAAGAGGGGGCTGTTGGGGTGGTCTTTTGGACCTCCTCTGGTAACCCTGTGTGCTTCCCGAGCCGCCGGGCCCGGTCCGAAGTAATGTTTCGTCGACCCGTAGGCCTGGAATAACCCTTTTTTGGAAACTGAAACACTTGTACTGCGGTATAGCCAGTGTATACCTGCAGGTGTGTTTTGAAGTTTTTTCTTGAGGGGTTATAGGAACAACCACCGTCTGTGTACCGAGAGGGTGGTTGATTCCCTGGTGTGTTGGAGCAGAGTCAACTCCCGGGTTACCCGGTTGAGTGTGCCCCTGCACGTTCATGACGTCTGCCAATCGTGTCAGCCTTCTCTGCCTCGACCCCTCTGGGTGGTTTTTTTTTAATGGAGGCTTTGTCATGGTGATCAACAACGCCAGCATACGCCCCTTCCGCCGGGGAGGCTGTTTTCAGTTGACTCCTTTGGCGCCTGTCTCGTCCGCAGTGCTCCAGGCTCAGGTTACAGCCTGCTGCCTGGTTTCCCCGGTGCGCTGCCTGCTTCCGTTGGTTGAACTTTTTGAGTGCTTACGGCCATGCTGACTGCCTGTTCTGCAGGGTCAGTGTGCCAGGCGGTGTGCTATTGGGGGGAATGGGCCCGCTCTTGGATGGGCCTTATCTGAATACGCTGGCGATGTGGGGGGCGGTGTCACTAAGTGACCGCCTGGTGGGGTCTTGATGCCTGGCGTCATTGACCTCTCCGGGCCCCCTTTTTCCAGGGGATCCAGTCCCTTCAGTGGGTCTGGGTCTTCCTTCGCGCTCCGCTGCTACAGCCTTGCCACGGGGTTGGGTTTGCTCTTGACCCCGTGATTTTGGGGGCAGTAACGAGGTTTGTTCCTTCCGTTCGTTCCCTGGTGGCATGCGGGTTGTGCGTGTGTGTAGTCGTGGGGTCAAGCCACGGTCTGCTCACCCTGTGCGTTGAGTTGCTTGAGTTCCTCTTCGCACGGTCGGATCCGTCTCCCTCCCGTAAGCCTCCAATAGGGAGGGTATCCTCCATTACGGAGGGTCGGGGGGCTCGGTCCTCCCCGGTCTGATGGTTGTGGGGGGCCTCAGCGGGGTACATTTGTCGAGCTATGGCTCCCGCTCAGCTCCTCTTGTGCAGATGATGCTGAGCGAAAGCCATAATGAAACAGAACGTAAGGTTATGTATATAACCAAGTTCTGTGAATTATGGCGACACTCAGCATCAGACGCCGCTGCGGCCCTTGATCTCGCCTTGTGGTGAAAGTTTGGGAAGGAGGCGAGTAGGTGACCACACACCTGCTTATGAAGGTAAGCGGATGGGGGTGTGGCCAGACGAATGTTGGGATGTAAAGGTACATGGTGGAATTTTTATTCAGTGCACGTGCACGAAGTGAAGTACAGTGCAGATGATGCTGAGCGTCGCCATAATTCTCAGAACTTGGTTATATACATAACCTTACGTTCTGTTCTGTCACAATCAAGCATTTCGGCGAATGTTAAAACGCCATGTAATAAGTAATGTTAATTACCTGAAATTATTAAATTTTGGGGGGGGGGGGGGGGGGGGGACCCTGCATATATCGGTATCGGTTGATATTGGTATCGGAAATTAAGAGTTGGACAATATCGGTATATCGGTATCGGTAAAAAAGCCAATATCGAGCATCCCTATTTTAAATTGTAGTGCCTACTCAAGAAAGTGCTGTGTATCTATATGTACTCGCCCCGCAGTGGCGGCGGGTCCATAGAGGTGGACCTGGTGGAACGTGGTTTTGGATTTTTCTATTATAGTAGATTTCGACCGCTAAAATATAATACATATTTTTTTAATAAATAATAATGACTCATTTTAAGTATGTTTGTGTTTAAAATGCACAATAACTTGTAATATATAAAATATAAATCATTGTTTGTGCTTCCTGTTCATCCCCTCTCTCTTCTGGGGTGCTAGAAACATGGCCCCACTGACTGGGCATCAGTGCGCAACGCAGGCAATTGAAAAATGCACATGGCAACATAAATGCACCTAGCAACAAAACTTTGCCAATCAGCGTCTTCAAATATGATGCCTAAAGGGCGATTAATTTAGCACCCCAAGCAGAGTCATTGGTGTGACATGATGACGACAATGATGAACGCAGGGACTCAAGAGACTGGATTACAGCTGCCCCCAAATTCAATATTATCTCTTCTCCAAAAGCCATTTGAGAGGAGACATTTGGTGGAGATGTATAAATGTATAAAAACTAGGGCTGTCAGTTTATCGTGTTAATTAGATTACTTAATTACACAGCAAATTATCGCATTATGAAAATTAACGCAAAATTAATAATACAAAAAAAATCTTTTGTTTTAATTAAATTAAAAACTAAATTATTTAAATTGTTTTAATCTTATTCATTCCATAAGAACGTAGAATACACATTAACAGACTTTCTTTTTTTAAATGGTCCATTTGCATGTTCTTGTTATCTGATTCTAGGGACATCTATGGATCTCAGGGAATGTATTCCCAGTGTCAGAAATACTGTGTACGTTACTAGGCTTGAGCAAATTGTAATGAACCAAATGAGAATATCAATTCAATAAAAAATTATGTTATCTTTGACTGTGAATAACACCATGCTAAAATTTACCAGACCTGAAAAATCTAAGCAAATGAATAAATGGAAGATGATTAAACAGAAGGTTTTGTAGATACAGTACTGAATTCAGCCATCCGGACACATGCAATTTGAAATATGATTATAGAATATAGAATATCAGGCCTAAAATGGTTATGCGATTAAAATGCGATTAATTAGATTAATTTATTACAAATCCTGTAATTAATTAGATACATTTTTTTAATCGCCTGACAGCACTAATAAAAACAGCTATAGGCCTATATCCATGGGATATCGCAATATTACAATACTATCGAAATGTGTACTGGATAAAATGTATACGTTCACACTAATAAAAACAAATTGTCTATTGGCTGAGAGTGGCATTTGTGTGTCATAACGTCCCGAATCACGTCAACCAGGAAATAACTAACTCTAATATGTTATGGTTTGACACCGACCCCAAACGCAACGACACAAGAGAGTAGGATTCAGAGTTGCCAAAAACAGGGGCTTGTTTATTGAGACTAATTAAACAGCATAGAATAGGAAGAGTCTAAACAAGACAGGAATTCAAGCAAGGATGAAAATGTTCTGCTGCTCTGCAGCTTCTCCCGAGGTGGTAGTAGGGGGTAGCAGATGCTGACGTCAGAGCCGCTCTGCAGACTTCTCTCGGCAGAATCTCCGAGATGATGCGGGACCGAGAGAGAGAGAGAGGGAGCGAGTCAACACAGGGTGCAGGTAGAACGAGCAGGAGAACAGGAGAGGTGACTTGTACCCAAAAACAAAAGTTAAAAGTGAACTAATCTTCGTGTAAACACACACAGTGAGCAATGTTCCAAAACACAATCCCAAGTGAAAAATATCTTCGGTGCAAAAATAGACACTGAGAGCGAAGTCCAAAATACAATGCAATGTGATAATATCTTCGGTGTGATAAACACACAGTGGGAGATGTAGGTCAAAATATTATCCCAGTGAAACAATCAAAAAGGCAACCGCTGGGTGAGTGACTGTCTGATAAAAAGGTGGTAATCTTCAGTGTTATAAAAACACACGAAAACGGAATTTGATCAAAGACAGTCATTAAAAACTCACCCAGGCGTTGTGCGTAAAGAGCGCTGGAACAGCAGCGGAGCGAGCGCGTCGCCACGGGAAAAAAGGTGTCCAAGAGGAAGGCTTCTTGGATATCCTGGAGGTAAAGCACAGGGAACAACAGCAGCAGCAGGAACGGCGAATGCAACCAGAAAATATCAAAACGATCCAACAAAACTTGAGTGGGGAAACGGGGTATAAATAATACGGGATTGATTGATTGACAAGCAGTGACAGCTGGGGGATGTGATTGAAAAGCGTGTGGACGGGAGAGAACCAATCAACGACGTCTCTGGGAAGAAGCGTGTGAATGGGGGAATGAAATGATTAACAGAAACAAATGGAAAACAGAGCGAGGTGGTTTAAAGGAACAGAGCGAGTAAGTGAGCAAGGACAGAAACCTCACAGTACCCCCTCCTCCACGGGAGCCACCCGGCGACCAGGCCGACCCGGCTCGTCAGGATGGGCACGATGGAAGTCAGTGATCAAGCTGGGATCCACGATGAGCTGCCGGGAGACCCAGCTACGCTCCTCAGGACCGTACCCCTCCCAGTCCACCAGGTATTGGAACCCCCGGCCCCGCCGACGAACGCCCATCAACCGGCGGACCTGGCACTGGGGGTGACCATCCACCAACACGGGAGGCGGAGGATCAGGAGCTGGAGGCATAAGGGGACTGAGGGAGACGGGCTTAACCCGGGAGACATGGAACACGGGGTGGATGTGCATGGACGCAGGAAGTTTCAGGCGCAGGGCCGCCGGACTGAGTACCTTCAGGACCTCGAAAGGTCAGACGAAACGGGGGTTGAGTTTCTTGGCCGAGGACCGTAGCGGCAGGTCCTTTGCGGAGAGCCACACCCTCTGCCCAGGGCGGTAAGTCGGCGCAGGAACCCGGCGCCGGTCGGCACCACGACAGGCGCGCTCAGATGTCCGGAGCAGCGCGGTCCTGGTGATCTCCCAAACTCGTCGGCAGCGGTCGAGGTGGACCTGCACGGAGGGAACTGCCACTTCCGCCTCCTGTGCGGGGAAAAGAGGGGGTTGGTAGCCCAGGGAAACCTCAAAGGGTGAGAGGCCGGTGGCGGAACTGACCATTGAATTGATGGAGTATTCAACCCAGGGAAGGAAACGGCTCCAGGATGCCGGTCTCTCGGCTGCCACACACCGAAGAGCAGACTCCACGCTCTGGTTCATCCTCTCCGTCTGCCCGTTAGTCTGGGGATGATAACCAGAGGAAAGACTGACCGTTGCCCCCAATCCCTTGCAAAAGGCCCGCCATACCTGGGAGGTGAACTGGGGCCCCCGGTCAGAGACGATGTCCTGGGGAAACCCATGAAGGCGGAACACGTGGTGAGTCAGGAGGTCCGCCGTCTCGGCCGCCGAGGGAAGCTTGGAAAGGGCCACGAGGTGAACCCCCTTGCTGAATCGATCCACCACGGTCAGAAGGCAGGTGTTCCCCTGGGAGGAGGGCAGACCTGTGACGAAGTCCAGCGCCACATGTGACCACGGACGGCTCGGAACGGGAAGTGGCTGCAAGAGCCCGGAGGGTGCCTGGTGAGAGGCCTTGCTGCGGGCACAGACCGCGCAGGCCAATACGAACTCCTTGACGTCGTTCCGCATGGTGGGCCACCAGAAACGACGAGCCAGGAAGGAGAACGTGCGATGGACGCCAGGGTGGCAGGCGAACCGGCTGGTATGGCCCCAAAGCAGTACCCGGGACCGGGCAGAGTCGGGGACGAAGAGACGATGCATAGGGACGTTGCTAGGAGCACGCTGGAAGCGTAGGGCACGCCTAACCACACCCTCGATGCCCAAGGTGATGGCTCCAACCACTCGGGCCTCCGGGAGGATGGGAGTAGGGTCCTCAGAGGGTGGAGCCCCCTTGGAGTGTAACCGGGACAGGGAGTCGGCCTTCGTGTTGCGGGAACCGGGGCGGAAGGTCAGCGAGAAGTCGAACCGACTGAGGAAACTGGCCCATCTCGCCTGCCGACCGTTGAGGCGCCTGGAAGCGCGGATGAACGTCAGGTTCTTGTGGTCCGTCCAGATGGTAAAAGGCTCCTCGGCACCCTCTAGCCAATGACGCCACTCCTCCAACGCAGCCACGACCGCCAGCAGCTCCCGATTGCCGGTGTCGTAGTTCCTCTCGGCAGGGAGGAAGCGACGCGAGTAGAAGGCGCAAGGATGCACCTTCTGGTCCGAAAGAGAACGTTGGGATAGGACAGCGCCCAGGCCAGTATCCGAGGCGTCCACCTCCACAATGAACTGTCTCTTGGGGTCAGGGTGGAGCAGGATAGGGGCGGAAGTGAACCTCTTCTTGAGGGAGCGGAACGCAGCGCATGCCGCTGGGGACCAGTCGAACGGCAGAGCGGGGGAGGTCAGCTTGGTAAGTGGCTCCGCCACTTGACTGTAGTTCCGGATGAACCTTCGGTAGAAGTTGGCGAACCCAAGGAAACTCTGTAACTCCTTCCGAGTGGTGGGTTCAGGCCAATCCTCCACAGCTTGGATCTTGCGAGGATCCGCTCGGGTCAAGCCCTTCTCAACGATGAAGCCCAGGTAGTCGACGGAGTCGGTGTGGAAACGGCACTTCTCCGCCTTGACGAAGAGCCGATTGTGGAGGAGGCGCTCCAGCACACGGCGGACATGCTGGATGTGTTCCTCGAGGGTCCTGGAGAAGATGAGAATGTCGTCCAGGTACACCACCACGAACACCTCCAGCATGTCACGAAGGACGTCGTTCATGAGTGCCTGGAATACCGCTGGGGCGTTGGTGAGCCCGAACGGCATCACTAGGTACTCGTAGTGGCCCCTGGGGGTCTTGAAGGCGGTCTTCCATTCATCGCCCTCACGGATACGGACAAGATGGTAGGCACTCCGGAGGTCCAGCTTGGTGAAGAACGAGGCCTGGGTCAGTGGCTCGAAGGTGGAGCTCATGAGAGGTAGAGGGTACTTGTTTTTGATGGTGATCTCGTTGAGCTGATGATAGTCGATGCAGGGTCGCAGGTCCCCATCCTTCTTACCAACAAAGAAGAAACCGGCCGCCACCGGGGAGGAGGAAGGCCGAATGAGTCCTGCTTCCAATGACTCAGAGATGTAGAGATCCATCGCCTTCTTCTCCGGAACGGTCAGACTGTAGAGGCGGCTGCCGGGAAGGGGAGCCCCTTGGCGGAGGTCGATGGCGCAGTCATAGGGGCGGTGAGGTGGAAGGGCCTGAGCCCTGGATTTACTGAAAACCTCCAAGAGGTCGTGGTACTCGGGAGGTATGGACGAGAGGTCCGGAGGCAACTCACCAGCGGGCCTCCGGGGCGGGGGACAGGACGCCGCCTGCAGACACAGGGCGTGACAGGAGGAGCTCCAGCCCTTGATGGTACCGGAGGACCAGGCGATGTGGGGCTCGTGCAGCGCGAGCCAGGGCCTACCCAGGACCACCGGGACAAGGGGGGATTGGGTGATGAGGAACTGGATTCTCTCGACGTGGTTCCCAGCGATGGTCAGCACGACTGGGCCGGTGCGTTGAGAGATGTCGGCCAGGCGGTGTTGGTCCAACGAGAAGATCTCCAAGGGCCTCACAAGGTCCTCAAGTGGAATGTTGGCTCGGGTAGCGAACTCGAAGTCGAGGAAATTCTCGTCTGCCCCAGAGTCGATGAGGGCCTCCACCGTGGCACGTTGGTCCCCCCAGGCCAGGGTGACGCTCATCAGATGGTCAGGTGGTGCGCGGCGCTGGGAATGGGAAAAACGGCTCACCAGGATCTCCCGGGGTCTCGGCGAGCCTGATCCTTTGGCCGGGTGGGGCAGTCGGCGATTCGGTGTCCCGCACCTCCGCAGTAGAGGCAGAGACCGGACCTGAGCCTTGCCTCACGCTCCGCCTGGCTCAGATGAGAGCGTCCCAGCTGCATGGGTTCCTCCTCGCGAACCGAACGGGGAGGCCTGCTACCACCAGTAGTGTTGAGGACAGGGCGTCCAGGAGTGACGTCATGCGTCCGGGGAATCCGGGGTACCTCAGGGGGTAACAGTCGGGTCCTCTCGCGCCTTCTCTCCAGGAGGCGTCCGTCGATGCGGATGACGAGGCTAAACAGGTCCTCGAGGGAGTCGGGCAACTCCCTGGTAGCGAGCTGGTCCCGGACTGCGTCACTGAGCCCCCTCAAGAAGGTTAGGCGAAGTGCAGGGTCGTTCCATCCACTCTCCACCGCCGCCAGTCGAAACTCCAGGACATAGTCCGTCACCCTGCCGCTCCCCTGACGGAAAGTCCCCAACCGGGCTCCGGGGTCCAGACCTCGGGCTGGATGGTGGAACACTCTGCGGAGCTCCGCCACGAAGTCTGGATAGGAGAAAACAAAATCTGCATCCATTGCCCAGGAGGAAGTGACCCACTGGGCAGCATGGCCTGAAAGCAAGTTCGTCATATAAGCCACTTGGGACCCTCGAGCAGTAAAACGGCTTGGTTGATGACGGAAAACCAACTCACATTGCATGATGAATGTGGCACACTCCTCGGGATTGCCGTCGAACAGCCGTGGGACGGAGAGACGGGGTTCCCGAGGTGCGGGATCTGCTGGGGCTGCGGTGAATGCTCCTGAAGGATGTGAAGGAAGTAAAGCATTAACGGTGTCGCTCAGCGAGTGAAGCTGAGCGAGAATACCGGATTGTTGTCCCGCCAGAGCGGCCATTGACCCTTGAATAGGCAGGACCTGTTCCCTGAGATCCTGCACCGCAGCCGCAGCCCTCTCTAGTTGGAGACTGTGATCCCTGGTCAACTCGACTTGATTAGCAAGTGCGGTTCTGACCCTCTCTGTGTCGGCTGGGGTCGTCATTTTGGTTGGATCGTAATGTTATGGTTTGACACCGACCCCAAACGCAACGACACAAGAGAGTAGGATTCAGAGTTGCCAAAAACAGGGGCTTGTTTATTGAGACTAATTAAACAGCATAGAATAGGAAGAGTCTAAACAAGACAGGAATTCAAGCAAGGATGAAAATTTTCTGCTGCTCTGCAGCTTCTCCCGAGGTGGTAGTAGGGGGTAGCAGATGCTGACGTCAGAGCCGCTCTGCAGACTTCTCTCGGCAGAATCTCCGAGATGATGCGGGACCGAGAGAGAGAGAGAGGGAGCGAGTCAACACAGGGTGCAGGTAGAACGAGCAGGAGAACAGGAGAGGTGACTTGTACCCAAAAACAAAAGTTATCCAAGTGAACTAATCTTCGTGTAAACACACACAGTGAGCAATGTTCCAAAACACAATCCCAAGTGAAAAATATCTTCGGTGCAAAAATAGACACTGAGAGCGAAGTCCAAAATACAATCCAATGTGATAATATCTTCGGTGTGATAAACACACAGTGGGAGATGTAGGTCAAAATATTATCCCAGTGAAACAATCAAAAAGGCAACCGCTGGGTGAGTGACTGTCTGATAGAAAGGTGGTAATCTTCAGTGTTATAAAAACACACGAAAACGGAATTTGATCAAAGACAGTCATTAAAAACTCACCCAGGCGTTGTGCGTAAAGAGCGCTGGAACAGCAGCGGAGCGAGCGCGTCGCCACGGGAAAAAAGGTGTCCAAGAGGAAGGCTTCTTGGATATCCTGGAGGTAAAGCACAGGGAACAACAGCAGCAGCAGGAACGGCGAATGCAACCAGAAAATATCAAAACGATCCAACAAAACTTGAGTGGGGAAACGGGGTATAAATAATACGGGATTGATTGATTGACAAGCAGTGACAGCTGGGGGATGTGATTGAAAAGCGTGTGGACGGGAGAGAACCAATCAACGACGTCTCTGGGAAGAAGCGTGTGAATGGGGGAATGAAATGATTAACAGAAACAAATGGAAAACAGAGCGAGGTGGTTTAAAGGAACAGAGCGAGTAAGTGAGCAAGGACAGAAACCTCACATATTAGTTGTTAAAATAATAATCACAAGATACATTCAGACAGTGTTGGATCTAACTAAATGGATTTATGGACACATTTATGGAAAGTTTAAGCCCGGACCACAAAGCTTCTCAAAGGGTTAGCGTGACACACAGCGGCTCTTCCAATTTGTACGAGATGTTCTACCGGCAGCAAAGAAAAAGTGCGTCTCAGCCTCTGCTGTTATGATATTATGATATGAAAATGTTATTGTAGTGCTGTCAGACCCGGATACAGGTTATCTTTTCCATTTATTTTCTTCTCTGAGTGCTTCGTTTACATGTTAAAATCACAACGATTTTCTTCTGGGGGACAATGCCCACAAACCCCTATAGGGGTTTGGTTTACAAACATGTCACCTTTTTCAGCTCTTTTTTCAGTTTGCAGGTCTGGTTATATACTGTAGTTACTTAAACTGATTTAATATGGCACTGCCCCACCTAGAATAATTTTCACCGGCCGCTGTCTCCCCGTTTATCTAAAGCGTATACGTGATTCTTTCAAAGCTTACAAACTGTGCTTTTTCCCCCCAACTCTTCTTGACTCTACTTGACTCGACTTTGTTGTCCACCACAAATAGTACCCGGGTCAATGGGGTGCAGGATTTGCCATGTTGACCGCCGTCGATTGGTCTACTCTAACACACAGCGCGGCTGCTTGTGTATCTGTGTGGCAGTTGCATTCTAAAGCACAAATAAATAATGATCAAACACTCAACAGATAATTTACTGTGAAAACAGACACTATTATAGCTGTATTATAACTGCCACCACAGGATGCTTTCACAAGTGCAACCCTAACAATGACAGCAGACACAAAGGATAGGTTTAACGAAATCCATCGAAATGCACATGGGCAGGTGCGCTCTGCAGGGATTGGATGTGAGGGAAAGGAAAGGGGACCTTTCACAAGAGCACTCGTCTCTAACCGTTAGAGTAGGCTCTAAAAGGGGGGCGAGACTCCGTTAGCCTAACGACCAGCCTCCCGACAGAGCGGCCTCCAGAGGGGGAAAAGATAACGTTGGCCCATGATAGACTCCACTTGGTGGAGTAGCCTCGGTGGGGGAGCTGAGCACTTGCCCGATAGTGGTAGACGTTATGTAATTTTATGGGACGGAGACCCCATTCCGGGGGGAAGGGAAAACCCAGATATCCCAAGCCTATAGGGAATCCCTGGGAAACATTCTTCCTGATCCCCTAAAAGGGCAATCAAGCTGAGCTCCGGGAATGTGGCCTTTAAACAGGAGGGTTGGGAGGATGGGAGGGGGGGGCGGGTTGCTTTGCAATTGTATGGGTTTGAATACGATGACAGGAACGCATAATTAGACAAGTGACATGTAGATGGCGAAGCCCGGATATACGGGACAACTTATATTCATTATACTGACAATTATACCGATCATGCATAAATCACTAGATTTATCATTTGTGTATTTCCTGGTTGATAAGAAGATGATGGTGCTGTTGTGTTACAAGTGATGATTCTCTCTGACCAGTGGTCTGTAGTGTTTTCACGTCACCTTTTGGTATTGCCTCAGCTCACTTGGAAACGCGATGGAGGTGATACCAAAAAGGGTACCAGGTAGTGGAAAAGGGCCATAACTCAGACATTCTTCAAAATATCTTCCAATATCTCAGGATCACTCCTTTGGCTGTTGCTATTCCTAATAATACCCATATTTTGATGACATTCCAATGAATCGATGAATGGGCCCGACCATAGACTATGGGTGACAGTGCCAGACAGTTCTGGTTGTTTGATATTACTTTGGCTTTCATATACTTTAGAAGTCCAGTGCCAACTATGTATAATTTTAGCTTGTATAAATGTACTGCCAATTTATTTTCAAAGTCATATTTAAATTTAGCTGGCAATTAGACCATTCATCATAGGATAATAGATTGTTAGTCTGCGTCCCATTCTTCTTTGGATAAAGGGGCCAGTACTTGATCCAAAAGTATAGATGTGAGAAGTCAGGCCTTTTTTTTATAACTTTTCTTAAAGGGGAATGACACCCATTTTTTATTTACATATTTTCTTCTTGTGCTCCAGTCAGTATTTGTGAACACTCAGTTGCGTGAAATTATATAAGTCTGGTCAATTGAGAAAATCTCCCAAAAGGTGAATGCTTGCATTACGCCAGGTTCCCCAATTCATGGATTTACCTCCTATTTGAATCATTCCAAACTGGTGCCATTAAAGATTCCTGGAGATCCTAGTGCTTGGAAGTTGGCTTGTGTAATTCCATTGGATAAAGGCGGAAATAAAAGTTATCTCAATACAAATCTCCAAACTATACTGTCTAGCGAAATGGTCCCTGAATCCTTGGTAAGCCACCAACTCAAATAATTTCTGTCAAAGCGCTCTGTATTAATCCAGCATCAATCTGGTTTTATAGCGAAACATAGCACTATTGTCACAGGTTGAGAGGACCCAGCTTATAAAACTGCTATTTATTTTGTGCCCATGCCTCTTTGGTGGACTACTCTGCTAACAAACTGTGTGGATTAGTCTGTGGATTATAAATTTGTTCTGCCCCAGGGACTAGAGACAATTGACTGTGTAAGGGTGCTATGAACAGCTGTAAGAGATGTGAACTAATCAAGGCCTGCTTTCCCCTGAGGACTGGCTGGGCAGGAGTGTGATGATGTCATGGGCAAGCACCTGGGTTTATAATGGGAGAGCATAAATTGGGAGAGCGCTAGAAAATGGCAGACTGGTCCAAGGAGGAAGTCTCATGACATATTGAAATTATTTTATTGGGAAAACCACTTGAGATACAGTATCTCGTTTTCGAGAGGGTCCCACATTTTGTGCATTGTAACACATGACACACAACAACAACAACAACAACAACAACAACAAAAATGTAATAAATACAGGACATACAAAAACACAACAGAACAAGTACACATTGTAAGAGGATATGTCTCATTATAAGAGGATATGTCTCAATCTCCATCATAAGAGGCCCACTCCACGGCAGTCACATGACGCTGCCACCGCAGGGCAAACAAATATGCTTACCCTGCGATGACACCGCCAGGCAGCCGCCGCGAGAAAGGCCCAACAAAACATTCAAAGGGTGAGTAGAATACAGGATGTAATAGAAATTGAGCTCCAGGACTGGCAGGAGAAGAGGAGCAATCAACCCGCCCAACGAGCGCCCAAATCATCCAATCGACCCCCCCTGCCTAAAAATAGGAGTAGAGCCCGTAGCTAACCCGTAACACCCGCATAAAGGACGGCTGTGCCCCACGTCCCCTCACCAGCGCAGGAGCCCCAACAAGGAAGCATGTACACTTGACCATAAAATTAGAACAAAGAGCATTTTTAAAGAGGTAAAATGAAGATATGGATCGAATGGCCACCGGAAGATTGTTCCAGTCCGAAGGGGCTTTGAACATGAAAGATTTCTTGGCCATTGCTTTTGAAAATGGAGAAACTGTGAAAAAATACTGTACAGAGTGTCTTAGACGATAAGTGCAAGAGAAAGGGACCATTAACTGTTTCAGGTAAGCAGGATAGTCAGAATGGATACATTTGAAAATCAATTGCAGCCAATGTCTCTGTCTTCTTAAAGTAGGAGAAGGCCAGTCTAAGGTTTGATACATAGTACAATGGTGGGTTGTGAACGGACAGTCAAGAACAAATCTGCATAGTCTATTGTAAGCCACATTTAGAGGTGATAAATGGGTTTTGGAGGCAGCTTGATAGACAACATCAGCATAGTCCATTAATGGCAAAATAAGTTGTTGTGCAAGTCTCTTTCTAACAGTGAAGCAAAAACAATGTCTAGCTCTATAAAGGGCTCCAATGCTGCGATTCATTTTAATAACAGTAGAGGTAATATGGAAATTGAATGAGAGTTCGGGGTCAAGCCATACTCCCAAATACTTGATGCGTTCAGCTTTATGCAGTGGTGTATTATTGGCACATAAGATAACATTGTGCTGTCCATTTCACCTGTGCCATCTCCACATTGGATTCTTCACCACCTGTAGGCTGACATTGATTATCTTCAACCCAACTACTCTATGTCGGGACTAGTGAAGGGCTCCATCCATGTCACCTTCCCCAAGCTAAATAACATTACTTTCCCCCCTATATGCTTTTGGATGTTAAACTGTGAACAAACATGCCACTGATTCAGTTCTCCTTTGACAGGTTGACTGAATCCTCTCCACTACAGAGAAGAGTGGCTTGAACCAGCGTTTGTTTTTCCACCAGACCTTGATTACCGTTGTTTAAGTATTAATGTCCGCCAACTCAGGTTCAGCAGCTTTTCATTTCCCCTTTATCCGCCTCAAGTAGGCTGTCTCCCCCTTGTTTGCACCATCCCCCTCCATTTGTTGTATTTCAGAACAGATCAGTTGTACAGTTATACAAAAACTCTTTCTACCACCTTAGGAACATCGCCAAACTTCGCCCCTCACTCACTCTGTCAGATGCCGAAAAGCTCATCCACGCCTTTGTTTCCTCCAGGCTGGATTACTGCAACGCACTCCTCATCGGGATCCCTAGCAAGAACATCCAAAGGCTACAATGTATCCAAAACAGCGCTGCTAGGATCCTGATGAGAGTGCGGAAATACCACCACATCACTCCCATCCTCAAGTCCCTTCACTGGCTCCCTGTCTCACTCAGGATTGAGTTCAAAGTCTCCCTGCTCACCCACAAATGCCTCTACGGAAACGCCCCCCTATACCTCAAAGAACTCATCACCCCTCACTCCTCCTCTCGACATCTCCGCTCTGGCCAGGCAAACCTCCTCCAGCGCCCAAGGACAAATCTCTGCACTATGGGAGATCTGGCTTTTTGCTCTTCCGCTCCCAGTCTGTTGAATGCTCTCCCTGACTACCTGAGAGCACCACAGAATGTGGATGCTTTTAAGAAAGGCCTCAAAACTCACCTTTTTAGTAGAGCCTTCTGTTGACTTTTTATCAAATTTTTTGCTCCACAAATTTGATGTTCTTTTACCAATTTCTTTTATCAGTTTTATTTATTCTATGTTATTCTATGTTTTAGTCTTGCCTATTTTTATATTCTTTATTTCCTTTATTCTCGCTAGTTTTTAAGTTCTTTTAACTGTAGCGCTTTGAGATTTGCCCCGCAACTGTAACGCGCATTACAAATGGAATCTATTATTATTATTATTATTATTATTATTACAGACATGTAGGGGCCGGGCCAGTACTTGATCCAAAAGCCATCTATAGATGTGAGAAGTCAGGCCTTTTTTTTAATAACTTTTCTTAAAGGGGAATGCCACCCATTTTGTATTTACATATACCGTAATTGCCGGACTATAAGCTGCAACTTTTTTCCCATGTTTTGAACCCTGCGGCTTATACAACGATGCGGCTAATCTATGAATTTCTACAGCGAACGGCCACCAGGGGCGCTCTCGCAGGTGTCTAGTGGACAGCTGCGGCTTATTGTCAGGTGCGGCTTGTATATGTATAGTGTACACATTTATTTTTCGTTCTATATCTAGCTGGTGCAGCTTATATTCAGGTGCGGCTTATAGTCCAGCAATTACGGTATTCTTCTTGTGCTCCAGTCAGCATTTGTGCAACAGCGACAGTGCCTCGGGAGGTAGAGCAGTCGTCTGGCAATCCAGAGGTTCCCAGTTTGATTCCCCCTCCTCCCGGGTAGCGTGACGATGTGTCCTTGAACAAGACACTTAACCCTTAATTGCTCCCGATGAGCAGGTTGGCACCTTGCATGTGTGAATGTGTGAGTGAATTTGTAAAATGTGAGGAACAAATTGTAAAGCTCTTTGGATAAAAGCGCTATATAAAAAAGCAGTCATTTACCATTTACATGTAGAATGTTTAGCTCCCTGTGTGGTCCCCCAGCGTGCTCCACTAGTAGTGAAGGGGTACATCCATGGCCGTGGCAGTGCAACCCCCCTACGCTAAACATCCCACTGAGCGTATAGTAGGCCTACTGTTGCATGTTGAACCATAACCTACAGCGTGTGTCAGCCTGCTTGTTAATATTAGCCTATAGTGCTCATGGTAACATCAACCCAAGAGACACTAACAAACTGAACAAGCTGGTGAGGACAATACATATGGAACTGGACAATATGTAGGTAGTTGCAGAGAGGAGAACCCCCTCTATGAGAAGCTAGCAAAAATTTGATCATGTTCAGTCATACACCCCACACACACACACACACACACACACACACACACACACACACACACACACCACACACACACACACACACACACACACACACACACACACACACACACACACGCACGCACGCACGCACGCACGCACGCACGCACACATACACACACACAATCGAGGACAAGGACTGACTATTGGAGAACTGTCAACTGATAGACTTTTAACTATCATTCTATAGAGATCAAGGCTAACTAGAGCTGTCTAGAGATGTCATTCTGTCAGTAAACTATATCCTTAATCAAATACTCTGTTGTCTGCCTCTGTGAAGACTCTGTTCAAATTGTTCCACATCAGTTACCTGTGTATATATTGTACCTAGGGTTGATTTAGGATAGATTATACCAGGGTGGGCTGTACAGTACATATACACACATAGTGATATTAATGTCTCACATGTTCAGAGATCCAGTGCAGATCAGACCTTTTTCTTTATTTAATTGCATTCCCTATTTATAGATCTGTCAAGTTTTCATTTGACATTTGACATCGTTCTAAGATGATGCAGTATTGGCTTTGATAAAAATTCTTGTAGTTGGTATCAGATCTGTCTGAGACTTCAATGTGTGAAGTATTGCACCGAGTGGCGTGGCCAGACCCTTTTTAGGGGGACTCAAGCCCCCCTTTAAATAATTTTAGCCCACCTAAAAATACATCTTAGCCCTGTTACCGCACGTTTGGAGGCTCTAGCGTGCACAGCTATGGAGAAGGTATGGTACCATATTAAATTAGACAACCCAAGGAATACATAGGTACCAAGCACGTCATATACCGGCTTGTCTGGAAGGGGGCAACATTTTAGATTTTTAGCATGTTTTACTGTGTTTTATTATAGTGCCATTTCTATGTACAGCACTTGCAACTACAGTTGTTTTAAATGTGCTTTAGAAATAAAACGTACTTACTAGCCCTCATGCTGTGTTAGGAATTGGCACCACTGACCACTGACCACTAAAAAGAAAGGAGTATCACTCAATATAGTTAATACTACATCCTAACTAACATTATATGCATTCATAACCATATAATCCCATTGTAATTTGATTTTATGGCCCCCGAGACACATCATGTCCCTTATTTTTAAGATGAAAATGAGGTTGTTCAATCATAATATACTAAATGTGAAACCCATAGATAATAATGTTTTCTGACTATAATAGAACAATATTAGAATATAACTTCTGAAAAAAAGTTTACTATATTTATTAGAATTTTATTTATTTATATTTAGTATTTTTATAGTATAGTTTTAAATTGCCGGGTTGCGTCTAGTTTTTTACCAATTTTTTTTTTCCAGTTCCGCGTTAACGTTCTGCGATCTGATTGGCCACTGACGTTTCTGGTGCAATCTGATTGGCCACTGACGTTTCTGGTCATGTGACATGTGCGCCAATCGCGTGACGCCTGTTTCTGCGCCCATTTCCGCCTCGAACAGCCTGCAAACTACCTAACGCCTAGTTTATCACTGGTTAAGCTTAGGCGACTCTTTTGAAGTTGGTTAAGGTTAGAGTTTGTAATCAGGGCTGGTGTTCTATCGCCCTGCTCTAAGACAAACTCTAAACTTAACCAACTTCGAAAGAGTGCCTAAGCTTAACCGGTGATAGAAACAGGCGTCACACGATTGCCGCAGATGTCACACGCCCAGAAACGTCAGTGGCCAATCAAATCGCAGAACGCGAACACGGAACATGTTGGTAAAAAACTAGACGCTGCCGGGTCAAGAATGACCTTAACACCACAGTCGTACCTTTTTTTCTGCAGATACCTTCAGAATTTTCTAAATGGTGAGACATAGTTTTGCTGTGTGTTGTAATGTGTTGTGTTGTGGACGATATCATAAAGCCTTGTTCTAATTAAATCAACTACATGGTAGTTATTACATATTATAACCTTGAAACGGGTCGCTGGAGACCCTAACACCACATACGGGCTAGAATACTATTGGATACTGTCACAGCTGTGCCTTTCCACATCACTGTCATGTTTGTAACATACATGGGGTGAGATACACTCTCTTCTCTATGAACAACAATAGCGAGTGTTCAGACTATGTGTCCACATAACCGAGGACTTAACATGGACCACACACATTGACAGTGTAGTGAAGAAAGCACGGCAACACCTCTACTTCCTCAGGCGCCTAAGGAAGTTCCAAGTCAGTCAGAAGATCCTTAAGAACTTCTACTCATGTACAATAGAGAGCATCCTGACTGGCAATATCACCTCCTGGTTTAGGAATAGCACCGCACAAGACCGTAGCAGACTACAGAGAGTCGCCCGTTCAGCCGAACTCACAATCGGAGGGGGGCTTCCCACTCTCCAGAACATTTACAACAAGCGGTGCATGGGTAAGGCTAAGAGAATTATCAAAGAATCCAGCCACCCAAACAACTGCCTCTTTGAACTGCTGCGGTCAGGCAAGCGATACCGGAGTCTCATGGCAAGCACAGAAAGACTCAGAAGAAGCTTCTATCCCCAGGCCATGAGGATGCTCAACGAACAATAACACTATGTAACAACCATCAAATGCACTCACAGCACACACATCCACACGCACACACTCACTTTAAACAAACAACTCACTGCAGCACCCACTTTACACACTTTAGAACTTTATATGTATTGGTAAAGAATTTGCACTACAACCCATACCTCATTACACCTTATTGTAAATTGTACCTAAATTGTACCTCATCCCATTTCTCCTTTGCACTATATAGTACATTGTATATTAATATATTGTATAGTATATTGTATGGTAACTCAGTTACTTCTACTCTGCATTGAACATTGTACATATGTACATACTGAACACTTGTGTCTACGTACGTGACTTCTATTTTATACTGCTATACTTATTTTATTTGATACTTATCTATTTTTGTCAAGCACAGTCTCTGGAGCGTAACAGAAAGAAGCATTTTGTATAAAAGTATTCTGTACATCTGTATGACAACTAATAAAGAATCTTGAACTTGAACTTGACTAACATTTCTTAAGGCAATAAAATAGCATGATACTCGATTCGAACGGCCACCCACAGCTTCCTTAATGTTTCTCTGCTTGCAGCTAGACAAGACTAATTGTACATATGCATAGTGTAATCAAGCTCTTTATCAAAGCTTTGACTCCAAACGGTGTGGAGTAAGGCAATTATGTGGCTCTTTTAGATTAGGCTAGTTAGCAAAACATTAGGGGTGTAACGATTCGACCCCAACACGATTCGATTTGTTTACGATTCTTCAGGCAACGATTCAATGCAGGTCCAGAAATCTCATTTGACCACGATTCAATTCGATACATTTTCGATCAGTTAAATTCCCCAAAACAATTTTTATACACAAATGTGGCTGGGGGAACTGATTCACTGATTCAGCACATGAGTGGACTATAGGTCAATAATAGGGGTGTAAATATTTGACCCCACAACGATTCGATTACGATTCTTCAGGCAACGATTCAATATTCATTTGACCACGATTCGATTCATTGCGATGCATCGATGCATTGTTACACCCCTACAAAACATATAATCCCTTTTCACTTTACCACTCACCCCAAATGCAGTTTAACAGACAAAATGACTGGTAAACAGGAAAGGAGAACACAGTTTATTTTTTCCATAGGCAGAAACAAAAAGGAACCGGGGCTTTGCAGGGTTTCTGTTTGACAACAATACTTGCACATTCCCAACAGTTATTAGCTACACTCGTTTTTTTTTAAAATTATAATTCAGCCAATGTCATTGCGATGATGATGATGATGATGATGATGATGATGATGATGATGATGATGATGATGATGATGATGATGATGATGATGATGATGATGATGATGATGATGATGATGATGATGATGATGATGATGATGATGATGATGATGATGATGATGATGATGATAGCGATGACGATCAAAATTGTAAGTTACAGCTAATCACATTTCACTACATTGAATGTCATGACAAAAATGCAAGGCTCTTTTTTTAAGACCGTGGGAGAGGGTACTGACATGCACTAGGTACTTAGAAATAGATAATACTATAATCTTAATGAGTTGAGTGTCTGTCTCAGTGAGGGGGCGTCATGACATCTCAATAAAGACAGGCCTGCACGAGATACTGAATTATTCAACAGATCACAATAGGAGAAATAAATAAACAAAGAGAGAGAGAGGCATTACATTTACATTTAGCCATTTAGCTGACGCTTTTATCCAAAGTGATTTACAAATTGTGTACAACAAACCAGCAGGAGGGGGGCACCTCTGGTACCTAAGGGTAAATGGTATTGTTCATCTAGCAGTGCCGAATTTTAGTGTTTCACTTAGAGTGCATAGTAGTATAGACATAGTAGCATAGTAGGTATAGGGTAGTATAGACATAGTAGCATAGTACATAGTAGTAAAGACAATAAGGTATGTTTATTTTGTATTTTAGATTAAAATGGCTCATTTGAAGTCTGCCGAAGGCATTCAAAATGTGTGTTCTACCCAAATAATGACCAGAAGTAAGTCCTTACTTTTTCTTTCCTCCTTACGTTTCTCAGGCCAGGTTAGGGTTGCCACCTTTCACAAATAGAAATAAAGGACACATTTCATCGAGCGTGCACGAAGCGCGCGATAATTCTTTGGGCGTTTTTTTTTTATTTCAGTTTTAGGGTTAGGGTTAGGGTTATGTTATTTAATTATTTAGGGGAGCCAGCCCCCCAAACTCCTGAAATGCATAGAAAACAAACAGTCAGCACTGTTGTAGCTGAGGTTGTGTTTAACCGTGTGGTATACCTGTGTCACCTCAGCTGCAGAGTGGGATGATAAAATTGAAATGAAATGAAATTGAACAGTATGACTTTTATATTGTTGTCTGAACACTATTTATTTATGTTTAAGTATTTATTTAAGTATTTTTGCATTTATGTATTTATGAATTCTATTATTTATGTATTTATTAACTGTTAATCCATTATGAATAATTCTGTTTTCCAGATGAGCATAACAACATAAGAGTTTAAATGGGCACACTATTTTTTTATATTGATTAATATAAATACATGTTTATTTATTAGACTTTAAAAACTCAACATTAATGAACAATCAACCATATTAGTCAACTGAAATAGCCTAGACTATGCCCACATCAGCAGCAATATGTAGGCTCCTGGCTGCCAGGGCAGGTAAATAGAAATACTGACATCTAGTTAAAAACACAACCAGATAAATAAGATGTAATACAGTCATGAAGAACTGTGAAACCTGTGCTTGGGTCCTTTGAGTTCTTATATTTCAGGAATATTTTTGTTCTCCTCATGCTGTTTGACGTCAGTCAGTCCACCATGCGCCACAGAAAACACACACCTACATACTTTGCAGTTTGCTTTATTTTTTTTTTTTTTTTTTTTGTCTTTTTCCCCCTCCATTTTCCTCCGATTTTCTCCCATCCCAATGTTAGTCGTATGCCAATTCCCAGTCCCTTCCTGGTCGCTGCGCTTTACCCCCCACAGTCAGATCATTTGGGAGAGTGGAGGCTACCACGTGCTTCCTCCGACACACGTCCAGCCAATCACCGCTTCTTTTCACCTGGCAGCGCGGATTCTCATTGAGAGGGCGTAGCATGTGGGAGGACCACACTATCCCCCTCACGTCCAATCCACGCTTAGCAGGCGCCCCGACCGAACTGTAGGAGTCGCTGTTTACAACGACCCGGACCCACCCCGCCAGCTTCTCCCACCCTCTGATACAGCCAATTGTATCAGTGCAGACGGCCAGCCAAGCTGGTGACAACCCCGGAGCTGTGAGCTGGATTCGAACAGGCGAACCAAGCTCACAGCTCCGGGGCTGGTGACGAACGCAATCTCCGCTCGACCACCTAACCGCCCCTTGCAGTTTGCTTTATAAACATCTCCACTGACGCTATCAAGCCAGGAGTTTGCCAGTTCCCACTCACGTCTGTACTTCTGGAGGCGTTTTGTCTTTGTAGGACGCGCCGGTGTTTTATTTTTTTTACACCAAAGTGAGACTACTCGTACTGGGGTCCAAACATTAAAAATACAAACACACACAAAAAAAGTTAAATAAAAATATAAAACCACAAACATTGAAGTACTCACAAGAAAACATCACAACGAACAAAACAGTGAATAAAAGCTCACTCAATATTCATAAGTTAGATATCACAATTCTCAACCATAAAATACAAATGACATATTCAGTCCATAAGAACAAAATAGATAAAAATCATATATATGATTTGAACTCATATTATAGCATAAGATCACCTTTATATTTCCATACTAATTTCAAAAGTCAATGGCCAAAATATAACTCATTATTCATGAGCGCAATTTAAAACTTTTTTTTAAACATACATTGGAGTATACTGTAGATTCAAACAGCCCGGTGATGCAGTGACTGAGCTGAGCAGAAGTAACTTGAGGATTGGCACAACCGCACAGAACATTTTAGCAATGTGAAAGCGCAAATTCTCATTGGTCGTGAGCTGCTGAGCGCACGCCCATCATACCAGAGTTGCCAAGTCTGTTTCTTTTCCGCAACTTTTGGACACTATTTTGCTTGTTTTTGGCTTGTTTTTGTAGGTCGGCTGGCTCATTTCTCTCACAATACTGGCAACCTTAAAGGGGAACTATCTTATAAATGGCCTTTTTCAGTGTTTAGCATTGTTTCCTACCTATGTGGACTTATATTAATATGATCTATGTCTCTAATTCTCATATTGGCGCATTCTTCCAATTCTCCTCTCACAATATTCACCCTCACTGAACTGAGTCATCTGAAAATGTGATGATTTGTGATGTCAGAGAGACTCAGCTGCATGATAATGTGGCAGATGCCACCAGGCCACACAGTGGTTTAGGAGCCCAGCCTCAAAACGGCTCGAGATCTTGAGGTAGAAAAATGCTGTTTTTGAGGACTTGATTAGAAATACAAAACAATGAATTAAAAAAAATTATAATTACAGAGGTGTTCCATAAACTCACAGGAATTGTGTAAAAGTGCCCAAATAGTGAAAGAAATAGTCAAATAGTTCCCCTTTAAAATACGGGACAAAGTGCGTCCCGTATCAGTTCAATACAGAACGCGTCTTTTAGTTTCCAATTACGGGACGATTCCATATTTTACGGGACGGGTGGCAACCCTAGGCCAGGTGGCCCATTACACCATGAGCCCATCTCCCGTTTCCAAAATGCATTACAGACTGTTTGAAAAAGCAGTTTTGCTATGATAATTGGTAATGAAATATCAAAATAATGTTCAATAGGATGTACTTGTGTTTAATAAATTGTTTTATTCAGAACACAAATAATGTTACCAGTACAGTCACTCAGTAGCTATGTGACATGGCTTAACTCAATCAGTCCAATCTCTACTTCTCCTTCTTCCACCAGTCACTCAGGCAGACTAGCTTGTTCACATTGGCGTGACAAACTAGCTCTCTTCTTCTGTACAATATGGCCTGATAAAGAGAACAGTCTCTCGCATGGGACAGTTGAGGCAGGGGTCCCCAAGTACTTAAGGGCAATGTGGGCCAGCTTACCATAGACAGCAGTGTGGTCTGACCGCCACTTCAGTGGACACTGATCCAAGCTGGCACTTGGCTCTACCTTGTACCTCTCCACAGCATTGCGTACTGGTGTGTCGTCATCCGACTCCGACTCTGATCCCATCAGTAGAAGGGCTGTTTTCCCATTTAATTAGCGTTATTAAGCTAACGTTAGCTAATCGTCGGACATAACGTTAGCTCTGTTTTCCCATTTAATTAACGCTATTAAGCTAACTTTAGCTAATCGTCGGACATAACATTAGCTCCCTAGGCTACTCCTCAGTCAGGACAGAAGAGTAGGATAAGGATGTGATGTCGGTAAACAAGCCGCAAGCTGGTAAACAAGACCCCCCCCCACAGTCACACACACACACACACACACACACACAGAGTAATTCGACCAGGTATACATCAACTAATGTAATTGGCTACCAGACCCAACTTTGAGAATAGAAGTTTCAGCTGTTCTGTGGTGGGAAATTTGTTCCAGAGGAGTGGGTCTCAGGTGGCCGGAAGATGCAAAGTGTAAGGATATTGAGGGTGTGTAGTTAAAGACCATTGATAGGAGGTAGGAGGGAGCCTGTCTCTTTGTTGCACGGAACGCCAGTCTAAAAACCTTGATGTGGATTATGCGGCAATGGGAAGCCAGTGCAGCCCTCTGAGAAGTAGGGTGACATGGGCTGACTTTGGTAGGTTGGAGATCAGGCACCCGTTGTGTTCTGTGTGAGTTGAAGCACCTTGGTGGTGCACCTTGGTAAACCAGCTAGCAGAGCATTGCAACAATACTGTTGATTGTAGGGTGTGTTGGGTGGCTTCTTTTGTCAGGAAGGGGCGGATCCTTCTCACGTTGCTCAGGAAGAATCAGCAGGTTCTGGTTGTTGAGGCAATGTGAGCAGAGAAGTCCAGCTGGTCATCAAGGACTGCTCCTATTCTTGGTGGTCGATGATGGAGGCACAGCTACAGTACATTCTCCACAGTAATTGAAAAGTCGTTCAGTGGGAAGGATTCAGCCGGCAAGTAAAATAGGTAAGTTTTTCCTCCGTTTTGATTTCAGGTGGTTGGTTGTCATTCCGGTGGAAATGTCGGACAGGCAGGCCGAGATCCATTCCGAGATTTGGGTATCTGAGGGAGGAAAGGAGAGGAAGAGTTGAGTGTCATCAGCATAGCAGTGGTCTGAGAAGGAATGCGAAGTGATAATGTTATCAAATGATGAGAGAAGAGGAAGGCTCCAAGGATCGAGCCCTGGGGGACACCTGCCTGTAGGAGTCACAGGTCTGATACATGATACATAATAGGAGCGGTCATTGAGGTATTATGATGGTTGATTGTGTCGAATCAGGACAGAGGAGAGGCCTTTCCCTTGTTAAGTGAAGAGCCTCTGTGGCGGCCAGTGATGGGAGTAACGGCGCTATAAATAACGGCGTTACAAACGGCGTTCGTTTTTTCAGTAACGAGTAATCTAATCTAATAAGTAAAATGTCATGGTAAGCCAATCAGAGGTAGAGGTAGAGGTGGGCGGGTGTTTGAAAGCATCCAGGGTCTGACACAAGCGACTCAGTCAACGTGAGACCGCGGGTCCGTGTACGTTTTGATAGTTGGTTTGGTGAGCCCAAATAATCCGAAACTAATCCAACGAACAACACAAACGAGCAGTCAATGACAGAGCCATTTGGCAGACAGAGGGTCCATGAGCGTTTTTTGTTCACTCTTCTGTTAGTTGTGTTGCAGCGCAGGGCACTACAGTAGTGGAGGCTACAGCCTTATCAACAGTGCTGCACTTCCTGTTTTAATAGCACAGTCTTCAGGTGCTCAGACTCAGATATATACATATCTGTATGTCATGCATGTATTAAATGTCATGATTAGATTAGTTTAGATCATTAGATTAAATTCTTATATCTGTATGTTGTGTATGTCATAAA
>NC_140168.1:35098893-35123893 GCF_963971535.1 Notolepis coatsorum | reverse complement strand
TTCCATTTAATTTTAGGTTCAAAAATACATTTGCCGGATTTAACATGACTTCCTTTAATCTAATGTTCATTTGTTCATTTGTACATTTGTACAATAAAGAACCCACTTCCGGTATTATATCCGAATACAGACACTAATACAGATAATTGTGTTGGTTGAACAGATACATATACTGTACAGATAATGATGTCTCCGCACACCCCTACACCACACACACATACATCCAACTCACCAGCAAATGTGCCCACACACATTACCCCATGGCACGGCCCCTCATCTAGCCTACTTCCCATGCCCTGTTCAGAGAGAGTCAAGCGTGGCAGGGCTGCCCTGCTACTTTCCTCATTACCTCCCAGTGGCAATAAGGAGAATCCAATCTACTGGCTCCTTTTGAAGTATGTAAATGGGAAGGCTGAGCCCTGATCCAAAGAGACAAAAGGAGCAAGAGAACGGAGGAGCACGAGAGAGAGAGAGAGAGAGAGAGAGAGAGAGAGAGAGAGAGAGAGAGAGAGAGAGAGAGAGAGAGAGGAATGATGAAGACTTGTGGGAATGAAATGGAAAGAGAAAGAGAGAGTGGAGGAGGGCGGTGCAGATGGAGAGAGGGAGGGGGGGGGGTCTGAGGAAAAGGAGAGAGGAGGAAGCTGAGAAGTAGATTAGGGATGTTCTGATTTGATTTCTCTGGCAGATATAATGACGCTTGGTTTTCTATTCATCTTCCAAGCTCTGCAGGGCCGTAGAAGGCAAATCGGGTATTAGGATCTGGCCAGTGGGTGACGAGGAGGGCTATTAAACCCCCATTACCATCTCCCGCCATTATGGAGCAACTGCTCTGGAGGAATTACCTTGATAATGAGACCAACCTGAAACCGGCTGCCCCGCGGCAAGCCTGGCGTATATTACACACACACACACACACACACACACACACACACACACACACACACACACACACACACACACACACACACACACACACACACACACACACACACACACACACACACACACACACACACACACACACACACACACACACACACACACACACACACACACACACACACACACACACACACACACACACACACACACACACACACACACACACACATACTGAACTTACAATAACCTATGTGTGTTCTATCTACAGTACAGTACAGTACAAGACAGTGGTTCAGGAGGTAGAGCGGTGGTCTGGTCGTCTGGTAATCAGAAGGTTCCCGGTTCGATTCCGGCTCCTCCCGGGCAGTGTGTCGAAGTGTCCTTGAGCAAGACACTTAACCCCCTAACTGCTCCAGATGAGCAGGTCGGACCGTCGGTGTGTGAATGTGCGAGTGAATGGGTGAATGTGAGGCATAAGATGTAAAGCGATTTGGATAAAAGCTGCTCTATAAATGCAGTTCATTTCCAGCATACTGTAGTATGTCTGCTCGACGCCCCCCTCTGTTACGTTTGTTCCAGTTGGTTCAACCTTCCCGTCCTTCCTCCGGCCTGCTCGCTCTCTCCTTCACATGTCAGGAGGCCGCCTCGCACGTCAGCGCTCCGCCGGGTGCTCCATCAGTGATCATCAGAGAGTCAGAGGCAGAGAGTTAATTTGCCATGTATGGACGAATCCACATTGGAATACAGGTACAGAGCAATACTGTGTGTCTACAACTAAACCAATACAGGAGCAGAGTAGACACAGTAAGAAAAAAACACAGACAGTATAAAAGGACAAATACTAAGGTTAAGATCAACATCTCCTAAAGTGCATAATCATAGTAAAGTGCATGATGCATCTAGGCACAATTCACAGTAAAAGTGCATATTGTAGTGCCGGAGGAAAGAGGAATGAACGGAGGTAACGTAATGCTTGTTTATTATACAAAGCCACGTCAGTGAACAAGAACACAAGAGCACATGAATCAATGAATGAATAACAGCGAGTGCAACCGCAATAGATGTCCCCTCTGGCCGCGGCGCCAGATCATTCGTTCCCTCCCACTACACAACACATTCAGAGGAGAAACACGGGGGTGAGGGGGTGTGACAGCGTCCGTCACATCCTCCTGCCGAGCAGGATGGGGGTCAGTGACCAGACGCTCACGAGCGGCGGGGGGTCTGAGGGGTCGCAGGGGGGAATGGCCCCGGCGGGGCAGGGGAGGTAGGACCGGGGGCCGGCCTCTGCGCGGCGGCAGGGCCAAGTCCAGGGGCAGTTCAAGGTCCAAGTGTGCCGGCTTGAGGCGATCCACGGACACACACTCAGGCCTACCCCCCACGTCGACCACAAAGTTCTTGGCCCTGGCCTCGATGACGCGGAAGGGTCCGTCGTAAGGAGGGCGCAGTGGAGTCCTGTGGCCATCGTGACGGATGAACACGAACCTCGCAGAGTGCAGCTCCGGGGGCATCCTCGACGTAGGGACCCCATGCTGCGTAGTCGGGACCGGGACGAAAGTCCTGGCGCTGTCCAGCAGCGAGGCGCGCTGAGCAGCGGCAGACCAGGGCTCTGTCGACTTGGGAATAAAGTCACCGGGGACCCGTAGCGGCTGTCCAAAAACCAGCTCGGCCGACGACGACTGGAGGTCCTCCTTTGGCGGCGTCCTAAGCCCCAGCATGACCCACGGGAGCTTGTCCAGCCAGTCGCCGTCCGTGAGGCTGGCTCGAAGGGCGGCCTTCATGGAGCGATGAAAATGCTCGCAGAGCCCATTTGCCTGCGGATGGTAGGCGGTCGTACGGTGGAGCTTGACCCCCAGACTCTCCGCCACCGCCACCCACAGTTCCGAAGTGAACTGTGAGCCACGGTCAGAGGAGAGATCAGCCGGGGTGCCGTAGCGGGAGACCCACACCGCGATGAACGCCCGGGCCAGGTCGGGGGCCGTCGTTGAGGAGAGCGGGACCGCCTCCGGCCAGCGAGTCGTCCTGTCCACCATGGTGAAAAGGTAGTTGTATCCGTGCGAGGGGGGCAGCGGTCCTACCAGGTCCACGTTGACATGGTCGAACCTCTGCTCGGGCACAGAGAACTGTTCCAGGGGGGCCTTGATGTGCCGATGCACCTTGGCGCGCTGGCAGGCATTGCACGTGTGGACCCAGGCTCTCACATCCCTCTTGAGCCCTTGCCACACAAACTTCTCCGACATCAGTTGCGAGGACGGCTTCCTGCCAGGGTGAGACAAACCGTGTATGGCCTCGAAGGCAGGGCGTCTCCAGTTGACGGGGACTACCCGCCGCGACTGACCCATGGAGACGTCACACAAGAGCGTAACCCCCGCGTCCCCGAACACTACCTCCTCCAGGCGCAGTCCAGTGTCCGACGACTTGAGCGCGTGGACGGCAGGATCGGCGGCCTGGTCCGCAGCCATGCTGACGTAGTCCAAACCCAGCTGCACCGCACCGACCACCGCCCTGGAGAGACAATCTGCCACCTGGTTGGACTTCCCAGCAACGTGCTGGATGTCCGTGGTGAACTCGGACATGTAGGCGAGCTGGCGCTGCTGGCGGTCGGACCACGGCTCTGCCGCCTTGGACATGGCTTATGGTCAACGTAGGCCGTAAACTCGCGTCCCTCCAGCAAGAAACGGAGGTGCCTGACAGCAAGCCACAGCCCGAGGAGCTCCCTGTCGAACGTGCTGTACCTCTGTTCCCTGGGCGACAGCTGGCGGCTGAAGAAGGCAAGCGGCTGCCAGGCATCCCCAACCCACTGCTCGTACACCGCCCCCACAGCAAAGTCAGAGGCGTCCGTGGTGAGAGCGGTGGGCGCAGAGGGCGAGGGGTGGGCCAACATGGCCGCGCGGGCCAGGGCCTCCTTGGTGTCTTGAAAAGCCTTGACCCGCTCCGCCGTCCAGTCCACCGGCTGCTTCAGCGTCTTGCCCTTCTGGGCGTCGTACAGGGCCGCAGGATGTGAGCAATGTGGCGGAGGAAGCGATAATAAAAGGTCACCATCCCGATGAACCCCTTGAGCTCGCTGACTGTGCGGAGGCGCGGAAATGCGGCGACCGCTTCCACCTTCGAGGGGAGGGGGGTAGACAAAGAGGAATGGCAGGTCCCGGAGCCCCGAGTGCATGAGGCGTTGGAAGGTCTGCGCCGCGTTCTTCAGGCCGAACGGCATTCTCAGGAACTCGAAAAGCCCAAAGGGCGTGACGACGGCCGTCTTGGGGACGTCCTCGGGGGGCACCGGTACCTGTTGGTACCCCCGTACCAGGTCCACTTTTGAGAAGAAGCGATTGCCTGCCAGGTTCGCCGCAAAGTCCTGGACATGCGGGACCGGGTAGCGGTCAGGCTTGGACGCATCGCTGAGGCGGCGGTAGTCCCCACATGGGCGCCACCCACCGTCTGACTTAGGGACGATGTGCAGGGGAGACGCCCAGGGGCTGTTCGAGCGCCGAACCATGCCCACCTGCTCCATGTGCGCAAACTCCGCCCTGGCGATGGCCAGCTTCTCCGGGTTGAGGCGTCTGGCCCTGGCGTAGAGGGGAGGCCCACTGGTCTCAATGTGGTGCTCCACCCCGTGTTTCACCGTGGGTGTGGAAAAAGTGGGCTTGCCCAGGTCGGGGAACTCAGCGAGTAGCCGAAGGTACTGGTCACTTTCAGCGAGTGTATTGGACCACCCGCCGTAAACGGCCTCCCCCTGCGTACATGCAAAGGAAGCAAAAGTCTGTGAGTTGACCAGGCGCTTGTTCCCCACGTCCACTAGCAGGTTGTGGGCGCACAGAAAATCCGCGCCAAGGAGGGGGAATGTGACAGCCGCCACGACAAAATCCCACGAAAAACATTGTCCTCCGAAGCACACGTCCACCGCCCTTGTGCCGTAAGAGCGGATGGGCGTGCCGTCCGCACCCGCCAACTGCGGACCACGCTCCTCCCTTGCCACATCCGACCTCTCTGCCGGAATGATGCTCCACTGGGCACCCGTGTCGCAAAGGAAACTGCGACCAGAGGCGGTGTCTCGGATGAAGAGCAGCCTGTTGGTGACGCCAGCGCTCAGGGCCACTACTGAGCGCCGGCCCCGGCGTTTCCTGTAGGTCCGAAGGTGCAGGGCGAGCGGCACCGTCTGGCCTTGGCGCCAAACGTGGCATGGAAGAAGCAATGGCCCGCTGCGTTTCCGTGCTGGCCAGAAGGTCTGGCGTCCTCCCTCGCTCTCCTGCGACGGTCCGGTGGCGGGGCGGTCGCGGGAGCGAGCAGGTCAGTGGACCGCTGAGGCATGGCCAAAACAAACCGGTCCGCCGCCCTGGCCAGGGCGCGGGGGGCCACGATGTCGGTGTTGGCCAGTGCCATCCTCACTTGTGCCGGCGGCGTGCGCATGAACAGCTCCGTAAAGAGGATCATGGGGTCTTCGGTCCCCAGCAAATTCAGCATCCTCTCCATGCGCGCAGAAGGTCTCTCGTCTCCCAATTCCGACATAGCAAATAGGCGGCGCACCCTCTCTGCAGCGGGCAGTTCAAAAGTGTCTAGCAGTAGGGTCTTGAGGCGCTCATACTTGTTTGTCGCCGGGGGATCAGACAAAAAACCTACTACTCTAGCTGCGGTAGAGCTGCCCAACACTGCCACCGTGTGGTTATACCGGTCGTCGTCATCATGTACGTTGCTCTTGTTGAAGTTTGCCTCGACAATAGCAAACCATGCAGCCGGAGTCGACTCCCAGAACTCAGGTAGCCTGAGCGTGGGCACGCGCGCACCATGCGCTTCCCTGACGGGGGATGGTGATGGCTGCCGATGGCCTGAACGTCTCCCTCGTCCGGACATTTTGAAAGAATGTTCGTTCGCTGATTATTGTACACAATTCGGTAACAAAAATCCACGTCGGGGTCACCAGTGTAGTGCCGGAGGAAAGAGGAATGAACGGAGGTAACGTAATGCTTGTTTATTATACAAAGCCACGTCAGTGAACAAGAACACAAGAGCACATGAATCAATGAATGAATAACAGCGAGTGCAACCGCAATAGATGTCCCCTCTGGCCTTGGCGCCAGATCATTCGTTCCCTCCCACTACACAACACATTCAGAGGAGAAACACGTAACCAATAATGTAGTCACTACAATATAATCAAAGTGCGTAATGCACAGACACACAGAAACAGCACTTCCACAACCTGACTAATAACACACCAAATAAAAAATAAGATAATATACAAATCTAGCCTTTGGAGTTATTCAGGGTGTGCACAGCACTGGGGAAGAAACTCTTAGTAAACCAAGAGGGAGAGTGTTACGACCCTGGCTCATGGGTACGCAACCTATGTGTAATCAACACCAAAACCCTGTGCTCTAACTCAAAAATGCTACTAAACCAAGGAACTACTAATATAACTATAAACTAATGTACTGGTAACCCAACGGACAAGGACTGTAGGAACCTGACAGCTCTTTCACTAGGCACAGACCGTGCATGTGTTTCTGGGTCTGCCTTTGAAGCTCCCCAGCAGGTAACCAATCAGCACTAATTGGCTAATTGGCAGCCCTCACCTGCCTGCCCTGGTGAAACAGGAGTGACCAGGCCTCTAGTACATAACACCTCCCCCACCAAACTGGTTGCCCAAGAGGCAACCACTACACAACAACCCATAAACATAACAAAAAACAACTGTGACCCCTTAGTTGTCAGGGCCTCTACCACCACAGCGATAACGGGTACCACAAACACCGGTACTACGATCGTGAGAGGGCGTCTGCTAGCACGTTGTCCCTCCCACGAATGTGGCGAATATCCAAGTTATACGCCTGGAGGAACAAACTCCATCGCATCAAACGATGATTCGAATTCACCATGCTGCGAAGAAAAACCAAAGGGTTATGGTCTGTATACACAACAAGGGGTAAACTGGAGGATCCCACGTAAACATCAAAATGGTTCAAGGCAAGAACCAAAGCGAGCGCCTCCTTCTCTATAGTAGAGTAGTGCAGTTGATGCCTGTCAAACTTTTTAGAAAAGTAGCACACTGGGTGCTCCACCTCTAATGCATCCTCTTGCAGGAGGACGGCTCCAGCACCGAGGTCACTAGCATCCACTGCCAACTTGAATGGCAGTTGAAAATCGGGAGCTGACAGAACGGGAGCGCTAATCAGAATACCCTTGATGCTCTCAAAAGACTGTTGACAAGTCTCAGTCCACACGAAAGGTACCTTAGGACTGAGCAGATTGGTCAAAGGGGCAACAACAGAAGCAAAGTTCCTACAGAAACTCCTATAGTACCCTGCCATACCTAGGAAGCGCTTTAACTCCCGCCTGGTGATGGGAGCAGGGAAGCCCACTATAGCCTCCACCTTAGCTGTAACGGGGCACACATGCCCACGTCCAACCACCTTACCCAGGTAGGTAACCGTGGCCTGTCCAAATTCAAATTTTGCAAGGTTAACTGTCAAGTTAGCATCACCCAACCGCTTGAACACTTCGGCCAGATGCTCCACATGTTGTGACCAAGAGGAACTGTGGATAACCAGGTCATCCAGATATGCCTCACAGAACGCTACCCCGCCCAGGACCTTGTTCACTAGCCGCTGAAACGTCGCTGGGGCATTTCGCATGCCAAAGGCCATCACTGTATACTGGCAGAAACTCTCTGGTGTGACAAAAGCGGATATCTCACGTGCTCGCGGAGTAAGCGGAACCTGCCAGTATCCCTTTAGCAAATCCAATTTACTTACAAAGGCTGCTGAACCCACCCGATCGATACAGTCGTCCATCCGAGGCAGAGGGTACGAGTCCGGCTTGGTTACTGTATTAACTTTACGGAAATTAGGGATGTCCGATATTATCGGCCGACCGATATTATCGGCCGATATCGGCAGTAAAATGTGATATCGGAAAATATCGGTATCGGTAAAAAAAAAAAAAAAAAAATTTTTTTTTTTACATTTATTTAACCTTTATTTACCCAGGCAAGCAAGTAAGAACCAATTCTTATTTTATTTATTGTCAAAAGTATGCATGTTGGTTTAATTCAACAACAAGAGATATGTAATGTTAATTTTTACTTTTTTAATTATCATATTTTGCACAGATAATGCTTACATTTAGAAAGCCTTTTGAATGCATCCAGTGAAATTATTAATTACCTGAAATTATTCAGTTTTTTTTGGGGGAAACCCTGCATATATCGGTATTGGTTGATATCGGTATCGGTATCGGTATCGAAATTAAGAGTTGGACAATATCGGAATATCGGTATCGGTAAAAAAGCCAATATCGAGCATCCCTAACGGAAATCAGTACAGAACCGATTAGTGCAGTCTGGCTTATCAACAAGCAGGCAGGGGGAGCTCCACGCACTAGAACTGGGCTCCGCAATGCCATGTCTCAGCATATAGTCTACTTCCTTACTCAAGATCCTTCGTTTTTCCGGATTCACCCTATAGGCATGTTGCTTAATTGGTCCTGCACTACCAACATCAATGTCATGCTCGAGTACATTAGTACGACTAGGGACATCAGAAAACAAACGTGTATGCTGTCTAAGTAGGCGCACCACATCCGTACGCTCAGGAAGTGGTAAGTACGACAGGTGTGAGTCCAAGTCACCTAGTATCTGGGTGTTTGGCAACCGGCCCTGAGAAATCTCCTTCGACACAGAACAGTCGGCTACAATAGGAGATGCAGAAACTGTTAGAACAGCCACAGGCTTGACCCCTGACTGGTCAATCTGAGCCCTATCATTGTACGCCTTCAACATATTGACGTGACATAATCTACTCTTGCGCCTGCGGTCGGGAGTTTTAATCAAGTAGTCGACCTCACCAACTTTGCGCTCAATGGAGTATGGCCCACTGTATTTAGCCTGTAATGCAGACCCAAGAATAGGCGAGAGAACCAACACCTTGTCTCCCGGTGAGAACACCCTATGTCAGGCCCGCCTATCATACCACACCTTCATTTTTCCTTGGGCTACCTTTAGGTTCTCTTTCGCTAGTTCACATGCTCTACTAAGCTTAAGCCTGAAGTCACACACATAGTCCAACAAATTAGTAGAGGAAGGAGTCTGGTCAGCCAACCACTTTTCCTTCAGCAGTTTCAAAGGACCCCTCACTGTGTGGCCGAACACCAGCTCAGCCGGGCTGAATCCAAGAGACTCCTGGGTTACCTCCCTAGCAGCAAACAGAAGCAAAGGGATTCCATCATCCCAGTCTTTGTCGAACTCCGTACAATATGCCCGCAGCATTGTTTTGATAGTCTGGTGAAATCTCTCCAGCGCCCCCTGGGACTCTGGATGATAGGCAGAGGAAGGGCAATGTTGGATAGACAACTGCTGGAGGACCTGAGCAAAGAGACGGGACATGAAGTTAGACCCTTGATCTGATTGAATGACCTTTGGTAGGCCAAAAGTCGAAAAAAACCTAACCAGAGCTTTGGATATAGCTGGGGCTGTGATCTTGCGTAAAGGAATGGCTTCAGGAAAACGGGTCGCTGCACACATAATAGTCAAAAGGTACTGGTTCCCTGTCTTAGTTCGAGGGAGGGGACCAACACAGTCAATGAGGATCCGCTCAAAAGGTTCCCCAACGGCAGGGATAGGCTGCAGAAGAGCCTGAGGGATCTTCTGGTTTGGTTTACCAACCACCTGACACACATGGCACGAGCGACAATATTGTGCCACATCTGACTTCAAACCAGGCCAACAAAAATGTCTCAGCACATGGTCATAAGTCTTCCTGACCCCCATGTGACCAGCAAGATCATGATCATGTGCTAGATGCAGTATATCAGGACGATACACGGCTGAAACAACAATCTGAAACACACTGCCCCAGTCATCCAGACTGGACAGGTTAGGTGGTGTCCACTTTCTCATGAGCACGTCATTGCTAACAAAGTATCCTTGAGACGTATCTACCATTTCATCCTCTAAAACCGCCTCTTCAAAGAGGGACGACAAGGAGACATCCTTGTTTTGCTCTAGTACCAACTGCTCATGAGACGGTATCACCTTACCAAAACCCTCATCAGGGCCACTTTTCAACTCAACAAAGAACGTGTCACTAAGTGTCATATCACCATCTAAGTTAACAACCTCATGGGTGTCACATTTGACCTTTGACATTGCACGTGTTACCGCACACACAGGAAACACTCCTGGATGCTTCTGTGCGAGCTCATCAGGAACCTCAGAAACTACAGGGACGGGAATTACAACTGGAGTAGCCAGCACTTTGCCACCGGCCAAATCGTTCCCTAGAATGAAGGACACCCCCTTTATGGGAATGTGAGAACACACTCCTACGACAACATTGCCTGATACTAAGGGAGAGTTTAGCGAGACCTCATGCAAAGGAGTATTCACAAAGCCTCCTCCAAAGCCCTGAACAATGGCACCGGAATGCAATGAAGAATCTTCCGAAAATGGCAAAATCCCATCCAGAATGAGAGACTGGAAAGCTCCTGTATCTCTCCATATTGTAATAGCCTGCCTTGATCCTAATTCACCAACCAGTGAAACAAATCCCTCCATCCTAAATGTTGAGGAGCCCTCTAGCTCCCTGTCTGCACCTTTGATACTTCGCACCCCACCCTCTAATGTCGGCATAGGTGTCCTGTCTATGATTTCTACCAGAGCCACAGTTTTTACATTTTTCTGCTTAAGCACAGGGCATCCAGCAACGATATGACCAGGCTCCTTACAGTAAAAACAGATAACCCCCTCTGGGAATGCACTAGCAGAGCCACCTTGCCTAGGAGTCGCAGTAAACCGACCAGCAGACACGGGTGCCGGGAACCGGCTCCCCTGAGAAGGACGCCTACTACCCCTGGACTCCACACGGCCCTCCTCTAAAACAGACTTGTGTGTTAACACAAACTCATCAGCCAAGACAGCAGCGTCGGCTATCTTCGATACCTTATGCTCATTTAGATGTGTGGAAACGTTATCAGGAACACACCTCTTAAATTCCTCTAGGAGAACCAACTGTCTGAGCTGCTCCCTTGACTCTGCTTTTTGCGAAGTGCACCACCGGTCAAACAGGTTCTCCTTCTCTTTTCCAAATTCAACATAAGACTGCCCCTCCTGCCTACGATAACCTCTAAAACGCTGACGATAGGCCTCGGGGACCAACTCATAAGCCCTCAATATGGAAGCTTTAACAAGTTCATAATCAGCGCTTTGTTCAAGGGACAGAGCAGTGTAGGCTTCTTGTGCCCTACCAACCAAAACACATTGTAGCAGCAGGACAACCTGCAAACAACCCAGCGAGAGTTACACCGAGCCGAAAAGACATTGAGAACAATGGAGATGAAAACGGATGAGTTGGAAAACAGAGGGAGGAGGAAAAATCTGGTTTTACTGGGGCTTCCAGAGAAATCGGAGGGTGACCAAACTCTACCTGAGTACATTCAGCAAAAACTACCCAACTGGCTCAAGCTTTCATTGGAAAAAACACTCGACCTGGAACAAGTGTTTCGCCCAGCGCGACCACAATCACAACCACACGCTGGGAAATATCCCAGACCAGTCCTAATCCGCTTTTTACGAATCGGGGACAAAGAGCTGATCCTACAAGCAGCAAAGAAATCTACAATCACAGAGGGGGAAGCCAAACTCACCATTCGCCAGGACCTGCCCACAGAGGTACGTCGAAGACGCAGAGAATTCGACCGGATGACCAAGATATTCATCGAAAAGGGCATGTTTCGAGGATTTGCATACCCTCACCGGCTTCGAATCCTCCATAAAAACAAAATTGTCCTGTTTGACGATCCAAAAGAGGCAGAATCATTCGCCGACGAGCTGGACTGAGGTTTGCCTCGTAAACCGTTACCCATGGTGGAGGTAAGAAGATGACATTTACGTTTTTTTTGTTTTGTTTGCACCCCCTCATTATGACTGTTATAATACGGACAAATCACTTGACTTTGAAACCCCAGAGGAAGGGGTATTGATTTGCCAATACAGTCGCGATCGGCTGTTCTTTCTTTTCTCCTCAATGTGTATATTTACTGTCTGCAGCGGTACTTCCTGCAACAACGTGTGACGTCATACGGACGATACCATGACTAAAGGAAGGGAGGGGGGTACAAGGAATGGCACGAATTTAACATGGATCTGTTTTGCACTGATATTTTTCTCTCAAACATTAGAAGGTCACAATGACTGAATGGTAAAAAGTATGTGGAGAGGAGAACTCTCAACAGTATAAGAAAAAAAAAGAAAAAAAAGTCTGCCTAATAAGAAACACCCCTCACCATTCAGTAATATCAGGTGACCAACTCATATTTAACAACATGGGGGGAAGTGAAGAGGGGAGGGGGTGTAAAGAGAAATACAAATAAATAAAAGGAAGTTATTACACTGAAGACAAGAGCTCCAGGGGCCAATATAAGAAAGATTTAATTCTTTTTCAGTTATTTTGTTTTTTCCATTATTGTTTCTCTATGGCCTACTAGGAGTAAGGGGGTAAATGTCGTGGTTCAGAAAACCATGGCTGGGGTGGGTTGATGTATTTCATGTATGTTTTTTATTCTATGTATGTGTATTCTATGTATGTTTTGTGTTCTATGTTTTTTGGTCATGTTTATTAATAAAAGCAATGGCAATATTTTCGAGGCAAATGTATACAGTCATAGATACTCCTCAAAGATTGTACCAACTACCATGTCAGATATAATTATAAATTCGTGGAACATTAAAGGCTTGGGAAATCCTATTAAAAGGAAAAAAATGTTATCCCTTTTAAAAGAAAACAAAGTAGATGTGGCTTTTTTACAAGAAACATATTTGTCAGACACTGAACACGCAAAGTTAAAAAGAGAATGGGTAGGTCAGGTCTATTTCTCATCATATAAAAGTCATAGCAGGGGAACGGCTATTTTGATTAACAAAACAATACCATTTACAGTAGAAAAAACAATTACAGACCCAAACGGACGGTTTGTCTTGGTGTCAGGCTGCATTTGGGGAACATCCATTACTTTTTTGAACATTTATGCCCCCAATGCCGATGAACCCACATTTATGTCTGACATGGTGTTGCTGTTCAATGAAAACTGTAAAGGTTTTGGAGTGATGGCGGGAGATTTTAATTTGACAATGACAGCATTGGATAAGTCTAGTCAAACTAACCATAGCTCCAAATCCTCAAAAGTTCTTCAAGGGTTATGTGCAGAAAGTGGCCTAATTGATGTCTGGCGTGAATTACATCCAGGCATTAAAGACTACAGCTTCTTCTCAAATGTACATAACTCATATAGTAGAATAGACTATGCCTTTATTTACTCAAAATATATATACATGATAAAGGAATGTGAAATTAGCCCAATCATTTTATCAGATCATGCCAGAATATGCATGACTATTCAGTTTAATAGGAACAACTCGTTCACCAAACAATGGAAATTTGATAATTCATTACTCCAAGATGAAGAATTTAAAGTAAAAATGCGAACATGGATTACAAACTACATAAAGGAAAATAATGACCCCCTCATTGACCCTAACATTATCTGGGAGGCTGCAAAAGCCACTTTAAGAGGACTAATAATTTCATATGGTTCATTTAAAAAGCGAGTAAAAAGAGCACAAGCACAAGAACTTGAGAGAGAAGTAATAAGATGTGAAGCACTTCATAAGACAGCGTCTACAGAGGACAATTGGAGACAATTAATTGTGGCCAGGGCCAAATTAAACCTTAATATTTCAAACGAAATTACAACAAAAATGAATTACGTTAGACAAAAGCATTACGAATTTGGCAATAAACCAAGTAAATTACTGGCCCATCAATTAAAGAAAGAACAAACTGAAAGAACTATTAAAGCAATTAATCTCAATGATAATATAACATATCAACCTAAAGAGATTAATCAAGCTTTCTTTGAATTCTACAATACACTTTACAAATCTCAAAGTTCTCATTCACAAGAACAACTGGACCAGTACTTACAAAATAAGAAATTGTCAAAATTGTCTGAATTAGACCAGCAATATCTTAACTCATCATTTACAAAAGAAGAGGTTCTGGCCACAATTAAGTTAATGCCCATAAATAAAAGCCCAGGACCAGATGGTTTTTCTGCTGAATTTTATAAAGAATTTTGGACTGAACTTCATCCCATTTTTATGGCAATGATGTATAATTTCTGTCACAATAGAATACTCCCTCAATCAATGAACCTAGCACATATCACAGTATTGCACAAAAGTGGCAAAGATCCTTTAAATTGTTCATCATATAGACCTATTAGTCTTTTAGATCACAATTACAAGATTATAACCAAATTATTAGCAAAAAGACTAGAAGATATTTTGCCTAAATTGATTAATCCAGACCAATCGGGTTTCATAAAAGGGAGATATTCTGCTGACAATATAAGGAGACTTTTAAATGTAATAAACCATTTGGACACCAGTCGGAGCCCTTCTCTGCTCCTATCACTGGACGCAGAGAAGGCCTTCGATAGGGTTGAATGGAACTTTCTTTTTTCTATACTTGACAAGCTTAATATGGGACCAAACTTTATCGCTTGGATTAAAGCAATCTATAAAAATCCTAAAGCAGCTGTCATTACCAATGGAGCTTCCTCTGATTTTTTTACACTAACGAGAGGGACAAGACAAGGATGCCCACTGTCGAGTTCACTCTTCGCGATGGTGATTGAATTGCTGGCGTCATGTGTACGAGACAATATTCACATTAAAGGACTGAAAATGAATAAGGAGGAACATAAAATATCCTTATACGCAGATGACATTATTTTATACATAAAAGACCCAGAACAGTCCTTATCACACTTATATAACGAAATAGAACAATTTGGAAAATACTCTGGATATAAGTTAAACTTTAATAAATCAAATGCTTGTCTCCTGCATATGACCCCAACCGAAACGATGTATAAAACATATCCCTTTAATTGGTCTCCAGAAGGGTTTAAATATTTGGGAATAAACATTACACCGCAACTAGATAACTTGTACAGGGAAAACTATTGTCCTCTTATAGAAAAGATAAAAACTGATCTGTGTAAATGGTCCACGCTCCCATTATCTCTGCTGGGAAGAATAAATGTAATAAGAATGAACGTCCTTCCAAGACTAAATTTCCTTTTTCAAATGTTACCATGTTACTTATCTACAGAATTTTTCAAATCTATGAATAGACCCATCTCTAAATTTATTTGGTGCAACAAAATGCCTAGGATAAAGTTATTGACACTTATGAAACCAGAATCCATGGGAGGTCTCGGTCTCCCCAACCTCCAACATTATTTTTGGTCAGCCCAATTAAGAAATGTACTGTCATGGTCGTTGGGAAGACGGGATTCACAGTGGTTTCAGTTAGAAGCTAAATTTGTTGAACCGTTACCATTGGACTCTCTCATATTTATAAAACAATTTAAAAAGATAAGAAACATAGGTAATTGCTTCACTGTTTTTAACACACTATGTGCTTGGAAGGACTGCTCAAAAAAACTGGGTATCACCAATTGTACCTCTATATACTCTCCTATCTATCACAATCCTGATCTAGATAAACATCTAAGATCAATTAATATACTCAAATGGGCTCAGTTGGGGATAAGTCAATTCAAAGACCTGTTTCATACAAATATGCAGTTAAAATCATTTATGGATTTAAGAACAGAATATGCCATCCCAAATACTGATTTCTTTAAATATTTACAAATGAGAAACATTATACACACACTGAGAAGAGAAAATAAACTAAGACTAGAATTACATGAAATAGAAGAAATACTAATGTCATCGACCACAATTAAAGGTAAAATTAGTGAATTTTATGACATCTTCTCCAAAGAATGTCACTCATCTTTTTTGCCTTTGTTGAGGATCTGGGAGACAGACCTAACCATGAAATTTGTAGAAAATACATGGCTAAATATTTGTGATAGAATACACTTTCCATTTACAAGTAACAAAATCAAAGAAGCAAATTTTAAATTTATCCATAAATTGTATTTAACTCCAATAAAAATGCATAAAATGTCTAGAGATAATTCAATAAACTGTCCTAGATGTAAAACTAACGAAGGAACATTTCTACACATGTTTTGGCACTGTGATAAACTAAAACGATTCTGGAATTGTATTCATTTATTTACAAAATCTGTATTAGAAACGGAATTTGACTTGTCCCCATGTGCCTATTTACTTAATGAATTACCAGAGATCCAGATGGATCCAAAAAAATATAGACTGCTGATTGTTATAACATACTTTGCCAAGAAATGTATTCTCCTGTTTTGGAAAAATGACTCTTCACCCACTTTTGAGATGTTTCAAGATCAGATATCCCAGCTTCTTCCATTGGAGAGATTGACCTTGGAGGAGCGCGGCCGGGGGTGGATGTTCCGGGACCTTTGGTCTCCGCTGTTTTCTCGATTGAGCAGAGGGGCTGTTGATTGATACGGCTAGTGGCGGTATGTGAATATATCCGCATGCTGTCGCTGGCCGTGTCGATTGGTGGTTTTGCTGTTTGGTTGGGGGAGGGGTGGGGGCCGGGGGTCTTGGGATGTCTATCCCCGGTTGTGTATTTTTTGGAGGTGGGTTTCCCTAGTGGAAGAAGTTGTACAACAGACGCGTAAGAGGCCTGTCTGTTGCATAACAATGATGTTGTTGTTGTCATTGTTGTTATTATTTATTATTGTTTATTTAAAAATACGTATGAGAAAATGAACAGTGTAAACAATATCATTAACTCTGAATATAAAAATATGAGAAAAGCAAACAAGACGCGGTCTCGGACTGGTGGGGGCCCCTGATTCGAGGTCTTGGTGAATCGGAGTGTTAAAGAGGCATGATGCTCTGGCTCGCTGGGGCGCCGGATTTGGGGTCCTCACGGGGTGGGGACCTTGGTTGTCGATACTGGAGATGACGGGTGCTCAAGTAATCTCGCCTTATGGTACATACATGTGGGTATATGCATGTATATATGTATATATATGTATGTGTGTATGTATATGTATATATATATATATATTCTTATTAATTTATATATTTAATTTATACATGACTATTTTATTTTTCATTATTCTGATTTAACTGATGGTTTTGTCATTGTCGTCGTTATTATTATTATTATTATTATTATTATTACTGTTATTGTCCTGTGATGTCTTGTTTATTAGTATTGTTATTGTATTGTATTGTCTTGTTTCATGTTGAAAAGGGAAAATAAAGAAAAACTATTTGAAAAAAAAAAAAAAAAAACATTGTAGCAGCAGTGTCCAGGCGGTATCAGGCCACTTCAATGTGGTTGCCACCCTTTCGAAAAGGGGAAAATATCGTTCCACGTCTTTCTCAAAAAATGGTGGCACCATCCTAATATTCCTGCCTACATCAAACCCGGAACGTGACTCTGGATGCAGAGCATCCGCCTGCAAGGCAGCATACTTATATTCAAGCTCCTTCTGTGCACGCTCGTGCTCCAGCAACAGTTGTTTCTCCTTAAACTCACGCTCATGCTCACGCTCCTCTTTCCTCTCTCTCTCCTTAAGCTCACGCTCCTCTTTACTCTCTCTCTCCTTAAGCTCACGCTCCTCTCTCCTCTCCTCACGCTCTCGCTCTAGCTGCCTTTCCTTAAATTCCAACTCCCTAATCCTCCACTCACCCTCTACACCAGGTAATAGCGGAGACGCGCCAGACGATGGAGGCTCCTCCACCCTCTCCTCAAGCACCTGTTCCCTAATGAGCAAAACCCGCAAAGCACCCAAGGCAGATGGTTTCAAACGTTTCTCACTGGGAGTAAGCTCGACCTTGTAGTGCACAGCAAGCTCGAGCAGTTGCTCTTTGGAAAATTTGTCTAATAAGTCATGAGACGGGCGATCAACAAAGTCCCTGATGGAAGCCATTGTCACCGAACTAGACACCCCAAGCTACACACCCAACCTCACAGACACGAAGAACCACTAACGAACCACTGAAGAACAACGAAGAACCACTGAAGAACCATGAATAATGCTAATTGCCAACAATAACAACCAGAATGGAACACGGTGGAAATGTGAGCTCTACGGAGCGCACCTTTCCAGGTTGCACAAACAACCAAAAAAAATTAAAAAAAAAACACACCCACCCTAAATAGACGTGTCATACACGCAGGGTGTTAGGTGCTACCAGGTATGCTCACCAAACACTTAAACAAACAAAATAAATCCAACAAAATTTTCCAAACAGGTGCGCCTTCTAACCTGATGTGACCACATATGCTTCTACGTCTAAACTGCAGAAAACCCCGGCCTACCACATGTCTACCCTAAGAAACACTAAATCAAGCCCTACCACACTACCTGTGTTTCCTGGCCGCCCTAACCTACCTACCCTTAAACTAATGCCCTGTAGACCTAACTTTCTTCAACCACACCTGCTACCAGTCAAAGATCATATACAATCATTTCATTGACCGCCCCAGGAGTACGTGGTGCACCGGACGCTAACCCACAACCAGAAAATAATGTCCCTATCTACATGTGGTGCCTACTAAACTATATATTTTAACAGCATAAGTAGTCACATCAAATTACAAACAAATACGGCATACTCACCTGTTTGATGAAAATGGCTCAGCCCCCACGTTACACCATGTGTAACGAACACCACCCAAACCATAATATGATGACACCCCGTGCAACACAAAAAGAAATCACCAAACAAAGTTCTAGGGGTAAAAGATCCCGGATGAGCGCCCAATTGTTACGACCCTGGCTCATGGGTACGCAACCTATGTGTAATCAACACCAAAACCCTGTGCTCTAACTCAAAAATGCTACTAAACCAAGGAACTACTAATATAACTATAAACTAATGTACTGGTAACCCAACGGACAAGGACTGTAGGAACCTGACAGCTCTTTCACTAGGCACAGACCGTGCATGTGTGTTTCTGGGTCTGCCTTTGAAGCTCCCCAGCAGGTAACCAATCAGCACTAATTGGCTAATTGGCAGCCCTCACCTGCCTGCCCTGGTGAAACAGGAGTGACCAGGCCTCTAGTACATAACAGAGAGCATGTGATAGAGCGGCAGCGTCTGCCTGAGAGACGTTCTCTCTTTCTGATGACAGGTTTACCTCTTCAAACGGTGTGAACTTCATTGTCCTAGACCGGTGAATACAATGCATCTTATCAGGTTAGGTCGGCTTCGAAAACAAATCAACCACACAATCGTGATGTGAAGGAGACAACAAGAAATCATTAGGCAACGTATCAAAGTTAAGTCAAGTCAATTTTATTTATAAAGCACGTTAAAAAACAACAGAGTTGACCAAAGTCGTGTACAAGGTCTTATAACTAAGAACGTGGTAAATTTAAATACGGTGAAGCAGGCATACAGAGATCAGTACATAGAAGAGACATACACTACAAAACTGCAAAAGCACTGTCACCTCTGAGTTTGAGTCTTGAGCGTGGGACAGCCAGGAGGCCCAGGTCAGACGAGCTTAGCTGTGGAAGCACTGATTTTGACAATGCAAGTCTAAATACTAGTAGGTCATATCATATCTGATCATGAAGATATTTCCTGGTAATGGCCAGTATACAGTAACACACGCACGCACGCACGCACGCACGCACGCACGCACGCACGCACGCACGCACGCACGCACGCACGCACGCACGCACGCACACACACACACACACACACACACACACACACACACACACACACACACACACACACACACACACACACACACACACACACACACACACACACACACACACACACACACACACACACACGACACAGATAACATTAATGCCTACACGGAGACAGTGCTGGACTATGTTTGTACTAGGGTGAAAGAAACAATCCCCACTACCAAAGTGAAAGTTTACCCAAATCAAAAACCCTGGGTAGACAAATCCGTCCGTGAAGCTCTGAGAGAGCGCACCAAAGCATACAACGACGGCCTAGAGGCAGGCAACATGAATGACCACAAGGTGGCGCGATACAACGTAAGGAGGACTGTGTCAGAGGCCAAACGACGCTACAGGGATAAAATTGAACTCCAGTTTGAACAAGCTGACTCTAGAGCTATGTGGCAGGGGCTCAAAACGATGACAGACTACAAAGGCGCCTCCCTCAAACTGAACAGTGACATCTCCTTAGCAAATGACCTCAATACCTTCTATGCGAGGTTTGATGCTGGTAATAACAACACCAGCTCACAAGCCTCGGCAATGGGGGGGGGGGGGTCGGCTGCTGATGGAGGCGCAGTGTTCAGGGTAACAGAGCATGAGGTGAGGCGGACCTTTAAAAAAGTGAATATCAGGAAGGCAGCAGGTCCAGACGGCATCCCCGGCCGCGTCCTAAAAGTCTGTGCCGACCAACTGGCCCCAGTATTCACTGACATATTTAACCTGTCCTTAGAACAGGCTGTCATCCCCACCTGCCTGAAGAAGTCCACTATTATCCCTGTACCCAAAAAATCCAAGCCTGCTTGCCTCAACGACTACCGCCCTGTAGCTCTCACCTCCATAGCCATGAAGTGCTTCGAGAAGCTAGTAAAGGGCTACATCTGCCCCTCCCTCCCCATCAACATGGACCCCCTGCAATTTGCATACCGCCCCAACAGGTCCACGGAGGACGCCATATCCCATGTGCTGCACACAGCAGCATCACACCTGGACAAGAGGCAGGGGAACTATGTGAGAGTGCTATTCATCGACTACAGCTCGGCATTCAATACCATAGTCCCCTCCATACTCATAGCCAAGCTCAGGGACCTGGGCTTGGGCTATGACCTCTGCCAGTGGGTCTTGGACTTCCTGACTGGCAGACCCCAGGTGGTGAGAGCAGGCAACTGCACCTCCTCATCCATCACCCTCAACATAGGGGCCCCCCAGGGCTGTGTTCTGAGTCCCCTCCTCTACTCCCTGTACACACACGACTGTGTGGCTCAGCAGAGTAGCAATACAATCGTCAAATTTGCTGACGACACAGTGGTGGTGGGCCTGATCTCTGCCAACGACGAGAGGGCCTACCTGGAAGAGGTCAAGGTCCTGGCGGGATGGTGCCAGGAAAACAGCCTCTCCCTGAACGTCAGCAAAACAAAGGAGATGATTGTGGACTTCAGGAGGTCGGGGGTCAAGGACTACAGCCCCCTCAGCATCGACGGGGCACCGGTTGAGAGAGTCAACAGCTTTAAGTACCTCGGAGCCTACATATCCGAGGACTTGACATGGACCACACACATTAACAGTGTTGTGAAGAAGGCACGACAACGCCTCTACTTCCTCAGGCGCCTAAGGAAGTTCCAAGTCAGCCAGAAGATCCTTAAGAACTTCTACTCATGTACAATAGAGAGCATCTTGACCGGCAACATCACCTCCTGGTTTGGGAATAGCACTGCACAAGACCAAAGCAGACTACAAAGAGTGACACGTTCAGCCGAACGCACAATTGGAGGGGGGCTCCCCACCCTCCAGAACATTTACTACAAGCGTTGCAAGGGCAAGGCTAAGAGAATCATTAAAGACTCCAGTCACCCGAACAACTGCCTCTTTGAACTGCTGCGGTCAGGCAAGCGATACAGGAGTCTCAAGGCGAGCACAGAAAGACTCAGAAGAAGCTTCTATCCCCAGGCCATCAGGCTGCTAAACGAACAATGAATGAACACTACACAACAACAACCACCAAACGCACATAGCACACACATCCACACGCACACACTCACTTTAAACAAACACACTGTAGCACCCACTCCACACACTTATAGCACACACCCACTTTAAACAAACACACTGTAGCACCCACTCCCCACACTTTATATTTATGGGTGAAGGATTGCACTACAACTCGTACACCTTACTGTAAATTGTACCTAAAATTGTACCTCATCCCATTTCTGCTTTGCACTAGATAGTACTGTACATTAGTACACTGCATAGTATTGTGTATTGTATATTATATGGTAACTCAGAACATTGTACATATGTCTATACCGAACACTGTGACCTCATTTTCTTCTTCTAAATTCATGCTATATTATGTTATTATGTTATTTGATACTATCTTGTCTAGCACAGTCTCTGGAGCGTAACAGTAAGAAGCATTTTGTATGAAAGTATTCTGTACTTCTGTATGACAACTATTAAAGAACTTGAACTTGAACTTGAACTTGAACACACACACACACACACACACAGTACTGCTCCAAGGGCAGAGCCCATTTCGTGTTCACAACTGGCTCAGAGGAAGGGGGTGGGCAGCAAGGGCTTTGGCCAAAAAAACTTTATGGCACCATAAACACAGTTATATCCCATCATAAATACACGTTGGAGGGTTACCAAGGCAATGACTTGTCGTCATGCCTGCTCTCAGGAGGGATACGGCTTCCCCCCCAGTAACATGGGCGATAGATATTTGACATGTCGTATTGATTAATCACGCACTCCGATAAAGTCCAAGTTGAGTTACAGCCCCCTCCTTCTATCGTTCTAGCTGTGGTAAGATATCAGTATATATTCCTGTCTCAAATTGAAAAGATCACTAAATTTTTTCCATCAACTGTGTATTGTTATGTATGTATTGTTATGTATTAGGGGTGTAACAGTACACAAAAACCACGGTACGGTACTATGACGACCCTCCCCCACACTGTGTTGTCTTCCTCTGCTCTGGCTGGCAGAGCAGAGCTGGGGAAGGCTCGTCAGCTAATTGGTGCACACCTGGGCCGGTGTGTCCCAGCAGGATATCAGAGAGAGGCTGCCTCTGATCTCTGGCGAACTCCCCATTTGTTTTTGGTTCTTTGTTTGTCTGGTTGCTGTTTGTTGATTATTTGGTTCTTTGGTCATTTGGCTGTTACTTTTGGTTCATTTGTTTTGGTTGCTTGTCTTTGCTTTTACACCTACACATTCATGCTGCACATACACTCATCCACACACTGCTGACACTGATACTCTGATATATATTGGCTGCTCCTTTATATTACTGACAATAAATTCTTTGTTATTTCTTAAATTGTGCCTGTGTCTCCCTATTCTTGTTGCGAGCTTGAGCCAGTTCGTAACAAGTGGGGGCTCGTCAAAAAAGAATACATCCGGTATTATAAAAGAAAAACTATTTGGACCCTAGAATTGTTTGTAAGACTATTTTCTTTTTCAGCATGTTCATATTTTTCACTCCCTACATTGGGCCCTAGTGGGAGTGATCTAGGGTGGACTGGTTGCCAGTGTGGTGAGTAACCTGGAAACTATTTGTTTGCTGAAATTAATTGAATATGTCTTGGATTGGGGGAGATTCAGGTGCAAATTGGAAATGTTGAATGTTAAATTGGTTATTTTCTTCAAATTGACCTTTAGTTTTGCAGTTTTGTGATGGCTGGCAGTGTGGTGAATCCTCTCCTCTGTGGACATGCAGCGTGTGGTGAGTATGACTTTTTGAGTGCTATTTAATCTGTTTAAAAGTGGTAGTGAGTAGCCCTGGTTAGGTAGGCGTCGAGTGGACCAGCTGTACTGTATCAGTACTTCCAACAGTCCACTAAATTTATTATTTTTCCTTTTTTTGTTTTGAAATGGAGTCTGTAAGGTGGAGACTTCGGTCTCTGTCGAGGGTAAAGAAAGAAGACTGTTAGGTTTAGAGTAGTGATATTGGTAGGGAACCAGGGTTGCTCAAAAATACAAATATCATTGTATATGGTTAGGGATTGGCACTCGGAAAGTAGTACTAGGAAAGTAGTACTAGAGCAAATAAAAAACCGTGTGCCATATAGTATTGCTACTTACTTAAATGAACGAAAAGTTAAAACTCCGCAAGAAGCAGCAATGTTGGCTGATGAATTTAGTCTAATTCATAAACGTACATTTGCCGAAGCAGGTAGTAGTGTGCAGCAGAATAGATTTTCTCCACGCACAGACAGACGTTTTGAGTCAAACGTGGAATCGGCTTATTCTAGGCCTAATAATGGTTCTGGGAAGGAAAATGACAATAGTACGAATTGTCATTACTGTCAGCGTGAAGGGCATTGGAAGAATGAGTGCCCTAGTCGCAGAGCAAAGGCGGAATTCTCAAATGAAAATGGCCAGGTGAGACCTGTCGCGTTGGCTGCACCTGCTCGTATTTGTAGCAAGGCTGATGCCATTGATGCAGTTAGGTGGCATACAAGCCCTGCGACAGTAACGGCTACAATATCAGACATTGAAAGCGGTTATTCTCCTTATATTACGGAGGGTCATGTTTCATTGGTGGGAAGTGATTCCTTTGTACCTGTTAAAATCCTGCGAGATACCGGTGCGTTGGATTCATTTATTGTGGGATCAGCATTGCCTTTTTCACCCAAATCATATACAGGTCGTGATGTACGGGTTTGTGGGATGGGGTTACGAGTTGTGTCGGCTCCCCTTCATAACCTCATGTTCTCCTCAGATCTGTTACAGGGGGTGGTGTCCATGGGAGTTCGGCCCTTGTTGCCTGTTGAAGGAGTGGCAGTGATTTTAGGTAATGACTTGGTTGGTAAGCGTGACATGCCACCTTCATTAGTGGGTACTTCGGCACCGCTGGTGGGAGAGCCACATAAGAATGAGTGTAACCCAGGCGTGTTGCCAGCCTGTGCAGTACCACGAGAGAATGTTACTTTTCCTGTGCCCGCTGTCCCGTTGTCTGTTTCCCTCAGCCACAACCAGGAAGTATCCGCCCTCAAGACCTCCCTCAGCCAATCGGAGGGCAAGCTGACTGAGCTGCAAGGACAGCTGGATAACCTGCAGAAGGATGTGAAAACTGAGATTGATCGTCTCCAGCGGCAGCGAGCTGTTGTTGACCAGGCTCAGGCAGGAGGTGGCAGAGAGGAGCAGCTCAGACAACAGATGGCTGAGGGAAAAGGGGAGAATGGAGTGAACATGGAGAGAGAGGAAGAGGAAAAAATATATAAAAATCCTAATTTTCACCCATGTGTTTAAATATGTCTGTCTGCCCATTCCGGTTACTTACCCCTTTTCTCTTAAAAGGCTTCTCTGGCGCACCGGAGTTGCTGGGGCTCCCTCTACTCTTAAGGGCTTCTCTGGTGCACCGGAGTTGCTGGGGTGGAGTGGCTGGATGGGGAGTTGGCGGGCATGTCTATGCGACCCATGTTCAGCTGTCACTTTT
>NC_140168.1:35083642-35093642 GCF_963971535.1 Notolepis coatsorum | reverse complement strand
GCGCTATTCTCCAGGTAGCCATGGAGACTGTGACTTTCTGTGACTTCCCGTCTCTATCGCCAGTTGGTCACCGAGCCTGTATTTTGTCAGGATCCATCTCTGATTTGTATCTCCGAGTGGATACTCAGCCAATTTAGACTCTCGGTTTATGGCCAGATAGCGATTAGATTAGTTTTGAGTTCCAAATAATTATTTTTTATTTGTTTTGACAGTTTTGTTTATTCTGATTTGGTTTTGGTAAGCAGTGCTGTTCTGAACCGGAGTGTTATTGGGAGGTCCATAGAGCTTCAGGACCAGCTGAAATAGGGGACTGTCTGTCAGACTTAGGTCTTGGGGCAACAGTGGAAAATATGGTAAAAAGTGTATTTATATAGCGCTTTTATCCAAAGCGCTTTACAATTTCTGTTCCTCACATTCACCCATTCAGTCACACATTCACACACCGACGGCGGAGGCAACCATGCAATGTGCCAACCTGCACATCTGGGTTATGGGGTCAAGTGTCTTGCTCAAGGACACTTCGACACGCTGCCCGGGAGGAGCGGGAATCGAAACCGGGAACCTTCCAATTACCAGGCGACCGCTCTACCTCCTGTGACAGTGGAAATGCTTGAAATTGTAAAGAATTATCAGGACTTGATGTTCCAGGACAGACCTGCCTAAACTCTGCCCTGCAGGCATTGCTTACTATGTGTTCCGTTGTTTCTACAGAATTCCGCGTGGAGTATCTCCACTGGGTTTTTGTCCCATTATGTTGGATCTAAATAGCTCGCTGGGCCCTAGATCTCACTGTCGTATAGTGCAATGGGGCACACTGCAGTGTCAAATATCTTTTGTCATATTTTAACAGGAATGTCAATATTTGAAAAGGACTTTCTAATCGAGTGGAAGGCTCTGGAGGCTTTCTATTTCAGTGCATTTGCCCTGTGTAAGTTACCTGAGGCACAGCTTTTTAACCCTACAGTATGTAATTATAACATTGACAGTAATTTATTATAGTGTTACCTAATGAAAACGAGGAGCTATTTTCCTGATGTCTTGCCTTTTCTTTGGAATATCATCAGTTTGATTTTCTTGAGGTGTATGTGAAGTGCCCGATTATGGCAATATGCCCAGACCTAATCAAGCGTTTTTTGTAACCCTGCATCTGTGTGAGAGAGAATAAGACCAGGTCATCAGCATAAAAGATACATGTAACCTCTGTGTCGCCCAGGGAAAGTCCAAGGGATGCAGTTTGGTCCAGAAGTGTTGCTAGTTCTTTAATATAGATGTTGAAAAGTGTTAGACTCAAACTGCAGCCCTGTCTCACATCACGTCCGTATAAAGAATTCTGTTCTTCTGTCTTAAAATGTTATACTATTCTCGTTATGTACATGGATTCCTACACTTCTCCTCTTACACCACCTTCAAGAATATTATGGAATAGGCCCTCATGCCAAATTGAGTCAAATGCATTTTTTAAATCAATTAAACATGCAAATATGTCCCCCCCCCCTATTTGTCTGGTGTACATGTTTATCAACAAATGTGTTAAGGGTATACATTGTATCTGTTGTTCTGTGTTTTGGTAAAAACTAAAAGCAATTAGATTTTTGTTCAGGACATTATTCTAAATGAGATAAGACTGAATGTGTGAATTGAAAAAGAAAAGAAAACCTTCCCCATGTCACTGCTTACATATATCCCTCTACTCTTACTCTACTCTTACTCTACCCTTATTCTACCCTTATTCTACTCTTACTCTACTCTTACTCTACCCTTATTCTACCCATACTCTACTCTGTACTCTACTCTTACACCACTGTTACTGTACTCTTACCCTTACTTTACTCTTACTCTACTCTTACTCTACCCTTACTCTACCCCTACTCTACTCTTACTCGTATTCTACTCTTACTCTACACTTACTCTACTCGTACCTTTACTCTACCCCTACCCTACTCTTACTCTACCCTTACCCATACTCTACTCTTACCTGTATTCTACTCTACTCTTACTCTACTCTTACCTGTATTCTACTCTACTCTTACTCTACCCTTACCCGTAGTCTACTCTTAACCATACTCTACTCTACTTTTACTCTACATGTGCTCTACTCTTACTCTTACTCTACACGTACTCTACTCTTACTCTATTCTTACTCTATTCTTACTCTACTCTTACTCTACTCTTACTCTTACTCTACTCTTACTCTTACTCTTACTCTTACTCTACTCTTACTCTTACTCTACCCTTACTTTACTCTACTCTTACTCTACTCTTACCCGTACTCTACTCTACTCTACCCCCACTATTACTTTACTCCTACTCTTACTCCTACTCTTACTCTTACTATACTCTACTCTTTTACTTGACACACAGTACAGAAAGTGATAGTCGAGGGACACATCGAAAAATGTATGCTCAGGATCGAGAGAAAATGTGTCTAGGCATGAGAAGAAGAAAAAAAAAGAGAGAGAGAGGGGGGGGGGATAGAGAGAAAGAGAGGGTGTGAGCGGGAGACAGTCAGATAAGGATAACATTATATTACATTTTTACATTTAGTCATTTAGCTGACACTTTCATCCAAAGCGACTTACAAGTTCTGTATGACAAGTCAGCAGGAAGGGTACAACTCTTTCAGCTGAGTAACAATGTTCATCAAACAGTGCTGAAACTTGGGTGCTGCAGTGTTGAGTGCATAGTAGTAGAGACATTAGTATAATTTAGGAAGAGTGCAGGATAGTTGATGAAAGTAAGAAGGTTATTTTTTTCTAATATCAGATATTGATTGATGAAGTGTTCTTTTAGTCGATGGCGAAATATTGGTCGGGTTTCGGCTGTCCTAACTGTGGTGGGGAGTTTGTTCCAGGCAGGTGAAGCTATTTTGTTTTGCTTAAGTTCAGTTTGAGGTGGTTGGTAGTCATCCATGCGGAGATGCCGGACAGACAGGCCAAGATCCACTCAGAGACATTGATATCTGAGGGAGGAAAGGAGATGAAGAGTTGAGTGTCATCGGCATAGCAATGATACGAGAAGGCATGAGACGTTATAATGTTACCCAGAGATTTGGTGTAGAGGGAGAAGAGGAGGGGTCCAAGGACCAAGAGAGAGAGAGAGAGAGAGAGAGAGAGAGAGAGAGAGAGAGAGAGAGAGAGAGAGAGAGAGAGAGAGAGAGAGAGAGAGAGAGAGATGTGGAAGCAGCCATATACAGTAACACTGCCTGTCACAAAGCCACTGTTCCATTCTCCCCATAACAATAGCTGCAGATTGAGTTGGCCAGGGTTCACAGGCCTGAAGGATACTAGCCAGCCAGACAAAGCTATCGAGTGGCTTTATCATGTTACCAGCCCGCTGCTTAATGCTCTCCTTGTTCTCAGGTTACTCTCACTGAAGACCTCCGCTCCATCTAACTCCCTCTCTCTGGCGTGGCTCAGCCAGGCAGAGCGCTGGTACTGATCACAGAGAGTCTTGTGAGGAATGAGGAGGGACTTCCATGAGAGACATAATCATTGTTAAAAGAAGATCATTTTATTGTCAGTTAAGATGTTCTGTTTATGTGACAATAAAACAAGAGTGAGTGCAATAGGCCACTCTTTCATCCACCAACCCATGCCCTCTTGTAGCCAGTTGGCATGAACACAACACACACACACACACACACACACACGCATGCACGCACGCACGCACGCACACGCACACACACACACACACACACACACACACACACACACACACACACACACACACACACACACACACACACACACACACACACACACACACACACACACACACACACACACACACACACACACACACACACACACACACACACACACACACACACACACACACACACACACACGCACACACTCACTTGACCTCCTTGCCAAATTCCAGAGTTATAGAGCTGCTGGTCACAGATTAAAAATAAAATAGGGCAACTTGAGTCCTACTAGATCCCTCCTAGACACACATATACATAAAAACATTTTCGAAAGGGTTGTCAGATTGGGATTCAATGCCTTGCTCAAGGGCACTTGGCAGAGATAGTAGGCACCTTCCAGTTGGCAGCTTGTAGCTGGAGTACACCCTCCAGTCAGTGCTGGGAATCATACCAATAACTTTTCTGTTACTGTCAGGAACAGCCTGCTTCTCTGTAGGCAAGGTTTTGCAAGTGGCTTCATTTTGTCTACAGCAGATGAGCTAATTAAGAATGCATGTAGTAAATTGTACACAAACATACGGTCTGAAGTCAAACAACAGTTTATAGCTATAGCTGTATAACTTGTCATGAAATGTGAATATGACATTTATATGACATGATTAGTCTTAGACACTGTTGACTCACAGCAAGAAGGTCCAGGGTTTGATTCCCACTTCTGGCCAGGTTGCCACGTACCCAGGTGGGGTATCTCCCGGGCCTTTCTGTGTGGAGTTTGCATGTTCTCCCGGTGCTTGCAAGGGTTTCCCCCCCAAAAAGACATAAACCCAATGGAAAAACACACAGAACAGATCACTAATGTCGCGTCCCTGACGAAGATGGACAGGAGCACTTTGATTGGTCCCCGGGGGGGAAGGATAACGGGATGGGTCAAGCACAGAGAGGCATTTTATCTGCGACCCCAATGCATGTGTGTGTCCCTGATGTCGCCCATCTTACATGTGTGTGTTTGCTGCATGATAAATAAATACTTCTTATAATAATAATTATTATTTACTTGCTGGGAAACTGATTAAACCGGCCATGCAGAATTGACCCCATGTCCAATGTCACTCTGGGCTTCAGTGAAAGCGACCAATCATATTTAAAGTGTAAATTTGACTTTTCAGATACAGATTCAGATTCAGATTACTTTATTCGCCATTTATGTAATAATAACAATAAAGAGAATAGAACCTGCACACTCATAATGCTCCAGAATAAACTTTTTATTTAATGTTTCATCTGGTCCATGAGGAGTAGACGCTGGAAACACGGTAAATGAAACATTTATTCTGGAATGCGGGTTCTATTATCTTAACTAAACATTAAATACAACTTAATTTTTCACTCTAAAAATATTCCTAAATCTGAAATAATTTTCACTGGAACACAGTGCCTAACTTTGGCCAAAAGATTCAGCACCATGGACAGGTCTGCTCAAACTCATTTATTTTGACACATGATTTGGTACCATCTGGGTGGGAAGATTCTAGATGTGATATTTTTTTTTTTATTCCTAGACACCCCTAGATTGTGTTTTGATATGATAGACAGTTTGGTTTTGTAGCTTATTAGTGGTTAACGAAAACTGCTAAATAAGTCTCCTGCCATAGTCGACCTTCCCTACGCTGAACTATGGTAACTTTCGCGCACCTACCGCATAATACCTCCACAACAATGAGGCATTCACCTGTAGGGGGTAGGTGCCTGAAAGTTAACATATAGCTCAGCGTAGGAAGGTCCGATCAACTCAGGGTTTATCTCTACGTTGATCATGGTCATGTCTCTAGTACCCCCACAACCCGACTATACGAGCGAATCCATGAAGGGGAGCAAGATATGGCAGGATACTTATTTTGAGAAAACTCAGTTTTCGGTAACCACTAATAAGCTACAAAACCAAACTGTCTATCATATATAACACAATCTAGGGATGTATAGGAATAAATAAAAAGAAATCACATCTAGAATTTGCTCACCCAATTGGTACCAAAAAAGTGTTTGGCCCAAGCACTAGAAGAGCTATTGATTCGTCAGGACTTCCAATTCACAATCAGATAATTTAAGCTTCTGTTTTCTGTCTGCCAGTATTTATACTATTTGACCATATCAGGGGCAAATTGTACCCCGCGAGCCAACTGAGCTGACAGATATCAGGAGCAAATTGCACACCGTATGGGCGTGTTTGCGCTAGTATATAATCTGCGCATTATCTTTAGTGAATAGGTCACAAAGATGGAGCAAATAGTGGGCACAAAACACACACAGTTAAGGGTGCTATTAGCGGGCGCAATCCATTCTTTGTGAATTCGCCCTTTAGTCTATTTTCAATTTGTCAAAGATGTTTGTCCTACGGCTGCATCGTCATTGAACTGGTGCACTTGCTAATTATCTGATTCACAAAGGACACCGTAGCAGCTAACTGCAGTACAAGACGTCCATTACTTATCATGGGATGTCATGCTTATAATTGAAAGTAGTATCTCATTGATCTCAACTGCTTTTGTTACCATAATTACTACCACAACGGTAGTAATTTAGATGGTAATTTGGGCTGTTCATCATATTTCCTGTGGGATGGACTAGTCATGGTAGTGTCCAGATCCCAGCGCCCCCACAAGGATGTTGGCTGTGGAATCTGGAAGGCGATATTTGTTGGCCAAGCTGCACAGCCGTAACCCGTCGACATGTTCACCTAGTCGGTGTAAGAACCTCTCCCTCACCTCGACCGGTCCTGCTACCTACAAATTAGGAATTAAACATTTTCAAAAATCCTTCTGGGTGATGGGATCCAGGGGTACCAGGCCTATCTATTATTCAAGGACACAATCAAAAGTTTTGTGTTTGAGCGGCGTTTCCGGTGCTGAGGTGCATCTAGATTAGATCAGATTAGATCAGATTAGATCAGATTAGATCAGATTAGATTAGACGGCTTGTTATGTATCCCCATGGGAACATTGCACCATCACAGCGGCATGAAGACGGACAAACAAACACCATGGCAGCACATGGCCAAGAATAAAAAATAGAAATAAGAACAGAATTAGATAAGAGTTAGATGCACTGGTAACAACAGTCTAGCCCCTGTAGACTTTATGTCTAACTCTCTCCCCGCCTGTCTCCCCTGTCCCCCCTGTCTCCACCCTGTCCCCCATGTCTCCCCCCTATCTCCCTCAGCCTCAAAATGGTCCCAGCGACGTATAAGGCCTTATAAATATGGATGCCTTCTTCTCAACGTAAATTTTTGTGAGGATTGGATCAACATCCAAGTATTTTTTATCTTACAGTATACTATACTATACTATACTATGACATGTTTGTTTGTTTGTTTGTGTGTGTGTGTTTTATTTTCTAACTCTCCACTGCATTGCAGAGAATCCAGGGGAGGAGCAAAGAAACCAAAAGAAAAAAGTAAGAGAAGAAACAGAAACTTAAACAACAAAGATGCTGAATTATCCACGTTGGAACATTTGAGCTTCACATAAGAAATTTAGGGCCCGGCTACATTGATCCATTGTGTCTGTCCGTATACGTCTGTTTTGAATCGTTTTTTAATGAGGAGTCTCTGTTTGTTGGACAGGGCTGATGATGTGTTCACAGGGGTGAACTTGTGGATCTGACGGATACATTGCCGCTAGCAAAGATGTTTCTCCATATGCACGATAACTTTCGGTCCTAATTTAAAAAGAATTAAGTTTTTTTTTATAAAACAGTAATACCTTCCGTCTGTTTTATCAAGCCTCTTGTAGGAAAGTCAAAGGGCATGGAAGAAATGTGTACTGTAGGTGGCAGAAGTGACATTCCATTTTGATCAGCTTGAAAACATTGGTGTTAATCATTCTGCTTAAAACTAAATGAAGTTGACAGCTTCAAATACCTTGGAGTGACACTGGACAATAGACAATATGACACACAAAAAATATGTGACTAAAGACATCTGTCAGCTCAAAGGACTCTATGTTGCCTTCCATTCTCCTCCTAATGTTATACCAGAGTATTATTCATCTCCTCCTACTGTTGTACCAGAACATTAATCATCTACTACTGTTGTACCAGATCATTATTACTGTTGTAGCAGAGCAGTATTCACCTCCTACTGTTGTACCAGATCATTATCCATGTCCTCCTACTGTTGTACCAGATCATTATTCAGCCCATCCTACTGTACTGTTCCACCTGCATCTTTAACTTACTATCCGGTACTAACAAGGCCAAACTCACACACATAACCACCACCACCGGCAGCATAATCGGTCCCCCCACACCCAACCTTAGAGACCTCAACCATTGCACGAGTTGCGACCTCAATAGAACAGGACATCACACACCCACTCAATCAGAACACTGGCGTACTGAAGGGCCCGCTTTGGGAAAAGCCTGATCCCTGTAGCCTTGAACGGAAGGCCTCGCTGAGTGTGTACTGCTGTCTGTCATTGTATCTCGTTACTGTGTGCTATTGTATGTGCTGTTTTGATATGATGTTGTATGTGCTGTTGTCTGAGTACAGTGCTGTGAGAAGGAATGTCCCGCTGGGGACAATTAAGTCTAAGTCTAAAGAAACGTTGTCACTGTAAACAAAAACAAATAAATAACAGGAAATTCACTGTATTATTTTACAGATTACCTTTCTTTTTCTACTTTAAGTGTAAATACCATAAAAATACAGTAAATGACCTTTTATCAAAATATTAACCATTAAATAAAGGTTGTAATCTGTAAATGTATTTGATTTAACTGTAATTTGACAGTAAGTATTTGGAAACCATTGATGCCAGACATTTACCGTTTTCTTGCAGCTTTCTTTCTTACAGTGTGCATTTCACACACAGCTGCTACCCAGTCTGCTGGATCTAGACAAACAGCCGCCCAACGGCCAGCACAACAGAAGGAATGCATTTATGGATTATAAATATGTTTTGTCATGACAATACTGACCTAGCAAGCATTTTTGTGTTTATAGATGCAATAATTGCTGAGATCCAAACATGCCAGATATAAATAGGCAGACACGGCCACCAGCTCAGCAACAAACACATGGAAGCAGGTCGAGAATTAAGCCGTATGTTAAAAGCTTGTTTACAAAGCTATTTTAAAGTATACTATTAAACATTACAATGCATTATTATATAGCTATTTACTGTAGTAACTTATTATTAGGGATGCTCGATTATGTGAAGAATCCTGATCACGATTTTTTAACACGATTTAAAAAGAAAATGTACAATAAAATGTCATAAAAATCGTAGTCAAACCTTTAGTATTATGGATATTAAACATGCTGGCAGAGTACATGCATCCATATGTTGTCGTGAACATTTTAATTAAATAAAGAAATTCCCTATCCATAAAGAGATAAAATAAAAAATAAAATCTGTGCACGGAGACCAGCAAAAAATGTTCTAACAGAAACCCATTGGGGGGTGCGTCAGCTAGGTCGGGAGGTGACAGGGGGTGCACGGCCAAAAAAGTTTGGGAACCGCTAAGCCATTATCGTCCACTCCGAATCAACCTACCCATATTCGGCCACGCCCCTTTTTGCGTGACATTCTGGGTAATTACTCACAGCCCAGCCGCGTTTTTTTTTTTTTTTATTATTATTATCTTTTTCCCCCTCCATTTTCCTCCGATTTTCTCCCATCCCAATGTTAGTCGTTATGCCAATTCCCAATCCCCTTCCTGGTCGCTGCGCACTTACCCCCCACAGTCGGTCTGGGAGAGTGGAGGCTATCACGTGCTTCCTCCGACACACGTATAGCCAATCAACCGCTTCTTTTCACCTGGCAGCGCGGACTCTCACTGAGAGCGTGTAACGTGTGGAAGGATCACACTACCGCCCTTAGATCCTATCCGCGCTTAGCAGGCGCCCCGACCGAACTGTAGGAGTCGCTGTTTACAACGACCCGGACCCACCCCGCCAGCTTCTCCCACCCTCTAATACTAATATTAGTGTGAACGGCCAGCCAAGCTGGTGACAACCCCGGAGCTGTGAGCTGGATTCGAACAGGCGAATCCAGCGACTCCGGGGTTGGTGACGAACACAATCTCCGCTACGCCACCTGACCGCCCTCAGTCGCGTTATTTCTAAACCTAACCGCATTTCTGGCAGACGCTCTCTGATTGGCACTGACTGACACTCTCTGATTGGCCACTGACGCGTTTGCCCAATCGCGTGACGAGCTGTGTCTTTGCCCATTTCCACGTCAAACAGCCTGCAAACTACCTGGCGTTCTATCGCCATGCTCTAAGTCTAAGACAAACTCTAACCGTAACCAACTTCGAAAGAGTGCCTAAGCTTAACCGTCGAAAGAACTT
>NC_140168.1:34906142-35078642 GCF_963971535.1 Notolepis coatsorum | reverse complement strand
GCATGATGTAAATGTGCTTGATTTGACCAAACTACAACAGTCTACACCCCCTGGGCCCCTTAACAATTGTTTGTATTGAGCCGTATTGTAATTGTACCCATTCTGCAATGTTAAATAACGTTGTTTATAGCTCTACTAAGCGATGATAGCTAGCCTAGCCACAATGCTATGGTCGCTGCCATTAACGTTAGCATGTAAGCTAACGACAACAACAATGTACTTTTTCTAACAGGATGTGAGTGACGGTTCACCCTTCTCATTGCCTTCATGTTTGTACATCGCCATCTGTTGCTTTGGCATTGTACTACATGTATATTACATCAGTGTTAAACCAATGTGAGCGGCCCGGAGTGGATTGGAGTGGAGGAGAACTCTCGCTCCGGACGTCACGCCGACCCATTTTAAAACCCACTCCGTCGCTCACGTCAAAACCGCCCGGTCCGCTCCCCGCGCCGCTCACATGGCCTGATATATTATAATATCATATAATATAATATATTGTAATTGCAATATAATATAAAAGTCAATAAAATAATTGAATGTAATATAACATTCATGAGTAATCTAGCAACATATTGCCCTATTACTCAAGACCTATACTCACCTTTATTACACAGCTTGGTTGAATGCTTGATTCTGATTGGTCAATCGCTGAATGTGTTATTTCTTGATAATGACCGCTGCCCTCTAACAGACCTGTGTCTAATCAAAACCAGCTTTAATCAAAGCCTCAGAGCACTTGGTTCATATCAATCCACACGTCCGCATTAAAAACTCATTCACGGCCAATCACGTAATATTACATGTTTGCTCGCCAGCGTTTTTAGATCCTTTGATCTTTTTCCTCTGATCCCCGTTCTAAATCATCATCCGGGTCATTCTAGCCGTCCCTGGGTTGTTTGTATAGTTTGGAATTGCAATGCCGATCGAATATCACCAAGTGGCAGTATCGTCTGTGTCTGAACTGAAATTGCATTGGCGTGGATAGTGCTGTTAGGGTTGAGGGTGATGATGAAGGTGAGAACACAGTTTGCAGACCAGGAGGAACAAAACGGAGGCAGAGACGAGGGCTGACCGTGAATCTGGAGCCTAAGCTAGCAGTGGGGACTGTGCTAGCTGGGGAAGCCTGGCTAGCTGCGGAGTCTAAGCTAGCAGACAGGGTTGTGCTAACTGTGGATGTCTGGTTAGCTGCAAGAGCTAAGCTAACGGGCGGGGCTGTGCTAGCTGTGGACGTCTGGTTAGCTGTAGGAGCGAAGCTAACAGGCGGGACTGTGCTAGCTGTGGACGTCTGGTTAGCTGTAGGAGCGAAGCTAACGGGCAGGGCTGTGCTAGCTGTGAACATCTGGTTAGCTGTAGGAGCGAAGCTAACGGGCGGGGCTGTGCTAGCTGTGGACATCTGGTTAGCTGCAGGAGCGAAGCCAACGGGCAGGGCTGTGCTAGCTGTGGACGTCTGGTTAGCTCTAGGAGCTAGGCTGACCGTGAGTCTTATGCTAGCTGGCTGGCTAGCTGCGGGGGGAAAGCTAGCAAACGGGGTTGAGCCAACGATGGGGAGCTGGTTAGCTGACGTGGCTACGCCAGCCATGGGAACCATACCTGGGATTCGGCTGGTGGGTAGGACAGTAGCAAGCGACCTAAACCCGTCCATGAGAGCAGCGACGTGGTCGGCCATAACCCGCATCGCTGGCTCCTGTGTCGGACTCTCCGTTGCGACCTTGTTGATCATCCAGAGCAGAAACACCCACTTGGCAGGTGAGTAATGCTCCAGATCACCGTCCACCATGCTCCGGATGATCGTCATGGTATCGGCCACCTTTTCTGCTGTGCTCTTAGATGGTGGCGTCATTCTGTTAGGGTTGAGGGTGATGATGAAGGTGAGAACACAGTTTGCAGACCAGGAGGAAGGAACGGAGGCAGAGACGAGGGGTGATGCTTAACGAGGAGAAGTTTACTAACACAATCAGAATACAAAACAAACTAAAGGACCTAGGACTACTAATACAACGAAGGAAAACAAGAAAACGACAGGGAAGGCAGGTACGACACGGGGAAAACGAGGAGACAATGATGCCACAAAGATCCCAACAAACCACAAGCATTAAATACAGACACTAATTAACACTGATTACAATGGAAAACACCTTGGGGAAGAAGACACTAGAACAAATACAATAAACAACAATCCCGAACAAGGACTAAACTAAAACAACACACAGAATCAAAATGCCAACACAGAGAAAACCTAAACAAACAACACTTCTAACATAGACACTAATTGCCACAATAAAATATGATTAATCTGAGCAAGCAGGGTCAATGTTGACTGCTAGATGGCGGCAGGGTGAGCGGCAATCTGAGCAGGTCTGGGCGTGTAACAGGATACACGTCTTCCTTTTAAAAAAAAAATTTGGTAGGGGCTCCTCCTCTTGCTTGAACAGAGATTCACATTGATCGCCTCGAAATTCCGTTGCCTAAGCGTATTTTACCATCGAAACGTGTATAGACATAATAGTGGTAATCGCGATGGTGATGCAATCACTTGGAATTATTCTATTTGGAATACCTTCTGGCTACGGTAAGGTATTCGATGTCTATTTTACCGAACTTTCTAACGATCACAGTTCTGTGTTAATTAAGCGTGGGGCTGAAAGTGTTAAGAAGTCTCGACCGGGTACAACTTTGTTTACATCTGATATTATTCACTGACACTGTGGCAAAAAACGTTACGCTTCTCTGTATAACTAACAATGGAGGATTTATTTAAGGTTAATTTTTACATATTTGGAGAAAATAAAAAATGAGGGGAGTCTGTGGAGTTACTGGGCTCCAACCACTACAAACAGGGAAAAGTGGAGCAAGATTCTGTCCTCCAATCAAGGCAACAGCAGCACATCTGGTGAGTGTCTCTCATAGTAGCCTGTCATCTAGTAACTAAATGACACGATAAGCAGTAGTGTATCCTCCTAATATTACAGGTGTCTGATTTTAGTCATTGTGTTTCCTAGGTGTGTCCACTGCAAAGCCGCGGCAAGAACCACACATGGAGATGAATGACAGAAGGGTCAACTTCAATATTCCCAAAGAAGTCCCATTCACATTGTCTCACTGTACCTTCAATGGAAATGTTCAGTTTAACGTGAATACTAACACTAAATAAGCTAATAATTAGCCACTAAAATGTGTACTAGGCATGCTATGCTCGCAGGCAGCAGTCAGCCTACGACAGAATGCCCAGAAGGAACTATTTTCTTGAGCGGAGCATCTGCGGACGTAAGGTAAACACATTCTAACTAAATAAAACCATCCTTGTTATAGCCTTTGTGTCAACTGTCTATTTATTAATTTCTTTATTAAGTAGCCGTGTAATACGGAGGATAATTTATGGCCAGCCGGTCATTGTTGAGATTTGAAAACCCGACAGGGTGACTATGATCCGCCTCGGTGCATAGTCACCCTGTCGGGTTTTCAAATCTCAACACTGGCCATAAATTACCCCTTGCATAATATACAAAAAATTATACAAACACGAACACACACAAACTAACAAACAAACAAACAAACAAACAAACAAACAAAACATCCATTCAGTCCAGGACTGTCTGATTACTGCTGCAACCCCCCCCCCCCCCCCCCCCTGCTACAACCCCCCCCCCCCCCCCCCCCCCCCCCCCCCCCCCCCCTGCTGCTACACCCCCCCTGCTACAACACCCCGAACATAATTCATGTAGCTGCAGCGGATAAAATACAAAGAAGAGTAAATTCCAACCGAGAAATCACTGGAAAGTCCATCCACCTTACAGGCATGAAACCCTGCCCTGTGTCTGGCACAGCTATTGGGTTTTATATCCCACAATATGAATAAAACATTGAACTGACTACTGTCAATGCAACAAAAAAATACATTAGAGTGAAGTAGTTTGAAGGACAGCATAAAAATTGGATAGTGTACCGTATTCGTGCAAAGTGTGGCTTCCACGGTGAAGGAATGCAGTCTCATGTTTATAAAAATGTCCCCTTGTCGCGCACGCCTTGCTTTCCAAATAAAATGTATCATAAACTATGAAGACATCACTTTGGAAGGGCGTCTCTAAGGTATTTGAAACTTTAGATTGCATTTCCCACTTGCAAGGAGCAAGCAAATCATTCCCCAACCTTGGATTCAGCAATCCAGAAGAAGAAAAAGAAGAAGAAGAAGAAGAAGAAGAAGAAGAAGAAGAAGAAGAAGAAGAAGAAGAAGAAGAAGAAGAAGAAGAAGAAGAAGAAGAAGAAGAAGAAGAAGAAGAAGAAGAAGAAGAAGAAGAAGAAGAAGAAGAAGAAGGAGGAGGAGGAGGAGGAGGAGGAGGAGGAGGAGAAGGAGAAGGAGAAGGAGAAGGAGATTAGATGGATTTGGACGGTTGGAGGACAATATTAAAGATTAAAAGATTAAACTGGACTTTGAAGAAGGACTTTATTCATTGCACACATTGACAATGTATTCATGCAGTGACACTTCTGATCCTCCAAGGACAACAGTTGCGTCCCTCAAGCAACAGCTTAGATCCAAGGCGCTTTACAACTTATGCCTCACATTCACCCATCCACTCACACATCCACTCACACATTTACACACACATTTACACAACGACGGCGGAGGCAACCATGCAAGGTGCCAACCTGCTCATCGGGAGCAGTTAGGGGTTAAGTGTCTTGCTCAAAGACACTCTGACGCACGCTGCTGGGAGGAGGAATCGAACCGGGGACCTTTTGATTACCAGACAACCGCTCTACCTCCTGAGCCACTGTCGCCCCCAATTAATTAATTAATTAATCAATGAGTTGAATTGTATTGCCTGTTGTCCACTCTGTTTCTCTTACCATTCACTATCAAATGCAAACCGAACACCACGGAACTACATTTAAAAAGAATTGCCTACATAGAACAATGGTGAACTCCTAGTGTTTGAATCTGCTATGCTTGCTCAAACTCACTGTTGTCTCTAACGCCTCTTCCAATTGTATTACGTCAACGTCACAATCCATGAATCATATTGTGTGAACAGCTGCAAGTCAACACTCTGTTTATGGACACAAATATTGGGAGAAATGTACTCTTAACTCTAAAATAAACACTTGAACTCCCGCCAAATTCTCAAATTATTTAATTATTATTTAGTGTTTGATAAAAATCTGAATTGGCATTGTTCCAGCTTGCATATGTGTGTGCACAGGTTTTATAACCGGGACTCCCTATTTCAATGCCCCATATAAGCCATATAAATGCACCATTTACCATTTACCTCATCTGACCTCACGGCCCACCATAGCTGCCCATTGGACCCGGTACGCTGTGCGGTACACAAGATACCAAGTTTTTTTTGCGAGTCCCTTTCACAGCCCTTTCTCCTTGGATTTGCTGTAATCTCAACGTGACACACTATTCCACCCGGCTATGGACAGATCCCTGCACGTCCTTTTGAGAGAACGGTTTCCCGTTCACCTTGTTAGTTAAACTCTGTGAAACACAGGCTGAAGGCTTGGGCTGTTTGTTAATCTGATCACGTTTGTGTCGGGAGACCGGAAAACAAGCTCCTGCAAACAAGCCAAAACAGTGAGCCAAACCTTTGCTCCTCTCTCCCACACACACACACACAGGCGCCGTCCTCCTCTCCGGGGCTAAATAATGAAGAACGGAGGCACATCGCTTAGGTGATCAATTATCCATGTCACCAGATGGGAGGATGAGCGGAAAAAAGTAAGATTTTCTTTTTTTCTTTCTCTTCTCTTCTTTTTTATTTTTTAAACTAAATGCATTTCAGAGTGCAGATTCGATTGGGTAATGACAGCCATATGTTGATGGATGACCACGCAGTAGTATTAATCAGAAATACCCAGATGACAGCCATAGGTTGATGGATGACCACAGAGTAGTATTAATCAGAAATACCAAGATGAGATGTGACCAGGACAAGAGAGAACTGTGTGCGTGCGTGCGTGCGTGCGTGCGTGCGTGCGTGCGTGCGTGCGTGCGTGCGTGCGTGCGTGTGTGTGTGTGTGTGTGTGTGTGTGTGTGTGTGTGTGTGTGTGTGTGTGTGCGTGCCTGCGTGCGTGCGTGCGTGCGCGTGCGTGCGTGCGTGCGTGCGTGTGTGCGTGCGTGTGTGTGTGTGCACGCGCATGCATGCATGTGTCCAAAAATGGAAATGTACATTATGGCATATAGAAAACAATTGCTGGCTATAGAACTCATGAAACTACAAAAAATATATAAAAAGAAAATCGATTCACTTTACGCACAATCAAACGGTAACATCGAATATTTAATCATAGCTTAGTGTAAACATATGGTGTGCAAGCATCCTCTTTCATTTATATCGCTAGTATTGGAAATGTGTGCCTTTGACAAGCTATAGTTGAGAAGGTTAAGACCAGAGGGATCTAGCGCTGGGGGCTCTGGGCTCACATCGGGGACCACTTACGCAGGCTGCTCAGGCCAAGACACAGGTCCAAGTCATTGTACCCCTCATTATACAGATGTGCATGTCAAATATCCAGCCTCGAGGGCAGGGATACTCAAATAGATCCGCAGAGGGGCCACTTTGAAAAATGTATTGTATGTCAGGGGGCCAGAGCATAGTGACGTGTGTGTGTGTGTGTGTGTGTGTGTGTGTGTGTGTGTGTGTGTGTGTGTGTGTGTGTGTGTGTGTGTGTGTGTGTGTGTGTGTGTGTGTGTGTGTGTGTGTGTGTGTGTGTGTGTGTGTGTGTGTGTGTGTGTGTGTGTGTGTGTGTGTGTGTGTGGGTGTGGGTGTGGGTGTGGGTGTGGGGGGGGGGTGTTCTGAGTATGCACTTGTTTCTATGCTGCATATTTGTCTAGACCCAAATTGTGCCTCTATGGTGATTCTGTGGTTCGGTTTATAAAACAGGGTATTTATTTAAATGTATTTAAATTGTATTCTATCCACTTTATGACAACACAAAAGTGAAAATTGTTGACCCCTAAACTGCATGGAACTACTGTAGCATGCATTGGATATGGTTATAAAAGTGAGATCTTATGGTCCCAATAGCATTCAGACAATGCTCCAAGACTCCAGCCACCCAAACAACTGCCTCTTTGAACTGCTGCGGTCAGGCAAGTGATACCGGAGGCTCATGGCAAGTGTAACAAGTGCCTTGTTGCCTTGTATAGATAATTACACCCCATCACAAAATACACTTTAATACATTCCACTAATACTCCTAAACGTTTTATTTTATTGATTTAAGTTGATTTCATTCCTTTCGTTTTGTTTTATTGCACTTTTGGGAGTTAAGGCTTTTATTTTGACATCGACACACTTACTTTTCTGGTCCTCCGGGACACGCATCTTGCCTGCTTTCCGGTGGCGAGTTAGTCCCACCTGGAACTCCGTGAGGTGAGCACTAATTATTATGTTCAGTGAAAGACTTCGGTCTAAAAGTTGTTAAATATTGTACGTTACATTCCTAAAACTGTGAAACGAGTTTGTAATGTAACTAATGTTGTTAATATGTACCTGTGCAGTTGTTTTGTGGGAGGTTTGACTGGGTAAAATGCACTTTAGTAGCATGTAGGAAGTTTGCACACACGTGCGCTGCTGTTAACATGTAGTTAATGCAGTCACGTCTTTTCTCAACCATAGCTCACGTGCTGCAGTGCAGATGACTATTCCTAATGCTGGTGCATTGTGTTGCCTTTGTAACCTAACAGGTATGTGTGTACAGTAGCTCCCATGTGTCCGTTTTGTATTCAATTGTGTATATCTTTCCAATGTAATTGTATGTTAAAATGTGTCATTCTTATGAGCCAGTCCCACCCGGAACTCCGTGAGCTCACGTGCTGCAGTGCAGATGACTATTCCTAATGCTGGTGCATTGTGTTGCATTGTAACCTAACAGGAGGGAAATAAAGTCCGTCAACAGTCATCCATGTCTGTCGTCCTTAACACAACGCCGTCAGAGAGTACACCTAACCACACCGGTCACACGTGGTGCCGTTTGACCTCGGACAACGGACAACGCTCGCCTGTCCACCGGGGACGCTGTCTGCACGCCGCTTCTTCATTCAACTGGCTGTGCTGAGTACAACGTCGAACGTTAACGTGTGCGCATAGGATAAGCGCATATGTGATATTGGGTGTTTTGTTTGATAATAATATGCTATTGATTGTAATTGTAAATATTATTGTAATGATACAGTAATTGGAGACGACACTAGTTGTACAAGACCATTGTATTTTTTTTTCTTTTTCTTTCATCTGTTATGTATTGTGAATAGATAGCCTATGGTCTAATGTTCAAAGTTTGAGCAGTAACAAGTGTTGCTATCTAACACATGCCCACTGTAAATATAATTAGGAACTAATTTGTTTATATGGTTGGCTGGTAATGAGATATATATATATATATATATTATTTCCCCCCCCCCCATCTGTTCTGGTGAATTGTGGATGGATAGCCATACAGTAGCCTACATGTATTTGTGTGTAGTCTAGTGTTTAAAGTCTGAGCATGAACAAGCGGCCATTTAACACATTCACACATACTTTTCTTTTTATAGCCCTCTAAAGCATTTTTATTTTTTATTCTTGAACATGTCTGAAGCAGGACCACCAGATCTGGAGATGGTGGGTATGATGCCTGTATATGGCAGGGGTCAGTCAGCTCTTATGTGTGGGAGGGGAAGACCTGTGGAACTGAGTCAGTCTACAGTTCGCCAGTCAGTGTTTGAAGCAGTGGGGCCAGTGGCCACATCTACTCCAATCACGCATGATGCAGCCCCGCAACTCGCTAGGTCAGAGGATTTAGGCAGCCTCGTCACAGACCTTGCCATACAGATAGGAGAACAAATTGCATCTACTCTGCATGCCATGCACCAGACCAGTTATCAGCCCCAGGTCCCCGCCCCTGAGCCCAAGGTCCCCGCACCCCAACCACAATGTTTTTCTGGGTGTGCAGACATGTCAAGGATGAAAGTGATAGTGCAGGCGGAGACTAAACCACCTCCGTTCTTCAGAGGTGATCGCACTGAGCCAGTCTCCATACATGAGTGGGAAGACATGATGCTAGTGTATCTGTCTAGAGCGAGTTGTAAAACCGACAGAGAATTGTGTGATCTAGTGATGGGCAGGTTGACTGGTAAAGCTAGAGACATAGTGAAGGTGTCGCTGCGTAGCCGGCCTGAGTTGTCTGCCAATATGACCCCTGCAGCTGTGTTTGACATTTTAAAGCGTAACTTCAGCGAGCTGACATACTCCAGTATGCCCATGGCCGACTTCTATGCCATGGTTCCCAGGCCTAGTGAGGGAGTGATGGATTACTGGGTCCGGCTGAATAAAGCAATCGATGTTGCAGATGAGTGTCTACGTCGCCGGGGTCGGTGTGTTGATGATGCGAGCGCCGAGGTCGTGATGATGTTGATCACGCACTGCCCAGATCCCAGTCTAGCTATGTCCTTCCAGCTGAAGCCTGTGGAGCAGTGGACTGCAGCTGAGGTCCAGGAGCGTCTAGATGGTTACCAGAGAGACCAAAGGAGATCCAGTTCACGGGCACAGCAGATTAACATCTCGGCATGCAGTCAGAGCCCCATGGCTGGTGGCCCATCCCCTCCTGTCCTGTATGGTGGGGCCCAGCAGTCTTCTGTTGTGCAGTCACAGCAGCCTCCCTCCTTTGGCTCTTTTCATGAACAGCTTGGTGAGCCCCACAGGGTCTTAGCCGCAGCGCAGGCCCTCAGCCCTCCTACACCCATCTTAATGACTCCTGCCCCGGCATGTCCCCCCTCTGTAGACCCTGGCCTTCATCAGGTGGTTGACTTGCTAGACCGTGTGCTCTCACTGTGTTCGGCCTCGCTGGCCCCAGCAGTACAGGCTCAGCCTGGTCAGCCGTCTCGCTCCCACATCCAGCCAAGTAATGGGCAGACGTACCACTCACGCAACCAGGCCAGACCGAGTCAGCAGAGTTACTCGCGCAACCAGGCCAGACCAAGTCAGCAGGGTTATTCGCGCAACCAGGCCAGACCGAATCAGCAGAGTTACCCGCACAACCAGCACGACCCATGCGAAGTGTGTCAAGACAGCAGGCATAACACTTATCAACACTGTATGCTCTATCGGCTGTGCCACCGCTGTTTCCGCCCTGGTCACTATGAGGACTCATGCCCTGGCATCTCCCAGCCATCAGCTGGATCAGCATCTCCCTCCAACAGACCCGCTCAGACCCATCCTGTCAATGCTGCCCCTTTAAACTAGCCAGCCCATGCAATGAGAGGGATAGTATGGGCAAAGTGAATGAAACCCTCGAGAGAGAACCAGACTTAGAAGCCATCTATGTAAACAGCTGCAGATTACTTCCAGAAAACGAAACAGCCATCTTTGTTGGGTCACAGAGAGTGAACGGAGCTAGTGAACTGTTTTATGCTCCAGTGTTAGTCAGTGACAAGTACACATTGAGGGGGATGTTGGATTCTGGTAGTATGTCATGCACGCTCAGTGAGGAAGGTGAACAAAAGTTACAAACCGCTGGTGTTCTCCCTCGTGTCCAGCCGGCACCTGTGAATGTGGTGCTGGTTGGTTGTGGTGGCTTGACTACTCGACCAAAGTGTGTCTATGATTTGGAGATTGAAGTTTGTGGGTCAAAATTTGTGGTTCCTACGTTGGTTGTGCCAGGTCAGAGAGACGAGTTTATAATTGGCACTAATGTAATCAAGTCCGTTCTCCAAAGGCTGAAGTCGACTGAAAAGTACTGGGAGCTTGTGTCCTGCAGAAACAGAGACCCTGAGTGTGAGAAGTTCCTCGAGCTCTTAAGCTGCACCTCCCGCTGGTCGGGCCCAGACCCGCCCGGGGTGATAGGCACAGTGAAGCTATGCCAGGCGGTTACCCTCCTCCCTCAGCAGGAGTATCTAGTGTGGGGGAAGCTACCAGCCAGTGCACATGTGTCTCCTGGGAGTACAGTCATTGTGGAGCCCACCTCAGCGAGGTCGGCCCCTCGCAACATCATAGTGGGGAGAGTGGTGACTCCCATGTGGGGCGACCGCTGGGTCCCCATGAAGGTCTTGAACCCGACACAGAGCCCCATCACACTCCGTCGTAATGCCAAACTGGCTGATGTCTCACCTTGTCTTGCTGTTGAAGATCTGTCCATCACTCAGGGCCTGTGTCAGCAGCAGTCTGGTGTCTCCAGCTCCTCCGCCTCTCCTGGCTCCTCGTTAGATGCTGAGCAGATGTTGGCCGACTGTGGACTGGAGGACGTGAACATCAAGTCATGTGAGGTGTCTCCTGATGGGAAGAAGAGGCTAGCTGACCTACTGGTGACGTATCAAGATGTCTTCTCCAAGGACAAGCTGGACTGTGGAAAGGTCAAAGACTTTGTGCACCGTATCCACCTCTCGGACGACCGTCCGTTCCGCCTGCCCTTTAGGCGTGTCCCCCCAGCTGACTATCACAAACTGAGAGAGGTGTTGACTGAGATGGAGGTGAAGGGGATAATCTCCAAGTCGATGAGCGAGTATGCCTCACCTCTGGTCATGGTGTGGAAGAAGAATGGAGACCTCAGGATCTGTACGGATTTCCGCTGGCTCAACGCAAAGACCGTCAAAGATGCTCATCCGTTGCCCCATCAGTCCGACTGCCTTGCTGCCCTTGGTGGGAACGCTTTCTTTAGCACCATGGATCTGACCTCAGGGTTCTACAACGTCCCTCTCCATGTGTCTGACCGGCGGTACACTGCCTTCACAACACCACTGGGCTTGTACGAGTACAACAGACTCCCGCAAGGCCTGTGCAACAGTCCGGCATCTTTCATGCGTATGATGCTCGGCATCTTTGGCGACCTCAACTACTCCAGCCTCTTGTGCTACTTGGACGACCTGCTGGTGTTTGCGCCGTCTGCCGTCTGAGGAGGAGGCGTTGAAGCGATTGGAGGTGGTCTTCGGCAGACTCAGAGTGAACAACCTCAAGCTCGCACAGAAGAAATGTAACTTCTTACAGAGGTCGGTCAGGTTCCTGGGTCATGTGGTCGATGCCAGTGGAGTCTCTGTTGACCAAGAGAAGGTCTCCGTCATCTCTGGCTTCCAGAGAGAGGATCTGATGGAGTCGGATGGCCGCACTCCCGCTCCAAAGAGAGTGAGATCCTTCCTCGGCATGGTGTTGTATTACCAAAATTTCATACATGGCTGCTCCAGTATAGCCAAGCCCCTCTTTGCCTTGACAGCTGGCCAGAAGAGAAAAGGGAAGACCAGTGCTGGTCGTACGAGAGCCGGTACGTTCCGGAAGCTGACTCCTGAGGACTGGACTCCCGCCTGTGAGACGGCGTTTGAGGAGCTCAAGAGGGCGCTCGTCGAATGTGTAGTGCTGGCTCACCCGGACTTTGAGAGGCCGTTCATCCTCTCCACTGACGCGTCGTTGGACGGTATTGGAGCAGTGCTCTCTCAAGTCCCTGTCGGGGAGGAGAAGGCCAGACCAATCGCCTTTGCGAGCAAGTCGCTCAGCCGCAGTCAAGCGAACTATCCTGCCCACAGACTGGAGTTCCTGGCCCTCAAATGGTCAGTGTGTGACAAATTCAGTCACTGGCTCAAGGGTCACAAGTTCACTGTGTGGACTGATAATAATCCACTCACGTACATCATGACCAAGCCTAAACTTGACGCATGCGAGCAGCGCTGGGTGTCCAAGCTGGCCCCTTACTGCTTCGACATCAAGCATGTGCCTGGGAGGCTGAATACAGTGGCCGATGCGCTGAGCAGAGATCCCTTCGTGAGGCCGCTCAGCCGGCGTCTCTTGACCGAGCCTTACTCCGCTCTTCTGGAGCAGGTGTGTGATGTGGAGAACAGGGGGGTGCAGGATATCTTCCGTCTGACATGCCAGCCCCAAGCTCTAGTGACCCCTTCTGGATGTGCGGTTGCTGATGTGTCCATGTCGGCGGATGAGACCTCCACGGTGCTTTCCTCCCAGGAAGACTGGGACTCTGCGCCAAGACACAGGGCAGTATCTATGGCGGGTCACCTGTCCACTGTTGTCACTGCCGACCACGACGCAGTCTCCTCCTTGTCGTTGGCCGATCTGCAGGCCCGCCAGCGAAAAGACGCCACCGTCTCCAGAGTCATCTTTTACGTTGAAAGGGGCCGCAGACCCTCCAGACGCGAGCGCTGCTATGAAGATCAGCCCGCCTTGAGGATGCTGAAGCAGTGGGAGAGGCTCGCTATGCAGAACGGCATATTGTACAGGGTTACGAAGGACCACATGACCAGGCACAAGAGGTTCCAGTATGTTCTGCCTGAGTCCTTGAAGTCGGAGGCGCTGTCTGGAGTGCATGACTTGGCTGGTCACCAAGGTCAACCTAGAACGCTGTCTCTCGTACGTCAGCGTTTCTACTGGTATGACATGGAGAAGGATGTGCGGGGCCATGTGAGGAACTGTCCCAGATGCGTACTCAGCAAGACTCCAGAGCCGGCGGCCAGAGCCCCTCTGGAGAGCATAATAACCTCTGCACCACTGGAGCTGGTGTGCATCGACTTCTGGTCAGCTGAAGATAATAACAACAAGTCTGTGGATGTTCTGGTCATAACTGACCACTTTACAAAGCTGGCCCACGCCTTCCCCTGCAGAGACCAAACCGCGAAGAAGGTTGCTAAGAAGCTGTGGGACAACTATTTCTGTGTGTATGGCTTCCCACAGCGCCTGCATTCGGACCAAGGAGCGAACTTCCAGAGTGAGTTGATGGCGGAGCTGCTGGAGTTAGCAGGGGTCACGCAGTCCCGGACCACTCCGTATCACCCTATGGGGAATGGTGGCACTGAGAGATTCAATCGGACCCTGGGTGGAATGCTGCGCTCCCTGCCATCGGAGTCTAAGCACAGATGGCCCCAGATGGTCCAGAGCCTGACCTTCGCCTACAATTGTACACAGCATGAGACGACTGGCTTTGCCCCCTTTTACCTGATGTTCGGGAGGGTCCCGCGTCTGCCAGTTGATCTGCTGTTTAAGAATGTGCTCCAGGACGAGGTGGTCTGTGACTATGATGCCTATGTGAAGTCCCTGGCGGCCGATCTCCAGTCTGCTATGCTGTTGGCCCAGAGGCACACCTCAGTGGAACAGGGGCATCAGGCTGACCAGTACAACAAAAAGATGAAGGGCTTGCCCCTCTCGGTGGGTGATCGGGTCCTGGTGGCGAACAAGGGCGCCAGAGGGAAGCGGAAGCTGGCGGACAAATGGGAGCCGGACGTCTACACCGTCATCGCTTCCAGACCACAGTGCCACATATATCGGATCAGAGACCGGACTGGGCGGGAGAAGACAGTCCACAGGAACCTCCTGCTTCAGGTCAACTTCCTCCCCTTGGACGGGTCATTTGATGATGAGGGTCTAGCCGCGGACAGCGACACCTGTGCGCCTGGTGAAGCCTCCCTCTCAGTCATGCCTGAAGCTAGCGCCTCAGACGTGGACAGTGTGGCAGCAGAGCCTTCCATGGGAGATGGACCTTCCATGGGAGATGGGGGTCGCACCGCATCATGGGTGCAAGAACAGTCTTCAGTGGAGAGTGAGGATGACGGGCTACGTCCGTATTCCCCCCAGGGGATGTCCCCTGCTCTGAGTGAGCTTCCAGTGGCAAGTGCCGCCAGTCCCCCACTGTTGCTTGCTCCACCGAGTTCCCCCCCTGCTGTAGTCCAGCATGATGACAGTGTTGTGTCCACACAACCAGGGCGTACTCCTGAGCTAATGAGTGTCAGTGTGCCTGGTCAGAGCCAGGGTCCACAGACCACTGAACACTACACGTCCAGGTTCGGTAGGGTCATCAAGCCAGTCTTTCGGCTGATAGAGACAATGGTCCAACTTGAGAGTATGATGGGCTTCGAGCCACAAGCCTCTATCAAACGTGTGTGAGGTTAGCTGCAGTGTTGTGTATAGCGCTTACAGCCTGATACAGTGTCCTTTGTGGTGATAAGGAGTAACAGTTTTATTTATGTGTATGTGCCCTCGTCATGGTATGGTCAAGTGTAGCTGGATGGTGTATAAGGCACCGTCGTTATCCCTGGAGGTATGGTGGGAGTTGGCCACTCCTAGTGCCCTCCTGGCCTTTTATTAGGTGACAGGTATCGTTGGATTGTTCCGCAGTGTGTGGTTCTCATAGTAAGCTTGTGACTAGTGTGACACGAGGTAGGCACAGTTTTATTTTATTCAATGTAGGTGTAATTCTGTGGGGTGAATGTAACAAGTGCCTTGTTGCCTTGTATAGATAATTACACCCCATCACAAAATACACTTTAATACATTCCACTAATACTCCTAAACGTTTTATTTTATTGATTTAAGTTGATTTCATTCCTTTCGTTTTGTTTTATTGCACTTTTGGGAGTTAAGGCTTTTATTTTGACATCGACACACTTACTTTTCTGGTCCTCCGGGACACGCATCTTGCCTGCTTTCCGGTGGCGAGTTAGTCCCACCTGGAACTCCGTGAGGTGAGCACTAATTATTATGTTCAGTGAAAGACTTCGGTCTAAAAGTTGTTAAATATTGTACGTTACATTCCTAAAACTGTGAAACGAGTTTGTAATGTAACTAATGTTGTTAATATGTACCTGTGCAGTTGTTTTGTGGGAGGTTTGACTGGGTAAAATGCACTTTAGTAGCATGTAGGAAGTTTGCACACACGTGCGCTGCTGTTAACATGTAGTTAATGCAGTCACGTCTTTTCTCAACCATAGCTCACGTGCTGCAGTGCAGATGACTATTCCTAATGCTGGTGCATTGTGTTGCCTTTGTAACCTAACAGGTATGTGTGTACAGTAGCTCCCATGTGTCCGTTTTGTATTCAATTGTGTATATCTTTCCAATGTAATTGTATGTTAAAATGTGTCATTCTTATGAGCCAGTCCCACCCGGAACTCCGTGAGCTCACGTGCTGCAGTGCAGATGACTATTCCTAATGCTGGTGCATTGTGTTGCATTGTAACCTAACAGGAGGGAAATAAAGTCCGTCAACAGTCATCCATGTCTGTCGTCCTTAACACAACGCCGTCAGAGAGTACACCTAACCACACCGGTCACACAAGCACAGAGAGACTCAGGCCCTGTCCACACGACAGTTTGGATTTAATATGACCGAAGTTTGAAAAAATAAAACTCCGTCCACACGGTGAACACAGGTGGACAACCGTGTATAACTGCGTACTCACGGGCAGAGCTGGAACCCAGCAACCGATACATTTAGTACAATGTAATACAATGCCAAAGCAGTAGGCGGCGATGTTGTTCAGACATGAAGGCCATCTCAACCAATCAGAAGGGCTTAGCGTTACCGGAACTGAACTGAAGCGCCGTATACAAAACATCCCTCCTGCTCACAGCCAAAACAAACATTCTACAGCTATCAACGAACATGGCAGCAGCACAAAAATCTTTCCTGTGGACCGACAGTGAGGTCGAACTACTCCTGAGTATCACGAACGAGTACAAGGTGAATAAAATAACAGAATCTGTCGACTGGGAGTCCGTACAAAGCAAGTATGCAGACATTTTAGCGTTATTCCTCGAGCAGTATCGCTGTGAAACGGACTCCGACTTTCCACACAAGAAGGAGGACATCACCAAGGCAGTACTAATTAACAAGCTCAAACAAATAAAGTTGAAATATCGAGGAGCAGTTGACAAAGGTACCAGGAGTGGCTTTGGAAGAGTGGTCTTCTTGTATTTTGAACTTTGTGAGCAAGTGTGGGGTGGGTCGCCTGCGACCACTGCCCTTCCATCGGGAATCGAAACTGCTGATTTCATTGTACCAGAAGATAGTAGTACAGAGGCTTCTGAACAGGAGATTGAAGAAGCATCAGATTCGCCAGAACCAGGGCTCAACCAAGTTGTGGTGAGACAAAGAAGGGAAAAGAAAGCTTTCTGCTGACGCACAGGTAATCATCATTGGTGATAAAGCAGAAATGTTCTGTGTAACAGATGTGAAATGTGCACGGTGGTCTTAACTTAAATGTAAATACAATTCTGATTCGACAGCTCCAGCTTGCGATCGAGGAAGACGTCAAGGCCAAGAAAAGGATCATTGACCTGCTCGAGGCGTCTGAGTTGCAGTCAAACGAAAATATGAGGAGTATGGCAGATACCCTAGCGACACTGACCAGGTCCATTGTAGAAGGACTTGCGTTTATGAGACAATCCAATATGCAACATGCACCTCAACTCTTCAACATGGCCCCACAACATGAACATCACAATCCACAACATCATAGTGGTCACACACATTATGGAAGCCGCTATGGCACATCCCCACACAACTCCTCAGCAACACGTGGACAGGGCACATATTCTCACAACTTTTCTGCAACACCTGGTACCTTCCTACATACCCTAACTACAGCAATACCTGGTACATACCCACACAACAGTACCTTCAACAACTCGGGAATAGATACCCCGTTGGGAAATGGTACAGATAGTGAGTAACATGTGTAACGCAACAGGTGTTTCCCTTCTTTCTCCCCCACCCCTCTGCACATTTTTAAACTGTACATTTGAGTGAAAATAGGTGCCTTAACAGTTATATTATATTGCATGTCTTTTTTTTACCATGCATATCTTGTGTCATCTATTATTTTTTCAATGCCTATTGTATTATATATTATTGTATTTTGCAATAATAGGAACCTAGCATGTCTTTTTATATCATGTCTTATCTATTTTTATTTTAACAAATAAACCTCTTGATACCTCACATTGGAAAGATTTGCACCGACTTATTACTATTTTCTGCACACTCTAATGGAGAGAAATTTATATCTCAATAATTTGTCAAATGACGGTCCAAATCTATACTGTACTGGCCGATATACAAAGCCCAGGTATCTGGCCTGAAAAAGTCAGACTGTATTGTGTGGCAATATACATATTGCATTTCTTTACTCGTTTGTACATGAGTAAAAATAGGTGCCTTAATATTAGACAGCAGTAATGCCTACATTCTAAAAGTAGATTGTACTATAATGAGCAGTCAAGTTCAATGGCCACTTTTCAAGTAGGCAGTGTGATTCTGGCAGACACAAGATTTGAATATTCAGGTATAGGGTACATAGTGGATGCATGTATCCTTTAGTATGATAATTTGTGTAATGTAAATTGGATGTGGGTGCTTGTAGTAGTGTGGCAATATACATATTGCATTTCTTTACTCGTTTGTACATGAGTAAAAATAGGTGCCTTAATATTAGACAGCAGTAATACCTACATTCTAAAATTTCAATTCAATATGATTAGGTGACTAGGTTCAAGATTCAAGATATTTATTTGTCATGTTACACAATACAACTTTTGTAGACCTTGGAAGGTCAGCACAACTGTCTTGCGGCTCCCCTTTTGCAAGGAGAACAGGAGAACTCGCAGCCTCTTTCACGGATCCATGAATTCAGTAAGGACCCTCCTGACCCTCTTTCCTTCTGCTGAGACGCAGTCTGCTCTGAAGTTGCGGTCAGCGGCAGGCTGGTTGTCCCGGTCTTGCTGAGCTGCCTCTCTGACTATGTGCTCGTCCAACGTCTCACGTTGGGCCTCACAGTAGTTATGGAGGACAAAGCAGGCATAAATAACGAAAGGGAGATCATCTAAATTGATGTCCATCGGTCTTCTCAGTGCACCAAAGCGTGCTTTCAATCTTCCAAAAGCACATTCGATCACCTGTAAGTAAAAAGGCAGTCAGATGTTTGTCACTTGCATAGTTGCAACTAGTATAACATTATTGGCCATCTCTAGAGCTACTAAAATGTACTGCTTTTATCAACCTGTAAGCAGCACCTATATTGTGGCTATATTTGTCAAAATGTATAGTTTTAGACATCAATAATGTAGTAATCAATCCATCAATTACCATTCTCGCCTGACACAAGGTCAGTCCAAAGTACTTCTCCGTGAGAGTGCTGCCTCCACTTGCATACTCCTTCATCAAGTAGGGAGACAAAGGATAAGCTGGGTCTCCAAGGAGAAAGACTGGGACAGGCTCCTCGTGGTCCAGGATTTTTTTGGGACAGGAAGGGATAACCCCGTTCTTTAGATGCGACGCCAGCGTTGAATTGGCCCAGATACGAGCGTCATGTAAGCAACCTGGCCACTTCACGTCCACATCAATGAAGGAGTACTTGTAGTCACAGGCAGCCTGGACATTGAGAGAATATCGTTTCTTCCTGTTCAAAATCAAAAAGGCACACACACACACACACAAAGGAAAACAATGTCAGAATTCTACAACAGCAATCCTATTATTGCAAAATACAATAATATATAATACAATAGGCATTGAAAAAATAAGATGACAAGATATGCATGGTAAAAAAAAAATACATGCAATAAAACATAATATAACTGTTAAGGCACCTAATTTTACTCAAATGTACAGTTTAAAAAATGTGCAGAGGGATGGGGGGAGAAAGAAGGGAAACACCTGTTTCGTTACACATGTTACTCACTATCTTTGCTTCCTGTCCTATACTATTGGATTAATAAGTTGATTAATCAAGCACACCTAATGGGCACACACAGCACACACCAGATTTATCAATTAATCCAATGGTATTGTACACAAAGCTGTCATACAATATAAAGTGAAAGGTTGTCTCACCTGTTCACGTAATCCATGGAGTTGGAAAGCGGCTGTCGTATGTCAATGTGTGTACAATCGACCGCACCGATGCATTGTGGCATGACATGGGCTCTTTCGAAGGCTGTGGTCAGTTCTTGGACTTCGGAAACCGTGCGAGGCAAACGAATATATTGGGGGCCCACGTGTATTGTTATTGCCCGAGATACCTGCCGGATTATTTTTGAGACCACCTGTCTCGACAAGCCAAATGCATTAGCTGTCTTTCGCAGTCTTCCCTCATCTGCTAGATAGTAGAGAGTGCAGGCTACTTTCTTTACCACACCGACCGGCGAACGCATGACTGTTGTTTGTCCTTGAATGTGCGGGCGAAGCATTTCACTCAGCGACAGTAGTGCTGGTCGGGACATCCTAAAGTTCTCTCGCCATTCTTCTTCCAACACTACCTCATTCTCGAAATTATCCCACCAGCTAGAGGTCCGACCTGGTCTCGTCCAGAACCTCCGCTGGCGAGCGCATCGCCGCTGTCTTCGTGTAGTTGTATTTGCAAACAAGAGGAGCAGTATCCTTCTTCGACTCTCGACCATGCGCCTCTGTTCGCGCAACGCGGTCATCAACAGAGCATAACATCCATGAACAGCCGACACCACCACTTCCATTTCAGTAGCTGTCTTTTTCAAAACGGTGTTCCCTCAGATGTAGCTGGCTCTGCTCCTCTCTAACTTGCTATTGTTTGCGTCAGCCGTAAACACTGGGAATAACCTCGGATAACCTCGGTTGCTATGCCCACACGCAACTGCAAAACCGCACAACTCCACCCTGGCCACCGGTTTTAAAGACCGCGGTTGCAGCGTAGCAAATCCCCGGTTGTGTGTGGCCGAACAGTGCAACTGCGCACATACAATCACGGTTACATTAAACCCAGCGTTCGTGTGGACGGGGCCTCAGAAGAAGCTTCTATCCCCAGGCCATCAGGATGCTAAATGCTAAATGACAATAACACTATGTAACAAACCATCAAATACACTCACAGCCAGTGATGGGACAACATTAAAATAGTTTAGATTTGTGTATGTTGTTTATGTAAAAAATTTACTTGAAAGTAACGCAATAGTTACTTTTTCCCCCTCCATTTTCCTCCGATTTTCTCCCATCCCAATGTTAGTCGTATGCCAATTCCCAGTCCCTTCCTGGTCGCTGCGCACTTACCCCCCACAGTCAGATCATCTGGGAGAGTGGAGGCTACCACGTGCTTCCTCCGACACACGTCCAGCCAATCACCGCTTCTTTTCACCTGGCAGCGCGGATTCTCATCGAGAGGGCGTAGCGTGTGGGAGGACCACACTATCCCCCTCAAGTCCTATCCGCGCTTAGCAGGCGCCCCGACCGAACTGTAGGAGTCGCTGTTTACAACGACCCGGACCCACCCCGCCAGCTTCTCCCACCCTCTAATACAGCCAATTGTATTGGTGCAGACGGCCAGCCAAGCTGGTGACAACCCCGGAGCTGTGAGCTGGATTCGAACAGGCGAATCCAGCTCACAGCTCCGGGGTTGGTGACGAACGCAATCTCCGCTCGGCCACCTAACCGCCGCAATAGTTACTTTCTGAAGTAACTAGTTACTTTTATAATTTGTAACTGAGTAAGTAATTTTGTTACTTTTTGGAAGAAGTAACTAGTAACTGTAACTAGTTACTTTTTTAAAGTAACTTGCCCAACACTGCTCACAGCACACACATCCACACGCACACACTCACTTTAACCTGTTAAGCTGTAGCCCTATTTTCAGAAATCTCGCCTAAAAGTCCATGCCTAAGTAAATGGAAGATTTCTACACTTCTACAAGGCCAATTTGGATGTTCTTGGTATCTAGGAACATCTAGGGACCTGGGAAGGGAAGATGATTAAACAGAAGGATTTGTAGATACAGTAATAAATAATAATCGATTTTAATTATGAATTCATATTTGACCTTGAACTTGATCTTGACCTTATTATGGCCAAATCATACATCTATGGATAGGGAAAAGGCTCCTCTTTCCAATGGCAGGGGTACATCTGGATTTAGTCATTTCCTTGCGGTTTTACGATAAAAATAGATATAATTAGAATGTTTTTTTGATAAATTCATATTTCCGATAAATCGTATAAAACATCGGTAAAAATTTAATTATACACTTTGACTACTGTTTTGAGGGCTACAAAAAAAATCATCAAAAAAACATAATCCTCTTAACATCCAAGGATGTGGGCCCTCATGAGGACAATTCGCGATGCCACTTTGCCGACCTCTAGCGGCTCGGGTGTGCATTTCTTTTAATACAATATATAGATGGAAAGCCCTATTTAAAGCCCTATTTGTTGCCTGTCGATTGCCCCTTCAGGTGACAAAATCTGTTCAGCGGTTCTCGAGTTACATGCGATATGTGAGGCGTGCCCCAAAGTACGCAAAAGTACACATTACCACCCCCGACTCCCGGGGCTCTAGCTACGTCAATCATTTGGCGATCTCGAAATCTTTGGACAGGGTTGTAGCCAATGAGTGTGGCTTTCCAATGATACCCCATGATATTATAATTGGGGATCTAATACGGTCTCTATTGATCGATGTATGATAAAGAAAAGCAGGGTCCCCCTAAAGGGGGACGTACAGGCTTAACAAACAACTCACTGCAGCACCCACTTTACCCACTTTAGACACCTAACACACTTTATATTTATTGGTAAAGAATTTGCACTACAACTCATACCTCATCACACCTTACTCTAAATTTTTGCTAAATTGTACCTCATCCCATTTCTGCATTGTACTGTACAGTATATTGTATTGTAACTCAGTTACTTTTCTACTCTGCATTGTATATTGTATATATGTACATTGAACACTTTTGTCTACGTACTTGACTTCTATTTTATACTTATCTATTTTTATCCAGCACAATCTCTGGAGAAAAACAGAAAGAAGTATTTTATATAAAAGTACTCTGTACTGTACTGTACTGTATGACAACTAATAAAGAAACAATCAGAGAGGTCAGGATCACATAGTAACCGGACTTACGTTTTAATTTCTTTGGCAAAATAGAGCCCAATTCCATCAGTTTCCCGGTAACCTGGCATGAAATTGCATGCAATGTAATGTATGGATTCCCCAGGATATATCTTTGCTCTAGCTTTAGAACTGACCCGGCAATACGCTCGTCTTCAGAGGGTTACAATCTAAATGTGGAAATGCATATAGATATAGTCAAAAATGTCTTAGGGCCTTATTGGTTTTACAACTGGATCAATCAAATCTTATCTTGGACAGTACATATGATTAAAGGGACAGTCCATCTTATTAAAGGGACAGTCCATCTGATTAAATGGTCAGTACATCTGATAAAAGGGACAGTCTGTCTGATTAAAGTGACATTCTGTCTGATTAAAGGGACAGCCACTTTTTAAAAGACAGTCCATCTGCTTAAAGGGACAGTCAATCTGATTAAAGGGACAGTCCGTCTATTTAAAGAGACAGTCCATCTGCTTAAAGGGACAGTCCATCTGATTAAAGGGACAGTCCATCTGATTAAAGGGACAGTCTGTCTATTTAAAGAGACTGTCCATCTGATTAAAGGGACAGTCCATCTGATTAAAGGGACAGTATATCTGATTTAGGGGACAGTCCATCTGATTAAAGGGACAGTCCATCTGATTAAAGCGACAGTCCGTCTATTTAAAGAGACAGTCCATCTGATTAAAGGGACAGTCCATCTGATTAAAGGGACAGTATATCTGATTTAGGGGACAGTATATCTGATTTAGGGGACAGTCCATCTGATTAAAGGGACACCTTATTTTAAAGAGATGGTCCATCTGATAAAAGGGATAGTCCATCTGATTAAAGGGACAGTCCATCTGATTAAAAGGGTTCATTTCAGGACATCCCAAAAGAAAAAACACGGTTCTTGAGATATTGGAAAAACACTTGTCGATGTGGGTTTGAAGCACATTATTTTCATAGATATATTTAAAATATATATTAAAAAGTATATTGATTTTGCCCATAATCTCACACATATCCCCAACAAACTATTCATTCGGATTGAGAGTTAGGGCTACATTGATCTGTCTGTCTATGCCTGTTTTTCATAATTTTTTTATGAGGAGTATCCAATGGACAGGAATGAATAATGTGTTCATACTCATGACCTACTATAGATTTCAGGACGTTTTAAATACATGAAATTATGAAAATTAAATCAGTCATTAACATTTCTTGAAGAGGCATGAGCCAGTAAAATAATGTGGAAGATTATGGACGTACTATATTTGCTTTATTTTTTTGCTTCCTTGTCTGTAATTTTGCAAAAGCAATTTGAGTCCCAAATTTGTCAAATTCTCACCCTCAAACCCGCCCTCTTTTCTTGATCCTCCGACCACAACTGTCGCTTCCCTCTGACAAACTTTGGGGTCAATTAGGTCAATTACAAACTAGGTCAAATACAAACACATGGAATTGAAGCGCTCTTATCTAGGTCCTTCGGTTTCGGGAGAAACAGACTTATCACTTGCTGCTACTGAGGCTGAGCACTTGTGCCGGCCTCAGCCTCAGGATACAACAAGGAATCCGCTCCCGGTGCTGGGAACCTGTGACCATTCTGAGCATTGCTCCATACTTGTATCCAGTGAGTCGGAGCAATTGTTTCAGTCTCTGAACACAGTTGCATTTTCCAAGTCGGAAATTATTTCTGTTGTAATTTGTCCGACTGCAACAGTAATACCGTCCTGTTTCTTCTTCTTCTTATGATCAGGACGAGTCCCTTATCAGGACGTGGTTGCTTCAGCAACTGTTTCCTATTGAGCAATTTTATTATGTAAACTTACTGCAGGCTCTTGCGCTAATCCCTGTAATTATTGTGCGGCCTTGGGTGGCTTTTTGAACGTGCCTATGCCTTTTTTATATTGTTTCCAATGGTTTTGTCGTGACAGGCACTATCTCCTCCAAACGCTCAGTTGAAAAAGTTTAAACTTTAGCCACGGAGCGCACCAATGCCAATGTCACCTTCTTGTCGATGGACCAATTCAATCAATCAAGGGGAGGGATTACAGATCTGAGGTATCCTAAGAGAAATTGACAGCGAAACAAATTAATCAATAATGGATGAGAAGCTAATTTTGGCAGTTTCCGACAGACCTTGTTTGTACAACGTGAGTAACATACCGTTAATATCATCAATGTTGAAAACGTATCGATAGTAGCTACGGTTAGCTAGCGTTAGATAGCTATCAATGCTAACGGTAGTAATTTATGTAACTTCGGTGACGTTAGGTGAGGTAGCAACGTTAATCAGTGGTATTGCTCTTTGCGCCCTGTACACTTTAAATTCTCTATGTACACCGCCTTGCGTTTGAGCACAGCCTTACGATTTACGTGCTGTGAATGAACCACGGAGCATGGTGGGAGGCGCCGTCGCCCCAAACTGCTAACCTGTTGTGAACAAGTCCCTTCCCCCTTCAAGGGGCTACATCTCGCAGCCGACCTGGCGCATCCTATCCTTGGGTGGCTCGGCGGGGGGGCATTCCCCCGTATCATTGCCACTCTCGTTGGGGGGCGGGGAGAAATGTCCTTCACTTTCTGCGTTGCAGTGATGTGGATGAAGTGCAGTGAAGCGCGGGGCGCTCCAAGGGTTTGGGGGCAGAGATGGTACCAAGTGGCCAAGCAGGAGTGCCTTTTTTATATTTTATATACTGAATGTGCAGTACATTTATTGTTATAGATTTGTACAATAAAGTGTATGTGGAGGAGTTATGGTGATTGGGTTGTTCTGTAATGCTTGGGCTATTTGCTGAGTTCCGCTCTCTAAAGATTTTACACCACACACAAACATCATAAATTGTCTCTTCTCTACACAGAGGAAGGAATCTTTCTCTTGAAGAACAAATAGGACCATTCCTGTCTTTTCCGTCTGATTTGTCCAAGACACACCGTCTTGTCATATTGCCAACATCCAGGGTGCGATTTTCCGGGGGGGTTCCCCTTTTAAAGTCCCTACCTCGATTACGATTTCTACAATTTCTCCCCCCTTCTGGTAGGCTAGCCTATAATCATTCATTCTTGCATTGAAATACATGAATTTCTCATAATCGTGAGCAGCCTACACACCAGGGGCGACAGTGGCTCGGGAGGTAGAGCAGTCGCCTGGTAATCATGAGGTTCCCGGTTTGATTCTCACTTCTCCCAGGCATTGTGTCAAAGTGTCCTTGAGCAAGACGCTTAAGCCCTAACCGCTCCCGATGAGCAGGTTGGCACCTTGCATGGTTGCGTCCGCAGTCCGTGCGTGAATAATAATTGTAATGCTTTGGATAAAAGCGCTATATAAATGCAGTACATTTACACCAGCGTCTCCCTGCTTGCTAGTGCCTTGTTTCTCTGGGACAAAGAACTGCTGACTACTGAAAGCTGTGTTGTTGGCCGCAGTTTCAGTAACTAGCTACAGCCTGGCACTGGGCGCTGCGCTGCAGCTGACAGTGTGCTATGGCCGGTGCGTGAGCGGATCAGAGAATTGCAGCGTGCATCTCGTGAAGAGCAAGATTCAAGTCAAAGTGAATTTCTCTCTGACGTGCCAAGAGTTGTATACTGTAAACATCGTCTCTGTCAGAAGGCTCTAAGCAGCGAGGTCCAGCAAGAAATATAAATATCCTCAAATTACCTATATGGCACACTGCTCTCCATAGTGCTGAAAACTTTATCTTTGATTAACCAAATAGAGTTTTGGGGGCGGCAAGAACTATGTAACCAGTAACAACTATGTACAGGATAGGTGTGCGTTAAACGTTTTAAGGTACGACGTGGAGGCAAAGAACCACCTGACGTGCCTTAAAACTGTTTAACACACACACCTACAATTTTGGTTATTCCGCTTATACCATGGCCACTTACCAAAGACAAATAAATATGTATTGTAATATGTAAATATATGTATTCAATTCAATTCAACATTGAAATATAAAGAAATGTGTTGTTTATTCTTTGCTCACTGCTGACTTTCATTATAGTTCCTCTGTGCCACCTTAGCAACTGCTGTGACAACCACCCGTTCACTTGACTGATGCCATGTGACAATGACCCAGAAAACTACGTTTATGCTAGTAAGTCTTTCTGTTGCCTATATGGTTAATAAACAGTGAATATGATCAGGCAGTATATTTGACAAAAAGGCTGGCTCGCTTGCCAGACATCTCATTGTCCCCAAATCAATAACCTTTTTTTTCACATTAAATATGCGCGGCCAGTCGTAACCTCAAGTACAGACGTTGTTGCAAGTTGAATTGCGAGGACGGAATGTGCCACGATAAGTGAAGGGATTATGCAAATCCGGGAATAAATTGCCTCTCCACATACCAATCTGCTTTGCTAGCTCTTATCTCGTAAAAAAAGAAAATCACCCCAAAAGAATAATACTGCGTGCGTAATTGCAGAATAACTATACGTGCGTAAAACACGGCAGTGCAACACAATTCATAGTGTTTGATGTGAGCATACCAATGTTTTTATATTCAGAGTTAATTATATTGTTTACACTGTTTATCTTTTCTCATATTTTTATATTCAGATCGTATTTGATTTGTTAAGTCTTTCTACTATTACCCTGCCCATACCTGTACCTCCCCTCCCCCCTCCAGCATGCTGTTATGACACCCAAATTTCCCCAAGGGGATTATTAAAGAAATATCTTATCTTATCTTACTTAATAGATAGTGCTGAACGGCATCTTAAATTATTCTGATGGTGTACCTGTATGTACGTAACGCCACCTACTGTACTGCTACTGACAGTGGCTCAGGAGGTAGAGCAGTCATCTGGTAATCCGGAGGTTCCCGGTTCGATTCCCACTCCTCCCGGGGCAGCATGTCGAAGTGTCCCTGAGCAAAACACGTAACCACTAATTGCTCCCGATGTGCAGGTTGGCACATTGCATGGTTGCCTCCACCATCGGTGTGTGAATGGGTAAAATGTGAGAAACAAATTCTAAAGCGATTTGGATAAAAGTGCTATATAAATGCAGTCATTTACCATTTACTGCTGACCTTGGATTTTGCCCTAAATATCCCCACTCCCAAAAAGAGCTTAGCCTTGGTCCATAAAACATGTGCTCGTATTGATGAAAGGTATTTACCATTCCTTACTGAGCTGCTGGGAAGTTTAGTGTGTGTCCTTAAAAGTCTGCTTTGCCCATAAAATAAAATTGCAGGATTATTATGGATATGAGATGGAAAATTATATGCAGTCCAGTGGCAGACAGACCAACCTCTTCACCTATTGATTCCATTATGTCTGAACGTTGGATCATCACGCTGTGAGAGGCACATTAATGTTGAGGGCTATTATGGCAGCTCCCGCTGACAATATCTTGACGTCCCTCACACTTACTCAGCCTTGACGGATAACTTGATTTTCATATTATGCTAAACTAAATGGAAAATGATAGCTCTGCACTCTGCCGCGACGTGTATTAGTATTCATTACTATGGAAAAAGTTGGAGATTAGCTTTTGTTTATTTTGCGGTCATATTGGATCGGGGGAAACAGATAAGATATCTAAAGCATGTAAAATATAAGTATGTAAATCGCAGATATACCCAATGTTTTGACTTTCGTGCTAAGATTTAAAGTGAGCCCAGCATCCCAACACCTTTGTGAGCAGCTAGAAAATTACCATGAACAGTGGGGTATTGCCGGTGAAATGATTCACTCGTGTGTTGTGTCAACTCGTGAAATTAAAGCAGGGAGTCTGGGGTTTTCCCCCAGAAAAAAGAGTGAGAAAAAGACGACTCATGCAATTCACCTCCCGCACAACCACCCGCACCAGAAAAATTGCAAAGGACCCCTCACACCCAGCACACCCCCTGTTTCAGCCCCTGCCCTCAGGCTTTAAGTCCATCCTCTCAAGAACCACCCGCTTCAACGACAGCTTCTTCCCAACCGCCATTCGAACCCTGAACTCCCTTGGCCCCCTCTCCCCCTCCCCCCCTTACTAACCAAGCTCCTGACCTGATGGACTAGACTCTTCCGTGTGTTATGTTGTGCTGTGTCGTGCTGTGCTGTATTTATGTATTTATTGTGTCATGTTGTGCGGTATTATGTATCCATTGCTGGGAAGGGGGGGTTAAATGTATCTATGTTCAGGTTTTTGTACTGTAGAGCTTAATACACTCTGTACCGATCACGAATACCACCAACCTGGCCAATAAAGGAATCTTGTATCTTGTATCTTGTAGAGCAGGGAGTGTGGGGTTCTCCCCCAGAAAAAAGAGTGAGAAAAAGGTGACTCATGCTATTAGAGTAGGGAGTCCGCCTGGGGTTCTCCTCTGTGGGTTCATGTAGGTTCAATGATGTAGAAATTATTTTATTACTCAAATCAGTTTTTGTAACTCAGTAATCTCCCACTTTCCAGTAGGGTAACTACTGTGTATTCTTTTAGAGATCTTCGTGTCCACTAATCCATTGTGCCATTGTGATTATTATTGCAAATGACATTCTCAATATTCACTCACTTCTTGCACACTATGGATTATACTATAGTATATAACGCCACCACCTTTTTTCTTCAAGGAGAGCTTAATCTTGTCTGCTTCAGCCAATATTTTTAGGGGGTGTAAATAGGCTCTGTCCACAATGTAAATTAACAGAGAACATAGATAGTAAAAGAGATGAAAGGAAAACTGCCTGCATGGCAATAGTGTATTTATATATTTTAGTTGTACACAACAATGTAGAAACAGCATTAGTACAAAACACTATAGGGCTGTGCTGACACAACACAATACAACACAACATAGCAGTGCCTCCTCCATTGCCAGTAAAAGTTCAGACTGAGCAGAAGTACAGTAGACTATTTTCTACGGCTCAGCCTCCAGAGACGACACAACTAGAGAGGCAGAGAAACAGACAGAGACGAGAGAGCACACACAATAATAGCGTGTATAATCAATAAAAGTGCAGGATTTGTATACCTATTAACATCAGTCTGCAAGACTCCAAAAGGCATTCCTAACAGACACAGGAAGAAGACATCCGGGGGCGGAGCTGAGCGATCATGGAGTAGACGTGTTTTCACATGAGCTCCCTTCTACCGTGCTGAATATACGTTTCTCCCCATTAGTCTTTATTTTATTTTTATTTGTTTTTTATCTGTTTGCTAGGTCGTCGTGTTTAGTATACATTCATCAACTTTTTTCGACTTTCTACGATGGCGGGGGTGGAAACCAGAGCCATGAAAGAATTAGGCACGACACCGACACCGCCGAGCATGGCCGTACCGTCTCCCGCTGTCGGGGAGTTAAGCGAAGCTGTGCTCTTGGTCATGACCAAGCTACACGCAGACTCTGAGACACGCATCGCTGAAGCACAGAAGAAAGTACACGCAGACTCTGAGGCACGCATCGCTGAAGCACAGAAGCAAGTGCTGGCGGATTTCTGTATCAGCCTCCGTCGTGAGATATCAGAAGAAATACGGCTGGCGGTAGTCCCGCTGACAGACAAGATGGAGACGATTCACGCTGCCTCATCGGCTAATGCTAACGAACTAGCCATGCTAACGACGGAGGTATCATCACAGTGTGAGAAGATGGCGGGTCTTGAATCCGCCCTGCTGGCTAGGCAGGCTGAAGTCAACAAACTACAGTCGGCGATGGAGGAGATGCAGTCCCGGGATAGACGCCACAACGTCAGGATTGTTGGAGTACCGGAGACCAGCGGTGAAGGCCGTCTCTCTGAGACCATGCCCGAACTGCTGCAGAAGATACTAGGGACGGACGTCCTCCCCTCGCCTCCTATCTGTGAGTCGGCCTATAGAGCGGGCAGGTTTTCTCCCGGCGTGAACAAAGAACCGAGGCCCATCATAGTCAAGCTGAACAGACTCCAACAGAGAGAAATCATCATGCGGTCGGCTCGTACCAGAAGGGGTACTCTGAGGTTTGGCGATCACAAAGTGGCCATTTTCGAGGACTTTACACCGGAGGTTCAAGCTCAGAGAGCCGAGTACAAGGTGGTCCTGACTAAGCTATGGAGACTAGGCCTGAGGCCCACGTTATTCGCTCCCGCGAAACTATCTGTGTTGGAGAAGGTCGGTGGTCAGCGTTTGTTTTGGTCGTTGGCTAAAGCGAAGGAATATCTCGCGAAGACACCCGAGTCTGTTGCTTGATATCTATGGAGGGTGAGTGACTTGGCGGTTTGGGCCTATATACATTGATTAGGTCGACTATTCACAAACACTTGCTGTCATGCCCAGACATGCTAACTGTCCTCTGCCCATCCAACTAGCGGGGCTTCCCAATGACTTCTGTTACTTGCTAAAGCTGACCTCATGGTCGTACTTGTGTATCGCCTCTTTGGAAGCTAACGAGCTAGCTGAACAATGTACATAGTAGGCTAACGTGCTATCCGGATTCGTCACTAGCTTACGCGCTAGCCTCGGGCTAGCCAGCGGGCTTCGACTATGGTCTGCGCTGAGACATTCGTTAATGGTTACGTATTTTGGTTGCTGTTGCTGTTCAAAGGGACATTGGTTTGCACAGTTCAAGAGTGACCGAGTCCCTAACTAACTTCTGGTATGCTTTTTATTTTTATATCCAGGTTGTTTTGAGCTTTGGTGATCCAAAGTAGATGCCAAGGTCGGTTGAATATGCATAAACAATATTTGATAACAGGTTGGGTCGGGTATGGCTTGCACTTAATGGCTATATGGTTATATGGCTTGCACTCTAGCCATTACCCTCTCTTCCTTTTTTTTTTTTTTTTCTTTCCTATTGTCGCTGTTTTTATGTCATCTATATGCGCGATTTAAATGTGATCCGGTTCTACCTTGGACTAACTACTGACTCGCCTTAATTTTGTTTTGAATTTTCCGTGAGGCACTTATGCTATAACGTTGATACATTAATATGCAGACTCCAGGGTAGATGGTTACAGGTTGATGCTGAGTAATTATATAATAATTAGTGTCGCTGTTTTAAGGGCAATTGAATGAGCAATTAACCTGTGACCCGAACCTGCCTTGGACTATCGGCTGGGATGCTTTAATTTAATTTTGTATTGAATTTTCCTATATGTTTTAATGGCATTTGAATGAGCAATTTAAATGTGATCCGGTTCTACCTTGGACTAACTACTGACTCGCCTTAATTTTGTTTTGAATTTTCCGTGAGGCACTTATGCTATAACGTTGATACATTAATATGCAGACTCCAGGGTAGATGGTTACAGGTTGATGCTGAGTAATTATATATTAATGGCTAATTTTTCCATTATAGCTGTCATGTTAGGGCCAAGGCTCACGTTGGCTCTCGACCGAATATACATAAAATATGTGATAACAGGCTGGCTTAGGTTTAGCTTTGCTTGCACTTTAGCCATAACCCTCTTTTTCCTTTTTCTATTATTGTCGCTGTTTTAATGGCATTTGAATGAGCAATTTAACTGTGATTCGATCCTACCTTAGACTAACTGCTGATATGCTTTGATTTTGTTTTGAATTTTCCTTTTTCCATTTATACTATAATGTTGCAACATTAATATGCAGACTACGAGGTAGTTGGTCACAGGGTTGATGCTGAGTAATTATATAATAATGGCTAATTTTTCCATTATAGCTGTCATGTTAGGGCCAAGGTTCATGTTGGCTCTCGAACGAATATACATAAATATGTGATAACAGGCTGGGTCAAGTTTAACTTTGCTTGCACTTTAGCCATAACCCTCTTTTTCCTTTTCCTATTATTGTCGATTCTTACATAGGTTATGTCATGTCAGCCGTTGTGCCTGATCAGAGGGACTGCTTCAGGGGTGCACTTTAACCATAACCCCCTTTTTTCCCTTTCTTATTTTTGTCATTGTTTAATTGACATTGTTCACACAATTTTGCACAATTAACCTGTGACCCGATCCTGCCTTAGACTATCGGCTGGGATGCTTTAATTTAATTTTGTTTTGAATTTTCCTGTACCCATTTGGGCCATAACATTGCGACGTTGAAGCGCAGATTCGGAAATAGATGGTTGCAGGTTGATGTGGAGTTATTATTTAATAATGGCTATTTTTACCATTATGGTTGTCTTATGTTAGGGCCAGTGCTCAGGTGGTTTTCGACCGATATCTTTATTGAATTTAATTTTTATTATTATTTGTGTTTATTGGACTAGTGGGGGTTTACTCAGGGGTTTAACTAGAGGGGGGTGGGAGTGGGAAGCGTCTTATTGATCCATGTCTCTAGTGGGAAGTGATAGGAAGATGACCATCCTCAGTGGGTGGGGCATAGGGTGGGGATTGGAGAGTGGGTATAGAGGAACTTATAGTAGGACGGGTGGGTTAGGGTTTAGAGTAGAAGGGGGGGGGGCTGTAGCTGGGGTGGTATTTTTATGTGTTCTATGTACTGTTGTCTTATATATGTGTAAGTGTTCCTCCTCTGAACTCCTGGGATTGACCGTCCGGGCCCGCCGGGATCGGCACCTCTGTACTCAGCCTGGCTGCACGGGTATGTTCTCTACGCACTTATACAAGCTCGACCATGGCTAAATTGAATATTTTAATTTGGAACGCAGGAGGGCTTAACGCCCCACACAAGCGTGCCAGTGTCCTTTGGCTATTGAAGAGGAGAAATATTGACCTTGCTCTCCTTAGTGAGACGCATTTAATGGTAGGTGACGTGTCAAGACTGGCAAATCGGCAATATCACGTTATCTCCGCATCCTCAGCCGATGATAAGACGAAAGGAGTAGTCATAGTTACAAGACGTAACCTTGATATCAAAATCTTGGATGTATGGTCGGACACGGAGGGAAGGATTACTATAGCAAAAGTTGAATTCTTGCATAGGAAGATGGCTATAATAGCATTGTATGCTCCTAACACATTTGATTCAGCGTTCTATAATACAATCACGAAGAATATGTTGGAACTTAATGGATACGCTCTCATTGTGGGTGGCGATTTTAATGCGTGCTGGGATGCGGAGATGGATAGGTCTGGGCCCTCTGAAACGAGCGACCAGAAACGGGCCTCTAAGGCCCTCAGGATGTGGGCCAAAGACACGGGGCTCTCAGACCTCTGGCGCTTATGCAACCCCACCCTCAGAGATTACTCTCACCTGTCAGCCAGACACAAAAGCTTCTCTCGAATTGACTATGCATTCGCGTCCCCTAATATGTTTGATAGTTTCGATGTCTCATTGGTTCCCTTGGCTCTCTCAGACCACAAGGGGATTTTCCTTACGGCAACCTTTGGCAGGCTCTCCGCAAGAGCTCCCAGATGGCGTTTTAATTCGACCTTGCTAAAGAACGATGACTTCTGTTCTGAGTTCAGGAGTAAACTAGCAGAATTTTTGCAGATCAACGTTGGCACAGTAGAAGACCCTAGGGTCCTGTGGAACGCATTGAAAGGATTCATCAGGGGTCATGTCACACTATTTGCCTCCAATTTGCGAAAATCCCGGTCAAAAAAGCTAGAAGGACTGGAATCATTATATGCGGACCTATACGCATCCTTGCAAACTGACTATAATGAACGACTAAACACACAACGTAAGATAGTCAAAAAAGAAATAAACTCCATACTTAAACAACAGTCTGAGTTTTTGATACATAGGACAAGACAAAATTACTATTTTCACGGCTCCAGACCTAGCCATCTATTGGCAATGAAAATACGCTCAAATGATCATTTCTCAGATATCCCCTCGATTAGGACGAGCCAGGGTGCAGTCACTACTGATTCGAAAAAGATCAATGACACTTTTAAAGAGTTTTACTCACAGTTATATAGCTCAGAGGGTAATCTGGATGACTCTAGATTTGAATCGTTCATCGGCGGGCTTGAGATACCCCACATTTCTGAGGAAGAGGCCAAGGAACTGGGGAGACCGATTACTCTCGTAGAATTGAGGGAGACTATTGTTGAAATGCAGAGGGGTAAGGCGCCAGGCTGGGATGGTATTCCACCCGAAGTGTATTTAGCTTTCTGGGACCAACTGGGTCCATTGATGCTCGATATGATCAATTACGCTATCGAACAAGGGGAGTTCTCAAGAGATGTCAATATGGCGTTGATTTCTTTACTTCTCAAAAAGGACAAAGATCCCAATGATTGTGGTAGCTATAGACCCTTGAGTCTTCTCGGGGCCGATTTAAAGGTGTTTGCCAAGGTGCTGGCCCGTCGCCTGCAGAGATTTATGCCTGTATTGGTACACTGCGATCAAACTGGTTTTATCCCGGGGCGTCTGGCTGCAGATAATCTTAGGAGGCTGTTGCATGTAATCGATAACAGTAAAGACAATACAACTCCATCCACAGTTCTGTCTTTGGATGCCATGAAGGCGTTTGACAGACTTGAGTGGTCATACCTGTGGAAGGTACTTGAGGTCATGGGTCTTGGAAAGAGTTTTATTCATATGATTAAAGTCCTGTATGCCTCGCCGTCTGCGATGATACTGACAGGCAAAAACTGTTCCACACTCTTTCCAGTCTCCAGATCTTCTAGACAGGGTTGCCCTCTGAGCCCGGGACTGTTCGCGCTTTCCCTCGAACCTTTGGCCCAATTTATTAGGCAATCGGAGGACATCGTCCCCATAATGGTCAACAATACTCCACACAAAATTGCTCTCTATGCGGATGACCTGCTGATTTTCATGGACGACCCCTCCCGGTCGGCCACAAAATTATTGAGGATAATCGACGACTTTGGTAAATTGTCAGGTTTTAAGATTAACTGGAACAAATCAGCCTGCCTACCTCTTAATGAACTGGCCAAGGCGGTACGACTACCAGCTGATATCCCCATAGTAGAACATTTTAAATACCTGGGCATAGAGATATTCCCCACGCTGAACCAAACTACTAAGTACAACTTCACGGGTACTTATGATAAAATACGCCAGGATCTAGACAGGTGGTCGTCCCTCCCTAACTCCTTACAAGCCCGGGCTTCCATAATCAAAATGAACATCCTGCCTAGGATAAATTTTATTAGCTCAATGCTCCCCCTGCCCCCTCCAATAGACCACTGGCGCAAGGTACAATCGATGGTATCTAAGTTTGTCTGGAATAACAAACGCCCGAGAATCAAAAGGGCTACTACTCAACGTAGGAAACAAGATGGGGGCCTCGCAATCCCTGATTTTAAACTTTATTTCTGGTCCTTTTCACTGAGACCTCTGATGTGCTGGCTAGACCCTGTAGAGGCTGTATCGTGGCGCTCCTTAGAAGCGGCGGCGGTGTCTCCGCTAAGATTGCAGGATGTAGTGTACTCCACTGTCTCTATTGCGAAATGCCGGCTGAGGTATGGACCGATCATAACTCACGTGATCCAAACGTGGCGTAATGTACAGAGGTCGTGTGGGGTTAAATGCCCTTGGCACCTGGACTCTCCAATTTTTAATAACCAGCAATTACTTGTTGGACACAAGCCGGTTAATATTCCTCAATGGCAAAGGAGGGGAGTGCATACTCTGGAGGATATTTATGATAAGAACGGCCTCCGTGCGTTTCAGGACTTAAGAGAATTTTATGATCTTCCCGGCGAGTCCTTCTTTCTTTACCTTCAACTAAGGTCAGCACTGAGGGCGCATGGCGTACCGTGGGCTCAAGCCTTGCACCCACACCCCTTCCTCAGGCTCATAGTGGACAGGACGACATCCAGAGGGTTTGTCTCCGACTTTTATACGCTCTTAATTCAATCCACGTATAAAAATTTATCATTGGATACAATCTGGCGTGTGGATATCCCGGAGTTGGACCCCGAGTTTGACTGGGATGATGTTTGGGCAAATGTGGCATTATCTTCCCGCAACCCCAATCACCAGCAAATTAATTTTAATTATATTCATAGGACCTATCTTACACCTAGGAAGCTATTTGCTATGGGACTGATAACCGACTCTCGGTGCACTTTGTGCTCTCAAAAGGCCACTGGCACTTATATGCATATGTATTGGGATTGCCCACCAGTGGCCCGCTTCTGGAGGTCAATAACGGACAAACTTTCAGATCTGTGTGGCTTAACTATCCCATTCTCAGCTGTTACGCTACTCCTGAACGATATAACGACACTACCCGCGTCCGTACAACTGAAAAGGGTTGTCCTAGCGGGCGTCACAGCAGCGAAGAAGCTAATAGCAATGAGATGGAAGGAGCCTGAGAAGCTTACAATGATTAACTGGTCCCTAACTCTATTGGATGTGATTTATCTTGAGATATCCACAGCCCGGGTGATTGGGGTGGGGCAGGCTGGAATTGACCTGTGGTTCGCAGCAGCTGAGAAGGTAAAGACCGCAGTGTGCGGCTGAGCGGGGTTGGGGTGCGTGTTCGGGTGAGTCCGGCGGTCTCTTGGGAGGGGGAGGAGGAAGTGTTTTTGTCTGTCTTGTCCCTTGTCTTGTCATCTTGAGTTTAGCTGGGGATATTATGGGGGGGCAGCTATTTAACTAGTTCTTCACTGTTTGGCCACTTTTACACGGTCTCTGTGAGTCTATGGAACACCCACAGGTTTTTGTTTTTTCATGAAGGTTCATTGCTCTGGTTTCAGGTCGTGTTCCCCCAAAAAATGGTCCTTGTGGTGGGTTGGAGATGTACGTTTTATTAATATGGGGTCACACGGCCGGGAATCGGGACTGAACACTGGGAAAGACCATTTATTAGATAGTACCCCTTGGAATTAATTTAGTAGGTTGAACTCTGGTTTCTTTTCTTTTGTCTGTATAATTGTTAGTCATTATTATTATTGTTTTTGTTATTTTCTTGTGAAGTTCTATGTATTGTGATTGTGGTTAATGTGTTGTCTTGTTTCGTGAGAATGTCAATAAAAAAATTTGATCAAAAAAAAAAAAGGAAGAAGACATCCCTAACAGAGACAGGAAGAAGACACCCCTAACAGAGACAGGAAGAAGACATCCCTAATGGAGACAGGAAGAAGACATCCCTAACAGAGACAGGAAGAAGACATCCCTAACAGAGACAGGAAGAAGACATCACTAACGGAGACAGGAAGAAGACATCACTAACAGAGACAGGAAGAAGACACCCCTAACAGAGACAGAAAGAAGACATCACTAACGGAGACAGGAAGAAGATTCAATATTCACTGTCACTCCGGTTATACAAGGAGTATTGTGTGAAATGTTTCCGCTGTGTAATGCATTAAGGTAAATAAAACAATAAATAGTCAATATAAAAAGACTAAACATAAGAGCAATGAAGAATATACTGTATATGTGTAACGGTTGTGACATCATCACCTTAAACTTCGATGTCCCGAGGGAGTTTCGAACCCGGGTCTCCCGCGCCGCGGGCAACAGCACAGACCGCTATACCAAGAGGTGAATTCACTGCTTTGTAATGTGTCTATGTGTCTTTTGAGGATGAGGGTGAGTTTAACCCATAGCACTGCTACTCACCCCAGCCCTTCGTGACTGCGCTTCACGATACCATCTGTTTCATATGTATAGGCAATGTATAGGTGGAGCAGCCCGTCTACGGGGCCCTCGTGGCGTTCCCTGAGGATGTGGGGCCTCAGGCCAGATTTCGGTTTGTTATCTTTGTTTGGACACAATTTAGATTTGAAATCCTGACATTTAAACAACCGATTGCTATTCTGCAGACGAAAGTGACTTCTTCTGTGGTGTTGACTTTCAACAAGGACAAGTTCACTTCTTGGGTCTTGTCTGCTTCAACTGTTCTTGATTTCCTTGCAGGATACGATCACAACCGACTGATTGACATTTTACAAAAAAGGCCTATGCATTTTGCACATTAAATTATAGTCCCACTCATATCTGATATCACTTTATTACTGATGTGAAGGAAAATGTGAGGGGAAAACTAAATGTTTTGGTTCAGCATGACTGAATGGATTTATTTATGGGTTTATTTGATAATCACTCAAACAAATAAATATTTGTTCCAACATTTTTAATTAGCGGGCACATTGTTATCTTGTGTGAGCAAATGTTCTCCGACGTTTGGAATTCTTTGAGAGGAGACAACACATGAGTGTCCAATATCAGAGCAATCCAGTGCACATTGGAAGTGGACTGGCCATGTAAGATTTATAAAACAGCATTGTTTAGCATTGACCGCATTCACACAGCAGGAACAGGGTGGAAAGGGATCTCAACCTGAGCATGATATAAGAGCAAAATGGCCGCTGTGTGACTTCCCTTATACAACATCATTATTGGAATGGAATTTTGGAACGTATGGAACCCCTTCTAGTGACTGGCTGGTCCTTAAGGTCCCTCGAGTTTGCTCAGACCAGGGTAAATCTGCATTTTGCTATGATGCCTCTAGCTCATGGAATGAACTCCAACAGTCCTTAAAGCTTGAGATTCTCCCCTCTGTTTAAAACGTTGATCTCCAGCCTTTGTCAATCAAGTTGTACATGTTTTAATTGTTGTCTTACTGTTATGATTTTATATGCTGTCATTTTATGTTTATTTTGCTCCTTTCTGTATGTACACTCGACGTGACCATAAATGAGGGAAACCAGCACAACGTAAACACATCCCAACGTGAACACATCACAACGTGAAGACATCACAACGTAAAGACATCACAACGTGAACACATCACAATGTAATGTTTGTGACCAGAAGGTTGCCGGTTCGATCCCCTGGACCGACGGAGTGAATGAGTAACGTTCTCCTCTACCTCAATACCCACGACTGAGGTTCCCTTGAGCAATGCACACTTACGCCAAATTCACACCCAGACGTGAAAGTGGTTGCAAGGGTTGCAGCGAGCCTACCGAGCTCCTGCAAATCTACCGGCGACGCCTACATGCAGCTGGCCAAAAATGTAAGTGTGCGTCAAATAGATGTGAGCTGACAGGGAAAGTGCAGAGCTTTGATTAGCCGCTGCCCTGGGCTGGGCCTGAGGTACTTTTGTATTTACCATTTATCATCTCGGGAGCTTGGTCGGAGCATTCCATTATCGACCATGATTAACCACATTACAAACATGGACAAAATCAAAGAAAGACTGTCTGAGGAATTTTTTTAACATTTGTACGACATGACGCAGCACAGCCACCTAGTTGTTCAGCGGTGTACTGCAACCCACGCGTTGAACTGACATGGAAGTAAGTCGGTCTAGCTCCCACATGCAAAATTTCAGCGACAGTCGACGGTGAAGCATATCTCGGCATTTAACCCCCAACTGCTTCAGTGGAGCTACTCAGTAGCCAACAGTAGAGGACTGTAGTTCTAGCAGTTCCTAGCTCTGTATGTATGTAACTGTGAAGCAGGGCATTGCTGAAAAAGAGCATCTGTGAACCTACACCATGGGTAGATAAAGGTCTTCTGCTTCACCAGTCAGTCATAAACACCATAGCTCCATAGTATCAGTCTGATGTGTGGGTTGGATTTGAGAGGGGATAGGGAAGGTTGCTCTTACTGGCCTCACCTCATTTACATTTAGTCATTTAGCTGATGCTTTTATCCAAAGCCACTTACAAGTTATGTACGACAAGTCAGCAGGAAGGGTACAACTCTTACAGCTGAGTAACAATGTTCATCAGTGCTGAAACTTGGGTGCTGCAGTGTTGAGTGCATAGTAGTAGAGACATATTAGTATATTAGGAAGAGTGCAGGATAGTAGAAGACAATAATATGGTTATTTTAAATTGTTTGATTGAAGAAGTGTGTTTTTAGTTGATGGCGGAAGATTGGTCGGGTTCCGGCTGTCCTAACTGTGGTGGGAAGTTCGTTCCACCATTGTGGAGCGAGGACCAAGAATAGGCAGCTTTTCTTTGATGACCCTCCCGGAGCTCGGATAGGAGTGGGTCTGAGGTGGCCAGAGGATGTAGAGCGGAGGGGTCTTGAGGGTGTGCAGTTAGAGACCATTGACTGGAGATAGGCGGGAGCCATTCCCTTCACTGCGCGATATGCCAGGTAGAGGACCTTGAAGCAGATTCCTGCAGCGATGGGGAGCCAGTGCAGAAGTGGGGTAACATGGGCTGACTTTGGTAGGTTGGAGATCAGACCTCGGGGCAACAGTGGCTCAGGAGGTAAAGCAGTCATCTGGTAATCCGGAGGTTCCCGGTTCGATTCCCGCTCCTCCCGGGCAGCGTGTCGAAGTGTCCTTGAGCAAGACACTTAACCCCTAATTGCTCCCGATGACCAGGTTGGCTCCTTGCATGGTTGCCTCTGCCATCGGTGTGTGAATGGGTAAAATGTGAGGAACAAGTTCAGCCGATCGTGAAGGACTTCACCAAGGTTCTTAGCGGTCGGGGACAAGGCCACGGCTACATTTTCCACTGTGATGGAAAGGTCGGTCAGCGGGGAGAATTTGGCCGGCAGGTGAAGCAATTCTGTTTTGCTTAGGTTCAGTTTGAGGTTGTTGGTCGTCATCTAGACAGAGATGTCAGACAGACAGGCAGGATATGGATATCTGAGGGAGGAAAGGAGAAGAAGAGTTGAGTGTCATCGGCATAGCAATGATACGAGAAGGCATGAGACGTGATAATGTTACCCAGAGATTTGGTATAGAGGGAGACGAGGAGGGGTTCAAGGACCGAGCCCTAGGGGACACCTGTCCGAAGGGGGAAGGGGGCTGACAGGGTCCCTCTCCATCATACTTGGTAAGAGTGGTTGTCGAGGTCGGATGTCAGCCATGCCAGCGCAGAGCCAGCCACTCCCATTCCTGTGAGGGATGCGAGGAGGATCTGATGGTTGACTGTGTCGAAGGCTGCTATGTCGAAGATCCAGGAGAATCAGGACAGAGAAGAGGCCCTATGCTTTTGCTAAGTGAAGAGCCTCTGTGACTGCTATGAGGGCCATCTCTGTGGAGTGACCAAAAGGTATTATTGAGGATTCAGGGCGTTTCGAGGATATACCCTGCTATTGGCCACCGACAGCGGAAGTCTAGTTTGTAGAGGTGACCACAAATGTGTGTTTATTTGGGTGATGAATGAGTCAAGCAGAAGAGATGCTTATAGACAGTAGATGTGTGTGTGCCCCTGATCTCCTGTGTAGCAAGCAGAACTCTAAGAGCTTTTACTTGTACACCTGTCACAGAGATGATGTTCTGAAACCCCACATGAACCAGACACAGCTCAATGTTCCGTCTGATCCGCTAGATCTCACGTCTGACACACACACACACACACACACACACACACACACACACACACACACACACACACACACACACACACACACACACACACACACACACACACACACACACACACACACACACACACACACACACACACACACACACACACACACACACACACACTCAAGAGTCACATGCATACATACATCACAACGCTGCAAGATCAGAAAATACTGTATGCCACTTATGCACATAGATTGCAACCCCATATCATATGTATAGTCATGTACAAATTCCTGTGTGTTCATACACACATACACACACGCAGATATACACACACACACACAGATATACAAAAGTTACTGTGGTTAGCTTCTGCAGGGTAGTATAGTCATACACAAATTCCTACAAAGGTGTGTTTGACTGTGCATCTGTGTGCACATACACACACACACACACACACACACACACACTGTAAGGGTTTGTGTGAGGGTAGGTGAGGAGAACCCAAGTGCTGAACACGATAACAGAGAGTAGAGGCAGAGACGACGGAATGAAAATGAACATGCTTTTACTTAGCAGTTGCAACAATGATACACGTTAAAACGGTACAAACAAAAGCGAACTGCAAAACCCGGAAAACAAACCTCAGCAGTGCTGGAAAAATGTGGACTAGGAATAAGGAACGGACTCACTGGGAAAACCTTACAAAGGTGAACAGAGTACGTGACCGAACACAAGTGAAGAAAATCAAAACAATGGCAATGGCGCGACAAGGAAGTGAGAAACGGGCAGGTATAAGTACTACCCGTGATTACTAAGGAGCGCCAGCTGGTTTAAGACCAGGCATGAACAAGACTGATGAACACATAGTAATTGTCAAGAGAAATCTCACACTATAAATATAAGCATATGTAAAGGGATTATCTTCAAACTAGAAAGAATAAAACATACTGGAAAACATATATGTAAGAGAATGACCCTTAATAGAAACATATCTGTAAAGAGAATAAACCTTACTGGAAACATATATGTAGAGAGATTAAACCTTACTGGAAACATATGTAAAGAGATTAACCCTTACTGGAAACATGTGTAAAGAGATTAACCCTTACTGGAAACATATGTAAAGAGATTAACCCTTAATGGAAACATATGTAAAGAGATGAAACCTTACTGGAAACATATGTAAAGAGATTAAACCTTTAAACACAACCCAGACCGGGGAAAGACAAAGACAACATGAACAGAGGCAGCATAGCATTAAAAGTATTAATCATAACCAGCCAACCTAGGCCTAAATGCCTGAGAAGGTTCAGTATCTGGAGTTGCTGCGTTTGGCCACCAGAGGGCGGCAGAAAACCACTGTTCACATTGTTCAGGAAGGAACCCCGGCTGGGACCATGACACACACACACAATGTAATATTTGACTATCCAGTGATTTTGTAGTTACTGTCATTCTTTATACTATTTTTCCTCTAAAACAGAGCAAGATTGAACTCTGAAACTCTGTCACAAGATAAAACCGACATTGAGAAGTAAAATTTCACAACATTTTGAAAATAATTGTAGTCACTGGGGTGTGTCTTCAAGGGGAATGCCATCTATTTTAGGAATGAATTTCAAACGTATCACTCTCTCTCTCTCTCTCTAATTCTCTCTAGCCCAGAGATCACTGAAAAAAAAATCAAATCTGAGATGCCTGGATGTAAAATCTGCACTATTAACAATGACTAGCCACACAGATTGTGTGGGTGAAATTTACAATTGCCTCAGAGTTCTGGTTCACACCTGTCAGCAATGCCAGTTTTAGTTAAAGGCACAGGCATCGTAATTTGAACAAATAGAATATCCCCACCCAGGGACGCGGCAAGTGGGGGTGCGGCGGGGGCTGCAGCACCCCCTGCTGGCGGGGAGTGTAACTGCAACTGCAAGGTTGTTTTGGCATTTATTCCATTGTAATACCGAGGCTACTCAATGTCACAGAGCGGAGCGGCACTGCAGATTTACCTACTCTTGGAATTCATTGCCAGATCCTCATAGGGGCGCTGTCTCGATAATGCAGTGTTATTAAAGCAGCTTGTAGCCGACGCATGAACCGGTTGGGATTCGAATAGACGCGGCCTGGAAGCGTCAACGCGGAACTGGAAATCCGTTGGTAAAAAAATTTACGCAGCCTGGAATACTTTTGGGACGCTGAATTCGCAGCCAGTAAAGGAATATATCTGCGGTTTCCCTGGCGTGAACAAGCCAGCAGAACTATCCGAGCCCCCGGGAGGGTGGTCGAAGACCTTTTGCATGTCGGCGATCATGTATGCAGGGAACGAATTGCAGAGGGACGACTGACTGAAGTGGAGAGCTGCCTGTCGCCCATTCTAACGCAGGACCCTTGAGCAGATCCGACAGGTAAGCGATTTTAGATGTATCACTTTGGAAGTGTGCGGCTGTTGTCCGAATACTAGTGAACATTGAAAAATGAAGGCACGACATTTAGAGACGTCCCCGTCGTAGCGTTCTGGTACGGGGGCGCAACAGGTGGGGTAGGCTGGGCTGTGTATATGCATCAAAACGGTTACATTGTTTGTCTCGCACGCTCCGCAGAGCTGAGCGTGAGAGCGCGGAGTTGGGCAGTGGTCTCCTCTAGTGAACGAGAGTGTTGGTTTACCAGAGTGGTAAACCTATGACGTTATTATTATATCACTTATCTCAGCACCCCCACTTCCCGCGGACTTCCCGCGGCCCTCACCACACCCAAAATAGCAGATAAGATGGAGACATGTCTTCATTCAAGGACTAAATGGTAAATGGACTGCATTTATACAGCGCTTTTATCCAAAGCACTTTACAATGTGGTACTGTATGCCTCACATTCCCCCATTCACTCACACATTCGGGTGTGACAACGACAACAACCATGCAAGGTGCCAACCTGCTCATCGGGAGCAGTTAGGGGTTAAGATTTGGTTTCCAAATATAGAGTGCACTATAAATCGAATGTATTATTATTATTATTATTATTATTATTATTATTATTATTATTATTATTATTATTATTATTATTATTATTATTATTATTATTAAGTCTTTTGCTCACGGACACTTCGACACAATGCCAGGAGGAGCGGGACTCAAACCGGGAACCTTCTGATTACCAGGTGACTGCTCTTCCTCCTGAGTCACTGTCGCCCCGGACTAACACTATAGACATATCCACTGTGGGTTTTGAAGCCACTGACATTGTTGTGATATTGGGCAATACAAATACATTTGACTTTAATTGAATTCACTTGACAGCAGGTAAATATGAGTGTTTAATTGTATTTGCTCTATTCTGTGGCTCTGAAAGCTGTGTTTACATAGATCGTGTTTGGAAACACTGGAGTAAAATAGATGTGTAATAATACCCACATTAACAAAAATAATCTAAGGTTGGGGTGTTAACTAGTTACTTTCAAATTAAAATCATAACGATTTTGTGCATGCTTCAAATAATTGTTTCCTCCCACGCACACACACGCACACGCACACGCACACACACACACACACACACACACACACACACACACACACACACACACACACACACACACACACACACACACACACACACACACACACACACATAGAATAGAATAAAAAGGCAGTTTAAACAATATACAATATACTGTAATGGCATCTGAGCCAGGTCTATATAGGTGGAGCGATCAGCAAGATGTCAATCAGCAGCTCCTCTGGCTCCCACTCACCTGACTCCATGCCTGTAATCAGAGGAGAGAGAGAGAGAGTAGACGGGCAGGGATAGTGTGACAGTAAATTACAGATCTACGGTAGTCTCCAGTTCCTAACGCATCGTTTAGTGTAGAGACGCAAACGGTGCCAACAGGGATTTGCAATTGAAACAGACGTCCCGTCGTATTTAGCAAACGTATCGCTGGTTATACAACGGCATGCAAATTTCTCGATTCTGATTGGCCATTTACACGTCTTTATTGGCAACAATCCACGGTCCTAGGCTCAGGACCCGCCCACAACCGAATCACATATCACTCCCCGGCTCACTCCGGGAGAAAACAAGATCGCGGACAACAAATGGATATGTTGATAGCACCATAACGACTAAATATGAAGCGATTCTGTCAAGGGGAATGTACTAGTCCTTTAAACAATGTTGGATGATGTAATTGATGGGTCTTGAGTCAATCTAGAACAAAAGAAAAATCGCGGATTGATTGATTGATTAATTGATTGATTTAAATTTCTACTTCCTTCCCACTGACTGCAGCGTTCACTCTCACACTGTCCGACGCTGGCGTACCCACAAACACACACACACACATACACACACACACACACACACACACACACACACACACACACACACACACACACACACACACACACATACACACACACACACACACACACACACACACACACACACACACACACACACACACACACACACACACACACACACACACACACACACTCCTGTCTGCAACAGCGGGGGAGTCAGACTGAGAGAGAAGCAGCGCTGTTTTAAGTGAGCATGGTCTATTGAATTGATTGATTGGTTGATTGCTAATTTTATTACTGTACCCCTGGTTTCCAACTGGTTAAGTTTAGGCTAAAAGAAATAAATAAAAAAATAGGGCGAAGAAAACGTTTTTTTCCTATAGGGCAAAGAAAACGTTTTAATTTGTTTTACCTACTTTATATAGAAGCATCTAAGAATGAAGTTCTATGGAAAGTAGGTCTGCATTCCCTTAACAATTGTGTGTATTGAGCCGTACTGTATTGTACCCATTCTGCATCTGGTAATAAAATTTTCAATCAATCATTCCAATAATACACAGTTGGATGTGTTAGTTGGTTGGATGCACTTCAAGCTGCTTCCACATGAGGCAACTTCTCTCAATCATTCCAATAATACACAGTTGGATGTGTTAGTTTGGTTGGATGCACTTCAAGCTGCTTCCACATGGAGGCAACTTGTCTTTTTTGTAGTTGTGGGAACTACTTTTTCTGGCGGATGGTTTTTTCAATAAATCTTCGATTAATGTGTGTTTATTGTATAGAAATAAGGTTGGATGAATCTGGCAGTTGTATAAAAGCTTTACACCACTTGTAGTCGTGATTTGTGACCAATAAACCATGCCTAGGGGGGTCTAACGACCACCCCTAGGCATGGTTTATTGGTCACAAACCACTCCTGCGCGTGATGTAATGCTTAATTAAGGACCGGGGGTGACTTCTGTCCTTGAAGCATTAAGCGAGTGAAAAGTTACTACAGTAGTGACATCAAGGTGTGCGTTAGGAACTGGCGACGACTGTAACTGTACTCAGTAGCCTACTCCGAAAAGAATGATTATTATGACCAATAAAATAAAAGCAAATACTTACAAACATGCACTCAACTAGAAGTAAAAGGACAGGCTTTTGAGACACGAAATGTAATTTTACTTATTTGAATAATTTTTTTTTAAAGAATACTCAATTACAGTAACAAGAGTAAATGTAATGAGTTACTTTACACCACTGCATGTTGAAGTGGATGTACACATGCATTAAAAATTTCTTCATTACCACCATGCCAGGGGCCATTGTGCTGAGTCGGATCTGAGTAAGAGAAAAAGAGGTCAGATTCATCAGACCTCCTGGTGCATTAAAAGTTAATGAGGCCCACTACATAGCAGGTGCGGCTACATAGACAACGAATGCAATAGCGACTTTGTGGGTCCATTAAATGTTTGTATGAGCTCCTTTAACCAAACAGGATTTAAATGCTTGCCCGCAGCTGTTAGCAATACTGGAATATAAGCAAACCTCGTTTGGGTGTGAAAACCACCCAACGTTTAAAATGTTATGGCTCTATAAAGTCAGCGTCCCAACCCTTATCTACAGCTTTTAAGGTTAGCTCTCTCGATTCTGACTTTATAACAGAGTGATGTGTGTCTGCGACGGTCGGCATGGCAGTTCAGCACCTTGACAGCCCCGGTACATTATGCCAGAATTCTATTTGTAGTGCATTCAGCACAATCATCTGTCATCAAATTTCCCTCGGGATGAATGAAGTATTTCTATTCTATTCTATTCTATTCTATTCTATCCCAGAGCTCCCACAGGATGAAGAGTTCAAGTTCAAGTTCTTTAATAGTTGTCATACAGAAGTACAGAATACTTTCATACAAAATGCTTCTTACTGTTACGCTCCAGAGACTGTGCTAGACAAGATAGTATCAAATAACATAGATATTCCTTTATTGATCCCCTCGAGGAAATTCAGGAAAATATAGCAGCATGGGGGAGGGGAGGTACAGGTATGGGCAGGGTAATAGGAGAAAGACATAAATATAGGCAACAAAATGTGATCTGAATATAAAAATATGAGGAAAGAATAAACAATGTAAACATTATAATTAACTCTGAATATAAAAATATGTGTAACAGTATAACAGTGTAAACAAAGGTGCAGATGAGGGTCTGTATGCCCTATCGGTTATATTATACGTTGCAATAAATATAGGCAATAAAGAACTCACCGGGCTTAATGTGCCGGAGCTGTCAGTGGATCAGCAACCTCCTGACAGAAAGGAAGTGGTGGTGAGACACACCTCAGACCCCCCCACAAGGCTGTGCGCTCTCCCCATGCTCTGCTCACTCTACGCAAATGACTCACTCTAAAGGCCGAGATATGCTGTGGCCGATATTTTGCACATGGGACCGACATACTTCCACACCAGTTCAACGTGTGGGTTGCAGTACGCTGCCAAACCACAAGGTGAACCAAAAGATGCTGCGCTGTGTTGTACAAATGGCTATGTTTCCGGACTTCCTCTGCCAGTTGTTCTTCGATTTGGTCCGTGTTTGTAATGTAGTTAATCACGGTCGATAATGGAACGCTCCGACCCAGCTCCCGAGATGATAAATGGTAAATACAGAAGTCTGTCAGGCCCAGCCCAGGGCAGCGGATAATCAAAGCTCTGCGCTGTCCGCGTCAGTTCTCGTCGATTTGATGCAGTTACATTTTTTACCAGCCGCATGTAAGCCTTGCCGGTAGGCTTGCGGGAGCTCGGTTGGCCCGCCGCAACCTTCGCAACCACGTCTTGACGTCTGAGTATAAATTAGGCATAACCTCCAGTGACACATCGGTGTCTTGCAGACAACACTACTCGCATTGGTCTAATTTTCAGAGCTACTTGCTCTGAAGAATGTGGAGATGATCAATGACTTTAGGCAAAGACCTGTTCTCCCACTCTGTCCTTAATGACTCACCAGTTAATGATGTCTAGTTAATCATGGTCTAGTTCTACATGGTTATCACGGAATATATCCTCCTCCTCCTCCTCATCCTCCATAACTGTCTAAATTGACTGCATTAATATAGCGCTTTTATCCAAATCACTTTACAATTTATGCCTCACATTCACCCATGCACTCACACGTTCACACACCGACGGCAGAGGCCATGCAAGGTGCCAACCTGCTCAGGTGGAGCAGTTAGGGTTTAAGTGTCTTGCTCAAGGACACTTTGACACACTGCCCGGGAGGAGCCGGAATTAAACTGGGAACCAGGCGAGCGCTCTGTCTCCTGAGCCACTGTCGCCGCTGTACTCTGTCTGTCTGTCTGTGACAAGCACAAAACTACAATTCATCATTTCTGCAGAGAAGGTCATTGAATGCAACCTGTATGATGCCAGGACTAGCAGACAAATCATCAGTGATCCCTACCACCCTTGGCATCACATTATTCCATTCCAAAAACTACAATCGGGGCAAAAGGTTTCTGTCTATCCTGACCAAATCCTCATGCCATATGAGACGTTGTTTCCCCTAAAACTGTGGGACTCTCTAACAAGCCACCTGCTCCACCTTCCCACACACGCCTCCAGGAGCTGTCACTAGCTCCTCCCACCCCCCCGCCACATCAACATCATCATCATCACCACTGTTCTCCAGACGCCCAGCAGAGAAGGCAGCTGGAGAAGAGATGGGTCTTGAGGCAGGATCGGGAAAATTGAGAGAGACTCTGAGTCTCTAATGTCTTCGGGGAGGGAGTTCCAGGGCCAGTGAGCTGCCCTGGAGAAGGTTCTGTCCCCAAAACTGCAAAGGTTGGATTTGGTAGGGGGAGAGGTCTGTGAGATATGGGGGGGTTGTTCCTATAATATCTGCACAGCCCTTATACCACTGAGATCTGTGCCACTTCCAATGCCACTTCCAGCCTCAGGAAGCATGTCTGTATGTTACAAAGCTCACAGCTTAGCTCTTACTGCCACCATCAGATTCAGCTACAACTGCCTCATGGTACAACCAGACCAGTACTCTGCTGGACCCTCACTTCACCCCTCGTGCCACTAAGCATGTAAGTAATGTATATATGTAATAATATTCAATACTATATATATATATATATATATATATATATATATATATATATATATATATATATATATATATATATATATATATATATATATATATATATATATATATATATATATATATATATATATATATATATATATATATATATATATATATATATATATATATATATATATATATAGTATTGAATATTATTACATTGAGTCACATTTATTTAATTTATTTGACCAGGCAGGTCAATTAAGAACAAATGATTATTTACAATGATGGCCTGGCGAGAGAACAAAATGTCCTCTTGAAGGGTAACAGGGAAAGGGGACTAAAAAACAGACGATAGATACATCACAGAGGCATAATGCTATAGACGGGGAAATAATTAAAACACACATCACACAAATGACAAAGTATGTGATACATGAAGCAGAACAGACTAATTACAGTTAAGAGGTTGACAGTTGCAGGTGTGTGTAAACAACGCTGTGACAAATAGGTATAGTATACAGTAGGTCTTGGTCTATAGCAGGGGTGGCCAACCAGTCAGTCAGAGACTAAGAGCCACAGAAATGACTGTGGTACCACAAAGAGCCACACCATATACCGTAAGGTTATCCTATAACCCCAGTTATATGAATACTGGCTGAGCGTCTCGCTATGCCTACTGAGATATATCATTATCTCCAGCACCTAGTGTGCTCTGGGAAACAAAACAAATGCACCCACTTGCACGTGACCACACCACTCCCATGCGAGCCTCTATATTACGCCGGAAGTGGTCACGCCTCACCCTTCCAAGTTCGAATTCCACATCCAAGGGACCTCAGGGCGCTGAAGAGTGAGACGCTCAGCCAGTATTCATATAACTAGGGTTATAGGATAACCTTACGTTATATTATCATACTGGCAATCGCGTCTCGCTCTGCCTACTGAGATAAAGGGCAGAGCGGACGCGTGGCCACGTCAAATGCACACCCTGAAGGCCCGTAAGCCCCAGCCAGGGAGGAGGGAAGTCCCGTCCACCCGCCCATCCTAACGAAGGGGGGGGGGGGGGCAGTCAACTCCAACCAAAGTGCGAAAAAAGGGGAACCAGGCACCCCTGAACGCACAGCGCAAGCGGGACCACGTGTGACACAGCACCTTGCGGTCCACACCAACACACTCCTGCTAGCCCACCTGATGGCGGGATGCAGGAGAGGTCCCGGACCTCAGGACCGCCTGGGAGACAGAACCCGCAGTCATGTCCATGAGGTAAAAACCTAACGAAAGGACTCGGGGAGGACCAGGAGGCCGCAGCACAGATGTCCTCCACCGAGGCCCCACCCCAACAGGGCAGCAGAGGCCGCCACACCACGAGTGGAGTGCGCCCTGACAGCCCCGGGGAACCTGTCCAGCAAACGTGTAGCAAAGGGCAATTCCCTCGCACAACCAATGTGACAGGCGCTACTTGGACAGTGCCTTACCCGCGCGAGGGCCACCGTAACAAACAAACAGTTGATCGGAAGCCCTGAGATCCTGCGTGCGACTAAGGTAAACCCTCAGTGCACGGACAGGACACGACAGGTGAAGGCTCGACTCCAACCCACTAGAGGAGGATGAAACGCCTGAATCACAATATCCCTGGCGCGAAAAGAGCTCCGGAGGCCGGATCAGGCCCGAATAGACAGGTACTCCGACCGCACCGAGAGAGCACACGGCTCACCCACGCATTTAGCGGAGGTGACGGCCCAAAAAAGGAATGCGTCGCAAGACAGACGATCCAATGGCGCCTGCTCAAGAGGCTCAAACGGGGCCCCCAACAGCCTTTCCAGAACAGTTGGAGGTCCTGACTCAGAGACAGAGAACGTTCCACAGGCTTGAGACGCCGTGCGCCAAGCAAGAAACGTCCACGAGAGGGTGGCTGAACAGTGTTCTGCCCTCAAAGCCCACATGACAAGAAGATATAGCTGCGGCATATACCTTCACTGTCGAGGCCGACCGCCCATCCAGGATAGACTGGAGAAAGACAGAACCGAGTCCAGGGGGCATGACACCGGGTCCAAGCCCCCAACCTCACACCACTCTCGAACCATACGCCACTTCCCTGCGTGAGCCGTGGTAGTGGACGGAGCGCGCGCCTTCCAGATGGCGTTAACCACAGAAGAGTTAAGACGCATCCCCACCAGATTCACCCTTTCAGCAGCCAAGCCATCAGGGGCTGCCCCAGAACAGGAGGCACAACAGAGTTCCGCGTGCCTGAGAGAGGGCCCGCGGTGACCACGGAACAGGCCACGGCGGGGCCACCAAGAGCTGAATCAGGGCCGGGAACCACACAGCCGAGCCCCGGCCCGGCGCGACCAGGATCAAAGTCCCGCGCTCCTGACGTACCCGCCCCAACAGCTGAGCTATCAGGTGTATGGGGGAACGGGTACAGAATCCCGGGCGGCCACGGACACATCGAGAAGGCAACCACCCCCAGAGAGGGGTTGTCCTTCCGACTGACCGAGAACCACAAGGGGCACTGGTGGGACTGTCTGCTCGCAAACAGGTCCACCGTGGCCTCCCCGAATCGGTCCCAGACCTGTCTGACTATGTCTGGATGTAGTCCCCACACGTCGGGGTGAGGACCGCCCCGCGACATCACATCTGCACCCACATTCTCCCTGCCGGGGATGTGGAGAGCCCTCAGGCTGCACAGATTGAGAGACGCCCATAGCCAGAGCTCGACCACCGCCCGGTGCAGACGGGGGCAGCGTACTCCTCCCTGTCTGTTGATATACGACGCTGACGTCGTGTTGTCTGTCCTGATCAAAACATGCTCGCCCACCAGGTGGTCGAGCCGCTTGAGGACCAGAAGGAATGCCTTCAATTCCAACACATTGATATGTAGTGCAGACCGGGCAGCATGGTCCTGCCAGCTGCCCCCTACTGCGTCGGCCCGACACGTCCCCCCCCCATCCCGTGAGGGAGGCGTCGGTGAAGACCGTGACGTGTGATAGCCTGCTGCCCATGGAGACCCCGCTGGAGAGGGCCAGAGGCCCCCCCCAGTGGTCGAGATCCCCCAGTACAGACACGGGAACCTTCAGCCGCTTCCACTTGTCTCTCACCGGGTCTATTTTCATACTGGAAAACCACCTCTGTATCCTCCTCATGAAGAGGAGGCCAAGAGGGACCACAGAGTGAGCAGATGCCATCATACCGAGCAGGCGCATCACGGACAGCGCCGTAACCATCCTAGGACGGAACCTCCCGAGCGTGCAGAGAACATCCACTCGCCGCCGCTCTGAGAGGGATGCCCATATAGACCTTGAGCTTAGAAATAACGCACTTGGTGAAGATGCGAGGAACCAGAGAGTAGCCGAATGGCAGCCTCTGGTACACGTACACTAAGCCCTGAAAAAGGAAGCGCAGGTACGTCCTAGGAGGGAAGATTGGGATGTGAGTATGCATCCTTCAGGTCTATGGAGGTGAACCAGTCTCCCACCTGACAGTGCTTAACAGGTGGGTGACAGTCAACATTCTGAACCTTCCATGGGACAGGTCCAGTATGGGTCTATGGGTATTGGGCACCAGAGAATATCGGGAGTAAACGCCGCTCATCACGTCCTCCCATGGGACCACGACGACGGCCTGCTTCGCCGCCAGCGAATGAATCTCCTCGGCCAGGGCTGTCACTGCCGCGGACTTTGATAATAGAGTCTGTACCACACCCAAAAACGGAGGGCGGGGGCATGTAAACTATAACACAAGCGCTGCCCTCAGCGTTCCTTCCATCCACACCGACATATGGCTACTACTGCAGCCATACGTGGTAAAAAATTCCAAAGTTCCCCCGCCGCCAACTGCCGCTGGTCCGCTAGGAATCGTAGATAGGTAGCCGGTCCCTCCCGCTGTGCGTTGTCAACCCTGGTCTCGCCAACCATGCGAGCAGGGTGTCACGTGGAGCCGGGATATCGCACCCTGACTCTACCAACGAGGCAATAGCACCCAAGGGGGGTGGCCCCGACAGAAGGGCCGGTCTGATACGGGGGGAGCGGCCATCACCCCTGGTGACATAGGCTCCCCCACTGAGCATCTTCCCGGCTTAGCTTGCTGAGGACAGCCTGATCTGCAGCTGGACATGCATGGTGTGTGGTCCTCACACTGCCCGATAGGGTGGGTCTCTACACACCGTAGCCCTGTAGTGATATTACTACCACCCAAATTACGCGTGCCTGCTGACCACCGCGGGATCGGAAGTCCAGACGGGGGAGGCACTAACATAATACCCGGCCTGGCGAGGGCGGGCTGGGGGGAACCCACGCTGCGACCTCCTGGGCCTAGAATTCCCCCTCTAACAAAAAAAAATTTGATACAGGGAACCCTGCTCCGTCGACAGATACAACACCAGGCTCACCAAACACAGACGCAGGATGTGTGGTGTGGGAGCCGCTTGACAGCACAGCATTCTCATAGACAGACCCAGGCCTAGCTAGCAACTGGGTGTCAGCCCCTGTCTCCATGAGAAGCGAAATGTGGGGCCGCTTGCGCTTCACTGGAAGAACGTGGCCCGCAGCCAAAGGGGACAAATCAGAGCCCTGAGTCCCGTAGCGTAGCGGGGGGGAGTAACCGGAGAGCATGCTAGACACAGCTAGATCAGACCAAGGTCCACCCGCGGAGAGGGGAGCCCTGAGGAGGAGACCCCTCCCCTCCTCAAGGGGAGATTGCTCCAACCAAAGATGCCTGTGAACAACCGGTAACAGCATCCTAGCCCTCCCTGTGGTTATAGCTTGCGGCTGGGTCAAAAGCTGAATAACCTCAAAACCTTGCGTGATGGTTTTGACGTCGGCTGGCCCTAAGGCCCCACCACCCGACACCATTTCTGACAGAAAAGCAGCCAATTGAGCAATGTTGTTAGTTGCTGCTAAATTCTGTACCGCGACGGTATAAGCTTCATCAGCCCACCAGCCACCTGCCGGGCCAACTCGCCTCTTGGTGTCGGCCAGGCGGGATACCGTTTCAGCATGTCAGAGCAAAGGACTGATGCCACCTGCTTCACTAAGCACGGAATACCAGTGGCGGCTGCTGACCAAAGTCTATTACTAGTGAAGCACTGCTCCACTAGTAGTCATGCAACAACCTCCACTGCGGTGTGCACCCGTGAAGGGATAAATGAATGAATGAACGAAACTCTATTAACATATTGCAGAATAGGCTAGCCCAATACACACAATTGTTAAGGGGATGCAGACCAGAGAAAACCTTAGTCCTGTCTACATCAGGGTCCCCCATTTTCAATTCATAGATTCACAAAATCCACACCTGACCTGAGCCCTGTCGTCAGCCCATCCACCCATGTAAAGGGTAAATAAGCCTCCGCTAAACCCCCAACATTAGACACTGATTGACCATCAGCATGAATGGTTAAGAGGAGGGAAGAGTAAAGACAGCCCCGGCGGGGTACATGGGAAACGGCGGCCCAACATTGTAGCATTAGCATCAGCTGCGCGTGCTAGGTTACTTGGAAAAACATTCCAACAGTGAGTCATGATGACCACGTTTATCCAAATATCCTGCCCCCCCGCGCCAATACATCCCGGTCGTCTCACGAGACAACGAGCAGTATTACACATGCCAGTACCAATGCCTGCCAGCGCAGGTCCTACTTGAGCGTGACGTAGCTCGACTGCTAAGCGTTGCGCGTAGTCCATCGGTCCGCTGTCAAGCGACGAGGAAAAAACACAGGATAGGACCGCCGTGCTGTGGACGTGCCGAGAAGGATCCGGGGGCTGGCGTACTTCTGGCGAAGCCCAACATTGCCTAATTTTTCCCTACATACTCTGGGAAACAAGTTCCAGTTCAAAAGTGCATCTGAGCTGCTTCCGCATTTGGAAACTAATGAAGAAGGGTGAGGTGTGACCACTTCCGGCGTAATATAGAGGCACGCATGGGAGTGGCGTGGTCACGTGTAAGTGGGTGCATTTGTTTTGTTTCCCAGAGCACACTAGGTGCTGGAGATAATGATATATCTCATTAGGCAGAGCGAGACGCGATTGCCAGTATGATAATATAACAGCGTTTCTCAACCTTTTTTTCAGTTACGGCACCCTTCATGTGTTTATATAATAGGTCTCACCCTCTGGCCTCTGAAGTTGCTAATGTCTTTTTTATTTGGGCCTCACAGGGTTAAAAGTACTCTGTGAGACCCACGGTTGCAAAAAAAGTCTGTAAATGTTTATTTAAATGTATTTAAAAAATGTTAAGCACATGTATAGTCAATTGGTCCTGTTGTTCAGCCTCACAATGCTATTGGATAGTAAATGTGTTTATATGTCCCACCCTCTGGCCTCTGAAGTTGCTAATGTCTTTTTAATTTGGGCCTCACAGGGTTAACCTCTTAAGCCTGATATATACAGTAAGAGTGTATATTTTCAGCATTACGTTTGTTTACCAATGATTTTTAACTGTTATTAGTGAAATATAAGATTATAGAAATCTTGAGTTGGAAACCGGCGCATATTGACAGGAGGAAGTGGAGCAGCCAAAAGTGAGTGTAGTCTTTTGAAGGAAGAAGGCTTTCGAATTTTGAAAAACTACCCTACCCAGCTCACGCCAGCCCCTGTCAATAATCTGACTTCTGGATTTACTTTTTTTATTTCTCTTATTTTTTGGGATTATCTTTGCCATAAAACAGAACGCAGTTAGTTTATCTACCTTTCTGTGAACGTCTAGCAAAAAACGGTGTTGCAATATGATAAATAATGGTGGAGAAATGTACATTCTAAAAAAGATGGCAGAATTCAGTACTGTATCTACAAAACCTTCTGTTTAATCATCTTCCCTTTATTCATTTGCTTAGATTTTTCAGGTCTGGTAAATTTTAGCATGGTGTTATTCACAGTCAAAGATTAAAAAAAAAATTAAATAGAATTGATATTCTCCTTTGGTTCATTACAGTTTACTCAAGCCTAGTAACAGACACAATATTTCTGACACTGGGAATACATTCCCTGAGATCCATAGATGTCCCTAGATTCAGATACCAAGAACATGCAAATGGCCATTTAAAAAAAAATCTGTAAATGTTTATTCTACATCCTTATGTAATGAGTGACGTAAAAAAAAATAATAATATATACATATATATATATATATATTATTGTTTTCTTTTTTTCTTTTTATGGATGGAAGAGCCACACATTGACGGGCAAAGAGCCACATGCGGCTCGCAAGCCACAGGTTGGCCACCCCTGGTCTATAGTATAGGTCTCTACTCTATGTCTTGAACTGTACTGTGCTGACAAGCACTGTGTGTTGTTGTTGTTGTTGTTGTTGTTGTTGTTGTTGTTGTTGTTGTTGTTGTTGTTGTGCTCCAATATCATCAAGACAAATTTCGGTGTATTCTTGTGATAAGAGGAGTAAAAAGCGCTGCTTCGATGATGACTACAGTACAGTACATGCTAAATAATACGGGTGCCTAGCATCATCCACAAAGTGGATTCTACGATTATACTCCCTTTCCATGCTCAATACACTCTGTTTCACTATAGGCAACGGGTTAAAGATACACACAATAAATGCCTGTGGTTATACTACAATGGCATAGACATCAACGGAGCTCTGCTTGGTGACGGATTAGAATGGCGTACAGGGTACTGCTGCTGCGGTCACAGAGGTGTCCCTTCACCTGAACAGACCACCGTGGAGGCTATGCAAGCAGACAGGGGGATACAAAGGAACACACACACTAGAAACTAAAAATACTACCTGGTGGGGGAACTTATCTATGTTAAAAATAGACCAACAGCCCTGGGGTGTATAGCTTTGCCCACACGGTAATAGTTGACCCAGCAAATACACACAGGGCAGAAAGGCAAAATAACACTGTGCGTCAATGTACAGTCTCTGTGTAAATCGGGTCAAAATCCTCCGTTGGTTCCAGTCAGTCCCACAAAGGCAATCCAGCTGGTGGAGGAGAAACCTTGATGTGTGGCTTGCTGTTCACACTTCAGTATCACAGCCTTCATTATCACCTTGCCGTTGTGCTGAGTCGGATCTGAGTAAGACAACAAGAGGTCGGATCCATTGGACCCCACTATGCATCTTTTAATAGTGATTATATTATGAAAGAAAAAATGAAATAGTATCAAATAGTATTGTCTTGTCTTAACAAATATATTTTCCCTTGTTTTTACTGGCGCCTGGTAGTAATGAGTAGCTACCACCTGAAGGTGGCAGTGATGCACCTAAAAGCTGTTTGCCAACGGCCATTAAACAACAAAAGAAAAAACTGATGCCATCGTAAATTTCGTAAATGTTCAAATGTCCTGTGAGGTTTTCCTAAGCTAAAATGCACAGACATACCTATCAGGTCACAGTTTCTTACCACAACACCAAGCCCCTCATTCGTTTGACATTCATGCCTGACGAATACGGCTGGCTGCAAGAATTTCCCAGATAAAAGCCTTTCCCACGCAGGTACAACAGCTCCCCCAACAGCCCCTTCTTCATTACACGAGGTGCGGGTCCAATTCGTCATGTTTCGCGGTACGTCAAACAGTAAGTGGAACTTTATTTACACCGGCGATCGTCAAAGGACGGTCCGACAATTCCCGGTGGATATCGAATAGCATCTTCGCTTGAAACGCTCCGTCCCTAGAGCCCCACTGCATTAGAAGTAAATGAGGGGAGTGAAACACTCGCAGAGAGAGGGAGCCTTCGAAACTACCTTCACACAGAAAAGAGTTTTCAATTTCAAACTGCTGTGGTCCACTGACTTGGGATCTGTGTTGGAGATGAGAGGCAGACACACAAAAGAGTCATTTGCAGAAAAAGAATCCAGGCGGCGGCACGGGGGGGGGGGGGGGGGGCAGCATTTGATGCTCTCCAGCTACCAGAATATCCCGGGTATCCGAGCCACTGAGCCTCAGAACTGAAGTCAAAACTAACTATCGATTGGAACGTGCTGACCTGCAGCGTGACGACGATAACAAAACACAAACTATGTTCTTTCCAGGCCTGTCCTCGACTGTAGAAAGTCTCAGTCTTAGTATCAGTCGATTTAATCAGCAAATCTGTAAAATGGTGTTTCCCCACAAGGTTTCATGCAGAGGGACATTTACATGTAGTGCTTGAAATTTCATTATATATACAAATGTTTCAGGATATACTGTATAATATATGTATATATATATATATATATATATGTATAATAAAAAACAAATGATCAACTGATTTAACTAATAACATCGGTTGACTAAGACTAACCTACCAATTAACTGACAAATTGACTAAGAGGGGGGAGTCAGTACAGCAGCTGATTCAAACCACAAGAATTCAAACAACAAGCCAGTGCTCTCTGCAGCCATAAGCTTGAGCGCTAATTGAGAGAAACTTGATATGTATATGTATCTGTATATATATATATATATATATATATATGAGATAAAAATAAATACTGAACCTTTCTTTTAATGTCACGGAAAGTCACAGAATCCCTTGTGTACCCAGGCACCATGGGAACATTCCCTCTGTCTTGGACCGCAGTGTAGCAGAATTACCTCTACCACACAGTAGGCATATGGAGAGACAGGCCCTAAGTAGCCCCCCCATCCTCACTACCCCCACGCCCCCTCCCCCCCGAACTGGGGGTACAGTGGTGCAGAGCCGCTATGAGTAATGACAGTACCTGACTAGGGTCAACATGGCATTTTCACGCCAAACGCACCCCCCATTAGGCAGTGCCAGGGGGCCCGCCTGAGCCCCCCGCACACTATTAACCCCCTCACAGGGCCAGTAGGCAGGGAGAAAAAGGATTTAGCCCACAGGGACATTAGCGTTCTGTGTGTGTGTGTGTGTGTGTGAGTGTGTGAGTGTGTGAGTGTGTGAGTGTGTGTGTGTGTGTGTGTGTGTGTGTGTGTGTGTGTGTGTGTGTGTGTGTGTGTGTGTGTGTGTGTGTGTGTGTGTGTGTGTGTGTGTGTGTGTGTGTGTGTGTGTGTGTGTGTGTGTGTGTGTGTGTGTGATGTGCGTGTGTCTGTGTGTGTGTGGCGTGCAGTATGCAGGTATATGTGTGGAATATGTGTGTCCCGCTTAGTGGCGGAACATGCCGGGCCATATCCCAGGGATGTGTTCACACATACAGTCAGATGAATGGAGCTGAAGGGTCAGAGTTTAACTGTGACATTGGCGGCTGTCAGCGCTGTGTGATGTATGTGCTAACTATATATCTATACTAAGGCTTTGTGTCCACCGGGGAAGTTTTTTTCAAGACGGACCGCTTTGAAAAGCAAATAAAAAACCTCAGAGCTTTTTCCTGAGTCTCGCGACTGCCACTTGCTCAATGTTGATTGGTCGGTCGAAAAAAGTTACCTTGATGAGCGGCGCTCCTCTCCAAAAGTTGAACTAGTTTCAACTTTATCCACTGGGAGCGCTCCGCCCAAAAACGCTGCCGCCGAGAGCGCTAAAACGCGAAGCGCGGAGCTGGGAAAAGGAGCGCGTCTGTCGCCTCTGTAGCATAGAAATGAATGACAGAAAGGAGCTGACAACTCATAAAACGTCCCCGGTCGACACAGGCCCTAAGGCTAGCCCACTGCATCTCTTCATATATATCTATACCCAGGCTATAGCCCACTGCTTCTCTTCATATAACTATATATCTATACCAAGGCTATAGCAAGCTCTGTCCCCTTGTTGAGAAACCTGCCCGCCATTCCCCACCCAGTCCATGGCTGACGGATGCAGTGAGAGAACAAAGACAGGTCCTGAGAGCGGCTGAGAGGAAGTATAGAAAGTCACGCCTCACTGCTGACATCGCCACATATCACAACCTCTTGTTAACATTCTCCAAAACCATTACTACTGCCAAAGCTTCTTTCTTTCACCATAGGATCGAGGCCTCTGCCAAGAACCTTCGCAAACTACATGCTACCATGTCCTCCCTCCCCCCCCCCTCCCCCATCAGCTCTCTCTGCTGAAGACTTTGCGATCTTCTTTGAGGAAAAAGTGGAGAACATCCGCAGCTCCTTCTCCCAACCCCACCCATTCCAAATACTGAATCATCTTTCTCTCCCATTACAGAAGCTGAGACCCTGACACTGGTAACGTTGAACCATCCGACTCCCCCCTGTCCGACCTTTCCATCACAGTCGAGAATGCAGGCTTGACCGCGTCTCCGACCGCCTTGGTGTTGTCCTTGACGACCAGTTGAACGTCTCCGCTCACATCGCAACGACAACCAGAACCTGCAGATTCCTCCTGAGCAACGTCAGAAGATTCCGCCCCTTCCTGACAAAAGAAGCCACCCAACTCCTCGTCCAATCAACAGTCATCTCCCGCCTTAGTATGGCAACGCACTGCTTGCTGGCCTTCTGGACACTGCCACCAAGCCTCTTCAAATCATTCAGAACGCAGTGGCCCGCCTGATCTCAAACCTACTGAAGTCAGCCCATGTCACCCCACTTCTTAGGGACCTGCACTGGCTCCCCATTGCCTCACAAATCCGCTTCAAGGCCCTCGACCTGGCGTACCGTGCGGCAAAGGGAACCAATCCTGCCTACCTCCGGTCAATGGTCTCTAACTACACACCCTCAAGACCGCTACGCTCTGCATCTTCTGGCCGTCTCAGACCCACTCCTATCCGAGCTCCGGGAGGGTCATCAAGGAGAAGCTGCCTATTCTCAGTCATTGCCCCACAATGGTGGAACGAACTGCCCACCACAGTTAGGACAGTCGAAACCCGTCCAATATTTCGCCGCCGACTAAAGACGCACTTCTTCAACCATTATCTGCAATTATTAATTTTCTTTTATAAATCTAACCCTAACTAACCTTATTGTCATGCACTTGTCCTAATATACTAACCTACACTGTAGCACTCAACACTTTGATGAACATTGTTACTCGGCTGATAGATTTGTGCCCTCCCTGATGTCGTACAGAACTTGTAAGTCGCTTTGGATAAAAGAATCAGCTAAATGACTAAATGTAAATGTAAATGTATAACCCTTTGCTTCTCTTCATATAACTATATATATATATATATATATATATATATATATATATATATATATACCCAGGCTATAGCCCACTGCTTCTCTTCATATAAATATATATCTATACCCAGGTAGCTATTGAATGTATAACGTTACCTCTCTTCCCTACATGCTGCTTCTTGGCTAGTACCTGTAGCTGAGGTGACCTCGCTCTGACCTGCCGGCCCACGTGCACATGTCATCTACCGAGGACCACGTGTAAATGTAATCTAATGTTTACATTACGCAGCATTACTTGGATTAGTAACTGTAATATAATAACTTAATTGTAAAGCCTTGCTTTACTTGTTACTCGGAAAGTAATACAATTACAGTAACGCATTACTTAGTTACTGCCCAACACTGTCTATGACACTGTGTGTCTCCATTCCCCATGTGTTGAAATGGCTTAATGATAATAACTAATAACTAATCTGATTCATCAATTCTTTGGCTGCTCTTCTCTGTGTCTCTAATGTATATGAATGACAAGCATTTTTGCATAATGACCCAAACACAAGTGTAGACTACTAGACACACATAGGCATGGAATCACTAACTCAAACTGGAATATACAGTACAGTACTGTATGTCGCTTCAAATCCAAATAATTTAAAAGGTGACAAATATGGTACACTCTGCTGCGTGCTTATAATATTATAATATTACACTATTGGCTTCAGCATGTGTTGTTATTATGTTGTTCTTCTGTTGATGCTCACGATACAACCTCATACCTTATGTCAATATATTATTCTGTTTACCATCTTCAACTGTCATTTGATATGACAAGTTATTGCTTCTAAGCATAATATTCTCCCCAAAAACAATTGCAGGATCGTATGCATATTCACTCACACGCACACACGTGTGCCCGCGCACACATATACACACACACGCACGCACGCACGCACGCACGCACGCACGCACACACACACACACACACACACACACACACACACACACACACACACACACACACACACACACACACACACACACACACACACACACACACACACACACACACACACACACACACACACACACACACACACACACACACACACACACACACACACACACACACACACACACACACACACACACACACACACACACACACACACTCACACAAACACAGATGGGCACAGAGTTTCAAACACCATTGTGGGGCCTCCATGGACATAGCTATGGTGCCCAGGGGACACGCTGGTGCCGCGTGCCACCAACAAAGAGAGCGTCTGAAGAGCTGTGGGCACAGGAGACAGTTGGTGCACGGAGGAAGACCCAGAGGACACCATAAAAGAAAACATTTGCTGACGAGGACAACTCCAAAGGACATAGAATAACCAAATAAGATCCTCACAGACCAGAAGTCGCTGATGCCGCGTGTAGTACCCATATACCCATATGCCCGTATTATTTAGTGGTTAAAAATAGATCTGCCTGCTAACGGCAAAAAAACGAAACAAAGTGAAAAGCGACGGCCTCGTACAATATGCCACCCAGTGGCACCGGAGGCTGCCTTTATATCATCAAGACATTCATATACTCACAGTATCACATTTATCACACGGACGACGTGGAAATACTCGAACGCAGGGAATAAAATAGAAGTGGAATAGCAGCAGACGCGCCGCGTCGGGGCTCCCTCTCCTCGCCTCGGTTCCCCCCTGAGGCCTCGTCAACAGTGTTCAGCAGCGGTGATCACTGAGATTCCTTTTTATGGCTGTCCGTTCTATTCACATGAATTACATATCCCATAATTCCCACCGTTGTTCGTGCATGCGTGCCACCGCGACCGACAGGGTTTGATACGAGTGTAAATCAAGAGCGGCTCGCCCCTAGGTTTGGATTACGGTTTTGTGGATGTGCGCACGCTGGTGTTGCAGTCGTAAAATATGGACATAAGTACCAATCGCACATGGTGACAGGAGCACATGCAGAGCCAATCACAAGGCATGACAAGCGCACATCAGCGTGTTTTATAATACTGGTTGTAATGCCCACACCGGCGAGACTCTCTCGAGAGGCCGTAGCGGCGTTTAAAGCCAGAGTGAAGATATGGGGACGGGATAAAACCAGACAACCTAAGGTGTGCGTTATTACGATAGCTTGTCCGGAAAGGGGGCTAAATAACGCTTCAAAGTTAGGGTGATTTTTGGCGAGGAAAAAACTGCCATGGCCATTTTCAAAGGGGTCCATTGACCTCTCGCCTCAATATATCTAGATGGGAATGGGTTCTATGGGTAGCCACAAGTCTCCCCTTTACTTACATACCCACTCTATGCTAATCCCATGCAGTTTGGGTCAAGAACCGTGGAGTTTTTTGCATGCAGTACAAATGTGTTATTTTTGTGTATTTATACTGGGGTCCTTAAACAGTCTTGGAATTGCATAAACGGTATAACTGGAAAACTGAGACTCTTAAGGATTCCATGAGCCCAATTGGATTAATGTGTGATGATGATGTTTGTCCCCATTGTAGCCATTTCATTGTAGTGAGACCATTTACCATTTACATTTACAACCACAAACTAGAGACCTGGGGAGTTCAGAGATTCAGAGAATGCATGGCTTTACATTAGTGTTCACCATCCAATTAAGGAAAAATGCAATTCTTACAGAATAAAATAAATATTTAAGAAAGTGTCTACAAGTGATACCAAATCACAGCATGCATTTTATATGGTGTTCCTCAAGATCTTGGTGTCTTAATGTGATATTTTGGAGGGGATTTTGACCATGTTTATAAATTCTTGAGTGGTCAAAAATGGTTACATGTTGCACCAAATCTGTGTAACAAATGGTATCAACCCAAAAACGGCTGCAAACGTATTGAGCATGGGAATGGCCTTCATATGTTCTAAGCCCATATACTGTAGGCTACACTCTAAAAACCTTTACCATTTGAATGGGACTTGACACACAATACCACTTCTATGTGGCATCTACCATTGACCTGCTATCCCCCTCTAAAGATCCCCTGCCCCCCCTCTAAAGAAGACTATGGGTCTATGTGGGTCTCAGAAGGTTAGATCAATCAAAATACAAGGTGATATGTCCTTCATGTTGGCTGTATATTCATCGCTACAAGCTGGGTTGCCATCAGAGAATAACTTCCTCTCATTCCTAGAGTTTAATTAGTCATTAAAATCAAGATGCTGCCAAGTAAGCACAGGAGAAAACATGCGTAATCTTACAAAAAGAAAGATAAAGAAGGGTAAATGAAGGACTTGTGGTGACCCGCTTTGGACATAGGCTATAGACATACTCTAGAGTCTAGAGAGCATATAGAGTTCACCAAACTCTATGAGCAAAGTTACGGCTCCTTTAAGACTCTGGGTTCAGAGTGCAGAAAGGGAGGATTCTGTGAAACTAGAATCCATGGGCTACGGAGGACGCCATAGCCCATGTGCTGCACACAGCAGCATCACACCTGGACAAGAGGCAGGGGAACTATGTGAGAATGCTGTTCATCGACTACAGCTCAGCATTCAATACCATAGTCCCCTCCAAACTCATAGCCAAGCTCAGGGACCTGGGCTTGAACTATGACCTCTGCCAGTGGGTCTTGGACTTCCTGACGGGCAGACCCCAGGTGGTAAGAGCAGGCAACTGCACCTCCTCATCCATCACGCTCAACATAGGGGCCCCCCAGGGCTGTGTTATGAGCCCCCTCCTCTACTCCCTGTACACACATGACTGCGTGGCACAGCGGAACAACAACACAATCATCAAATTTGCTGATGACACAGTAGTGGTGGGCCTGATCTCTGCCAACGACGAGAGGGCCTACCTGGAAGAGGTAGAGAATCTGTCACAGTGGTGTCAGGAGAACTGCCTCTCCCTGAACGTCAGCTAAACAAAATAGATGATTGTGGACTTCAGGAGGTCGGGGGTCAAGGACTACAGCATCGACGGGGCACCGGTTGAGAGAGTGAACAGTTTCAAGTACCTTGGAGCCCACATATCCGAGGACTTGACATGGACCACACACATTGACAGTGTTGTGAAGAAGGCACGACAACGCCTCTACTTCCTCAGGCGCCTAAGGAAGTTCCAAGTCAGTCAGAAGATACTTAAGAACTTCTACTCATGTACAATAGAGAGCATCCTGACTGGCAACATCACCTCCTGGTTTGGGAATAGCACTGCACAAGACCGTAGCAGACTACAAAGAGTGACACGTTCAGCCGAACGCACAATTGGAGGGGGGCTTCCCACCCTCCAGAACATTTACAACAAGCGGTGCAGGGGTACGGCTAAGAGAATCATCAAGTAGCGAACAACTGCCTTTTTGAACTGCTGCGGTCAGGCAAGTGATACCGGGGTCTTAAGGCGAGCACAGAAAGACTCAGAAGAAGCTTCTATCCCCAGGCCATCAGGCTGCTCAACGAACAATAAACACTATGCAACAACCATCAAATGCACACAGCACACACACCCACACGCACACACTCACTTAAACAAACAACACACTGCAGCACCCACTCTCCACACTTTAGATCACCTAAACACACTTTACACTTTATATTTATTGGTAAAGGATTTGCACTACAACTCGTACACCTTACTGTAAATTGTACCTAAATTGTACCTCATCCCATTTCTGCTTTGCACTATTGTATTGTATTGTATTGTATATTAGTACATTGCATAGTATATTGCATAGTATATTGCATAGTATATTGTATATTGTATGGTAACTCAGTTACTTCTATTCTGCATCGAACATTGTACATATGTCTATACTGAACACTGTGACCTCTATTTTTACTTCTATTTTACATGCTATACTATTTTATTTCATACTTATCTTGTCTAGCACAGTCTCTGGAGCGTAACAGTAAGAAGCATTTTGTATAAAAGTATTCTGTACTTCTGTATGACAACTATTAAAGAAACTTGAAACTTGAAACTTGTTGTTTACATTGTTAGCTGTTGGCTGTAGCCATTCATTGCCACTTCCATCGTTGTATTTATATCTTGTGTCGGGAAGTAAAAAGATTTGACTCAACAACTGTCTACACGTCTCGTTGTCCCTGCGCCTCCACAGACTTATCATTTTGTTTTGAACAGACTCATATTCTTTTTACTTCCTGTGTTCCCTGCTCTGCAGAAGGCGGCTTTGAGAATAAACGTCAGGCTGTACTGCACCAGCAGACGGAACAATTCTTTCCGAGGGTTTTGGAGGAACAGAAACCATCCGTGACTTGTCCCGCGGACACGTGTGCAGCACAGGATAATTGCGTGGCATCGATCTCTCCAAAATCTAGTTATGCCCTGTTTCGCCCTGTTTCCCTCATCCCTCATCCCTCTTATCCTTCCCGCCGCTGCAGCGAGGGATACAAGCAGGAAAACCAATAAAGCTGAGAGACAATAACACCAGAGCTACATGCCATCATGCTACTTACGCTAGCGTCCAGATACCGTCTACTCAGGCGGGAGGCAAGTAACAAGGCATGCAGAGAAAGCCACCATGTTCGCCGCGGCCAGACTCCTTTTCCAGTCACTCTGCATTACAAAAGGTATACATGTACATGTCTCTCTCTCTCTCTCAATTCCAAGTGTTTTCATAGCTCTTTTCTCTCATTCAGTGCTACTCACGGTATATCGCTCCCGCTCCTTCTGTTTGAGGTGAGCCGGTTCAGACGACCACCCAGATACGTCTACTCAGGTGGGAGGCGAGTAACAAGGCGTGCAGTGAAGGCCACCCTGTTCATCGCTTGCTATAGTTTGAAGAGGAGGTGAGCCAGCAATGTGATAATAGAGATGCAGATGAGGCGCAGACTGTGGCCTTATATTATAATAACTTTATTTGTATAGCACTTTTCATACAGAAATTGCAGCTTATATTGACATCTCTCTCTCTCTCGTTCTCTTTCTCTCGCGCACACACACACCCACACACCCACACACACAAAGACAATCATTCACACACATACTCTCTCTCTCTCTCTCTCTCTCTCTCTCTCTCTCTCTCTCTCTCTCTCTCTCTCTCTCTCTCTCTCTTCTCTCTCGTGTATGGAGTATGGACCCACACACACATGAGTGTACCAAGTTTCTTTTGGTCTTGTGAATGGATGAATAAGTTCACGATATGTCGCCATTAATTGACCGTTGATTGATCTCAAACCCTGCCCTCTTTTCTTGATCCTCAAAAACGGACCAATAAGCATCTTTTAGAGAGAAAAAAATTCTCATGTTTTTCTGCTTTTGGTTCCATTTGCTTTCTCACCTCAAACAAACCGCGTCAGGGACCTCAGTTGGATTACCATGTTCACACGTCACCAAAGAAACAAAACCGACGGTGAATCACACCCGGGGGGACACTCCAGGCTGTGATTCAACCAGACCGAACAAGGTTGGTGTGAAAGTGCCCTTACAGTTCAGGAAGATTCATGCCATTTCTATGAATGTATTTTCCCCTCTCCCTCGCTGCATCTCTCAGAGGATTTTATAGCAAGCTGAGTACAGGGAGGTAAGATGACAAACTCTGTGTGTGTGTGTGTGTGTGTGTGTGTGTGTGTGTGTGTGTGTGTGTGTGTGTGTGTGTGTGTGTGTGTGTGTGTGTGTGTGTGTGTGTGTGTGTGTGTGTGTGTGTGTGTGTGTGTGTGTGTGTGTGTGTGTGTGTGTGTGTGTGTGTGTGTGTGTGTGTGTGTGTGTGTGTGTGTGTGTGTGTGTGTGTGTGTGTGTGTGTGTGTGTCTTGTGTGTGTGTGTGTGTGTGTGTGTGTGTGTGTGTGTGTGTGTGTGTGTGTGTGTGTGTGTGTGTGTGTGTGTGTGTGTGTGTGTGTGTAATAATATATGTACTTATTTGTAATACATACACATATTACATTATTGATACAATACGCAAATATTTTACATTAACATTTACATTTTGTCATTTAGCTGACGCTTTTATTCAAAGCAACTTACAAGTTCTGTACCACAAGACATGCAGGAAGGGTACAATTCTTACAACTGAGTAACAATGTTCATCAAACAGTGCTGAAACTTGGGTGCTGCAGTGATGAGTGTATAGTAGTAAAGACATATTAGTATAGTAGGAAGAGTGCATGATAGTATAAGACAGTAAGAAGGTTCATTTTTTTTTCATTTCAGATATTGATTGAAGAAGTGTGTTTTTAGTTGACCAGGTTTCGGCTGTCCTAACTGTGGTGGGAAGTCCGTTATACCATTGTGAAGCGAGGACAGAGAATAGGCGGATTCTGTTTGATGACCCTCCGGGAGATCAGATAGGAGTGGGTCTGAGGCGGCCAGAGGATGTAGAGCGGAGGGGTCTTGAGGGTGTGTAGTTAGAGACCATTGACCGGAGGTAGGCGGGAGCCGTTCCCTTCGCTACGCGATATGCCAGGTCGAGGACCTTGAAGCGAATTTGTGCAGCGATGGGGATACTACATTATGTACCTTTTTTCCTGTGGTCGATTAGTATTTGATTTACATATTTTAAGCAGGATGGATATATATATATATATATATATATATGGAGAGAGAGAGAGAGAGAGAGAGAGAGAGAGAGAGAGAGAGAGAGAGAGAGAGAGAGAGAGAGAGAGAGAGAGAGAGAGAGAGAGACAGAGAGACAGAGAAAGTGAAAGACAGAGGTTTATTCTGGGGATTTTGTCTCTCTCTCTCTCTCTCTCTCTCTCTCTCTCTCTCTCTCTCTCTCTCTCTCTCTCTCTCTCTCTCTCTCTGTCTGTCTGTCTGTCTCTCTCTCTCTCTCTCTCTGTCTATCTATCTCTCTCTCTCTCTCTCTCTGGCAGTGGTGTGGGTGCATCAGTAGAGTGTTAATTAGATGTTGCAGCGGGGCATGGGACAGACAGGGTGGACAATCAGCATGGTGGGAGATAATTTCACACTCTCTGCCCTGATAACTGCACAGGCTGCTGGAAACTACTGGCACCAAGGCTCCACTCAGAACTCTGACTCCCCAGCTTTACCAATACCCCCCCCCCCCCCACACACACACATGTTCTATGCCTTATTATGACTGTGTATTTTGTTGCTGTCTATTGTATGCTAATGTTATTCTTATTTTATGCCTAATTCTATGGCTGCACTTGTATGCATTACACTTGATTTGCCTATGTTGTGCTCATTTTATGCCTATGTCTTTTTTAATGCAATTGTATTTCTATTGTAATAATAATAATAATAATAATAATAATAATAATAGATCAAATTTCTATAGCGCCTTTCATAGAACCCAAGGTCGCTTAATTGTATTGTATTCTTGTATGAAAGGTGCAAAAAAGTATTATTATTATTATATATACATACTGTTCTGAAGGGCCAGATTAACTCTGAGAATCTACGTTTATTATTTTGTATAACTTGTATATTGTTTATATATATAAGCTATATACCTTTAAGCTTCCGTTTGAATCATAGTATTATTCGCTCGCCTCATTGGACACCGCCCTTGACATTGGCGGCGCCAGCAGTCGCGCCCCCCAGACAAGTTCAAAGACGTGTCCGGGCAAGTTCAGACATGCCCTTAGCCGGCGCATTGATTCCGGACAAGTAATTCGGTTGCGCTCTAGAAATCACTCTGAGTATATATATTGTAGAAGGCGCAGCAGCCGTAGTGTGAACCTAATCTAATGTGCAGCTGTGTGTGAACTTAACGTAACGAGTATCAGAACACGAGGTGAAGTGTGAAGTAACCTAACAGCAGAACGAGTGGACATGTGAGCAGTGGAAGCCTACCCGCGGTGTATCGTTACGGATAGCTAGTAGCTACTTAGATACGACCCTAATATTGTAGAACCATTGTTGGTGTATTATAGTGACTTGTGTAAGCGAAGTAACGTGGAGAAGAGCATAGTTAAGACCATTGGCGTTTGGATCTAACTACACCTGAAGACCTTCATCGGGCTAGCTTCTAGGACCAACGAAGCTAGCTAGCTATCATCACTGCCGTCGGGCTTTGGATTACGAGCTATTACCCTGCCATCGGGCACTTGGATTACAAGGACTGGATCCGTACGAGAACCCCTTTTCTTCAGTGACCGCAGGAGTATCCGACTATTCTTCAATTCCTCTGGAGCTTACCACTCCGTGGGGGAAATCATTGTCTCCAGCTATCCCCCTCGCTTGCCCTGTATCGCCTTCTCACTCCATGCAGAGCTCCGGTCGAGTATTCTTAACCTAGGAATTATTCATTCCCCCTGACTTTGATACTCTGACATTCTACTATCATTCACTATTAAAAGAGCAACGTACTAATTCAGTTGTATATTGATATTGCTATTAAAATACTGTAAACGTGATCTCTTTGTCCCCGTGCCGTCTATTGAGTGTCTGCCATATTTAACTAACTGTACTGTCTGGCAAGTAATAATATTTAGTAGTGGTTTAATCTAAACAATCTTTAATACAGTCCGGGTTTTGTAACACCTCAGTTACAATTGGTCCTTCGAGCCGGAGGGTAATCAGTAATAATAATCATATTAATAATGATATGGCCAGCGGCGGACACTCTCCAATCGGCTCTCCCCCACTAGAGCGCCCTAGGCGCCAGCGTCAGCCCCCTCCACACTTGGAGAACTACGCTGTAGATCTACCTCCTAACTTATCTAAAAAGACGTTAAGCAAGGATAAAATTAGTAGCTTAAGTATGCCCAACCTTATCGACCTGTCAGCCCCACCGGTAGAGACCCAAGCTGGTTTAAGTGAAACTGACTTAGCTCACGGGGGGGGACAATCGGGACATGACTTGACTATGCCCATAGACCACCGCGCCCCCGAGATGGACCTCGGAGCACAAGAAGATAAAGACGCGCCTCCGAGATGGACCTCGGAGCGCAAGAAGGTACAGAACGCGCCCCCGAGATGGACCTCGGAGCGCTAGAGGAAAAAGAAAATGCGCCCCCGAGATGGACCTCGGCGCGCACCGGAGAAAAGAGCACCGCGCCCCCGAGATGGACCTCGGAGCGCGGGAGAAGATAAAGTACAGCGCCCCCGAGATGGACCTCGGAGCGAGTAAAGAGACCAGGTCATCGCAAAGCCCTGCCAACTCCAGATCACCATCATCAGCGTCATCCCCAAGCGAGGCCGACCAGAGGCTAGCGCAAGTCCTGATCGCCACGCTGACAGCTTCAACCGAAAGAGACCGCCTCCAGGGTGAGCGTGACCGCCTCCAGGCGCAACAAGAAAGTGAACGTGAACACTCCAGAGTGGAAGAGAGACGTCTCCAGGCGCAACGAGAGAGTGAGCGCGAACATCTCAGACTGGAAGAGAGGCGCCTCCAGGCTCAAGAAACCATGGAGCGAGACCGCGCCAATGCACAGCGTGACGCAGCCAATGCACAGCGCGAGGCGGAACGAGACCATCTACAAGCACAAATGATGGAGCAAGCGCTCCAGAGGGTGACTCCCCACTCCTCCACCCGGAGCTCCCGGAGATCATCACGACACGGGTCGAGGGCACCTTCCCCTCCCCGACCAAGCTACACGGGACCCAGCCTATGGGAAGAACCTGCTTACGTTGCAGAGCAGCTAACCGAGCGACTACAAAGCCTAGCGGAGGACGAGGGAGGACAGAAAGCCCACACGCACGAACCCATCTCAGACCAGGAGAAACAGTGCAGCCCCGATCTCAGCCCCGACACGCTGCGTTACGAACCCCCAACCCGTCCCAGGGGGGAGTTTGAGCAACAGACAGCACCGAGGAATAGTGCCTGGGGGCCCAGCCTCTGGTTCCCACCCAGCACGAACCAACGACCCCACATACGGGGAGATTCGCCAAGGAGGCCTCTCCCCCTACGCGCATCAGTGTCACAGCCATCCATGGCATCCTACATTGGGACACCCACATTCCCGGACTTCACGCGAGAAGACAGAGCGCAGTATACCGAACTGCGCATGTGCCTAGAGACAATTATGTCCGGAGTACAGGACGAGTCCTACAAATATGCCATCCTCCTTAAGCACCTCAAGGTAACCAGAGCGCACAACATAGTGCTGGCATAATCTAATTCACAGACTCCCTATTCTGATGCCCTGGTGGCCCTCGACGCACGTTACGGACGTACATGGGACTATGTCATTCAGGAGATACGTGAGATTGAACGTCTCCCCCCAGCTAAAGACAATCGAGCCCTGGACGACCTATCCATCAAAGTACAATCCCTGGTAGGGATGCTCGGGTCACAACGAGAGAAGGGGATGTACGAGTTGTACGCCAACTCCAACGTGGAGCGTATATTAGAGAAGCTCCCCCCATCCCGCCAAGAACACTTTCGGCGGCAAAGGAATCACCGTGACCCCAATGGCCCAGAACAATCACTCCTGGACCTTGCTGACTTCCTAGCCAGGGAGGTCAGCAGCCTAAGGATCGACACCTTCGCGTGGGGTGGCTCGAACATTAAAGAGGGACCGAGAAGGTTTAAAGACCAAAGCAGGCCCATCACCGTGATGCACCAGGCCGAGTCGGTGCCACGACAAAAGAGTCATAACCCCCCCCCCGCTAAGGGAAAATGGAAGATCGCATGCCAATATTGCGACAACGAACACTGGCTGTCACAGTGCGACGCATTTAAGAAACTGACCGCCGAAGACGTGAGTCAGTGGATTAAAGCAAACCGCCGCTGCTTCCGCTGCGCGCGCAGCCACATGGCAGCTGAGTGCCGCCTTAAGAAAAAGTGCGGCAAGTGTGACGGCGCCCACCTCGAAGCCCTGCACGAGAGCAACAAACGGAGACCCGCCCCACAAAGCAGCTCGAGAGCAGAAGTACTCTACATAGACCCTGCGAAGAGCGGGAGCTCCCGGGTGCTCCTCAAGGTGGTACGAGTACTCCTCAGTTACGGGGACAAGGTACTCGACACCTACACCGTCCTCGACGACGGGTCGGAGAAGACTCTCCTCCTCGCTTCCGCCGCGACCCAGTTGGGCCTGCGGGGTCCAGAGGAGACCATGACAATCCGTACCATTCGTCGAGACTTAAAAACAATAAAGGGTGAAAACGTCTCGTTCACCATAGCAGCGATCGATCAGCCCGAGAAGCGGTACAGCATCAACAAGGCATTCACAAGCCACGACATAGGTCTGTCACGCTATGACTACCCCATCCCACAGCTGAGGGAGAAGTACGCACACCTACGCCGACTGCCCATACCGCTCATCGACGGCGCTACACCGACCCTGCTCATAGGCTCCGACCACGCAGACCTTGTCGTCCCAACGGACGCGGTCCACATCGGACCCAGAGGCTGCCCAGCCGCGGTTAAGACCCGACTGGGCTGGACGCTCCAGGGCCCTCTCTCCGGGCCTTCCAACCGACCAACGTCCACACGCTGCCTTTACACCAAGGTGAGCGACCAAGACACTACCCTCTTGCAGCACGTTGAGAGACTATGGACACTAGACTCGCTGCCATTCAAGAACGAACACAAAATGTTTCGGTCAAAGGAGGACAAGTATGCCATAGTTCTACTCGAGCAGAAGACTACGAGGGTCGAGGTCGACGGAGTGCTAAGATACGCGACCCCACTCTTGAGGCGGGAAGGGATGCCCACTCTGCACGCGTCAAAGGAAGTGACACAACGCTATCTACAGAACACTGAGCGGCGTCTCGCCAAAGACCCCCCCCAAGCAACGATATATCGCGCCGAGATCGAAAAGCTGATCACGGCTGGCCATATAAAGAAAATCGATGACCACGAGGCAGACAAGACGACTGAGTCCTGGTACGTGCCCCACCACAAGGTCACCCACAACGGAAAGAACCGCATTGTGTTCAATTGCAGTTATCAGATTGGACTACAGAATCTGAATAACCTGCTCCTGCCCGGCCCGACACTCGGCCCCTCCCTCCTCGGCGTACTGCTACGTTTTCGGCAGGACAAAGTGGCCATCAGCGGCGACATCAAGGGAATGTTCCTACAAGTACGACTGATGGAGGAAGACAAGCCTCTGCTGAGGTTCCTGTGGAGAGAGAGGCTCGACGACGAACAACCCTCGATATACCAATGGGAGGTACTCCCATTCGGCACCACCTGCAGCCCGTGCTGCGCCACGTTCGTGTTACAGAAGCACGTGGCCGAAGACCCCGGAGCCAACGAGGAGGTCAGACACAGCGTGGAAAGGAGTTTCTACGTGGACAACTGCCTACAGAGCGTACCTACGCTAGAAGAAGCCGAGAGCATCCTACTGAAGCTACGAGCCTCACTGGCCAAAGGTGGATTCGACCTCAGGCAATGGGCCAGCAGTGACCCTCAAGTCCTCCGAAGCCTCCCCCCAGAGACCAAGGCCGTGAGCAGCGAGACCTGGATGGCGACCACCCCAGGTGAAGCGCAAGAAATGACATTGGGCCTCGTCTGGCGTTTCAAAACGGACTCGCTTCATTACAAACACACACCCCTGACCACGGATCAGGGAAGGTCCAAGACTCTACCGACCACTCGGCGGAGTGTGTACCGAACACTCGCCAGCCAGTCCGACCCAATGGGATGTATCCTACCTTACACCACTCGGGCGAAGATGCTGGTGAGAGAACTGTGGGACAAGGAGCAGGGCTGGGACGACCCCATACCCGAGCACCTGGCTTCCACCTGGAGAGAATGGGAGGAAGAACTCGACTCACTCCGAGATGTGACCATCCAACGGAGTTACTTCCCCCCTACAGTGCGGCTGGAGACGTGTCAGATAGACCTGCACGTCTTCAGCGACGCTTCTGAAGTGGCGTACGGATCAGTGGCGTACGGATCAGTGGCTTACCTGAGAGCCCGAGAAGAGGGAGGAGAAGTCCACGTAGCCTTCGTCCTGGCCCGCTCGAGGATAGCTCCCCGCAAGCAGCAGTCGATCCCGCGACTAGAGCTCTGCGCAGCTCTGGTAGGCGCGCAACTCGCAACGATGATACAAAGTGAACTCACCATACCGGTGCGTGAGACCACCCTATGGTCAGACTCTATGACCGTGCTCACCTGGATCCAGTCCGACTCCTGTCGGTACAAGGTTTTCATCGGAGTCCGAGTCACCGAGATCCAAGACCTGGTAGGAGCAGCATGTTGGAGATACGTTGACACCAAGCAGAACCCAGCGGATGTCATCACACGGGGGATGTCCTTAGACGACCTCACACGTCCTAACCCTTACAGTGACGGTCCTGAGTTCCTCAAGCTCCCGGAGGAGAAGTGGCCTACCCCCACACCACGGGAGGCGAACCAAGATGAGTCAGATATCAAGAAGTCTATGTTCTGCGGGCTGACGCAAGCCCCGGCTCCAACGGACCCGAACCTAGACGACTGTTTAACTCTTGAGAGTGCTCAGAAAAGGACATTCTTATGGCACCACCCGGAGACTCCCCCCACCACAGACCTCGACACATCGAACTACAAAGAAGCCGAACTTCTTCTGCTAAAGAGAGCCCAAAGAGACTCATTCCCAGAAGAACTAGATTGCCTGACAGGGAAAAAGCCAGTCCCCTCAGACAGTCGACTCCTCACCTTGGCCCCAGAGCTCGACGCCCAGCACCTCATCAGGGTGGGTGGTCGATTGAGACGGGCCCCGGACGTGACCGAAGATGCTAAGCATCCCATCGTCCTCAACAGCCGACACAAGATAACCAAGCTGATCATCCAGAAGTACGACGAGGTGGTGCACCACGCGGGGGCCGAGAGAGTCTTTGCTGAGATCCGACGGCGCTTCTGGATACTCCAAGGGAGAGAAGCTGTACGTCGATTCCAACGGACTTGCCCAACCTGTCGCAAGTGGAGGGCACAGCCTAGTATTCCGATGATGGCCGACCTGCCTCCCTGCCGCCTCCGACTCGGCGAGCGGGCCTTCCACTCCACGGGCGTGGACTGCTTTGGCCCATTCAACGTCAAGAAAGGAAGAGGGACAGAGAAGAGTTCAAGTTCAAGTTTCAAGTTTCTTTAATAGTTGTCATACAGAAGTACAGAATACTTTTGTACAAAATGCTTCTTACTGTTGCGCTCCAGAGACTGTGCATGACAAGATAAGTATGAAATAAAAACATAGTAAAAATTAGAAGAAAAAAAAAGAGGTCACAGTGTTCAGTTTAGACATATGTACAATGTTCGTAGACGTAGTTACCATACAATATACAATACTGTGCAGTGTACTAATATACAATACTATATAGTGCAAGGCATAAATGGACAAGGTGCAGTTTAGGTACAATTCACAGTAGGTGTACGAGTTGTAGTGCAAATCCTTTATCAATAAATATAAAGTGTAAGTGTGTTTGTGTGATCTAAAGTGTGGAGAGTGGGTGCTGCAGTGTGTTGTTTGTTTGAGTGAGTGTGTGTGTGCGTGTGGGTGTGTGTGCTGTGTGCATTTGATGGTTGTTGCATAGTGATTATTGTTCGTTTAGCGATTATTGTTCGTTTAGCAGCCTGATGGCCTGGGGATAGAAGCTCCTTCTGAGTCTTTCTGTGCTCGCCATAAGACTCCGGTATCGCTTGCCTGACGGCAGCAGTTCAAAGAGGCAGTTGTTCGGGTGGCTCGAGTCCTTAATAATTCTCTTAGCCTTCCCCTTGCACCGCTTGTTGTAAATGTTCTGGAGGGTGGGAAGCCCCCCTCTAATTGTGCGTTCGGCTGAACGTGTCACTCTTTGTAGTCTGCTACGGTCTTGTGCAGTGCTATTCCCAAACCAGGAGGTGATGTTGCCGGTCAGGATGCTCTCTATTGTACATGAGTAGAAGTTCCTAAGGATCTTCTGACTGACTTGGAACTTCCTTAGGCGCCTGAGGAAGTAGAGGCGTTGTCGTGCCTTCTTCACAACACTGTCAATGTGTGTGGTCCATGTCAAGTCCTCGGATATGTGGGCTCCGAGGTACTTGAAACTGTTCACTCTCTCAACTGGTGCCCCGTCGATGCTGAGGGGGCTGTAGTCCTTGACCCCCGACCTCCTGAAGTCCACAATCATCTCTTTTGTTTTGCTGACGTTCAGGGAGAGGCAGTTCTCCTGACACCACTGTGACAGGTTCTCTACCTGGGGCATCGTGTACAAGTGCATGACCACCCGAGCTGTTCACATTGAAATCCTCCAGACCATGAGTACGGACTCATTCCTCATGTCCTTCCGGAGATTCCAAGCCCGGAGAGGAACCCCATCAGTGCTGTTGTCCGACCAAGGGACAAACTTCAGAGGAGGAGACACAGAACTGAGAGAGAGCTTCCTGGCTATGGGTGAAGAACTCAAGATCCGCCTCACTCCTGCTCAGATCACATTCCAGTTCAACCCCCCGAACGCCCCCCATTTCGGGGGAATGTGGGAGAGAGAGGTCCGTTCCATAAAGACTGCTATGTACACCGTACTTGGGGCCCAGACCGTGGTTGAGGAAGTCCTGATGACGGTCCTCACAGAGATCGAGGGCGTCTTGAACTCTAAGCCCCTCGGTTACGTTTCAAGCGACGTAGCGGACATCGACCCCGTCACCCCAAACTACATCTTGATGGGGCGGCTGGACCCTGCCCTTCCTCAGGCGGTGTACAGACAAGACGAGATGAACGGCCGGAGAATGTGGAGACACAGCCAAGTACTGGCCGACCAGTTTTGGACCCGCTTCCTCCTACACTATCTACCATCCCTTCAAGCCCGTCAGAAGTGGGTAAAGGACAGGGACAACCTGAAAGTGAATACCGTCGTAATGATAATAGACCAGTCACTACCCCGAGCTACGTGGCCGGCCGGCCGTGTAAGCAGAGTGATTACTGGTTCCGATGGGAAGGTCAGAGCGGCAGAAGTCATCGTCCAAGGGCGGACCTACACCAGACCTGTAGCTAAGTTGATAGAGCTGCCGGAGATCCCTGACTCCCCTGACGACGACAATGACCCACTGACTTTGTAGATCGTTTCCAACTCCCCATAACACAGTATGGAGAAGTTGACTTGACATTAATATTAATCTGTGCCCATTTATTTACTAATTAGGTGCGGACTAATTAGGAGGCGGCTGTTCTGAAGGGCCAGATTAACTCTGAGAATCTACGTTTATTATTTTGTATAACTTGTATATTGTTTATATATATAAGCTATATACCTTTAAGCTTCCGTTTGAATCATAGTATTATTCGCTCGCCTCATTGGACACCGCCCTTGACATTGGCGGCACCAGCAGTCGCGCCCCCCAGACAAGTTCAAAGACGTGTCCGGGCAAGTTCAGACATGCCCTTAGCCGGCGCATTGATTCCGGACAAGTAATTCGGTTGCGCTCTAGAAATCACTCTGAGTATATATATTGTAGAAGGCGCAGCAGCCGTAGTGTGAACCTAATCTAATGTGCAGCTGTGTGTGAACTTAACGTAACGAGTATCAGAACACGAGGTGAAGTGTGAAGTAACCTAACAGCAGAACGAGTGGACATGTGAGCAGTGGAAGCCTACCCGCGGTGTATCGTTACGGATAGCTAGTAGCTACTTAGATACAACCCTAATATTGTAGAACCATTGTTGGTGTATTATAGTGACTTGTGTAAGCGAAGTAACGTGGAGAAGAGCATAGTTAAGACCATTGGCGTTTGGATCTAACTACACCTGAAGACCTTCATCGGGCTAGCTTCTAGGACCAACGAAGCTAGCTAGCTATCATCACTGCCGTCGGGCTTTGGATTACGAGCTATTACCCTGCCATCGGGCACTTGGATTACAAGGACTGGATCCGTACGAGAACCCCTTTTCTTCAGTGACCGCAGGAGTATCCGACTATTCTTCAATTCCTCTGGAGCTTACCACTCCGTGGGGGAAATCATTGTCTCCAGCTATCCCCCTCGCTTGCCCTGTATCGCCTTCTCACTCCATGCAGAGCTCCGGTCGAGTATTCTTAACCTAGGAATTATTCATTCCCCCTGACTTTGATACTCTGACATTCTACTATCATTCACTATTAAAAGAGCAACGTACTAATTCAGTTGTATATTGATATTGCTATTAAAATACTGTGAACGTGATCTCTTTGTCCCCGTGCCGTCTATTGAGTGTCTGCCATATTTAACTAACTGTACTGTCTGGCAAGTAATAATATTTAGTAGTGGTTTAATCTAAACAATCTTTAATACAGTCCGGGTTTTGTAACCCCTCAGTTACACATACTGTGACAGATCTACTCCCCCCTCTTTGGGATATGTAAGGGAAGGAAGATATATCACGTGGGTAGAGGATTAGACTGATGTACAGTAGCACACCTGCACAGCATTTAGGCACATTCACCTCACGCACGCACGCACGCACGCACGCACGCACGCACGCACACACACACACACACACACACACACACACACACACACACACACACACACACACACACACACACACACACACACACACACACACACACACACACACACACACACACACACACACACACACACACACACACACACACACACACACACACACACACACACACACACACACACACACACACTGCTGATTGCGCTGATATAGTACACCTGCACATAATTAGTAGAGACACACCCCACGGGCACTCACAAGCATCTCACCCAGTACATTAACCAGGGGAGGGACAGAGGTTAGTTGAGCGGAGTTTGGTGTTGAAGTGTTGGAGTAGAGAGAGTGTTATTAGTGTTCAGAGTTGTGACGGTGAGAGGAAGTAGAGGAGAGGAGATAGCGTGATAGGTGTGTCTTGTCGACGACCCCTGGAACGGCTGAGAACCCCCCTGTGTACTGACCTTGTTTGGACCGGACGACAACCCTGAACTCTGGACAATCCCTCTTTCTGTCTGCAAGCCTGTATTCGTGTAACGAATACAGGCTTGGAACGGAATCCGACTATTCAACTGCTTTACCCATCTGGATTTACCGCCTAATCAATAAATACTTGTATTGATTGATATTGCTCTTGTGTGGGCCTTCGCTTTTGTTTGTATTTGAACCGTGGCGAACCTGCATCCTATCAGATTTGTCCCAATACATACACACTTGCATACATACATATACGGTCACACACATATATACATAGACACGCAAGCACGCACACACCCACATGCACAAACATGAATTTAATCTTTATTTAAACTCTTTGCAACTATTTGCAAGCTCCCATTTTCATTGACATCAAACATACATACGTAATAAATACATAGACTGGACTAAGCACTCATCTACCACCGCAGAGACTCTGGGATCGAATCCAGCTGTCAGTGGTACCTCCGGCTTGGTCAGTCGTCCCTACTAACACAATTGGCAGTGTTAGCGGGTGGGAAGCCGGCGGGGTATGTGTCCTGGTCGTTGTAAACTGCGACTATACTGGTCGGTTGGGGCGCCTGTTCAGCAGGGAGGGGATCTGGGGGAAATAGCGCGAACCTCCGCACGGGTTACGTTCTCTCAGTGAAACTCCTCGCTGTCAGGTGAAAAGAAGCGGCTGGCGACTCCACATGTATCGGAGGAGGCATGTGGGAGTTCTACACCCTCCTAAGGCCGACAGTGGGGCAATGTGTGCAACGACCAGGATGGGAATTGGCATAACGACTAAATTGGGATGGGTGAAAAATACAGAAAGCCCAAAAATAAATAAAATACTAAAAAGCCACACAAAAAAATTTATTTAAGGATTTAAACTGACCAAAGAGTTTTAGAGTTTGTTGTGTGATGTTTCACGTGTCAGGAGCACAGAAGCTAAAAGCAGACTTCCCAAGTTCAGTACAAACTCTAGGTGCTTTAAGTATAAGCCAATCATTGGATAATGTACCATATGGTCCATATGTCCACTCCAATAGCAAAGTGAGATCATTTGGGCAATTTGTATTTGTCTACATAACAACACTGTTCAATATTACACTTACTGTACACTTACTGTAGATTTCTATATATTTCACTCTATATTTTATATTAGAATGTATATACATAACAGGAAATGTATATCTCGGAGAAGGGTATTTTTCTTTTTCTTTTTATTCTTAGGCTTATTTTATTCTTTATTCGTGACTTGTTTTGTCTCCCTAAATGTTTACTGTTTACTGTGAGCGATTTGTAGTGCCAAATTTCACTCGACTCGGGATGAATAAAGTATTTCTAATCTATTCTATTCTATTCTATACCTGTTAACAAAGAGAGATTCTTATGTGGAAAAAAAAGGGTAAATGGTGCATTTATATAGCGCTTTAAAATTTTCGTTCCTCACATTCACCCATTCACACACCAATGGCGGAGGCAACAATGCAATGTGCCAACCTGCACATCTGAAGCCATTTGGGGTTAAGTGTCTTGCTCAAGAACACTTCGACATGCTGCCCGGGAGGAGCAGGAATCGAACCGGGAGCCTTCCGACTACCAGATAACTGCTCTACCTCCTGAGCCACTGTCACCCCATATTTATTCTGAAATTAAAGATGCAGCTAATCTGAGGAAAGAAGGATCTAGTTGTTTTCCTGGTATCATTGGATTGTCGTGGTTCCAGTACATTATTAGGGAAGGGCTGAAAATGGAATTGGAATTGGGGGTCATGTCAGGAGGGGGCCCTGCATAATTGTTTTCGAATAAATGTAAAAAAATGTACAGGCTTGGTGTATCTCTTTCTGTTCATTTTACATACATTTTACATTTTGTCATTTAGTTGACGCTTTTATCCGAAGTGACTTACAGTACAAGTTCTGTAGGACAAGTCAACAGGAAGGGTACGACTCTTTCAGCCGAGTAACAATGTTCCTCAAACAGTGCTGAAACTTGGGTGGTGCAGTGTTGAGTCCATAGTTGTAAATACATAATTATTAGTATAGTCGAAAGAGTGCATGATAGAGGACAGTAAGAAGATTTAGTTTCCTAAACAAACAAAGTTCATGGATGTTCATGATGAAGCCTACATTCCTAAAATGGCGCCATTAATGCGCCAAACTTCCCGCACTCATTCCACTGTGTGCCACAATATTGTTTGTGTGTTTGTGGACATGTCTCTCTCTCTGTCTCTTTCCCTCTCTCCACACTGGTGAGTCTGTTGTTGTGGCTGTGTGTGATGGGCTGCAGGTAAACCTGGTAGAGTGAATGATTGGATTGTTTGAGTGTGTATGTTTCCAGGGAGCTGATTGGCTCCAGCCTCCCCTGGCTCCCCTCTCTATTCCCAACCAGCTTTCCAGTCAGCATGATGTAGAAGTGTTTGTTCGTGATTACCTCTGTGCTACCTTGGTAGCGGTGGGTGTCATTTCCATTCTGGAGATGTTTTCTCCTGTTTTTTCGTTAAAGGTTAGGTTTAAGGTATTGTATCTTTTCTTTCTTTTGGTTTGTAGTTCAGTTTAGGTTGTTTAGTCTGACTTTCTTTTGTTTATCGTTTTTGCCATTAGCCCACCCTGATGCTTGTAAGAAAATAAACCTTTTAAAGGGCTTCAACACCCTTGTCACAGGTGGATTTGGGGAGTTGGTAGAGAGGAGTAACACCTTCATGTTGCACCTGGGTTTCCCCTAGGCCAGATTGTAACACATACATACACACATACCGTCTCACACACACACCGTCTCACACACACACACACACACACACACACACACACACACACACACACACACACACACACACACACACACACACACACACACACACACACACACGCACACACACGCACGCACGCACCCACGCACCCACGCAAACCAGTGAAATGCCAGCTGCAACACACACACACACACACACACAGATGCACATATACTCCTTCCGTAAATGGCGCTGCCTATGACGGCTGCCAGTCTGTTTGCGGTGGTGAATATGCATATGTTTGTCTCAAGGCTCTGTACCATTATTACTATCTAAAATGTAATAATTGTGGAATATTACTGTAATGAGCTGTATGTGTATGATCCAAGCGTCCTATGATCCTCATAGGAGCATAACAGAAAAAAGCATTCCATGTGAAGGTATTCTGTATCTTTGCATGTCAACTAATAAAGAAACTTGATATACATAATAATAATAATAATAATAATAATAATAATAATAATAATAATAATAATAATAATAATAATAATAATAATAATAATAATAATAATAATAATAATAATAATAATAATAATAATAATAATAATAATAATAATAATAATAATAATAATAATAATAATAATAATAATAATAATAATAATAATAATAATAATAATAATAATAATAATAATAATAATAATAATAATAATAATAATAATAATAATAATAATAATAATAATAATAATAATAATAATAATAATAATAATAATAATAATAATAATAATAATAATAATAATAATAATAATAATAATAATAATAATAATAATAATAATAATAATAATAATAATAATAATAATAATAATAATAATAATAATAATAATAATAATAATAATAATAATAATAATAATAATAATAATAATAATAATAATAATAATAATAATAATAATAATAATAATAATAATAATAATAATAATAATAATAATAATAATAATAATAATAATAATAATAATAATAATAATAATAATAATAATTAATAATAATTCATTTATTTTGTATAGCGCTTTTCAATGACCCAAAGTCGCTGACAATAGGCAAAAAAACAAAGAAAAGATAGAACCACAGGGAAACGGAGAACAATATGAATACACACCACGAGTAACGGATAACAAATACAGGAGTCAGTAGGGGAGACAGTCGGGAAGTGAGTAAGGGAAACCGAGGGGGGTGGGGGGGACAGGAGAGGAGAGAACGTAGGGCAGGGGAAAAGGGGGTGGTAGGTTGGAGGAGGGTGGTTATGGGTAAGGAAGGTTGAATGCTAGGGAGAACAGGTAGGTTTTGAGTCTGGATTTGAAAGTGGAGAGTGAGGGAGAGTCTCTGATGGTCTGAGGGAGGGAGTTCCAGAGTCAGGGTTCAGCTCGTGAAAATGCCCGGTCACCAAAACGTTTAAGTTTGGATGACGGGACAGTGAGGGAAAGAGTGGAAGAGGACCGGAGGGAACGGGTGGGTCGCTAGGGGAGAAGGAGGTCAGTCAGGTAGGGGGGGGGGGGGCAGGCTATGGAGGGCTTTGAAGGTGAGGAGTAGTGTTTTGAAGTTGATGCGTTGATGTGTTCACGGGACCGGTTGTTAGTGAGGAGATGGGCGGCTGAATTCTGGACCATCTGCAGTTTATGGAGGGAGCGGGAGGTGATGCCAGTGAGGAGGGAGTTACAATAGTCCAGGCGGGAGGAGATGAAGGCATGTATGAGGGATTCAGCAGCAGGGGGGGAGAGGCAGTGACAGATTTTGGCAATGTTGCAGAGGTGAAAATATGATGTTTTTACAATGGAGCGGACATGGGGGTCAAATGAGAGGGTGGAGTCGAGGATGACACAGAGGTTGCGGACTAGGGGGGAGGGGGTGATGGTGGAGTCATTGATGGTGAGTGTGATGGGTCCGGATCTGGTGAGGGTGGTGTTGGTGCCGATGATGAAAAGTTCCGTCTTGTCGCTGTTTAATTTGAGGAGGTTATGGGTCATCCAGGTTTGCAGTTCAGTGATGCAGGATTCGATGTGACTAAGGGGAGGGCTGTGGGGGGATTGTGTGCTGATGTAAATTTGGGTGTCATCAGCATAGCAGTGGAAGTTGAGGTGGTATTTACTAGGGGTGGGAATCACCAGTTTCATCACGATACGATATGATATCGATTCTTTGGACAACAATACGATATTTTCCGATATCACAAAGTCTGCCACGATACGATACGATTCGATTCAGGTGCCTGCGATCGATGAGACGATATTATATGCCCATTTAACACAATCAGTAACATTTAAATCAACACAAAAAAAGGCAATGGAAATATCATTTGACATTTTTATTTTTGAGCTCTTCCAGACATCTAAATGAAAAACAATCTATTGTTTTTAATACAAATAGACCTCCTGTTCACTGTTTTTGGTTCGTTTATCTTTTTTTCCTACAGTATATTAATATCCTATTCACTGTCACAGAGCTGTATTTTGGCTGGAAAAGGCATATTGGGAGTCCGAAGGTGCAGTACCGGCCAGATCCTGGTAGTGGCGCTGTCTCGAGAATGCAATAACCCCCCTCCTTCCCAGTCCCCACTTCTCTCTGCTTATGGCTCTGGGTTAGCTTGTTGTTAGCTTACGCTAACGTAACGTTAATTTCGCGACGTGCAGGGCATAATGGAATGGCGAGGATTGCAAAGCAGTTTAGATGCATTTGACCCGTTGCGGAATAAAACAGCAGGGACATGTTTTGGGTCGCAGAATAAACACACTAGCCTTGCTCTAGTGACGCTCGCCTTGCTCTAGTGACGCTCTAGACCAGGGGTCAGCAACCTTTTTGACATGGAGTGCCTGTTTGAAATATAGTTGTAACTAGTGTGCCTCAACAATATTCCATGCATCGTAATTTTTTTTCTCATAATCAGGTCTTTTTAATGATAATTTTTACATTATTACATCATTATCATGATTGTTATTATTAACAATATTATTATGATGGTTGTATCAACCCTAAATCTGAGTTGGGGGGGGGGGGAATGCAATGCAGACAGTGCAACCATTTCACTCACATTTGCCCATTCATTTTTGGACACATCACACACCATCGGTGTGTGTACTGTACGTGTGCTGTCATAGCTCCACCTACAGGCCTAATGGAGAACACCAGGAGAACACCAGGATGTGAATGGAGGGTGAATGTGAGGTATATCGTGTAAATACATTTTGATTGATCGCAAGACTACACTGAAAAAAAATTATAATAATAAGTTACCAGAGCTTAAAAATATTGAGTTCAGTTACTGTGCATTAAGGTTTTCAGTTTTCAATCCATAATAAGTTAACAGAAAAATAAGTACACAACCACATTATTTCAACCTAATAAAACTATGTTTATTGTCATTGTTTTAAGAACACAAGTTGACTTGGTAATACTCACATTTTGAGTAAAAAAATTGCTTTTAACATGTGCAATGTTCAATAAAATAGAAAAATAAATAATAAAATGTGTTGATTAATCCCACTGGTCACAATGGTGACCGTAATAATATTTTTGTTATAAGGCTCTGCAAATGTTACTGAATGATGTAGCAATGTATTTCCAGCTAAATTGAAATAATAAACAAATAAAGGGTCTCAATTAAATATGTGGTAGTAAAAAGAACCTGTGGGAGGATTTCAACAAGATAAATGCGACAACAGTGCAAAATATTTCACTATAATATTTCAAAGCAAAAAAAAAAAAAAACGTATATATATTTTTTTAAATTTTTTTTACTGCTGCCCCCTGTGCCTATGAAAATGCCCCCGCGTGCCTATGCAGGCATGCGTGCCTAGGGTTGCCTACCCCTGCTCTAGACGCTACTGCTGTGTGCTCTTGATCCAAGCCGAGTGGATACGACACTCCATGGGATTTTCAAAATAAGAGTATCGCAATTTGAATAGACCTTTTTTTACGTTGCATCGATCCTATTTTATTATTGATAATAGATCGATCTGGATCGATGTATCGTCCCACCCCTAGTATTTACATATGATGTGACCGAGGGGGAGAATGTAGCAGATGAAGAGCAGGGGGCCTAGGACTGAGCCTTGGGGGACCCCCTGTGTGACTGGGGAGGGGGAAGAGGTGTGGTCGGAGAGGGAGATGAATTGATGTCTGTCCGTGAGATAGGAGGAAAACCAGTCAAGTGCTATGCCCTCAACACCCAGTTGGTGCAGCCTTTGGAGGAGGATGGAGTGACACACTGTGTCAAAGGCTGCAGTAAGATCTAGTAGGATCAGGATGTTGAGGGCACCAGCATCAGCAGAGATGAGGAGGTCGTTGATGACTTTGACCAGTGCAGCTTCAGTGCTGTGAGCAGTAGGGCTGCAACTAATGACTAATTAGGTAGTCGACTAATCTGTCGATTATTTTTTCGATTAGTCGACTAATCGAAAACCAATTATGTAAACAAACAAAAAACAAAAAAAGGATATAATTTTTTTTTTTTTTTTTTTTTTAAACTACCTATCTTTGTGAAAGTGGCTTCTCAGCTTCTGGTCCAGCTGAAGACAGAGCAGAGGAACAGATAGGACATTGAGCATGACCTCAGAGTTGCTTGTCTACCATCACCCCAGACTTTGAGACTCTTGTCAGGACCAAACAACAACATCATAACATGATGATCCCATAGCAAATTAAAATAATGACTCATGAAACATTTGAATTTGGATCTTAAGCCACTTTAAATGAAAATGTATTTGAAGAACAATACAGCAATCACTCATAACAAGATAAATAAATTAAATAATACAAATTAAAGTGGAAGTGTACTTTAAATAACTAAAAAAATAATAATAAAAAAGAAAAATAACTAGCAGCATCTGCCTCCAGCACCGCGGCTGATGGGGCTGTAACTTGGTCCAGGACCAGGAGGGTGACGTTGAACAGCTGTAAGGGGAGAGGGGGATGAGTCAGATCAGACAGACTTCTAGGTCTTTTGTTTGCTGTGTGTGAGAGGAGTCCGTGTGTGTATGTGTGTATGTGTGTGTGTCTTACTCTGATCGCTGTGTGAGTGAGAGGAGTGTGTGTACTGTGTAATTTGTGTGTGTGTCTTACTCTGATCGCTGTGTGAGTGAGAGGTGTGTACTGTGTAATTTGTGTATGTGTGTGTGTCTTACTCTGATCGCTGTGTGAGTGAGAGGAGTGTGAATGTGTGTGTGTCTTACTCTGATTGCTGTGTGTGAGAGAGAGGAGTGTGAATGTGTGTGTGTCTTACTCTGATCGCTGTGTGTGAGTGAGAGGAGTGTGTATGTGTGTGTGTCTTACTCTGATCGCTGTGTGTGAGTGAGAGGAGTGTGTATGTGTGTGTCTTACTCTGATCGCTGTGTGTGAGTGAGAGGATCTATTGTGTGTCTAGTCTGATCATCATCTCCTGCAGGGGAACAATGTTTTCAATGTCCAAAATTTGCTATGGGATCATCATGTTATGATGTTGTCTGGAACCCTGAGAAGCCACTCTCACAAAGATAGGTAGTGCAAAAAAAATTAAATAAAAAATTAAATAATTTTTATTTTATTTTTTTTAATGACTAATCGACGCAACAATTTCTCGTCGACGATTTTTTATAATCGACGTCGTCGATTATGTCGACTAATCGTTGCAGCCCTAGTGAGCAGGACGGAAGCCAGACTGAAGGGGTTCGTAGAGGGTGTTGGACTGGAGATGGGAGTGGAGTTGGGAGGCAGCAATGCGTTCGAGTGTTTTGGAGAAGAATGGGAGATTGGATATGGGGCGGTAGTTGGAGAGGTTGGATGCGAGGGTGGGTTTTTTGAGGACAGGGGTGACAGCGGCGAGTTTATAGAGGGAGGGGACGTGGCCTAGGGATAGTGACTGGTTGAAGAGGGCGGTGAGGTGGGGGATGAGAGCAGGGAGGCAGGCCTTGGTGAGAGTAGTGGGGAGGGGGTCAAGGGAGCAGGTAGTGGCCTTGGAGGTGGTCATGAGGTCCGTGATGAAGGAGGAGTCGACTGGGGCGAAGGCAGTAAAAGGGGTGGGAGGGATGGAGTCAGGTGGGGGGGAAATTATAGTGGGGTGGGTGAGGGTGGGGGGGAGTTGGCGATGCGCGCGGTCAGTGAGCTGTTAATTTGAGATATTTTGTTATTGAAGGAGAGGAGGAACGAGTTGCAGAGGTCAGGGGAGGAGAGTGAGTTATTGTCCGGGGGTTGTAGGAGTTTCTTGACAGTGGAGAAGAGGGTCCGGGGGTTGCGGTTGCTGCTGTTGATGATGGTGGAGTAGTGGGCAGATTTGGCAGCTTGAAGTGCATCACGGTAGGAGGAGACGTGTTGTTTGTGGAGGTCGGCGTGGATGGTGAGATGATTTTTTTTATAGAGGCGTTCAAGTTGACGGCCTGCATACATACATACATACACACATACACACATACGTCACACACATACGTACATACATATGTGCACACGCACACACACACACACACCGGCAAGCAGACACTCACACACACCAACACTTAAACACACTCGCTCTCATTCACACACATTCACATAAGGCCGTGCACACATACAAACGTTTACAGGAGCCACACAAAGAGCACACAGACACACATATTCACACACACACACACACACACACACACACACACACACACACACACACGCACATGCCGTAGTATTTGGTAACCATAGATAGACATATGTTGCCTGAAACTGGTGTTCAAATCAAACTAATGTGTTCTAGTCTTGTAGAAACATGCCAATCAAAAATAGTTTATCATTAAACCTGATTTGACGAGGGTGACGAGCTTAGAAAGTGTGTGTGTTAACAGAGACCGGGGGATCACCACAGGAGGTGATTTGCATACAACTGTTGGCAGCTGCAGACAGACAGGATACTGGTCACGCGGGTCGGCCAGCTTTTAAATGAGAACAAACGGCTGTGTCAGCAGACCCCCGTTTATTACTATACAAGTTCTATGTAAAACCAGAGATAACATCTCCCTGAGAACAGTTGGTTATCTCACTTCAAAGTAGTATCGGGTGTCCCAACAGACGCACAGGCATTTCATGTGACCACCGGGGATTCTCCTGCCTTGCTTAACACAAAGTACATTTTCAAATGTCTATTACTATACTTAGATTAGTTTAATATGATGAATAAGAATCACAGCGTTTGAAATTAGGCCACGTTTGAATCTACATTGGAAGTTACTCAAATGGATGTGTGATTAATAATGGCGTGATGGAGTAACTGACGGATGCGTGAACTAATCAGACTAACAAGAACATCAAATCAAATGTTAAACAGTTAATATTAGCTATACAATATTAGACAGTGAAATGATGTGACACTGCGGCAGCTAGTGGTCAGTAGATTATCCATGGTTGATCAACATTCAGATTGGTCAACGGGTGGACTGCATGATTAAAAAAAAATAAAAAAAATTAAAAAGACCCATAGGCGTTCCTAGGTTTTTATGATATTGATAGATGGAGATTAACAATCATGAATAATGAAGTTTAGTTCGTTTTATTTTTTCTTTCCTGGTTTTTATAAGCAATTTCTGCCTCAGGCCGGAAGTTTTCATTTTGTGTCTTAGTATATACGGGGTGGATACGCCCCTAGATAATAGGTTAATTTTGTTTCTGAGAGTGAGTTGAAAAAGGAATGCTCACAAGTTTTGTTTATTGTTTTCAATTATTGTTTTGGGCGTGTTTTTCTTTGTTTTTGTTTCTTTTCTATATTTTTCTTAGGAAACCTGGCAGGCTGGGAGTGATCTCGACACATCAGGACTAGGTAGTATATGTCTATATAATGGACTGAGAACAAAGTGAATGGACTAGAGCTGGTTCATGGTTTTTGTTCTCCGCTCATTAAAAATCCAGATCTAGGATCTGGGGGTGGTGTCGCGTTTGGTGAAGTGTTGGGAAACATGATTCTCTGTACATTGATAAGCTCAGTAGGGTTTGGTCGCCATTGGCCGAATAGCCTTTGTGTAGGGTGTGGACGGGTGCAATTGATAATTGGCTTGTGGGGGACTCTGACGGCTTAGTAGAGGCTGGCAGAGCGTGTGGAAGATGTGTGTTTAAGGCGGACTGTGATTTGTTGCCGTACATGTAGGACTACTGGGGGAGAGGTCGTGTCAGTACTGGCTGTCCGGGCCCGGAGGCAACTGTCCAGGAATGAAGGTATGATGTTTAGAATTTTATTCCACATCAACGGGTGGTGGGGTTATACTGTTTTGACAGCATAATATAATGAGAGCCAAGTGAATTTTTCTGAATTTTGAATATTAACGATCTAGAAGCCATGAAATATATAGATAAATGATTTGGAAAAGAAAGTTGTCAAACTCAGACCAGTAAAGAGTGTCTGAGGGAGGAAAAATATGGATTCTCAATCAATTGTTGTGGTAGAAGTAACCTGCGCTGTCCACCGAAGCGATATATACACACTGCAGGATACGACTGGGAGATTGGGGAGTCAGCAGTCATCAGAGTGTGGTACGAGGAAGACCAAGGACTCCATCGGTACTGGTGATCCAGGACACTGGCTAGTGTCTACCCAGAGGTTCCATGGGGAATCACAACACTGCGGGTACCAAGAGATCCAGGAGAAGCCTAACTCTCAAGCGTTGAGAGTTCCGGCCAACGCAGTGACCGGGTCTTGAGGCTTCGGAGGGGAACGAGAGAGGCCAAACGACAGGCAATCTACGAGGAGACAGGCTGCTAGGCCTCATCAACTGCTCCGGCTGTCAACAGACAGGCTGCAAGGCCTTAGCAATTGACCAGGGTGTCATCAAGCGAAGGGGTGGAGCCTCGATCGCCCCTATCAACGACCAGGCGGAGGGTGGGGAGAATCAAACCTCTTCCACTAATCCGAGGGTCAACGGGGGTTGAGCCAGTGACGACTGCGGGAGACAACAACAACCTCCTTAACAGCCGTGACCGCGCCAGAGGGGAGATCTAATCACCCCACCTGAGATCGACGCAACTGACACCCGAGGGAAGAGCTCCTGGTTCAACTGAACCGCCAATACAGCAGGGGGTCAGGCCCCTATTCGAGTGACAGCACGAGGCATGAGAGAGTTGGTGGTAGCATTAAGAGGGAGATCAGCAGTCTTGAACTGCAGAGTCTCTAAGAAATGAGGAGGGGGGCCAGGTCAAGCCAGAACACATTGACCCCCCTTCTCCCTGCTCCAAGTCAGAATTTGACAACCCCCACTGGAAACCAGTGGGAAATTGATCCTGGTATGAAAGAGAGTGTCAAAGACTGCACACTGCACACAATAATGAAAATGGACTGAAAATAAAGATGTTTGGGTGACGACAAGGATACCTAGGAAAGAGATGTAGAAAAAGAATGTTGTTTTGATTTTTAGGATCCAAGTGTGGGATGCTGTATGTAATATGATTTAAAATGGTTTATTTATATCCAGGTAGTGGATAAGCAATACGTAGAAGTTGGGATCTATGGTTAACATATAATACTAGCTAATTAAGGATAGTTAATCTCTATCCAAGTGTGGACTGCAGTAGTATTTGGTAACCATAGATAGACATATGTTGCCTGAAACTGGTGTTCAAATCAAACTAATGTGTTCTAGTCTTGTAGAAACATGCCAATCAAAAATAGTTTATCATTAAACCTGATTTGACGAGGGTGACAAGCTTAGAAAGTGTGTGTGTTAACAGAGACCGGGGGATCACCACAGGAGGTGATTTGCATACAACTGTTGGCAGCTGCAGACAGACAGGATACTGGTCACGCGGGTCAGCCAGCTTTTAAATGAGAACAAACGGCTGTGTCAGCAGACCCCCGTTTATTACTATACAAGTTCTATGTAAAACCAGAGATAACATCTCCCTGAGAACAGTTGGTTATCTCACTTCAAAGTAGTATCGGGTGTCCCAACAGACGCACAGGCATTTCATGTGACCACCGGGGATTCTCCTGCCTTGCTTAACACAAAGTACATTTTCAAATGTCTATTACTATACTTAGATTAGTTTAATATGATGAATAAGAATCACAGCGTTTGAAATTAGGCCACGTTTGAATCTACATTGGAAAATACTTAAATGTGTTGAATACTAACTGTATAAAAGAGATATTGATGTAAGTTAAAAGAATGATTAGGAAACTAGAAGAAGTGGACTTATTTATAAACCGACTGTGATCCTCATGTAGCATCAAGATAAACTGTTCAATTATGATATCTCTGTGTTTATGCAATCAATCTCAATTCGAATATATATATATCTTGGGGTTCAACAACCAAAGTATTATGTTAGATATACAGTGAAACTATTCTCTGGTCTTAAACAAAGTAGAGGGGGTTGGCCTATTGAGCACAACCTTCTATTTCAAATTCAACCTTAGAGAGGCCGTGATTGGAGGAACACAACTGCTGACGTCACTCTGGTGACATCACGCAGAGACTCCAGGCTTTTGATATAAGGGGGATGTTGTGACTGTGGAAGGACACTCTGACACGTAACCACCAGGACAACACCCCACCTTTTCACACAGCGGACGACGCGGGCAGAGGAGAGAACAGACAAAGAACTTTTTGGAGGGAGAACAGACTGCTTTGTTCATCAGCCAGAGAACAAAGACCATCAACAACTTATCAGCTATCATTATTTAATCTGCTTTCTTAGAAGGACGAGCGGCATAGGGCTCCGGTACCTTGAATCTTTTATAGTGTTCTTTATTGTATTTTGTATACACACTGAACTTTGATTAAACAGCTGCCAGTACACCTTCTCCTCCATTTCTCCTGCTGCTTAGCTGGTCGTCGGACAAGACCATTTGGTCTTTATTGAAAGTACAAGGGTTTTTAGGGGGGACAATTCACAACGCAGAGGACGATCCAGCCGGTTCTGATCTTATCAGAACCAGAACAGAGACCTTTGTGACTTCACACACACACACACGCACACACGCACACACACACACACACACCACATTCTCGCATACACAAATTCACATACACAGGTGTACACACATTACACACACACACATACACTCCACTTGGGTTATTTTAGAGCTCTGGACCAAAGTGAAACCTTGCTACCAGGTTATATAAACACCATTAACTTTCGCTTGATCTAGTTGAAGGACAACACTCTCCTAACGCTCATGTTATTATATAACACTCACTACATGAGGTATTACCTTCAAGAGTATCTGTTTTCAATATATATAATACAGTCACAGCAGCAGTTCCCTGTAATTTACACACTATAGGAAGCCAAAGAGGCAAGATCAGCAGAATGGAACATGTGTGTGTGTATATCGCTTTTATTCTGTGCGTGCACACACACACACGCACGCACGCACGCACGCACGCACGCACACACACACACACACACACACACACACACACACACACACACACACACACACACACACACACACACACACACACACACACACACACACACACACACACACACACACACACACACACACACACACACACACACACACACACACACACACACACACACACACACACACACACACACACACACACACACACACACCTACACACACACACACACACACACACACACACACACACACACACACACACACACACACACACACACACACACACACACACACACACACACACACACACACACACACACACACACACACACACACACATAAAGAGACAGTGAGTCATGGCCAATTCAGATATATGCATGTCATTAAACCAGCCATGACCCTGGGATCATGATAACCCACCATGTAAAACGACAGTTATTATTATGAAAACTTGAGTTATTATTTGTAATTGCACAGCATCCACCCGGGAGGAGCAGAAGAAACACGGCCTACTGGGAAAATCTTGCAGTGAGGCCCGTCAGAGCTAAGGTTTCACTTATTCGTTTGCTAATTAAAGTGTTATAATGTTCACGGAGGCAGTTAATTGATGAGATTACGCACAAGTTATAATGTCTCTCGATACGTTTTTGGCCACCCGTTAAGTAATGATAATTTCCCCCAGTAACATTATCAATGACATTATTAATACCGACTTTATTATTACCAACATTATTAACAACGGAGCACATCATCTGACTCATGTCACATCACATCCTTTTAGTAGATGATCATATACCATGGAAAGGCAATGGCTCTGTCCATTGAACTTCTGTAATTGCTTCTGTCTGCCTAGCAAATTGTGTACATGTAAATGTGTCTCATTCTGTCCAACATTGTGAAACCCTAAAAAGTGAAAGCTCTGTGTTTTCCCACTTTACCTTGAAAATATTGGATACCTTTTATGAAATTTCTGTCAACCACTGTTGAGTTGCAGAATCCTTTCAGCCCTCTCGCTCAAGCTAATGGACCTGGCACTCCACTCTCCTGAATAATACACTTCTAAAATGGAACACACACACACAGACATAAAAGGTTGCTTCGTTTCAAACCGTTATTTAAACTCGAAAGGTGACTGAGGTTTCCCTCATGTACAGTCACGTCGAGTGTACATATGGAAATAAGCATGAATAAAGCATATAAAATCACACAGCATATTCATTCATAACAATGAGACAACAAGACAAAAGCAGGGCATAACAAATGAATTAAAACACATACAATGTGATTAACAAAGGTTGGAGATCGAGGTTTTAAACTCTGCAAACAGAGGAGAGCATTTCGAGCTTTAAGGGCTGTTGGAGATCATTCCATGAGCAACTTCAAAAGTACACTGTTTTTAAATGAAATGGTTTTATGGCGTTATGGCGTTATGTTATATTCATGGCTCGATATTTCATAAATGAAGATGCAGCTAATCTGAGGAAAGAAGGATCTAGTTGATTTCCTGGTACCATTGGATTGTAGTGCTTCCAGTACATTATTAGGGAAGGGCAGAAATGGAATTGGAATTGGGGGTCATGTCAGGAGGGGGCCCTGCATAATTGTTTTTGAATAAATTACCAGTATATTCATATTCATATTAAAGGCTTGGTGTATCTCTTTCTGTTAATTGTACATACATTTTACATACATTGTGTAACAATGTAGATGTTAATTACTGTATGTTCCTTAGTGACCAAACAACCCGACGTGTGAAGTGTGATTATTCTAAAATGAAATGATCACCTTCCTCCTCTGTCTCCTCGGAGTTCAGCTCTGACAAAGGATAACATCAAGAATATTTTCCAGCGTTCAATAAATCAGAAGACATTGCTTACTCTAAAATTAGACAAGTAACTAACAAATCTCTCCCATAACTGTACATACATTTTGTGTCATTGAAATAGAACGCATTAGAGGAGGTTGACGGTAAAATAAATATACCAGTATCAACTGGTTGAGAGGAACAGGTTCAAAGGGGACGGTCCCATTAAGTGTCTGCCTTATTAAACAACAATGTGTCAAGCTAATACACCACAGAGCTTAGCAGTCAAAGCCTAAACCAAGCCACTAGCATGTCAGGCCGCTCGATTTCCCCACATGATCCGTCCCTTAGTCCGCTTCATCACTCCTCATTCATGCACACTAACCCCCCTGCGCACACAGCACGCTAAACAGGTAATCCGTCTTGGGTAAAAACATACACGTTTGTCGCAGCGACTTACCATTTATTAGCAAATGTTGTGGGAGGGAGGGAAGGTGTGTGTGTGTGTGTGTGTGTGTGTGTGTGTGTGTGTGTGTGTGTGTGTGTGTGTGTGTGTGTGTGTGTGTGTGTGTGTGTCATGTCCATACTTGTTTCACAGTGCAAATCTGACATGTTCCATTTGATTTTCATGCTACTTTCATTACCCCGTCGTTTTGTTACACACGCACGCACACGCACACACACACACACACACACACACACACACACACACACACACACACACACACACACACACACACACACACACACACACACACACACACACACACACACACACACACACACACACACACACACACACACACACACACACACACACACACACACACACACACACACTGGCAGACCCCACGCCTGCTCCCCGGGGCGCTGTGGTCCCTTTATTAGAAATGTATTCTATCAGTGCTTTTAATGTGAAAACGCAATAAAGTCATTTCACGCCATGTTGAGCAACGTCGCCACATTATTGTTAGGTTTCCGTGGTTTACCAAGGGGGGCACCGGATGACACACACACACACACACACACACACACACACACACACACACACACACACACACACACACACACACACACACACACACACACACACACACACACACACACACACACACACACACACACACACACACACACACACACACACACACACACTGATCCCCCATACTCACCTCCCGTGCATCTCCTCTGTGGCAGGTGGGGGGTGGAAGGGAACAGATGAATAGCTCTCTAAATCTACATAAACCAGTGGACTCAGCCACAGGGAATGGGTACCCGAATTGAGCTGCACACTGCTACGTACAGTATAACATGGGCGGATACTACAGCCTATGATGATGGGATGGTGATGAGCCACACTACCAAATGGCATGTCAATTACCTCTTATGCTTGCACTTACATCGCCAGTCATGCTCTGTCATATGTAAAAGCTGTGTGTGGGGGGATCCAATCGCATGGAAGGACATTCACATGATTTAAATCTCATTCTCTCTCTGCGTCATCACTCAATTAGACCTTTCACCCCTTGGAGGGCCATCAAAGTACAGTAAATATGATTACCACCACCATTCAATTTCTCCATAAACCCCCTCATTATAGCACTCGTCTGCACTGCAGGCAATACACATCCACTCACTGTATACTGGAGCTAATAAGTGGATCATGTTTGTGGGAGGAGAGAGGGGGGGGGGTTCTGGTGTCGGCTGTAGAGGTGGGGTCTGGAGAGACTCGCCGAAGCAGCAGCGGGGAGGGTTAATTGCTGCAGGTGTGGCTGGTGTTGCTGATTAACCTCTCCCTTTGTATTCCAGAGTGAGACTGGGACATGGAAGGCTCAGACCCACACAAACTGGATGGAGAGAGCAGGATCGCTTGTCAGCATCGGGCAGCAAGCAGGGACTTTGTGTTGCTCGCACCGTGTTCGCACCGCAGGAACCTTCCCCCGGGAACTAGGCACTTGTTCAGGACCTCACTGCTCACGGCGGGGACCAAAGCCTAAACAGAAGATCCAGGAGTTTATTTTACCCCCCCAAAAAGACCCTGCTCTGGGGGTAGGACTTTTCCAAAGTCCAGGAACTTTAGGGGTTGGTGCTTGCAAGCACTGAACATTCTGATCAACGATCGAATATTTGCAGCGTTTCATTTCAACCGACATTCCCAGAAATCCACAGCACAAACCAGGTTTTCTTGTTAATTGAGCTATGCATTAAAAACATTCGCCCCAGCGAATCTTATAGTTACATTAACATTGTGCTGTCAGAACAGTCTTAATGTGTAGCTCAAGTAAGGACTTCAAAATTGCGAGAGTGACCCCCCTGCACAAAATGGGCAGCAAATTAGACCCAGGCAACTACCGCCCTGTTTCTATTCTTACCTCCATCTCGAAAGTCATGGAAAAAATTGTCTACGAACAGGTCGAAAAGTACCTAGCGGAAAAAAATCGAATCTACGAATTCCAATCTGGCTTCAGAACATCCCACTCCACTGACACATGCCTTCTCTATTTGAACAACCACATCAAACAAGAGGTGGACGCGGGCAAATACTGCGGCATGGTCATGTTGGACCTACAAAAGGCCTTCGTCACTGTCAATCACTCCATTCTGATTGACAAGCTAAAAGCAATTGGTTTTGATAGTATATCAGTAGGCTGGATACAATCCTACCTGGAGGGGAGAGAACAGATGGTGGAGGTAAACAGTACTCTACCCCCCCCCCCCCTCACAGTGAGCTGCGGTGTTCCACAAGGAAGCATAATAGGACCGCTACTGTTCCTAATTCATGACAAATGACATGTCGTCAGCTTGTGACTGCAACTTGTTCTTGTTCGCGGACGACTCAGCCCTGCTGGTCTCCGACAAGAACAAGTTACAGGTTGAAAAAACCCTCAGCTCAGAACTCGGCAGAATCTGCACCTGGCTCGCTGATAACAAACTATCATTACACCTGGGTAAAACACACACACACACACACATGCACACACTTAGCATTACCACAGGGGGGGGGAAATTGCACAATCCTTGTTTTATTGCTTCAATAAAGACATCACTCACTCCCATCCCAGAGACAAAACCTCCCTCCCTGGTTCTCTCTTTTGAATATAAAGGTATAAAATAAAACACGATAAAAAAAAATTATGTATTTCTTACCACTGGTAAATAGATTCATTAGTGCCCTGATTGCTATCGGAGAAATCCGAACTGGCTGCTTCGCTGTCGGTTTCAACCGGGCTTCCGGATTCCCTTTGATCTGGGAGTCCTGTTGTCGACTGTCTGGTTGCAGAAGAGCGCCATCTAGCGTAAACCACTGAGAAGACCATTGGACGCATATAATGCGTCTTTGACGGTCGTGTTGGATTTCAATGGACGCATATATGCATCTTTGGCGGTCAATGTGTTATGTAAAGGAATTGCACCACTGATGTCCGTAGCTTCATGGATGTCTGAAGAGCTGTTGGTGAAGTGGCGGCAGGATAGTTCTGTTAGTCGGGACAAGCCCAGTTTTCTGATAATTTTAGATAACGGCAGCCTCATCCATTTGGGCACACAGACTTCTCTCTAACCTCAAACTACTGGAGCCTCCCTCAGTCTCACAATACTTTCCTCTCCCTCCCTCACTATCTAACTGTTGCTCTCAGGGAATCTTGTAGCAAGATGAGCAAAGGAAGGTAAGATGACAAACTTGTGTGCACTGCACACGCATTCATTCATGCATGTGTGTGTGTGTTTGTGTATGCGTGTGTTTGCATGCATGTGTTTGCATGCGCGTGTGTGTACGTCTTTTTGTGCATGCACATGTGTGTATGTGTGAGTGTACGTGTGTGAGTGCTTGCGCTGCAGTGCTGTGATTGTCCTGACCTAGAAAAGCATTGAGATAGAGCTGAGGCTCTCTGCACACAGACAGAAGGGGGGAAATCCAAACAGAAACGTATGGGCTTCACTGAGCCAAGCCAGGCAAGCGCTCTCACTCTGACAGCGGCACCAACTCCCCCGCGAACACGAGTGCTATTCTGGAAGAACACCAGTAACACAGGAGGAGGACAGTCATCCATCAAAAGTTCATTCTATCCCATTGAGATCATTTTGGACGATTCAGAGAGTGACAAATCACGCTTAGCTTAAGTTAATTAGTATGATGTACCACTTCCACACAATAGATTAATTGTAATCATACTGTATGTATTTAGAGTACTGTCACAACAACATATTTTAAAAGGAAACAGAAATATAACACTATTTTATCACCACTATGTAAATCATGGTACCGTAACAATAGATAAAGACAGTGACCTCTTGTGGCCAGAGGTTGCATTACATTGAGAATTACACAGAATTCTATTTCATACAATGGATAAAGTTATTGGCGGATAATAGGGACTAGTGCACAAGTCCACTTTTCATGGTTGGTTGGTGGTTGGTCCTAACAAATAACTGAATATTCAGCGCATTCTCACATTCACAAAGGCCAGAACAGATGACGTTAAAGAAGAAAACTATTTTCACCATGGCGGCTGTAGGGTGATCAAATCTGTATGATCCAAATGCAGGACAGCATGTCGATTTTGCGGGACATTTGTTGAAATTGCGGGACAGTAATGAATATGTATGCAAGAATCATGTTTACATAATGTATTCATAATTTTGATACAAATATAAGCATTTAATGTATTAAAAACACAATATTAATTGCTTATTATACTCATAATTATATAGAAGACCATACCATGGAATCCAACATGCTGTTAAGAGGTTCCCGAGTCCTATGGCTATAGTTAAGATGTATGCAACCTGTGATCTCTCTTGTAATGTGATACTGAAGTGCATACATTGTCTACACTGGCTTCCTTGATTCTAAACCTGTCCAGAACATGCTACACAGTTTAAATGTTTCTTTCAATGATAATCTGACAAATATTTGTTTTTATTATTAACATGTTAAATGTAAATATATCACAGGTATATATACAGGATGAATATAATAACATGACTCATGAGTATAGCATGAGTAGGCCTACAAAGTGTTATCCTGCATAAGTGAAATACATACATAAACAAATTAAAACAGCAGTGAACAATAGGAAACAACTATTTAAAATATTGCCTGCGCTTCGCATTGTGCCTCCGAAGGTTTCAGCACCTTGGAGAGCACCATAGTGCACGTATACAGGTAGTTAGTGCCTGGGAATCTATATTATTACTGGACCGTGCAGCTTTAATTAGAGCCTTCTGACCAAAAGAATATTATAAAAATATTGACATGTTAGAGAGAAATTCGCTTTGACTTGTATTTCTCTCTTCCACACTGCATCTATTTCTCTGGTCCGTCCACGCGCCGGTCAGGACTGTCCCGCACAAATTGGGACGTTTGGCCACCCTAGGAGGCTGCCACTTATAGCACTCATCATGCTATGCTAATTTTACTAGCTAGGTCCATTGTCCTCACTTTTTGCATAAACAGATTAACAAGAGCAATAGTTAAAATAACAATAGTTTCATAAAATGTTCTAGAAGTTTGCCACGTGGCTATGTCTAAGCTACTGAGCTAAGAAAAAATAACAGCGGTTTCAGGGCAGAGGCCTGAACGACAACGCTCTAAGCTCAAGTTAATGACACAACACTCCATCCTAGTGGCTGAAATAAAAGATTGCTCATCAGTCAACATGGTTCCGCCAATGAAACTCAATAACCTGTATATAAAAAATTATTACAATAACAACCACAACAAACCTTGACTTTGAGCCCTGCAAACGATTATCCGGTTCATATAACCCATCCCTAGTGGATAACTCATAATACTCTCATCTCACTGGCAGCTGCTGAAGGAGCAGATAATAGGGAGGGTGGTTAAGAAGCAAAGGAGCACATCTGTGATGTATCATAGCGACAGAAGTAGATGGAGAACTGCGGGTGTCAAGGAAGGTCCACTCACAGTCTCACAATAGATTAGTCAGTCCGTCACTATATACAGTACAGGCTACACACTATACACACTTGAGCACACATCATCATGACAACAAAGAGTCAGGAAAGAAATGCATTGGGGGGGGGGGGGGGGGGGGGAGCCATAAAAAGACCGTCGGCTCCAAACGATGAGTGAAATTTACTTTCATTATAATGGTGACTCCAGATTCCAACAGTTCAACATTTAATGACTTGCTTCCCAAACAACCCTGTTCACGTTGAATAACTCCCACACCCTCCCATCCAGGGGAGTAAATCCGTGAACCGGTGTGGGTTCAGGTGGACATCGTGTGCAACCAGGGCTCACAGTGAATGAAGGACATCAGGCTAAATAATAGGATATATTTATGGGCAAGTGTCAAACCTGTGACTTAGAAAGCGAGAGATTTGAAAAGGGACAGCAAAAAGGACACTTTATTATTGGACAGTAATATCAATTACCGGACCGTGGCGTGGACGTGTCCTAATTGAGGCCTTTCACAGAATGTTGGTGCCACTTTAGTTGCCGGTAACTTTTTTTACACCCCACCCCCAAAAAAGAATGATGATATATATATATATATTAGGGCTGTCAGTTTATCGCGTTAATTAGATTAATTAATTACACAGCAAATTATCGCGTTATGAAAATTAACTCAAAATTAATTACAATAATTTTTATTTTTTTATATAATATATTTTTTTTATCTCATTCATTCATTTAATCTGACAAATATTTGTTTTTATTATTAACATGTTAAATGTAAATATATCACAGGTATATATACAGGATGAATATAATAACATGACTCATGAGTATAGCATGAGTAGGCCTACAAAGAGTGTTATCCTGCATAAGTGAAATACATACATAAACAAATTAAAACAGGTCCACTCACAGTCTCACAATAGATTAGTCAGTCCGTCACTATATACAGTACAGGCTACACACTATACACACTTGAGCACACATCATCATGACAACAAAGAGTCAGGAAAGAAATGCATTGGGGGGGGGGGGGGGGGGGGAGCCATAAAAAGACCGTCGGCTCCAAACGATGAGTGAAATTTACTTTCATTATAATGGTGACTCCAGATTCCAACAGTTCAACATTTAATGACTTGCTTCCCAAACAACCCTGTTCACGTTGAATAACTCCCACACCCTCCCATCCAGGGGAGTAAATCCGTGAACCGGTGTGGGTTCAGGTGGACATCGTGTGCAACCAGGGCTCACAGTGAATGAAGGACATCAGGCTAAATAATAGGATATATTTATGGGCAAGTGTCAAACCTGTGACTTACTGTAGAAAGCGAGAGATTTGAAAAGGGACAGCAAAAAGGACACTTTATTATTGGACAGTAATATCAATTACCGGACTGTGGCGTGGACGTGTCCTAATTGAGGCCTTTCACAGAATGTTGGTGCCACTTTAGTTGCCGGTAACTTTTTTTACACCCCACCCCCAAAAAAGAATGATGATATATATATATATATATTAGGGCTGTCAGTTTATCGCGTTAATTAGATTAATTAATTACACAGCAAATTATCGCGTTATGAAAATTAACTCAAAATTAATTACAATTATTTTTATTTTTTTATATAATATATTTTTTTTATCTCATTCATTTCATAAGAATGTAGAATATACATTTACAGACTTTTTTTTAATATGGTCCATTTGCATGTTCTTGGTATCTGATTCTAGGGACATCTATGAATCTCAGGGAATGTATTCCCAGTGTCAGAAATGCTGTGGGCTAGATCCACAAAGAATGGATTGCACGGTGCAAGTTGCACCCTTACTTACAATTCATTATGAATTGAAAATGGGGGACCCTGATGTAAACAAGACGAAAGTCTTTCTCTGGTCTGCATCCCCTTAACAATTGTGTGTATTGAGCCGTATTGTATTGTACCCATTCTGCAATCTGTTGATAACATTTGTGACGGTGATTGATTGAATGAAAATTTTATTTTGAGTAAATTGTAATGAACCATGCTACTAAAGAACTCAACATTCTTACCTTGATTCCTAACAGTGCTGGATGAACAGCCCCTTTCTGTTGTTGAAAATGTAACGTTAGGTATCCAACGCCCTCGCATCATGTTGCCAAACCGGCATTTGATCTCCGACACTGCTATTCCAAATAAGTACAATGTTGTGTTTCTTTTTCGAATGTACTGTAGCCAAGAGTATAACCATAACCCTATTATAAAAACAGCAGTCAAAGTGTATATTTTCAGCACAATGTTTGTTTACCAATGATTTTAAAATCTCTGTGCATTGCACTGGAAAACGCAAGGACAGGAAGCCATCATGAAATCGCTGTAGTCTTATTAACTTAACTTTATTAACAAAATAAAAAGCAGCAGCACTATTGCATAACTAAGTCATGTTTGCTATGTATTTCTTCCTTCCTCTTTTTGGGGTACATCGTGAAGGTATGATATCAATCCTGCGTTGATCCAACCATGTCTTCACCCCGATCGCAACATGTGTTACGACACAACGTATGCCGTTGCTGACGATCAAAGCATCAAAAAACGACCCCCCCCCCCCCCCCCCCCCATGCATTTATGATGAAATAGTATTGTATCCATAGCTATAATATAGAATATAGTTATAGCTGTTAGGGATTGTAATGCAACCCCAATTGCACGACATAGACAGGTATTCAAAGTTAGCCAAAACAAGGGCATAATTTATTCACAACAAAAAAGCGGCACTGTCCCTTTAAGGGAGAACTCAAAATACACAGGTGAATCTTCTAGAGTCCACGAATGAAATGAAAGTTCTGAGTCTGGTCCTGTTCAGATTCACCAGAACACTTGCCGACGGGCAACACAGCAAACGGTGTCCATGAAAACGGAGTGAGAAACATAGGCATCCTCCTGTGGAAGCCTAGAGAGCAATGACGATGCCTCACACCACAGAACACTGCCGACGTGCAACTCAGCAAACGGGACCCACGGAAAAGGAGTGAGATCATAGGAATCCTCTCGTGGAAACATTGAGAGCGATGATGATGTCTCACACCAGGTACGAGGCCCATGGAGAGAGAGTAGGGCAGTAGATGGCACAACGTCTCACCCAGAGACGCGGTGGTAGATGGTAGCAACGGAAGGCACGACGTCTCCCAGTGAGAACATAGGAAATCCTCCCGTCGGATTATAGAGAGCGAAGACGATGTCTCACCAGGAGCGCGGCGGTTGATGGTAGGATACAGAGACGACCTGGCAAGGAGTGGAAGGTAACCAGCTGTATTAATAGTCTCCCGAGGAGCTAATTACCAACCACTCATAGGTGCGTGACGTAGAAAAGCGGCACGCCCCCTCGTTGGGCAGCATGCAGTCCTTTCCAGCCCTCACAGTACCCCCCCTCCACGGGAGCCACCTGGCGACCAGCCAGGCCAGCAGGGGTGGGGGGGGGGAATTCAGAGAGCGGGGCAGGGGACATGACGGAGAAACACACAAAAATGGAGGCCATGCTAGCTGGAGAAGCTACACGTAACGTGGGGCTAGCAGAGGGACAGGGTAGCTGCCAGGGCATTACTAGCAACAGGGCCTATGCTAGCTGCAACACATACATCAGCAAAGAGGCTGCGCTAGCTGCCGGAGCTAAGCTAGCAGACAGGCTGGACTAGCATGAGAACACATAGTCTACGAACAGGTCGAAAAGTACCTAGCGGAAAAAAATCTAATCTACGAATTCCAATCTGGCTTCAGAACATCCCACTCCACTGACACATGCCTTCTCTATTTGAATGACCACATCAAACAAGAGGTGGACGCAGGCAAATACTGCGGCATGGTCATGCTGGACCTACAAAAGGCCTTTGACACGGTCAATCACTCCATTCTGATTGACAAGCTAAAAGCAATTGGTTTTGATAGTCTATCAGTGAGCTGGATGCAATCCTACCTTGAGGGGAGGGAACAGATGGTGGAGGTAAACGGTACCCTATCCCCCCCCCCTCACAGTGAGCTGTGGTGTTCCACAAGGAAGCATACTAGGACCGCTACTGTTCCTAATTTATGCAAATGACATGTCGTCAGCTTGTGACTGCAACTTGTTCCTGTTTGCGGACGACTCAGCCCTGCTGGTCTCTGACAAGAACAAGTTACAGGTTGAAAAAACCCTCAGCTCTGCATATGGCTCGCTGATAACAAACTATCATTACACATGGGCAAAACAGAGTCCATTCTCTTCGGTTCAAATAACAAACTCAGCAAGACCGACGGCTTCTCAGTTACAGTGGGTGACAATATTGTAACAAGGAAAGATGAAATTACCTACCTGGGTTCCATCCTAGAGGCTAATCTCTCCTGTGACAAAATGGCATCCAATGTAATAAAAAAAGTCAACCAACTAACTCGATTCTTGTACCGGATCTCCTCTCTGGTAAACAAGAATACCCTGAAGACTCTGGCAGGAGCACTCATTCAGGGGTACTACGACTATGCTTGCACCTCATGGTACCAAAGCACCTCAAAGGCGCTAAAAACAAAATTACAAACATCTCAAAACAAACTGGTCAGACTACTGCTTGACCTTACTCCTAGAACCCACCTCACCCCTGCCCACTTTGACAACCTAGGATGGCTTAGAGTAGACGACAGAGTACAGCAACTTGCAATGGGCCTGGTCTACAAGATACACTACACGACCAAGGTACCCATGTACATGTCAAAATACTTCCCAAAGGTCAGTGAATACCACGATCACAACAACAGAGGGAGCTCCACAAATCATGTTAAACCCAGATTCGGCTCAAATAAGGGACTAAACACGTTTCGCAATTATGCCACATCAATGTGGAACGCCCTACCCAAAGCTGTAAAGGAATGTGGATCACTACCCACTTTCAAAACCTCTCTCAAGGGACACCTACGGGAGACTGCAATTCAACACTGGCCCCTGTAAATATCCTAACCCAACCCCCTCCAATGTACAGTCATTTACCTAGTATGGTTTTGTCAATAGTCCAATGTACAATTTAGTTTGTTTGTACAGTGTCTCCCCCCCCCCTCAATGTACAGTTTTGCTTGTTTATACAGTGTGCCCCCCCCCCCCCCAGCCACCTCCAATGTAAATTACCCAGTATGGTTGTCAATATCCCAACGTACCCAACCCCCCCCACCCAACCTCCTCCAATGTACAGTTTCTACGTCAAATGTACTCCCTTTTCGTGACTCCTTCTGTATCACAAACAGTACTGTATTTGCAAATCTGTATGTCATAAATGTATCTCTGTAGCAGTACTGACTATCGTATGTCATGTATGTCATATATGTCCTGATGAATTGAAAATGGGGGACCCTGATGTAAACAAGACGAAAGTCTTTCTCTGGTCTGCATCCCCTTAACAATTGTGTGTATTGAGCTGTACTGTATTGTACCCATTCTGCAATCTGTTAATAAAGTTTTCAATCAATCAATCAAAACATGGGGTTAGCTGCAGGGGCTAAGCTAGCAGACAGGCTGGACTAGCTGAGGAAGCCGGTTAGCTGCAGTGGAAACTGACCTTGCTAGCTGAAGGGGCAGTCCTGGCAGTGGGGAACAAGGGACTAGCCGACAGGGCGGCTCCAGGGAAACTGACCTTGCTAGCTGAAGGGGCAGTCCTAGCAGTGGGGAACAGGGTAGCTATCTGGGCATTGCTAGCAACAGGGCCTATGCTAGCTGCAACACATACATCAGCATAGAGGCTGCGCTAGCTGCCGGAGCTAAGCTAGCAGACAGGCTGGACTAGCATGAGAACACATGGGGTTTATTGTTCTAGTGCCAGCACGGCTGCGCCGTTTTCTTTCTTTTGTTTGTTCTCAAAGTCTTTTGTTTATCGTACCAGCAAGGCTGTGTCGTTATTGTCCTATTTTCGTGTAGTGCTTGGTGAACTTAAAGTAAAGTCATTATCTACATGAATCCTGCCGTCTCTGCCTCTCATCATCATGGTCCACAGTATTGGGTTCTCTCTCCTCTCCACACTACCCCCACTCGTAACAGATGGCGGCATTTCAAAATATCCCCACTGTTATAGCTTCACCTTCACAACCCTCAATACATACTGTGGAATATGTTAAGACGATGCCTCCTCATAAAGGCATCCTCGTCACCTCCTCCATGTCTTTGTCGTCGCCCCCCCCCCCCCCCCCTCTGTATTCTGTATATAACGGACCCCTGAGCGGGCGATCAAGGCATTTTTCCTGACTGACGAAGCTGGTTGGTCACAGAAAGGTCCTCCAGCTATATTATCTGACTTGTTTGTACCAGTTGATCTTCTCTGGTTAAAAAATGTGTTATTAATGACCCTTGGGTACAGGTACCATTACGCACTGCACGGCGCTAGTGCGTCTTCAGGTAGCAGGGGGACAGTGGGAACCCATACACTTTTTTATCGTTACATCACCAGGATGCCCAATTGTCTTAGGTCACCCTTGGTTGGTTACTAATAACCCCAACCTTAACTGGTCGACAGGTGGGCTTTCGCTGGAGAAGGTCTCCATCGAAGGTCCATCCACCTCACTCCCATTTCCCTCTCATCCCAAGCTAGCAGTCGGGTCTGCAGGCTCCTTGTCTCTTCCCAGTCCCGACCTGACAGGGGTGCCCAGCGTGTATTGGGACCTAGGGGAGGTCTTTAGTAAAGCCTGTGCTAAAGCACTGCTTCCCCATAGGTCGTATGACTGCACCATTGACCTACTGCCAGGTACCTCTCCACCTCGGCGGCGTCTGTTCTCCCTCTCTTGCCCAGAGACATTGTCTATGAATAGCTACATTGAAGAAGCACTAGCCGCGGGTCATATACATCCCTCCACCTCACCCGCTGGCGCAGGGTTCTTCTTTGTAGCTAAGAAAGACAGAGGACATGCATAGACTATCGCGGGTTAAATGATGTCTCCGTCAAGAACCGCTACCCCTTCCCCTCATGGACACCACCTTTGAGTCTCTGCAGGGGGCTCAAGTGTTCTCCAAACTGGACTTACGGAACTCGTATAATTTAATCAGGATAAAGGAGGGGGATGAGTGGAAGACTGCCTTTAACACACCCAATGGTCTTTATGAGTACCTGGTCATGCCCTTTGGCCTGGCTAATGCACCTGCAGTCTTCCAGGCGCTGGTGAATGACATGCTGCGGGATTTGATAGGGGTGTCTGTCTTTGTTTATTTGGACGACATCCTTATTTTTTCCAAGGATATGTCACAACACCAACAGCATCTCTGTCAGTTTCTCCAGAGTCTCCTCCAACGCCAGCTTTTTGTCAAAGCAGAGAAATGTGTCTTTCACACAGACAGTGTCGTTTTTGGGATTTGTGTTGACGAGGGGCGATTTGCGCATCGATCCGGCCAAAGTGAGTGCAGTATTAAACTGGCCTCATCCCTCCTTGCTTAAATAGTTACAACGCTTCTTAGGGTTTGCTAACTTTTACAGGCGGTTTATACACAATTTTAGTGTCCTAGCTGCTCCTTTAACAGCCCTCATTAAGGCTTCTCTGCCAGGTTTTGACTGGTCACCTCGGGCAGACGCCTTCCGCGACCTTAAACACAGATTCACCTCCGCCTCTGTCTTAGTCCACCCAGATTTGGAGGTTCCATTTCTGGTAGAAGTGGATGCCTCCGATGTTGTGGTGGGGGGGGGGGGGGGGGGGGAGGGTGCTCTCTCAGAGATGCTTAAAGGACGGGAAAGTGCATCCTCATGCTTTTTTTTTAACACTGCCTGTCCCCGGCCAAACGCAACTACGATGTGGGGAATCCTGAGTTGTTGGCCATTCAATTTGCAATGGTTGGAGGGGGCTGCACAACCTTTTATAGTATGGACCGACCACAAGAACCTGGCATACATTCAGGGGGCTAAGCGGCTTAACGCACACCAGGCCAGGTGGGCATTATTTTTCATGTGTTTCCGCTTCTCCATCTCCTTTCGGCCTGGGTCCAAGAACGTCAAACCAGACGCTCTTTCCCGACAGTTCGACCCAACGGACCGAGAGGAGAAACCCCACCCGATCCTTCCAGAGGCCCTCATTGTCACCCCCGTGTCGTCGGGGATAGACATAGTGGTGAGATCAGCGTTGGGACGGGGAGCCTGTTACTGTTCCGCAACTGTTCCTACTTCCGGGGTAGGCCTGATTGGCCCCGACAGGCACGTGACCCGCGCGGCCACGCCCCGCGGCAGCCCCAAGGCGCGCGGCAACGAGGCTGCTGTTTCCGTCTTCCATTAGGAAGGAGTTCGCGGCGCCTTTCATAATAATATCATCAGTCATCTCTAATAATATTAATCACTGTTCAATGTACTAATATACAATACGGCTCACTTTTCCCACTTCAATGACAGAGCCGCTGTTTAATAATATTGTCGCGGCCGAGCTCCGTCGCGGCAGCATTATGTAGCAGTAATTCCCCGTTTTCTAACATTGACAAACTAGCTCAATTGGTAAGGCTGCTTGGCTGGTGATCCTATGGTCCTAAGTTCGATTCCTGTAAATTTTTTTTTTTTTTTTTTTTACGTGCATTGCACTCTATAGCGTATTGTATGGGTTGCACTGCAACGCATACACCTTACTGTAAATTGTACCATACAATATACAATATACAATACGCTATAGAGTGCAATGCACGTTAAAAAAAAAATAAAAAATTACGAGAATCGAACTTAGGACCATAGGATCACCAGCCAAGCAGCCTTACCAATTGAGCTAGTTTGTCAATGTCAAAAAAGGGGGAATTACTGCTACATAATGCTGGCGCGACGGAGCTCCGCCGCGACAATATTATTAAACAGCGGCTCTGTCATTGAAGTGGGAAAAGTGAGCCGTATTGTATATTAGTACATTGAACAGTGATTAATATTATTAGAGATGACTGATGATATTATTATGAAAGGCGCCGCGAACTCCTTCCTAATGGAAGGCGGAAACAGCAGCCTTGTTGCCACGCGCCTTGGGGCTGCCGCGGGGCGTGGCCGCGCGGGTCACGTGCCTGTCGGGGCCAATCAGGCCTACCCCAGAAGTAGGAACAGTTGCGGAACAGTAACAGGCGGACGGGGAGCCTGATCCTGTGGGAGGGCCCCCGGGGAGGCTGTATCTACCCAAGGCTGCACGCTCACGGCTGTTGCAATGGGCACATGCGTCATCCCTCACTGGTCACCCTGGGGCCGCCAGGACCCTGAATTTCATCCACAGGAGGTTCTGGTGGCCCACAGCGGAGAGGGATACACGTACCTTTGTGGCAGCCTGCCCTGTGTGTGTGTGCAGCAAGACCTCTCGCCGCCCGCAGCAGGGCTTCTCTGGCCGCTTCTCTGGCCGCTTCCCATCCCCAAGCGGCCTTGGTCTCACATTTCGTTGGATTTTATCTCAGGTCTCCCCCCCTCCGATGGCCTCACTACCATCTTCATCGCTCTCCCCAAACTCCCCTCACCTCGGGAAATAGCTGACCTTGTGGTGCAGCACGGTTTCCGGATACACGGGCTCCCACAGGACATTGACTCCGATCGGGGTCATCAGTTCGCCTCCAGGTTCTGGAAGGTGTTTGCGACCAGCCTCTATGCCTCCGTCAGCCTGTCATCCGGATTCCATCCGCAATCCAACGGGCAGACGGAGCGCGTCAACCAGGACCGGGAGGGTGTGCTGAGGTGCTACGTCTCTGGCAATCTGGCGGCGTGGAGTCGGCGGCTGGCGTGGGCAGAGTATGCTCACAACACCCTCTTGTGTTCATCCACTGGTCTGTCCCCATTTTAGTGCCAATATGGCTATCAACCCCCTTTGTTTCCTGAGTAGGAGAGGGAGGCTGAGGTGCCCTCCGTCCAGGCTCACGTTGGTCGCTGTTGCCGGACCTGGAGGCGGGTTTGGGCGGCGCTGCAGAGGGAGTCTGTCAGGTCCCAGCATCAGGCCCCGGTCTGGCTCTCGACCCGGGATCTTCCCCTCTGGGTCGAGTCCAGGAAATTGACTCCCCGGTAAATTTTAGACCATAGTCTTATTAGAGATTTTCGTAGTCTACACGCTGAGGCACCTAGGTGAACATCAGGTGCCGTTCGTCGGTGGGGGGTACTGTAACGTTTGGTGTTTTGCTCTCATCTGGGAGCAAAAGCCCTAGCGTTACCCGATGGTAATTTCTATCTGCCCTGATTGCTCTATTGGTACCTGGTGTGTATAGTTTAGTTGGCTTTATATGTCCTTCCTGGTTACTAGTCAGATTGTCAGTCGTTCACTGAACCTACCCGTGAGTACACCTTTGTGAGTTAAGATTTTTTTTTTTTTTGTATTTTTTTTTTAATTATTTTTTAAACAAACACATAAACAAACATGACAACACACGATAAGATATACAAGCATTAGTTGTCAGAGCACATCCAATGAAATCACATTTTAGTTAATTGTCTTATATAAGATATACCCCTAATACCTGTTATCTAAAAACCTACACACATATGCTCCAGCTCGAACCCCCCCCTCCCGGACCCCACCTTGGGTAGTACCTCCATTATCCCTCGCACCTAACCAGACACTACCATTATAAGCTAGCTTTTATTCTCTCCACCACTTCTAACCACATTGACATTTTGGATTCATTGAGACCCAGAATTCTTGCTGTAGATATTTCTTGATAAATCACATCGAGATATGTAAGAAACCAAACTTTCCGGCACATTTTTTCCGGTTGAAACCAGCGTGATGCGATCAGCTTTTTAGCTACTGTGATACCCGATAAAACCAATCTCTTTAGCTGTGGATTTACTGCAAACTCAAAAACATCATTCAATAGTAATACCGAGGGGTGTACAGGTATATTCCAAGATACGAGTTTTGATAATTGTTGGGACACATCTTTCCAGAATGTCTTAACTGGTGGGCAGTCCCAATACATGTGCATAAATGTCCCTTCGTCCCCATTTGTACATTGGGAGCATTTGGAGTCTTGTTTAAGACCCATTCTGCTCAGTCTTATAAGAGTCAAGTATGTCCTGTGAATATAATAATAATAATAATAATACATCTATTTTATATAGCGCTTTTCCAGGTGCTCAAAGACGCTTTACATGGGCAGGAGAGACAAACTATGGCAAAACAAAAAACAGAACAAAAATAATACATGACAAAAATTAAATAACACCGACAGAATTAGAGGTCAAAAGCAAGATTGAAAAGGTGAGTTTTGAGGGCTGATTTAAAAGATGTCAGGGTGTTTGCATCACGGATATGGCTGGGGAGGGCATTCCAGAGGGAGGGGGCAGCAGCAGCAAAGGCCCTGTCGCCCCAGGTCCGGAGCCTGGTCGTGGGAGGTGTCAGGAGGTTGGCATCTGCAGACCTAAGGCGACGGGTGGGCGTGTGACGGTGGAGGAGGTCGGACAGGTAGGGAGGGGCAAGGTTGTTGAGGGCTTTAAATGTGATGAGTAGTATTTTAAAATGTATCCTGTATTTGATTGGAAGCCAGTGGAGGTCGTGGAGGACAGGGGTGATGTGATCAGAGCGACGGGTGGAGGTGAGCATGCGGGCAGCAGAGTTTTGGACATATTGGAGTTTATTGAGGATAGTGTTTGGTGAGCCGTAGAGGATGCTGTTGCAGTAATCTAGTCTTATTATTATTATTAACTAGTAATATAGTTAAGATTGATTTGTTGATGGTCCGGGTTCCTTGATGTAAGTCGGACATTTGCCCAGGCTCCTTGCCAATCAAAGTCATTTTCCAGGTCTGGTATATCCCTCCTCCAGGCAGAGTCTAGTTGGAGGGTTTCATACGAGGACGTTAGTAATTGATGATAAAAATCTGAAACAAAACCTCTCGATGTCTCACTTTCATAGAAGAATTTGTGGTATCTGTGGTGTTCAATTGGTATGTCTAATGGAACACTGTGAGACTTCAAACATAGCTGTAACTGTATGTTAAAAAGCCATGTGGACTTGGTGAGATTAAATTTTTTGCATATTTCTCCATAACTACAAAAACCCTGTTCGTTAAAAACATCCCCTAATGAGTGTATGCCTTGCTCTTCCCATATAGGGAATCTTATAGGTCGTTTTTCAATTAAGAGTGCATTGTTATTGAATAAGGGAGTATGATTGTGCCATTTATGTGGGTTAGGATTATTTTTTTGTGTTTCACGCCATATCCGGATCGCATGAGTAATTATGGGGCCAAATTTTCGTTCACAGTGCTTGATTGGTAATTTAGTGTATGCTATGTCCTTCAGTCTATGTGGGGCTACTATGTTTTCTTCTAATTTTCTCCAGGATACTAATGCTTGGGGGTCAAACCATGTTGTCAATGGTCTTAATGTGTACGCCTTAAAATATTGGAAAAAATCTGGAAATGCCATGCCACCATCTGCTTTATTTCTCTGTGCGGTGGATCTTTTTATATGTGGTGGTTTGTTATTCCAAATAAATTTGTATGTGGAGGAGTGTAATCTTTTCCAGTAACCCTCTGGAGGGGGTAACGGTAGCATTGAACTGAAGAAGTTGATTCTAGGTAGTACATCCATCTTAACTATTGATATCCGTGCTTGTACTGTGTTTTTATGTTTTGCCCACCTATCAAGGTCGTCTTTGATTTTGTTTTGGATTTTTGTGTAATTGTGCTTCACCGTTTGTCTTATGGTGGGGAATATTTCCACTCCCAAGCATCTAAAATGTTTTACCATAGGTATCTCTCCTGGGAGGGTTATATCTTTTTTTGCAGGGGTGTTAAGTGGAAGGAAAGCCGACTTCGGCCAATTTATCTTAAATCCCAATAAATCACCAAAGTTCTCAATCAACTTGAGCAGATGAGGCAATGTGATGTTGGGGTTTTGCATGAACAATATTACGTTGTCCGCATATAAACTAATTTTATGTTGTGTGCCCTTGATTACGATTGGTTCTATGGATTGGGATTGTCTTATATATTGTGCTAAAGGCTCTAATGATAGATTGAATAGTCCGGGACTAAGAGGGCAACCCTGTCTGGCTGAGCGTGATACCGGAAAGATTTTGGAGATGATTGTACCTGTTGTAATCATGGCCGATGGGTCTTTGTATAATACTTTAATCATATCAATGAATCCTTTTCCTAACCCCATCCTTTCTAATACTGCCCATAGATACGACCATTCCAGCCTGTCAAAGGCTTTCATAGCATCCAGGGACAGCATCGCCTTAGGTATGGTGTCATCCTTGTCGGCATCTAGTACGTGCAGTATTCGTCTTATGTTATCAGTGATCAGGCGGCCTCTTATGAAGCCAGTTTGGTCCGGGTGAACTAAAGACGTCATATGCTTTTGTAATCTGATGGCTAATACCTTAGAGTACAGTTTGATATCGGTTCCGAGGAGGCTTAAAGGTCTATAACTACCGCACTCGTTGGGGTCTTTGTCTTTTTTAAGGAGGACTGTTATGAGTGCAATATTGTCATTCTTATGGAAGTTCCCCTCCTTGACTGAGTATAAGATCATATTTAGTAATAAGGGTCCAATTATGTCCCAACAAGAAAGGTACATTTCTGATGGGATACCGTCTCTTCCAGGAGCCTTACCACTTTGCATTTTGGATATGGCCTTCTTGAGTTCCTCTAGTGTGATCGGTGTTTCTAACTGTTTAGCGTCATCCTCTGAAAGTTTAGGGAGAATAATTTGATTAAGATATGTGTCCATTTTGTTTTGATCGAAGGTCGTTTCTGATTTATATAAGTCGGAGTAGAATTCTTTGAATGTATCGTTTATTTTTACAGGGTCTGTTTCAAGTACTTGTTGTGCTCTAATGGTAGTTATATCTGCAAATTTTGCATTAATTCTTAATCGCATGGCTAATAGGTGACTAGGTTTAGAACCTTGGGAGTACTGCTGTTGTCTTGTGCTGCGTATTTGTATTTCCGATTGTTGTCTGTATATGGCATTGATCTCTATTTTTAGTACGTTAACTTGATTCTCTAGTCGAGTTGAGTTGTTGTATTTTAGAGAATTAAATAACGTTGAGTAAAGCGTTTCTAGCTCAGCCAGTTTTGTGCATTGATTCTTGCGCATTTTGGAGGAAAAGCTATCAGTGAAATCTTTGATCATTCCCTTTACCGACATCCATATTATTCTGGGGTCTTGCACCGAGTTTGCATTCTCCCGTTGGAATACTATAAGAGCTTCTTTGAGTTGTGTAATGAATTCCTTGTTATTAAGCAGCATCGAGTTAAATCGCCATCTTGGGGCTCGGGAGGATAGTATACCAAATGTTCCTTTAAGGAGTAAATAACAGTGATCTGATAGTGCGTTGGGTATCATTTCCACTTCATAATTATCAAATAGTCTCTGTGATGCAAAGACATAATCTATTCTGGATAATGTGTTATGTCTCGCAGATCGACAAGAGTACTTTCAGGTCGTGGGATTAAGTAATCGCCATAAGTCATTTACACCTGTAATCTTCGACCAATCCTTTAATGCCTTAGATGAATTATTTTGTTCGCTGGAAAAGGCGAGGTAAGATTTGTCCATCCTTGTGTTCCAGATGGCATTAAAATCCGCACCTATTATAAATGAGTAATCGGGAATGTCTAACATTGCATTGGTTAGTGTAGTGAAGAAATCCTCTTCGTACAAATTTGGGGCGTATACCAACGCTATTTTCCTGTTCTTATGTACAATCTTAGCTATAGTTATCCGACCTTCTACATCAGACCATACTCCCTTTAATACAATATTCAACTTACGTTTAACGACTATGGCTACACCCCGAGTTCTCGTACCAATAGAAGAGTGACTAATATTATGATGTGTTGTCCGCTAATTTATCTATGTCTTTCTCTAGAATGTGCGTTTCGCTTAGCAGAGCAATGTCCACATGTTCTTTTTTCATCAGTGTGAGCACGCTTTTGCGTTTGAGTTGGTTATTTATTCCCCCGGTGTTCCAGATCATTATATTCAAACTAGCCATAATCTATACATGTTGTAGTGTAGTTTTTGGTAATGCTTCTGGAGTGCGAGGCAATAATAGATATACATCCAACTAGTGAGGTCCCGTTGAGAGCCGAGCTTAAAAACATACATATATACAAATAAAAATCCCCTTCCCTCCCCTCCCACCGAGAGTCGTACAGGATTGTGTTCCATGAACACAACCTTTGCGTATGACTCCCTCCCTTACACCACCGGATATCCCAGAATGATCCAATTATCCTTAACATTCCTATGTATACCATAGGATCTAACACTCTAAATTCTACCATAAGTAGAATGTCGACTGTGGCTTGGCCACTTTCCCGTTAAATACAAATTTAAATAAGATAAAAATAAAAATAAAGACCAAAAATAAGCTTCAATTATCATGCCATAATCACTTACATTTTATATGAACTTGTGTAATTTATAGTAACCCATGAATAATATGGAGGTATTGAACTGAAAAGAGAGCCTCAATAAATCAGAGAAAACAGAAGAAAAAAAACAAGTAAAAGGAAGAGAACATTAACTTAGATCTTAAAAGAGCTTTGCTATGCTTAAACATCTAAAGTATAAATTGGAGAAGTAGTGGAAATATTTCCAATTAATAAAAAGCAGTTTTTAAATATGTATATGCAGCATTTCCCCTGGCCAGGGGTGGGCGATGATCCGTTGTGAAGAATGTTATTCCAGCCGGCCGCTGCTATGATGGTTCTGTGGTTCTGCAGCTAGATGCTGTTGATTATTCCCCCGAAGGGCTTCTGGTAGTATGTCTGGCCACGTATTGCTGTTATTCCAGAATGTTCCCTATATCAAAGAATGCTTTAGATGTTCTAGATTATTCCAATATGTCGTTTTTACAGTGTTCGAATGTTCCAGTATGTTCTGGAGTGTTCCAATTTTGAATCCAATATGTCCGCAATAATAGAAGCCCGATGGGGAAAGCATTCAATAACTCTGAGCTCGTAGGTCTCTCTGTCCCAAATCATCGGTTCATTAAAGTTTATACTATATGGTGTCCATGCATAACAGAGATTAAAAGGCCATTTATACACTATCCTGCGTGTTGTGCAGACATGTATTTGGCTGCATCTTCAGGCGAGTTGAGGAAAACCCTTGCTCCTTGTTTATCGACGATGCGAAGTATTGCAGGGTATATTAATAGGGGTCTGTATTTCTCCTGATAGAGTTGAGACATCACCGTCTTGAACTTGGCACGCAGGTCCACTACCTCACGACAATAATCTTCAAAGCAGTGTATTGATATATCCTTGTATTTCAGATTGCCTTTCATCCTGCGAGTTTCACGAATAATCATTTATTTTATTCTGACTTGGCGCAGGATAACCAATATCACTCTGGGCTTAACGTTATTGTCATTGGATCGGGTCCCCAATCTGTAGCACTGTTCCACCTCTGGTACTTTAGGAAGGATCTCTGTTCCCAAGATTTTCTGTAATTCTGTGGCAAACTCTTCAGGGTGTGCGCAGCTCACCGACTCGTCCAGACCGACTATACGAATATTCAGCTTGCGTTTTTGATATTCCATCTAGAATATTTTGGCTTTCTGTTCTTCATTGATTCGCTTAAGCTCCATCGTTATATCGCTGAGCTCAGTCTTGAGTTCTTTGTAGTTTCCCTTCACCTCAGTAGTTAGGTTAACGTTGATATCATCTACGTCTTTGTAGATTCGAACGAAATTTTGTTGGTGGACTTCCATACCTGTTTCCAGAGCCTCTGTGCGTTTAATATGTGCATCGGCGTCCGCTCTTAGCGCTTCTATTTTGCCTTCGATAGATTCTTTGATAGCATCTACTTTTTGGGTTATTGTATTCTCCATTTTCTCCATTCTCCGGATGATATGTTCGGTGTCCGCGGAGGTATTTGAAGGGGTTGAACTTGAAGCGGCCACTGTCACGTCTATATTCTCTGCTATTTGCCGCACGAATCCTGCTTCCTTAGGCGGGTCCTCTGCGACTGGTTTTGGTCTCGTTGTGTCTTTCCTTGTTGTTGGCATCTCGATTATTTTGGTCAATATAGTTAGTTGATAATCTCAGTTGATATATGCGTCAAGTTTTAAACGCATTAATGGTTTATAAATATGTTTTTAAAACGAAAAAAATAAATAACGGGTGAGCAGCTGTGTCACATGCGACTTACTCCATTCTAACGCTAAACCGGAAGTCTAGTTAAGACTTATCGCTCCTGCCATGGGGAATAAGTCCGCCATTTGTTTTGTTGTCGTGCGAAATTATTATTGAAAGTGTACCTTGATGCGTGTGTCTGCAGCGTCATCGATTGCCGTATTTAGTATTTAGCTTATCCCGTTTTGGAGACTTGCTTTCTCCCATTTATTTTCACCCGTTTAGTGCTTTTGTTTTCGTATCGTGTTTTGTGGAGACTGAGCTGTCTACGTGCTACAGTACTCGCTACTCGGAAATAAGTAATGCTTATATTGTGAAAATCAACTCCTGCATCCCGTTTCCTCTGTTCTGCACTGCACCTGGGTCCAACACACCTACCCAACTGTAACAGTTACCATGACATAACAACCACAGCATTGAAAGTAAAGATCCATGTTGATATATCTCATCCAGATATAATCATCATCATCATCATCATCATCATCACCACTGATATTTCCACTGATCTCTGATATATCAGAGTTTTCCCACCCACCCCATTGGCTAAATTGTGGCTCTATCCAACCAATAAACATGTTCACTTGGGAAAGAAGGATGAGAAATGGCATGCTGGCACTGTTTGGTTAGTGGTACAAAGGAAATACAGGATGTATTGCCTCACCACATGCCCTCAGTTATCCACCCTGTAACCAACCCAAGAGAAACAACACCAGCTCAGAACAGTAAGAATAAGCATTTTATGCATTTGATACAACTGCCTAACAGCTATCTCTCTCTTGCTCACTCGCTCGCTCTCACACACAAACACACGTACACACGCATGTATGTACTGTATGCATGGGCGCCTAGTTATAGTAGAAAGTGGGGGTGCATAATTTTTTTTTTTTTTTTTTTTTTTTGACAGGCAATGGGCAGATATTTTTTTCATTTAATGAACCTGTACATGCAATTTCCTGCAATATAGAGCCTTCAATCTTGACCAATAAAGCTGCTCTTTTCACTATAAAACTCAGTTTATATTGCAGTATGATAGCCAATTACTATAATAATAATAATATATATATATATATATATATATATATATATATATATATATATATATATATATATATATATATATATATATATATATATATATATATATATATATATATATATATATATATATATATATATATATATATATATATACTGTATATATACTGTATATTGATTTTTCGCTCTTTTATTTTTATTAAATCAATCTCCTTTCAAATAGGCCAAGTTTTTAATAAGAAAGAGAGAAAAAATACCAACAAGGAACAATAACAGGGTCTGCTGTAAATATAGCCTATTTTGTGTCTTAATTTGTTATGTTATCCTACACTTTAAGCTGTCTGATATTTCCATTACCTGTAACTCTTGGGTCTCTTTCTCTCCTTCTCTGCCTCCTCCCTGAGTCTGCACAGTCACCATATCATTCTACATTAAGGAGAGCAATACACTTATGAATACACTGAACCGGTTTGAATACACAATCTTTATGCTAATCTGTAAAGAAAGGGAGCGAGGGGGGGGATATATAATCCAAGTATTTGTGTCTTAATTTGTTATGTTATCCTACACTGCTGTCTGATATTTCCATTACCTGTGACTCTTGGGTCTCTTTCTCTCCTTCTCTGCCTCCATCCCGGGTCTGCACAGTCACCATATCATTCTACATTAGGGAGAGCAATACACTTATGAATACACTGAACCGGTTTGAATACACAATCTTTATGCTAATCTGTAAAGAAAGGGAGAGAGGGGGGGGATATATAATCCAAGTATTTGTGTCTTAATTTGTTATGTTATCCTACACTGCTGTCTGATATTTCCATTACCTGTGACTCTTGGGTCTCTTTCTCTCCTTCCTGAGTCTGTACAGTCACCATATCATTCTACATTAAGGAGAGCAATACACTTATGAATACACTGAACATCATTATGAAACATTTCTATTGCACCCTTACTTACAATTCATTATGAATTGAAAATGGGGGACCCTGATGTAAACAAGACGAAAGTCTTTCTCTGGTCTGCATCCCCTTAACAATTGTGTGTATTGAGCCATACTGTACTGTACCCATTCTGCAATCTGTTATTGATTGATTAAAAATGTTATTAACATATTGCAGAATGGGTACAATATAGTACGGCTCAATACACACAATTGTTAAGGGAATGCAGACCAGAGAAAGACTTTTGTCTTGTTTACATCAGGGTCCGCCACTTACAATTCATAATGAATTGTAAGTAAGGGTGCAATTAACACCGTGCAATCCATTATTTGTGGAGCCCGCCCTTTAAGTCTTTGAGCTATTAGGCTACTAGGGTTCTTACTTTGCGTTTTGGTGTCCTGAAAAATGCTCTGATGTCTGTATTTTTTCTTTTTTCTGCCATGGTACCTGGTTGGCTGGACACACACACACACACACACACACATTTTCATTTCAGGTATTGTACCTTAAGATAATTGAAAATCTTGATTTACCGTAAATCCTCAAATATAGGTCTTCTATTTACCTCAGCTGCAAAGAGCACCAGGCCTTTATTAGAGAGACTTGTTATATAAGAGGCAGGCCTTAATTTCTAAAACTGACACTCATGGACATAATCCCTTCATTTTCAGACTTTTATTGCATTATTATTATTATTATTATTATTATTATTATTATTATTATTATTATTATTATTATTATTATTATTATTATTATATGTTTAATGCGTACATTGTCTGTCTACATTTATTTAGACTAGCATTGGTATTTAAATATTGAGTGCAGTTGAGTAATTGTGGGATTAACATAATTCACACACTGAACAGAGAACAGAGATGGAGGAGAACAGAGAACAGAGATTATTATTATTCTAGATAATATGACAACGTTAGCTAGCGGCTAACGCCAACGTTATATTATTATTATTTATTAGTTACGGACTTACGGTATGACCAGATGGCATTTCGGACCGTGAAACACTTTTATTGTATTGCGTGGTAGATGTTCTACCACTCGACAGTAAAGACATGTCTTCTAACATAATAGTTTGTTTGAACAACTGAACTTACTTAGTGGAAAATCCTGCTGTTGTTGTAACTTGTGCGTTGTGAACTTGTGCCTAAACTAGTGTTCACGAATCACACTGCCTGCCTGTGTAGTGTGTACCAGCTTACTGTGTTACACCTGGAGTGGAGGCTGCACTGTTGTAGGCAGCGGCGCGCTGTGCAGACTGGAGTGTGAGCCGGCTGGGCTCCACTCAGTCTGCAGGACTGGATCAAACCATATCGGGCAGGGGGGTGTCGCAATCTTTGGAAACTTAAAAACTTGCTATTAAGTGTCATTGCGTATTATTAATTTGATTGAAATTACGTAGTTATGGTTAGATAAGATTTATATATTGGGGGGGGGTATTTATATCATATGATATGATCAAAAAGTGAGGGAGCAAAGAGACAAGCTTGCTCCCCCAAGTTCAATAGTCCTGGAGCACGTGCATCGTCTGCTCCGTTAAGTGGGCGCCTATGACTGTATGTATGTATGCACGCACACACACATAATATGCAATGTACGCTGGTATGCTGCATAGCGCATAGGAATGTTTTATTGCAAGGCATGAATTCTTTGCCGTTTTTTAAGAAAACCCTTCATTATAATTTTAATTAAGTTGGCCATTTAATAGAAACAGGCGAGATTTATGCACTTTGAAAGAGGTGATGAAGCTAATTAAATGTGTGGCGCTTTCCTTCTCTCACTGTTAAAGAGATTTCTCCATGATATTAAAGCAGTGGCTGTGAGTTTTTGGGCAGCAACAGCATTACCTCAGCTTCTCATTGTGTGTGTGTGTGTGTGTGTGTGTGTGTGTGTGTGTGTGTGTGTGTGTGTGTGTGTGTGTGTGTGTGTGTGTGTGTGTGTGTGTGTGTGTGTGTGTGTGTGTGTGTGTGTGTGTGTGTGTGTGTGTGTGTGTGTGTGTGTGTGTGTGTGTGTGTGTGTGTGTGTGTGTGTGTGTGTGTGTGTGTGTGTGTGTGTGTGTGTGTGTGTGCGTGTGAGTATGTGTGCGTGACAGGGAACGAGGATCCATTGTGACACCATGGAGCCACCATGCAATTACCCAGAGGCTCCCCCTTATCACCCCAGCCTGCTGCATCTCGGTCCTGGGCGATTTATGGCCGGCCGGCCTGGCGGCAGGGGGCACTTGGAGGTAAAGTGTCAGCACTGGCTAACAGCTGCGCCCATATTTATCCAGGAAGGGGAATTTATGGGAAGGGGGGCTGTCACCAGATGTGACCCCAGGGGAGATGGCCCTAGGTTGGGCAGACAGTGTGGGGGACAGGCTATGGGTGGGGGGGTAGGGTTGATGGAGATGGCATGGTCATCAAGGTGCTTTATGATGGGGAAAGGGAAGAGGATGATTCCGTTGCATGGCGTTAGAGTAATGCATCACTGTGATGGTGGTGGTCTCCCCCCCCCCCCCCCCCTCTCTCTCTCTCTCACAAATGCATACACATTTACTTCCTCTATCAAACACACACTGATATGCTAACTGCTGGCCTAGTGAGTGCGTATAATTCCAATCTTTTCTCTCTGCAGCAGCAGATGATGGTGTTGCTATTGAGCAGTTGGAGACTACAGTATTAACACCCCGAGGCCATCGCATCCCTCACTCCAATGACAAGGGCAGAGAGAGGGAGGGAGGGAGAGAGAGCGAGGGGAGGGAAAGAGAGAGAGAGAGAGACAAGCAAAGTGAAAAGGAGCAATATTGGGTCTGTGCAACAGCAAGTGGTCCCAAGTGAAGGAGAGATGCATCGGAATTTCACTTCTGACGCCGTAGCTTGAATGAGGAATGAGAGGAAAAGACGAGCGCGGACGCGAGGAGGAGGCCGGGTGGAAGAAGAGGGAGAAGATGTGGAATTCAAAGCGACAGTGCGAAATGCATGGGAAAGGGGACGCGAGCGAGCAAATGTATTGGCGAAAGAGAGAGGGGGGTTGGAAGGCGAGTCCTCTCCGGGGCAATGAGCCTCCGGCGGGGAGCGTGAGCGGCAGGGAGCCCGGCAGTCCCGACTTCTAGAGGCTTATCTCATCTCCAGCCAGGAATAAAAACCCATTTTCCAGCCGGGAGACAATAAAGCACAAGGGTACCCGAGCCTGCACCCGCGACACACCTATTTAAAGTTAGGCCTCTGCCCGGCGTACAAATGCATAACACTGTCGCCCCCGGTGCCAAAAAGTGCCGTATGACACCATGGCGACAGGAAGAATTTGTGTGTGTGTGTGTGTGTGTGTGTGTGTGTGTGCGTGCGTGCGTGCGTGCGTGCGTGCGTGCGTGCGTGCGTGCGTGCATGCGTGACATACACCCTCGCGGATCCAATAGAAGATAGAGCATCATTGTCACAAGAAACGGTTATGGTTGCGTGAAAAGGACACACAGGTATGAAGGTGCAGTTAAGGTGCACCACCATTAGGGGGTGTCAACTCAGAATCAACAACAAATAATGGAAACGCCACAACCAGGGATCAAACCAGCAGTCAATGTCGAGGTCAAAAGCACTCGCCTACCAACGTAGCACCCCAGCAGGCAAATGTATAGGGTTAACCACGGAGACTACGGATAGCACTGAGGGCCATACACAGTGTGTGAAGAACACACGCCTACAGTAAGTGTGTCTGAGCATGAGGAACACACGCAGAGGTTGTGAGACAGGCATGAGAATGTGACGGAGGGGGCATGCGAATGCATTGGGGTGTGTGTGTATGTGCATAAGCATGTGTATTAATGCAACGAGAGTGTGTTACATTACATTACATTTATATTATGTATGTACATTATGTAGAATGCAATGTGCATTTGAGCATTAGAGGAATGTCTAGCAGGGTGAAACTGTAAAAGATAATAATCATAATCCTTATATGCACTTGAGCGCTGTCATGTTTGCCAGCATTTTGTTGTGGATATGTGCGCGTGTGGATATGCGTGTGTGGATATCGAGGTAAAGTTGGTTTGATATATATCTTTAGTTTTAATACTCAAATAGGGTGGACTCCAACCAGCAAACTTTTCTTGAGATATTTGATCACCTTGTTTAGTTACCATTGAAATTCAATAGCGTTAAATGTAAATTCATGCAGGTTTAATTCTAGATATCCTACCTCAAACGTGTGTCCCAATCATTAAGGACGAATATTAAAGCACCATTAATTATCATTGAAATTCAATAGCGTTCAATTTAAATGGGTTAGAGTTCCAAAGCCAATGCTGGTTTAATTCTAGATTACCTAGCTCAAATCAGCAGGCAATTACTTTCTAAAATTATTGCTCCAATGTTTGTCTTTTATATTAAACCGCCATTAATTACCATTACAATTCAATAGCATAAACATTTTATTAATTAAAGTCCCCCAAACCAAAGCTGGTTTAATCAGAGATATCCTCTCTCCAATCAGCGGCAATTGCTTTCTCAAATCTTTGCTCCAATTTCTTTTATATTAAACCGGCCATTAATTACCATTGAAATTCAATAGCATTCAAATTAAATGAGGTAGAGTTCCAAAAACCAATACTGGTTTAATTATACATGTCCTCCCTCCAATCAGCGGGAATTACTTTCTAAAACTTTTGCTCCAACTTTTAAGAAGAAATATTAAATGGTCATAAATTACCATTGAAATTAAATAAAATTACCATGGAATTAGTTTGAGTTCCAAAACCAATTCTGATTCAGTCATATGTATCCCCTGCTGAAGTATTCTTGTGACTGTACGAGTAAAGGCCACAATTTCTGCAACCAGTGTTGCAGGTGATCTGTCTGCAGTGGTTGCGGTGGTGTAAGCATCCATAGCTCCACATGTGTGCATAGCCAGTTTGGACAGTCAGATCAGATATTGCTACAATTACCTTGTTGTCATTGATGTCAGTGTGATCCATGTCCTGGACTTGTACATGGGGAGTAAACAATAGATGGCATGTATTTACCCCGGTTCAAGCCGGTTGCATCCCCACTTGTCTTCTCCTGTAGTTGATTTAATTTGAATGTTTTTCAGTTGTATTACATATTCTGAGGGGTCCAAACCAATGGGCAATTTCTCACATGCATTTTGTGGCTTCTTGTATTCTTTACAAATAGTCAGACCTTCTTTGCTAAACGAGAGCAATGCTGTCGATTAGCGGCACGATGGTGTAGTGGTTAATACTCGCCTCACAGCAAGAAGGTCATGGGTTCGATTGTCGCTTGTGGACCAGGTTGCAGGGTTGTTTGCATGTTCTCCCCGTGCTCGCAAGAGTTTCCCCACCAGAAAAAGAGATACCAGAACAGATCGCTAACGCTGTCGCGTCCCTGACGAAGATGGACAGGAGCACTTGGATTGGTCCCTGGGCGCGACCCACACTGCAGCCCGTGTCTGCTCCCGGCTGCCCTTGGGGCGAAGGACGACGGGATGGGTCAAGCGCAGTGAGGCATTTCATCTGCGACCCAATGCATGTGTGTGTTCCTGTGTGTCGCCCATCTCGCATGTGTGTGTTCATCTGCATGACAAATTCAATTCAACTGTCATTTCAATTTAACGCTATTGAATGTCATGGTAATTTATGACAGTTTTGTATTGAATGAATGAATGAATGAATGAATTTATTCACACACACACACGATACATTACATGTGAGTATCCTCATGTGATATAACAATGGCGCAAATTGTGTGCATGTGCCAGGTCTCCCAAGAAGCTATATAAAGCTTTTGGAGGGAGCCTGAACACAGATATGAACAGAATATAAACAACAAAACAATAAACAAAAAACAAAACAAAACAAAATCAATACAACGTGGATAGGTTTACACACCTACCTACTAACTGACATATAACAGAGATACATAATACAGACAATTGTATTCCTAAGTTATAATTTTAATTAGAGATATATGTATTTTTGATTGAAGATATAAATAATGTTGAATATGTAAATATCCACTATCAAACCAACTTTACCCCGGTTGTGTACATATGTGTGTGTGCAGAGGCAGACTGGAAACCAAAAGCAGCCCGGGAATTTGCTGTCAAGCGGCTCTCATTTGTCCGAAATAATGTATCAAGCTAATCAATCAATCAACGAATCATCAAATAACAAAACACAATCCGCTAATTTACCTTTGTGTCAAGTTAATATGCAAAACAATGGGTTTTATATCTACTGTATGCTGCTCGAACATTTCTTTCTCTGCCTCTGGTTCGTTCACCTGTTTGTTTAAATTGCATAAAACAGATAAAAGCATAAATATGGCAGGGGTTCCCAATACATTTTCTGCCCGGTCCACTTTTTAGGATTCACATGACTTGGCGGGCCAACCCTGACCCCCTCACCCCTCCCTCATTCAAAATGCAGACACAGGCTACGCAGTGGCTTTGCGTGGGTAAAATGACTGAGGATGCCAAGTCAGAATGCTATAAGGCCGATAGCGGCATCGTTTCACTAACAGAGCTGAAAGAAAGTGTTACAAAAGAAAGGGTTACAAAGTGGATTCATTAATTCATTCATTAAACTGGAGTCCACATATCATATTGCATGTAACAACAAACGTTACATGCCAGTCACAGTGTAACTCCTCTCGGTTCAACAAATAATGCAGACGTTCAGGTTGAGCTCAAGTGCATTTACTGGGCAACAACCTCTTCAAATCACAGAACAGACTGCCTTACAAAAAATGCTTTAATTAAACAAACCTATTGTTACCAAAAAGCATTACAATCAAGTTTCAAGTTCAAGTTTCAAGTTTCTTTAATAGTTGTCATACAGAAGTACAGAATACTTTTGTACAAAATGCTTCTTACTGTTGCGCTCCAGAGACTGTGCAAGACAAGATAAGTATGAAATAAAAACATAGTAAAATTAGAAGTAAAAAAAAGAGGTCACAGTGTTCAGTTTAGACATATGTACAATGTTCGATGCAGAATAGACGTAGTTACCATACAATATACAATACTGTGCAGTGTACTAATATACAATACTATATAGTGCAAGGCAGAAATGGAGAAATGGGACGAGGTGCAATTTAGGTACAATTCACAGTAGGTGTACGAGTTGTAGTGCAAATCCTTTATCAATAAATATAAAGTGTAAGTGTGTTTGTGTGATCTAAAGTGTGGAGAGTGGGTGCTGCAGTGTGTTGTTTGTTTGAGTGAGTGTGTGCGTGTGGGTGTGTGTGCTGTGTGCATTTGATGGTTGTTGCATAGTGATTATTGTTCGTTTAGCGATTATTGTTCGTTTAGCAGCCTGATGGCCTGGGGATAGAAGCTTCTTCTGAGTCTTTCTGTGCTCGCCTTAAGACTCCGGTATCGCTTGCCTGACCGCAGCAGTTCAAAGAGGCAGTTGTTCGGGTGGCTCGAGTCCTTAATAATTCTCTTAGCCTTCCCCTTGCACCGCTTGTTGTAAATGTTCTGGAGGGTGGGAAGCCCCCCTCCAATTGTGCGTTCAGCTGAACGTGTCACTCTTTGTAGTCTGCTACGGTCTTGTGCAGTGCTATTCCCAAACCAGGAGGTGATGTTGCCGGTCAGGATGCTCTCTATTGTACATGAGTAGAAGTTCCTAAGGATCTTCTGACTGACTTGGAACTTCCTTAGGCGCCTGAGGAAGTAGAGGCGTTGTCGTGCCTTCTTCACAACACTGTCAATGTGTGTGGTCCATGTCAAGTCCTCGGATATGTGGGCTCAGAGGTACTTGAAACTGTTCACTCTCTCAACCGGTGCCCCGTCGATGCTGAGGGGGCTGTAGTCCTTGACCCCCGACCTCCTGAAGTCCACAATCATCTCTTTTGTTTTGCTGACGTTCAGGGAGAGGCAGTTCTCCTGACACCACTACCTCTTCCAGGTAGGCCCTTTCGTCGTTGGCAGAGATCAGGCCCACCACTACTGTGTCATCAGCAAATTTGATGATGGTGTTGTTGTTCCGCTGTGCTACGCAGTCATGTGTGTACAGGGAGTAGAGGAGGGGGCTCAGAACACAGCCCTGGGGGGCCCCTATGTTGAGCGTGATGGATGAGGAGGTGCAGTTGCCGGCTCTTACCACCTGGGGTCTCGTTCTAACTGGCGCTGCACTGATGGCTGCCTTTCTGATCGCTCCGTCGAGACTGTGCTTTCTTTTGTTAATTTTTATAGTATTAGGAGTTTTATTTGCACCAACTGTTGGTGCATTATATGTGTATGACCGTCAGTCAATCATTGACATTGGATTAAGGAAAACTTACCGTTTGGATTGCTCTCTGGATCGGATCGCTGAACAGCAGAAATGGCCCGCCGAGATCCTTTGTTGTGGTCAAGGCCAAGACCAGGAGAAGCCGCCGCGAAGACGTGGAAAGAGAGCCGGGGTCCGAAACAGACTGAGGTCCAAACGACACAGAACCACATTGCCCAGCATATTGTTGGCCAATGTGCAATCGATAGGAAATAAACTGGATGACATCAGAGCACGGATCCAATTCCAGAGGGACATTCGGGATTGTAACGTCCTCTGTTTCACAGAAACTTGGCTGAGTCCAGATGTCCCAAATCAAGCAATAGAACCGGCAGACCACTTCTTCATTCTCCGCAAGGACCGGACGGCAGAAGAGTCATTAAAGAAGAAAGGAGGCGGCATTGCCTTCATGATAAACAAGGAGTGGTGCGATTTAGGCAACACAAAGGAACTGTCTAACCACTGCTCCCCAGACCTGGAGTTTATCACGATAAAATGTCGACCCTTCTTCCTCCCAAGAGAGTTAACGTCCATCATCCTCATCGGAGTGTACATTCCACCACACGCGAACACTGGGGTCGCACTTTCAAAACTTCACGACGAGGTAAACAAACTCCAGGCAGCTAATGTTGACGCTGCCATTTTGGTTCTGGGCGATTTCAACAGCGCGCGTCTTAAAAAGGTGCTGCCGAATTTCTATCAGCATGTGACCTGTCCCACCAGAGGCGAGAACATATTAGACCATGTATACTCGCAATTTAAGAATGGGTACAAGTCACAGGCTCTTAGTCCATTCGGTAAAAGCGATCACGCCGCCATCTTTCTTTTGCCAAAGTACAAACAAAGTCTCAAGCGAACGCCGGTGGTCTCGCGAGAGGTTAAGCGTTGGGCCGTGACGTCAGAGGAGTCACTCCAAGCTGTACTGGAATGCACAGACTGGAGTGTATTCCGTGATAACACAGCCAATATTCACGAATACACCGAAACGGTGATTGACTATGTCTGTACTCAGGTAGAAGAAACAATCCCCTCCACCAAAATTTAAATCTACCCAAATCAAAAGCCCTGGGTAGACAAATCCGTCCGTGAGGCTCTGAAAGTGCGCACATCAGCATACAACACCGGGCTGGTGACAGGCAACATGGAAGAACACAAGATGGCAAGATACAACGTCAGGAGAGCAGTAATAGAGGCAAAACGACGTTACAGGGATAAAGTTGAACTTCAGTTTGAACAGGCTGACTCTAGAGGCATGTGGCAGGGCCTCAGAACAATGACAGACTACAAAGGCACCCCCCTCAAACTGAACAGTGACATCTCCTTAGCAAATGATCTCAATTCCTTCTATGCGAGGTTTGAGGCTGTGAATAACAACACCAGCCTACAAACCACGGCAATGGGGGGGGGGGGTCTGCTGATGGAGACTCAGTGTTCAGGGTAACAGAGCATGAGGTGAGACGGATCTTTAAAAAAGTGAATATCAGGAAGGCAGCAGGACCGGACGGCATCCCCGGCCGCGTCCTAAAAGTCTGTGCCGACCAACTGGCCCCGGTATTCACTGACATCTTCAACCTGTCCTTGGAACAGGCTGTCATCCCCACCTGTCTGAAGAAGTCCACCATCATCCCTGTACCCAAAAAATCTACGCCCGCTTGCCTCAACGACTACCGCCCTGTAGCCCTCACCTCCATAGCCATGAAGTGCTTTGAGAAGCTAGTGAAGGGCTACATCTGTTCCTCCCTCCCCATCAACCTGGACCCTCTGCAATTTGCATATCGCCCCAACAGGTCCACGGAGGACGCCATAGCCCATGTGCTGCACACAGCAGCATCACACCTGGACAAGAGGCAGGGGAACTATGTGAGAATGCTGTTCATCGACTACAGCTCAGCATTCAATACCATAGTCCCCTCCAAACTCATAGCCAAGCTCAGGGACCTGGGCTTGAACTATGACCTGTGCCAGTGGGTCTTGGACTTCCTGACGGGCAGACAGCGTTGTGGTCATATAGTATGAATTAGTTCCCATTCCGGTTCCACCAATGCAATACAATGATGGCTCTTCACACAAAAACACAGAATATATTTCCAATCAGTTACAACAGCACAATCAAATACAAGGTAACGTTTTGGGATTAAAGTTACAAATCACAAGCCTTAATGAATCTGCAGAATATGCCCCCCAGTCAAGGCTAGATAAATATCTTTCCTATCCCTCCATGCCTATAATCATCAGTTTCAGCGAAGATGGAAGAAAACATCAAATAAACTGAGGTAAAGCACAGAGGTGTGTGTTTAAATATTTTTTTTATAAAATCACTCACCCCACGCTACTAAGAAGAAATGACCAGGCAATAATGGACAGTAAGGAAATTACAACCTTGTATATAAAAGAAAAGTGGGAGAAAGAATTAGAAATAGAGATAACAGAGGAGGAATGGTATGACACATGTAAGATACAACAATCAACCACAGGATCAAGGATATGGAGGGAGTTTGGGTGGAAAAACATAATTAGATTCTTTATAACACCAGAAATACAGGGTAATTGCATGCAAACACAAAAGCCATTTTGGAGAAAATGTGGGCAAGAAGTAGCAAACCACACACATATTCTGGGAATGTCAGAAAATAAGAAACTATTGGGAGGAGATAGGAGGGATAATAAATGAAATAGTAGGATATGAAATACCCCAGACAGGTCAAGTACTATACCTAGGGAACTTGACACAGAAAGAAATTCAGGGAGAAGAAAAATATCTGATTAAGATACTATTAGTAGCAGCCAAGAAAGTATTGACTAAGTGACTAAACTGTGGTACAGGGTAGAAACACAGACGAAGGAAAAATGGATAGAAATAATAGAGGGGATACAGGAAATGGAGAGAATCACACATATGCTGAGGCTACAAGAGGAGAAGTTAGAGTCAAAATGGGAAAAGTGGGAGGAATATAGGAAGAAGAGGAACGTACGGTTATGTATATAACCATAGTTATATGAATATAGTGACGCTCTGCGTCATATTGCAAATACTCTTCACTTCAGTACTAGCACTGAATAAATTCTCACATGCACCTTTACATACCATCATCTGTCTGGCCACACCCCCATCCGCTCCCTACATAAGCAGGGGTGTGGCCATACCATCAGCTCCTTCCCAAGTCTTTCACCACAAGGCAAGACCACGGGGTCCTCAGTGAGTCCGACGCAGAGCGTCACTATACTCATATAACTATGGTTATATACATAACCGTACGCTATACATCGTATAGCTCTGCGTCATATTGCAACACAGGAGCTGAGCAGAGCGGAGCCCGACAAATGCACCCGCTGAGGCCCCCCACAACCATCAGAACCGGGGAGGACCCGAGCCCCCTGAACCCCCCTAGCGGAGGACGGGAGGGTGTCGGATCCGACTGTGCGAAGAGGAGACTTCAGCAACTCAACGCACAGGGTGAGCAGACCGTGGGGCATACCCACAACTACACAAACGCATAACCCGCATGCCACTAGGGAACGAATGGAAAGGAACAAACCCCCGTTACCACCCCTAACATCACAGGGTCAAGAGCAAAAGCCCAACCCCGTGGCAAGGCCGTAGCAGCGGAGCGCGAAGCAGGACCCAGACCCAGGAAGGGACTGGACCCCCCCAGAAAAGGGGGCCTGGAGAGGCCAACGACGCCACAGCATCGAGACCTCACCAGGCGGTCACTAGTGACACCGCCCCCCACATCACCAGCGTATTCGGACAGGGCCCATCCAAGAGCAGGCCCTTCCCCCCTATAGCACGCCGCCTAGCTTACTGAACCTGGTATTCCCAGGCAGTCTCCCATCCAAGTACAAACCAGGCCTGAACCTACACAGTCCCTCAGGGTACCAGAACAGCAGATCTGCGCCCCGGCGGACAACGAGTTAACTGACCTGGACCGGCGTGACCAGAATCAGTCCCGTGCCCTAATCACGCCTCCATCCCCAACCCTAGGAGGGGGGTAGGTACGCGTGTCGATCCAAAACATTATAGAGGGTGCCACCCAGACGGTCCCTTTCATACCGCGCTCGGTGGCCCACCCCAATGGCGTGAGACCCCTCTACCTATGCTTTGATCTATTCCGTTAACATCCCCCAGATATGAACGAGAATTCGTCGAGACAAGCCTAGTACACTGGTGCTCGGAAGAGACAAACTCCATCCCAGTTGCCCCATGAAAACGCTGTTTCAATGATGAGCAACCAAGGCGCGCAAGCCCATGCGTGGTTCCTATCAGAAGCACCCTGGGCCAGCACTATGTACACGTCGAGACCCAAAACATATCAATGGACATTCTAACAAGAAACCAGATACCGTTCCTCCAAGCCGCCTGGGCGAACGACAAGAAGCCGCTTTTTTCACAGAAAAAAATACGGACATGGGTCCCATACGACGCGGTTGAGGGAAAACAACACCCCGTCAACCATGCTCCATAAAAGAGGGGACGGGGAGCGACGTACCCTATGACGGGGGGAAACCCATGACTCAACAGACCATTACCGGCGAGGAGTCAGGGAACTCCCTAAACAATACCCTGTCAACCTGCTCCATAAAGGAGGTGACGGGGAATCCCCAGAGAGACTTCCCACGTGAGCAATAGATTGAAAAGACATATTGCAACATTGAGCTATGTAACAATTGGACTAGGACTCTCCGAGGAGGAGGCTCTGCAACTCTGAGGAGGCTCCCTCACTGAGAGGGAGGCTCTGAACTCACCAAGGAGGCTCTGAACTCCCTGAGGAGGAGACTCTGAAAACTCCCTGAGGAGGAGGCTCTGACCCAATACACACACTACTAGTAGGGAGCAGAGCAGAAGAACAAATCGTCTCTACTGCGTTGCATCACCCACCAAGCTCAATACACATACATACTTCTTTTTAAGTTCTACTCACCTTGACAATCTGAGGAGGAGGCTCTGAAACTCTGAGGAGGCTCCCTCACTGGGAGGGAGGGTCTGAACTCACAGGAGGCTCTGAAACTCCCTGAGGAGGAGGCTATGAAACTCCCTGAGGAGGAGGCTATGAAACTCCCTGTAACAGAGGTCCACAACATGGAGCCTGAATAACCCACGGAAGTCTTACCAATAGAAACGCGCCCAGTGACGTACTCTATGGCGGGGGAATTTCCGTGGTCCACCGCCCAATATGGCGTGGGACCAGGAAACTCCCTCCCCCCCCTACCCTGTGACACGCTGATCCAGCAACGTGACAGGAAGCCCGAAGGACTTGGGGTTTTAACCCCTGACCAATCAGAAAAAGGGGAGGAAGGTTTTACCAGTTCACCCCCTCATGACCCCTCACCCCTGATACTATGTAATGACAAAGCAGAGCCATGACACCAGTCATAGCATGCTACATTAAGCGTTAACAGCTCCTGCCATCTGAATTTTTCAAAGGAAGAAAAACACAGACCAAGAGAGGGCCCCTTTAAGAGCCCCGATACAAGAGCTTACACGTGACTTCTGTAGGCCAAACCTAACCCAGTTGTGGATCTTAACGACACACACAACCCACCATCACAACAAATAAGGCAAAAGTACACCGTAAGAGGAACGCCGTTTTTCATAACGAGAGAAGACACAAGTCCTCGATTAAGCACTGGCCACAGGTCTTGCTAAGTCCACATGACAGCGACCAAACAATCTTTTCTCTAGAAAAAAAAATTTCTCTAAGCAGGAGCACAACCCCAGCAGAAGCTGAGGGATTACACCGTATCCCCACAAACATAGTGAAACAATATATTGTAAACAAAATCATGTTTGAGAGGAGGGGGGGGCCCCAGGGGAACCGGGGGGATCACCCCTCACCACCTTACCACTGATACGACTCGGTTGAACAGGTACCGTCCTGTTAATATGTGAACACGCCACCTGTTTATTGTCATCACAGGCTGAGAGAAGGACTCACCCCTCGATCACATGTCACTAAGCATAGCTTTGCAGGGTTATTAACCCAGCTAGTTGTGAGCTCAACTATGTTGTCTAACGTTACATGAACACACAATTTCTCATCACAACGAAACCAGTTCATTTTTACTCACGTAAAAAACAACGCCGATTTTCTAGGTAGAGAGAAAGCTATACCAGCGACAAGACAATTCACACACAACACATGTCGCATCTCCAATGTAGTGAAGCAACATACGTTTTGGAAAAAAACATCGTTATTACAAAACATTAAGAAGGGAAAGGAAGAAAGAGGCATTAAGTGTCCAACGGACCCTTACCTGCACCAATGAACGCAGGCTGAGAGGACCGCAACAGGCTGGCCTCCTTACGTTGACGAAGGCCCTCGCTGGCGGGGCAAAGAAGCTCTTCAAGGCCGGAGCAAGGCTCCGGCGAAACGCCCCCCTCCAACAGCCGATCATAGTGCAGGGTCGACTACATCCTCTGTCAAAGATGACGTCGTAGTCAGAGTGTTATGGCCTGCTATTCTCACGGCTAATGTTCAACGGTGTAGCGTAAGCTAACAGCCAACTCCAGGCCAACTGGTAGCATCAAGCTAAGGTTCCTAGCCTAGCGAGTGTACAGAGCTAGCACGCAGCTAACAGCTAACTGGCTAACAGGTAGCTCACCCAGCTAGAACGCAAGCTAAGCAGCTATCACCGAACTGCACAACGAGAGAACACAATAAGGCCAACACTTCAGACAGCCGCCGTCTGTCCCCCTCCTCATCCTAAGAGAGAAGAGAAAAAGAAGTTAACACAGTTTTCAGAACGGTGCAGATATACAGCGGTGTCGGCACAATTCCCCATGGGCTGCAGCCGATTTGGGCGTGGAGAAATTCCGATAATGAAACACCAAACCCACTTTCCTCGTGCTAGGGTAACTTTCATTTTGAAAGATGGGGCCATGCACGTGACAGAGAGAAATCCGTTTGTCCAAAGAGCCGGGGGTTTTAGCCGCAGATCTTGGTCACGGTCCCACTAGTTTGACTACCGTGGGCGTAATACCTGTCCAGCTGCAGCTTGGAGGACTGCAGGTGTGGATTAGGCCAGTGACGCGAGCCCCTAATACGAAAAATGCAGGTGGAGGTCAGAATGATCATCATCTTCTAGACACCCCAGTGGCGAAGACATTATCGCTGTATTTCCTCGAAAATAGTGAGAGAGAAAACAAAGATATAATGTCAACGTAGCTCCTTCATCTCCTATTCTCTTTATCAAAAATCCAACAATCTTCAAAGTGTGGTACATTGCAGGCACTTGATGTGGTGAAAACTGAAGAAGGAGCTGATGGTATGGCCACGCCCCTGCTTATGTAGGGAGCGGATGGGGGTGTGGCCAGACAGATTATGGTATGTAAAGGTGAATGTGAGAATTTATTCAGTGCTAGTACTGAAGTGAAGAGTATTTGCAATATGACGCAGAGCGGAGCTATACGATGTATAACGACATCACAGAAGAATGAAAAGGAAACAAGAAAAGAAATTGAAATGTAAATAAACAATGTAAAGATAGAATTGACCGATGAACCCATATCACCCCCTGTCTTTTATTTCAGTTTTCTTTTTGATATTATAATTTTTTCTTTATTGTTTCTGTCTGTTTAATTGTATTGTAAATTCTGTCTTTGTATTTTGTAATCAAAAATGAAAAAAAAAGTAAAGTAAAAAAATAAAAAAGAAGAAGAAATTACATCCTTTTCTCGTTCAATAGCAAAATAGCTTCCCTTGCTTAGCCGATCCTGTTAACGTTGTCCCTTACTCCCTCTCGTCTGAACAATACACAATTGTGGTGTCGGCCTTCCATTTTCTTTTTTCAATTGTTGTTCAAATCGTAACTTTATGAAATCGTTCCTTTATTAAACCATCCATAGTTTAGCTAGCTAGAACGAAGGCTATGATGACGTTTAGCTTGGTCTGAAGCCAAATCTCATCTCCTTCCCTTGGTGGGTGCTTTGATGTGCACTGGCGAGGCGGAGGCATTGGTGGAGGTGTTTCCTGTTTCATAAGTTCTCTGCGCTACAGATTTCATAATAAAAGCGGCCGTTATTGTCATAGGAGAAACGTACATAGTATGTTTTATTTTCCGCGTTTGATTAATATAACTTTTCCGGGCCAAATTCAAATGCCTCTCGGGCCTGATGTGGCCCGTGGATCGCCTATTGGGAACCCCTGATATAGACATATCTTAACCTCTTAACTCAATGGAGGCCAAACCCGAGATAAGTCAGGTCAACTCACCAGCGGTTGGGCGCCAGACCCGAGATTTCTCTGGTTTTGGTAGTTTATTCCTTTATTCAATATTTGTATTCATTATTCATCCAGGGACCTTGGTGTTACCATAGGGAATGAGTCTGAGGTCGCCAAAGTGCAATACCTGCCGCATCCAGCTAGGCGGCAGTATCGAGCATCCTTTGTAACCTTGTATCTTGGCCTGTGTAACGGCCAAATGTCTCCGGTCTCACTTTTCCTTGTCGGCCGAGTGGAGCGGTTCACCCAGTTCCATTGAAGCGCGTCAAATATCCCCGATCCATATGTTGTGGTGGGTTATGCCGTGGACCGAATGGACATTGGATGTACCAGATGGCGATCAAACAATTGGAATATTATTTTTGGAATACTCCCGATCAAGGACTATCTGACGTAAATTTTGGCTTGATCCTGTAATGCTTTTATACTGATTGGGCTGATAAGCGTTTTTAGTGTTCAATACGAATGCCGTTACTGACAATCAAATAATCAAATAATCAGAAACTACCCCCCCACCCCCCCTTTCATGCATTCATGATGAAACATAATACCTATGACATAGATTATGATTTGGGAATAGTACTGTGTACAGGTGTAACAGAGTTTATTGTGATTCCACTTGTCAAGGTAACTAAGACCCAATAGAATGGCGTTTAATTGTTCTATGGATTCTTATTGGTTGGTGGGCGTTTTCCTTGTGAGCTACAACGCAAGTGTCCACGTTAGCGTGGTACCATTACATGAGGAATGAGCCCGTGGTAGGTTCACATACACCCAGAATGGAGAACATATTATTCATAAATGTTTAACTCTCACTACTAGTTGGAATTGTTAATAATGTAGGTATGTTGAAATTAAACTGGCAATTATAGAAACTGGCAATTATAGAAACAACGCAGTAAAAGTTGGTTATACAGGCAATTATCGGGAATTACCCCAGGCCGCTCTAAAACCATATTTCACCACGGTATAACACGGGGAACGTATGGATGGAAAAATGTATTATTGTTCACATATTGAATGATAGATAGGTGATGTCAACTGGGCCATAGTATTGTATCCATAGCTATAAATTATAGAACCAACACCAAGGCGATCGTGAAGAAGGCACAACAGAGACTCTACTTCCTGAGAATATTCAGGAATTACCACCTTAGACAAGACCTGCTTGTGTCCTTTTACTGCTGCTCCGTGGAAAGCATCCTCACCTACAGTACTGCATCAATGTATGGTTCCTCAGCTGCACAGCCGCAGAGAGAAAGGCACTCCAGAGGGTCGTCAACTCGGCCCAAAAAAATCATTGGATGCCCTCTCCCCTCACTGGAAGAACTATATAACTCCTGCTGTTTTAAAAAAGCAGTGAAAATACTAAAGGACCCACACCACCCTGGCAACAAACACCTCATACGGCTGCGCTCTGGCAGGCGTTTCAGTGTCATGCCCACCCGGACTAACAGACTCAAGTTTAGTTTTTATCCCAGGGCCATATGTGCACTAAACTCAGCTAAAATTTTAAACAACAATCTCCCTGCACCCCCCAACGCACACACACACACACAACACTAAGGGATAGTGCAATTATCTTTTATACCCCCCCTGTTTATGTTTATGTTATGTCTATTATGCCTTACTCTTGTTTTTATATTTGTTTTAAATGTAATGTAAATATTTAATACTGTGTTTAGGACTGTGTTTTTATGATCTAGGACTGTGTGACGGCTAGCACCTAGGGCTGCATTTTAGATTTCATTGTAACATTGTAACAATGACAATAAAGATCATTCTATTCTATTCTATTCTATCTATTCTATTCTATTCTATTCTATTCTATTCTATTCTATTCTAGAATATAGTTATAGCTCTACAAACAAGGTGACGCACTACTATCTTTTAAAGCGTGGCCTTGCTATGACGGTCTCCGTCTAATTGCTGGCGCCGAATGAGTTAACCCTGGAGCCCTATTTTCTGAAAATAAATAGAAACCGAAAAAAAAAATGAAGAAATGTATGTCAAAACATGAGAGGTTGGGCGGCCCTCGCAAGTGGACCAGCCCACCGGGAACAGTCTAGAATTTCCAGATGGCCAGTCCGCGCCTGTGTATGTGTATATGTGTATGTGGATATGTGTGTGTGTGTGGATATGTGTATGTGCCGTGGATATGTGTGTCTGTGTATGTGGATATGTGTATGTGGATATGTGTGTGTGGATATGTGGATATGTGTATGTGCTGTGGAGATGTGTGTCTGTGTATGTGGATATGTGTGTGTGTGTGTGTGTGTGTGTGTGTGTGTGTGTGTGTGTGTGTGTGTGTGTGTGTGTGTGTGTGTGTGTGTGTGTGTGTGTGTGTGTGTGTGTGTGTGTGTGTGTGTGTGTGTGTGTGTGTGTGTGTGTGTGTGTGTGTGTGTGTGTGTGTGTGGATATATGTTTGTGTTTGTGTATGTGGATATGTGTGTCTGTGGATATGTCTATGTGGATATATGTGTGTGTGGATATGTTTGTGTGTGTGTGTGGATATGTTTGTGTGTGTGTGTGTGTGGATATGTTTGTGTGTGTATGGATATGTTTGTGTGTGTGTGTGTGTGGATATGTGGATATGTGTATGTGGTGTGTAGGTGGTGTGTGCATCCATTCATGGCTTGGCGAACACACATGTTGCTGTCTCCATGGTGCGTGTGCTTCATATCCGTGACATGCGTGTTCCGGTGCCTCTTCAGCAGGTTGTGTTGTCACGCGTGGATGTTAATATGACAAGTGGCCCCTCATCAGGATAAGTGGATTGTGCCGCTCGGTGGCCACATCGGACTCCCTTCAGGCCAGATGACATGTGTATCATAGAGTATCATCCCCATGTATCCGAGTGGGTGACTATGCTGTTTCCTGCCTGTCCTCCCAGCATCATCCACCAACAGCCCGCCGCGTGGGAGATGTAACACAGACAAAAGAGGATGGATGGAGCCAGAGGGTGGAAAAAAGAGCTGAAAGACGGAAGGGACGGAGGGAGGGCGAGAGGGAAGGAGAGGAGAGGAGTACACAGTATGCCACTGTGCATATCCTGGAGCCAGAGATACCCCATAAGGGCAGCCTCTTGTCTCTTCCACTCACACAAAGAGCGGGAATAACGGTGTGGAATGACAGATGAAATAGACTGAGGCAAAGAGAGATGCAAACAGAGGGGGACTTAGGCTAACATTAGCCCACAGCTATAGGGATCCCTTTTAGTCTGTCATCCCAAACGTACACACGAGCATACATGCAGTGCATACACACCCACAGACAGACAGACAGACAGACACAGAGGGAGAGAGGGAGAGACAGAGTGGCGCAGAACCAAAAAGTGATGTGAACAAGAAGTAGCACACCACCATGAGGAAAACAAGCCGACTCCGTCTCCCCATTGCCACACTAATTAGGCCAATTAATCCAATGGATGTTTGGCATTATAGAACAGTCGGTGGAGTTCACATAGCGTCAGCGCTAGCATCCAGCTAATTACAAGTCAAGGCGAGGCTCTGCGGAGGCGCTGCCATTTGGCTCCGAGCTGACATCAGCTTAGGCTCCTGCATTGGAAGGAGACATTCCAGTCTGGCCCTGGACCGTGCTCTCGTCAGTTCGCAGGGAACAGCTTCCCCGGCTCATTCAGTTACACAAGATAACAGTCTTGAGTCACAGGCTGGCATTCGCAGACTCTTTAATTGCTCGAAACACTATAAAGATAGTAAGAAAATAGCTATTTATCTGGGAAGTATAGCCCACAGCTCTTATCTAATCTCCCTCAAACGGTTTCACTTGGAAATAAGTGCTTTGGGAGAGCGGAAAAAATTAGCACCTTCTATAATGTATCGAGATGAATCCTCAGCAAATGGATTTCAAAGATCATTCGACTGGGATGATGATCTTTTGAGGATTGGGAGTTGGGACTGTGGGATCGTCACCAGGCAAAGATACAGAGATTGTTCCCAGGCAAGTACTGTATATATATATTAAACTAAAGACACAATATCTGAACCCTTCAAGCGTCTGGTAATTTCACACCAGTCACTAAAGCTTCATGTAACTGTGTGGAGATTAGAGTTGTGCAGTAATGTTCTCACGCACGCCACGCACACACAGGGGCAGACACACTCATCACACACACCAGCCCTAACCTCTGTGCATGATCAACGGCACCCCTGTAGCCCATGAGCACCATGCCACACTCACTTTGCAGATCTCTGCCTGGCGGCCTGTGGCTCTGGCAGCCGTCTTAGTGCCCCTGTCCAAGCGCATTAGCATGTCCATCCACAATCCATCAATTAACCTTAGCTTCTTCTCCCAGCTACATGGCTAACCGGCTAACCCGGATGCTAATAGCCTATCCTAAAGAGTGTTTGTTGGTGTAACAAAGCAAGGTTTTACATTTAAGCATTTGCAGCTGAGCGAGCGGCGTGTTGCAGGGTGGAAAATATACCCGCCGATATTTGACAATGATGAAAAGTGAACACATTTTCCTTCAGGTGTTCTGAGGCAGTTATATAAAAACTGTAAGAGGCTGATGGAGGCACCTTGCCTGAGCAACGGGGGACTAAACACATGTTTATTGTGTACATGAGTGTGTGTGTGTGTGTGTGTGTGTGTGTGTGTGTGTGTGTGTGTGTGTGTGTGTGTGTGTGTGTGTGTGTGTGTGTGTGTGTGTGTGTGTGTGTGTGTGTGTGTGTGTGTGTGTGTGTGTGTGTGTGTGTGTGTGTGTGTGTGTGTGCGTGCGTGCGTGCGTGCGTGCGTGCGTGCGTGCGTGCGTGCGTGTGTGTGTGTGTGTGTGTAGGGGCCCCTTATCAGATGCTGGCAGAGTGGGGCAGGGGAGGATCGATAGGGCTTTGGCCTGAAACAGGGAGACAGTACCTGAATCTCAGCCGGCCTCCATCCTCCCTCTCATTGATCTTCATTACCTCCACAGACTGGAGCGGCCTGGAGGAACAAGCAGCCGACCGCAGTGGCACACAGGTAGGCCTGCAGGCTGCACACACACACACACACACACACACACACACACACACACACACACACACACACACACACACACACACACACACACACACACACACACACACACACAACACACACACACACACACAACACACACACACACACACACACAACACACACAAATGAATACACAGTATGAATATATACACACATACACAAATGAGTGTACAGTATGCATATACAAAAATATAAGATACAAACATACATTCACACACACACACACACACACACACACACACACACACACACACACACACACACAAATGAATATACAGTATGAATATATACACATACACAAATGAGTGTACAGTATGCATATACAAAAATATAAGATACAAACATACATTCACACACACACACACACACACACACACACACATACATACATGCACCCTCACTCACTCACTCACTCACTCACATGCACGTACACACAGCCATGCTGTCATCTTTCAGATTCAATAAAGACACAGAATTAGTCCAAGCTCAGATAAGGGATGTGAGTTATCCATAGTTGTCAAAGCCATATTGTTAATTTCAAGTAAAATGTGTCAGGATGTCGAAACTAGTAGATGGTTTACATGTCATGTTAAATATGGATCGGTGAGAAATATGGATCACTTCTGCATATATACAACTTTATTTCACATTTTTAAAGACCAGAATACGAGTCGAATACGGATAAAATAAAACCAAATACAAACACACTAAAATATAGATAGCATGACTAACACTGAAACTGTCAGTTAGCTAGATTAAATACTTAATATGTGTTGTTGATTCGCAATGTGTTTACTTGGCAACGATTCATATTTCAATGGCTGATCCATATTTAATACGACACCGAAATAATGGAGACAGGCAGGAACTAGGACACAAAATAATTTCTCTAATTTCATTGAAGTTGAGACAGGCACTGCAGGGAGGCCCAGTGAGGCTCCTTTAACCCTCCTACTGAAACACCACAGTAAGATCAGGACATTGATCCTCTATTAACACAGCTAGCCATGGTTTTTATTTTTATAGTTGACTATAATTGTACAACATGCTGTGACACAGGCTATAATTAGGAATGGATTATAGGCGGCTGATGATTGTGTGTGTGTGTGTGTGTGTGTGTGTGTGTGTGTGTGTGTGTGTGTGTGTGTGTGTGTGTGTGTGTGTGTGTGTGTGTGTGTGTGTGTGTGTGTGTGTGTGTGTGTGTGTGTGTGTGTGCGTGCGTGCGTGCGTGCGTGCGTGCGTGCGTGCGTGCGTGCGTGCGTGCGTGCGTGCGTGCGTGCGTGCGTGCGTGCGTGCGTGCGTGCGTGCGTGCGTGCGTGCGTGTGTGTGTGCTGTATCCCTTGCTTTTTTATCATGCATATTTCAATTTTCAACACATCGCAGTTGGCTTGACAGTAAAAAAGGAGCATAACCCTAAATCAAGGTCTCATGCAGGCAACTCAAATCATCATCCAGGCTGCTGGATACAGATAGATGGTTTACATTCCAATTCATCTCTGAGATAGTTTAAATTTTCTAAGTTAATGAGGTATTTTGCATATTTAATTCATGTATTTATTTATTTATGAATATTGATATTATGAATATCTACACAAGCAGCTGTATCAATGGAAAGCACATTGTAAATGGGGGGGGGGGGGGCAGCAGTGGCCCTAATGGTTAGAGAAGCAGGCTTATGTGACCAGGAGGTTGTGGGGTTCAATTCCCATACTTGCAGGAAAATCAGTGCTAGGAAAGTAAATGATCAGAAAATCAGAAAACTTAAATAAAGTACTAATCAACAACAGGAATTAAGATAATGTATATTATGTTATAGCCATAAGTAACGTTTCGTATTGGCAAAATTCCAAAACAAACAATGATTGTGGTGGCGGGCGAGTGCTCTCACCACTAGACTAAACCACACTCTGATCCAACCAGATCAGTACTATGATGATGGTTTGTTTTAATGTGTAACGGTTAAGATATACAGTTAGGGTTATGGTTATGGTTAGGGTTAAGGTTACGAGCGCAATCTCCACTACGCCACCGACCGCCCGGGTTGCCTGTATCAGTTCCACAACCGTTTCCATTTCCGGGGTAGGCCTGATTGGCCGCGACAGGCACGTGACCCGCCGCGGCCACGCCCCGCGGCAGCCCCAGGACGCGGCAACGCGAGGCTGCTGTGTTTCACCGCCGCTTTAGCAAATTGTCATCACTTTCCCCACTGAGTTACCATACGCCAGGGCTATTCAACTAAATTGTTCAGGGGGCCACATTGTCAGAAACCCAAGGGGCCAGGGGCCGGACTGCCACGGCGCCTCCCCGTGCTATGAATATATGTACACTTGACACAACACGCAACCACATTTTCACAACTTTTATTTAACTACATTGCAAAAGTAGTATACTTTTCAAAAAAAGTGCTTCATTTATGTGCCACATCTGCAACATCTCCTGCAGAAAGTCCTTCATTTATGACTGTGCAACAACTGCAACATCTCCTCTTCAACATTTCAATATAAAAATTAAATAAAAAACAAACAAGTGCATGATGTGCATCTGAACATTCTAACATCAACACTTGAACAAAAAAACACATTTATAGTGCAGCTGAGCTTATGAAAAAGTGCTTCATGTCTGTGCAACAACAGCAAATCACAGCATCTTATTAGCACTTATTGTCCACTCTTAACTCTCAAACATCAGGGGGGTGGGGGGCAGACAGGCCTAGCCTACATGCACACATCTAATGAGAGCGAGTGCACTTCTTTGACTGGGCAATGGCAGAGAAAGAGGGTTCATAGGAAGTGAGGGCTACCCGCAAACAGTGATGCAAATGCTCATTTGTCAAGGAGGCACGTTGCTTGTTTTAATGGCATTCATGTGAGAGAAACTGGATTCACAGGTGTATGTTGAGCCAAACATTGTTAGCACATATATTGCCAGCGTTTTTATTTTGGGGAATGTCTTGACATGAATACACTTTATCCAAAATGTTGTGGTGGATTCATTCTCAAGTGCCTGCTTCAGAGCAGATGATGCTTGCATGTCAATTATTTCAAGTTGCAGGAGACCTTCATCAATGTGAAGTGATGCAAGGAACTCTTGTCCTTTTGTGGAAATAGCAGCTACATTGGCAAATGGGTTGCTCACAAAATGCATCAATTCTCTGGACATGTCAAATTCATCAAATCGACTTGCAAAGTTTTCCCTCAATTTATCAATGAAATCTGTCATTAATTGAGTGACTTTTGGCTCAATTGTGCGTGTTAACGTTGACATGAAAAGAAAAAAGTAAAAAAAATAAATAAAAAATATTAAAAAAAATATATTTTTTTAATTTTTTTTTATTATCATGTAATCTTTGGCGGGCCGGTCAGAATCATCCCGCCAGTTGAATAGCCCTGCCATACGCTATACAATACTATGCAATGTACTAATATACAATACGGCTCACTTTTCCCACTTCAATGACAGAGCCGCTGTTTAATAATATTGTCGCGGCGGAGCTCCGTCGCGGCAGCATTATGTAGCAGTAATCCCCCCTTTTTTACCATCGACAACTAGCTCAACTGGCAGCGCTGCCTTGCTGTGGATCCTGTGGTCTGTTGGTGACAAGTTTGATTCCCTTAAACTTTTTCTTTTCTTTTTTTTTTTTTTACTGCGGTGAAACACAGCAGCCTCGCGTTGCCGCGTCCTGGGGCTGCCGCGGGGCGTGGCCGCGGCGGGTCACGTGCCTGTCGCGGCCAATCAGGCCTACCCCGGAAATGGAAACGGTTGCGGAACTGATACAGGCCCCCGGGTTAGGGTTAGTCTAAGGTAACAGTGGGGTTAGGGTTAGGGTTTGGGCGAGGCTATCAGTAAAGTGTGTCACAAACCGGCCGCATGGCCATGACAAAGAGGGAGACGCAGACTAACGAACAAAATTAAACAGTGGCGTGTGAAGTCAGTGACATCAGTAGTGTAAGTGAGTGCATGCATTGTAAAGTGTGTATAGTGTAATGTTGTAGAATGCAAACAGAAATCAAAGGCATCAAATCAAACTAACGGCGTCCGATAAGGAGAGCACCCAGCACCGGGCCCGAGACAGAGTGGAAGGGGTCATAACAAGTGCGTCACAGTATTCTTGAAATAAAGCCACTTGCCTCCCATGTGAGCAGCCTGGGTTTGCTCCCCAGCAGGGCAACTCAAAGGTTTTCTGAAAATGATAAAAGTTTGAATCCTTTGAATATGTAATATATGTACTTACTTACTTACTTACATACACGTCAATATATTACTTATATATACTTAAAATATACAGTAAAAAATACAGAGATCTACATTAAGTGTACAGTAAGTGTAATATTGACAATGTTGTTTTAAAAGTAAAAGTCCAGGAAGCTGGTAACTGTCACCCTGTGCTCAGTGATGCAGTGATGCACAGTGATGCATTGTAAAGTCTGATGGCTGTCGGAATGAAGCGCTTCCTGGGCCGTTCAGTGCTACATTTTGGGAGTGTAGTCTAGCACTGAACATGCTCCTTAACACGTATGGGGAGGAAGTAAGTGAAAGAGAGGAAGAGGGAGAGAGGGAGAGAGGAAGAGGGAGAGGGAGAGAGGGAATGTGCGAAGGGGAGAGGCAGTGAATGAAAGGTGGTTTTATTGAATAACCAGAGCTCTCAGGTGCCGTTATCCCTCTTTGACTGAAGTTAATTCAATTCTCCCGGCTGTCCCATCAAGCCTCGCCTGGAAGCGGGTGGCATGGAAGCCGAGCCCCGGAAAACACCAAATGATTGTAACTCAATTGTTGCCGAGCCGTCATTGATTGTTTACCGGTAAGAAGTTGGAGGCGAGACAGGGCACTTATTTTCCCCACCCATCCCGGCCCTGGTAATCACTTGTGTGTGTGTGTGTGTGTGTGTGTGTGTGTGTGTGTGTGTGTGTGTGTGTGTGTGTGTGTGTGTGTGTGTGTGTGTGTGTGTGTGTGTGTGTGTGTGTGTGTGTGTGTGTGTGTGCGTGCGTGCGTGCGTGCGTGCGTGCGTGCGTGCGTGCGTGCGTGCATGCGTGTGTGTGTGGTTTGGTATGAGCACTCTGCGCTCCCTTGTTGCGTTTGTCTTGTATTATGCAGACAAAGCACCCGCAAAAGGTTACAGGAAAAAGAAAAACGACTAGAAACACATCGATAAACAGAAGATGTATCGGTTACAAAATTAGAAAGTAAATTGCACGGAAAGCAACGGGCCATTCGCTGGGTGGCAGAAATAAACGTGGAAATCTATAATGAACCGTCCACAAAGGTTCATTGTGATTTACCTGTTCTGCCCCAAAGCAGGTCGTTTCAAGGCGGAGTTAGCAAACAATTGGTGAGCACATACGAGCATGAATCTCTTTCTTTGTTCGTCTGTCTCTCTCTTCCACACACACACACACACACACACACACACACACAAAAACACATAATGCACACACAACACAGGTGGACACACACACACATACACACTTTAATGCAAGGAGTGCATTAGAGGAGAGACCCTCAGCATAGTGGGCTGCTGTAATGCAGACAGAGGAGGCGGAATTGGAAACAGTGGTACTATATCAACCTTACCCTTTCCTCAATTGGTCTGAGGCCAAGTTTTCTATTGCTTGAAACAAAGAGAGGGATTGGGTTCGGCTGTGAGTTTCTGAGCAGACACGCAGACAAGAAACACACAAAAGACCTACTGACTACTGCGTTGTTGCACGCCACTGTGCACGCCCCGAGCTCATGGAATTAACTCCCAACAGTATCTCCCCTCTGTTGCAGAGTTTAAAACCTCGATCACCAACCATTATTATCATTATTCAATTGTTTTAATATATATAATAAAACACAAGATACTTGTGCCCTAATGATAAGGATAAGCGGTCAATGAAGAAACCTTTGTTTAATACGATTTAATCAGAATCACACACACATACACAGAGGGAGAAATAGAGAGAGGGGAGGCACACACACACAGGGAGAGATAGAGAGAGGGGAGGCACACACACACACAGGGAGAGATAGAGAGAGGGGATCGGCACACACACATAGGGAGAGATAAAGAGAGGGGAAACACACACACAGGGAGAGATAGAGAGAGGGGAGGCACACACACAGGGAGAGATAGAGAGAGGGGAGGCAACAGCAGAGAGGGTAGGATCTTTTAACTGAATAATACTGTGTACATCATTTTGAAGTGTGTGACTAAATTGTGTTGTGGAAATTGTTTGTAATTAGTTTCACCCAGCTGACAGAAACTGGAGGTGTGGCCTTTGTGCATGTGGCTTTTGTAGTTAAGTGGGCACTTGTGACCGTTTTTTTTTTTGTTAAATACCAGCTTTTTCTCTGTTGGAATCATTCTGATGACAACAGTAGAGAGGGTAGGATCTTTTAACTGAATAATAGTGTGTACATCATTTTGAAGTGTGTGACTAAATTGTGTTGTGGAAATTGTTTGTAATTAGTTTCACCCAGCTGACAGAAACTGGAGGTGTGGCCTTTGTGCATGTGGCCTTTTGCTGCAGGTGTCACTCATCAGTAATTAGTGATAGTGATTTAAAGACTTGCTGGCTTAGCGTCAGCGAAGCATCGAGAAACGAAGAGGGACAAAGAGGAGGAGTTTTCCGCCGAGGGATCCACCGATCCACCCAGTGCTAAGTACACCATAATCCTATATTTCCCTCCCACTCTGCTATTTCCCTACTATCTCGCTTCCTCCCTACAACCTTCTCCCTGCCACTCTTGACACCACAATGTGCCTCATACCTATATCCACAATCTGCTCCTCCAGAACAGATTCAACCCATCCACGCCAGTTTGCTAGCAACCAGGCTAATCTCTCCTACCCTCCTACAGCCACTAATACACCTGTCACAGTACAGGGAGGCTTATGGAATTGTCAATCAGCAGTCAAGAAAGCTGACTTCATTACTGCCTACGCCCATAGTCAAAATCTGCAGCTCCTGGCTCTAACTGAGACCTGGATAACCCCCAATATCTCATCAACACCTGCAGCATTATCTACAAACTATAACTTCACTCACACACCTCGACCCTCCAGACGGGGTGGAGGCACTGGCCTCATGACATCTCCTTCATGGGCTACAAACCTAACACAACTCCCAGAACTGTCACTCTCCTCCCTCGAATATCATGCAGTATCTGTCTCTAATCCTTTCAATCTCACCATTGTTACACTCTATCGCCCTCCAGGTCCCCTCGATCACTTCACAGATGAGCTGGACATGCTTCTAAGCTCCTTACCGGAAGATGGTACCCCTCTCCTTCTATTGGGCAACTTCAACCTGCCTGACTCATCTCAGTCGGTCCCAGTGGTCGCCCTCCTACAACAATTTGACCTGACTCCCACTGCCATGCCTCCCACCCACAAATCAGGCAACTCCTTGGATCTCATATTTTCCCGTAACTCCAGCATCATTAACACCACGGTAACTCCCCTACATGTATCTGACCATTCCTTCATATCCTTCTCACTAACTCTCATGCTTAACCGAAAGGTCTTCACCCCAACTCAAACCGTCTCACTCAGATGCAACCTGCCCTCCCTATCCCCCTCCACCCTCTCCTCTGACATAATATCCGCTCTACCTTTGAGTGACACCTTCTCTGCTCTCCCCACAGAGATGGCAACCTCCACCCTCCTCTCAGCCCTTGCAACCTCCTTCGACAAGCTCTGTCCCCTCATTGAGAAACCTGCCCGCCGTTCCCCACCCAGTCCATGGCTGACGGATGCAGTGAGAGAACAAAGACAGGTCCTGAGAGGGGCTGAGAGGAAGTATAGAAAGTCACGCCTCACTGCTGATATCGACACATATCACAACCTCTTGTTAACATTCTCCAAAACCATTACTAATGCCAAAGCTTCTTTCTTTCACCATAGGATCGAGGCCTCTGCCAGAAATCTTCGCAAACTGCATGCTACCATGTCCTCCCTCCTCACAACCCCCCCCCCCCACCCCCTCCTCCCTCATCTTTTTCTGCCGAAGACTTTGCGATCTTCTTTGAGGAAAAAGTGGAGAACATCCGCAGCTCCTTCTCCCAACCCCCACCCATTCCAAACACTGAATCGAGAACCTCATCCTTCACTCTGTCATCTTTCTCTCCCATTACAGAAGCCGAGACCCTGACACTGGTAACGTCGAACCGTCCGACTACATGCCAGCTGGACCAGCTACCCTCCCCACTCCTCCAGACCATAGCAACGGACATCCTCCCATTCCTAACTGCAACCATCAACTCCTCACTCAACTCGGGGGTGATCCCCACCTCCCTAAAACAAGCCAGAGTCACGCCCCTCATAAAAAAAAACCTGAACCCCACCGTCATAGGCAACTATCGTCCTGTCTCTCTTCTCTCCTTCCTTTCTAAAACACTTGAACGTGCTGTATTCAACCAACCTACTGCTTATCTCTTACAGAATGACCTCCTAGACCCCAATCAGTCTGGCTTCTGGACTGGCCACTCCACAGAAACGGCCCTCATTTCGGTCACAGAGGCACTTCACTTAGCAAAAGCGAAAGGCCTCTCCTCTGTCCTGATTCTCCTAGATCTATCTGCAGCCTTCGACACAGTCAACCATCAGATCCTCCTCGCGGCCCTCCCAGGAATGGGAGTGGCTGGATCTGCGCTGACATGGCTGACATCATACCTCAACGACCGCTCCTACCAAGTGTCATGGAGAGGGAATCTGTCGGCCACCCGCCCCCTGCGGACAGGTGTCCCCCAGGGCTCGGTCCTAGGACCCCTTCTCTTCTCCCTCTACACTAAATCACTGGGTAACATTATCACGTCTCATGGCTTCTCATATCATTGTTATGCCGATGATACTCAACTCTTCCTCTCCTTCCCTCCCTCAGATATCCACGTCTCTGAGCGGATCTCGGCCTGTCTGTCCGACATCTCCGCCTGGATGACGACCAACCACCTCAAACTGAACCTAAGCAAAACAGAATTGCTCCACCTGCCGGCCAAATCCTCCCCCCTGACCGACCTCTCCATCACAGTCGAGAATGCAGCTGTGACCGCGTCCCCGACCGCCAAGAACCTTGGTGTTGTCCTCGACGACCAGTTGAACTTCTCTGCTCACATCGCAGCGACAACCAGAACCTGCAGATTCCTCCTGAGCAACGTCAGAAGGATACGCCCCTTCCTGACAAAAGAAGCCACCCAACTACTCGTCCAATCAACAGTCATCTCCCGCCTCGACTACTGCAACGCACTGCTAGCTGGCCTCCCGGCCACTGCCACCAAGCCTCTTCAACTCATTCAAAACGCAGCGGCCCGCCTGATCTCAAACCTACCGAAGTCGGCCCATGTCACCCCACTTCTTAGGGACCTGCACTGGCTCCCCATTGCTGCACGTATCCGCTTCAAGGCCCTCGACCTAGCATACTGTGCGGCAAAGGGAACCGCTCCCGCCTACCTCCGGTCAATGGTCTCTAACTACACACCCTCAAGACCCCTACGCTCTGCATCTTCTGGCCGCCTCAGACCTACTCCTATCCAAGCTCCCCAAGCTCCAAGCTCCCATCAAAGAGAAGCCGCCTATTCTCAGTCCTTGCCCCACAATGGTGGAATGAACTACCCATCCCAGTTAGGACAGCCGAATCCCGTCCAATCTTTCGCCGTCGACTAAAGACTCACTTCTTCAACCATTATCTGAAATGATAATAAAAAAAAATAAAAATTGTTTTACGGAGTTCCGGTGATGACGTCAGTGTGAGAGAGACGCTCCTGCTCTTCTCCCCAAACCCCACCGAGAAAATGGTAGTTTAAACACTACTTATAGTCAACAAAGTTTAACTCAACGTTATTTAATTCTTTACAATACAACAACTCGGTTCAACTGGAAAATCAAGTCAATATACTAAAAAAAGAGATTAACGCCATATACAGACAACAATCTGAAATGCAAATACGTAGCACAAGACAACAGCAGTACTCCCAAGGTTCCAAACTAAGTCACCTATTAGCTATGCGATTAAGAGTCAATGCAAAATTTGCAGATATAACTACCATTAGAGCACAACAAGGACTTGTTACAGAACCCAAAGAAATAAACACGACATTCAAAGAATTCTACTCCAACTTATACAAATCAGAAACGACCTTCGATCAAAACAAAATGGACACATATCTTAATCAAATTAACCTCCCTAAACTTTCAGAGGATGACGCTAAACAGTTAGAAACACCGATCACACTAGATGAACTTAGGGAGGCCATATCTGAAATGCAAAGTGGTAGGGCCCCTGGAAGAGACGGTATCCCACCAGAAATGTATCTCTCTTTTTGGGACATAATTGGACCCTTATTACTAAATATGATTTTATACTCAGTCAAGGAGGGGAACTTCCATAAGAATGACAATATTGCACTCATAACAGTCCTCCTTAAAAAAGACAAAGACCCCACAGAGTGCGGTAGTTATAGACCTTTAAGCCTCCTCGGAACCGATATCAAACTGTACTCTAAGGTATTAGCCATCAGACTACAAAAGCATATGACGTCTTTAATTCATCCGGACCAAACTGGCTTCATAAGAGGCCGCCTGATCACTGATAACATAAGACGATTACTACACGTACTAGATGCTAACAAGGAAGACAACACACCTAAGGCGATGCTGTCCCTGGATGCAATGAAAGCTTTTGACAGGTTGGAATGGTCGTATCTATGGGCAGTATTAGAAAGGATGGGGTAAGGAAAAGGATTCATTGATATGAGTATTATACAAAGACCCATCGGCCATGATTACAACAGGTACAATCACCTCCGAAATCTTTCCAGTATCACGGTCTTCCAGACAGGGTTGCCCTCTTAGTCCCGGACTATTCGATCTATCATTAGAGCCTTTAGCACAATATATAAGACAATCCCAATCCATAGAACCAATTGTAATCAAGGGCACACAACACAAAATTTGTTTATATGCGGACGACGTAATACTGTTCATGCAAAACCCCAACACCGCATTGCCTCATCTTCTCAAGTTGATTGAGGACTTTGGAGATTTATCGGGATTTAGGATAAATTGGCCGAAGTCGGCCTTCCTCCCACTTAACGCCCCGGCAAAAAGAAATATAACCCTCCCAGAAGATATACCGATGGTAAAACACTTTAGATGTTTGGGAGTTGAAATATTCCCTACCATAAGCCAAACGGTGAAGCACAATTACATAAAAATCCAAAACAAAATCAAATACGACCTTGTCAGGTGGTCAAAACTTAAAAACTCAGTACAAGCACGGATATCAATAGTTAAGATGGACGTCCTACCTAGAATCAACTTATTCAGCTCAATGCTACCGTTACCCCCTCCAAAGGGTTACTGGAAAGAATTACACTCCTCCACATACAAATTTATTTGGAATAACAAACCACCACGTATAAAAAGATCCACCGCACAGAGAAACAAAGCAGACGGTGGTATGGCATTTCCAGATTTCCACCACTATTTTAAGGCGTACACTTTAAGACCACTGACAACATGGTTTGATCCCCAAGCATCAGTATCCTGGAGAAATTTAGAAGAAAATATAGTAGCTCCACATAGGCTGAAGGACATAGTGTACACCAAATTATCAATTAAGCAATGCGAACGGAAATTTGGCCCCATAATCACTCATGCGATCCGGATATGGCGTGAAACACAAAAAAAATACTCTATCCCACATAAATGGCATAATCATACTCCCTTATTCAATAACAATGCACTCTTGATTGGAAAACAACCTATAAGATTCCCTAGATGGGAAAAGCAAGGCATACACACATTAGGAGACGTTTTCAACAAACAGGGTTTTTGTAGTTTCGATGAATTACGCAAAAAAATGTATCTCACCAAGTCCTCATATTATTTTTACGCACAGTTATTGGCATGTTTGAAGGCTCACAGTGTTCCATTAAGGATACCAATTGTACACCACAGATACCACAAATTATTCTATGAAAGAGAGACATCGAGAGGTTTTGTTTCAGATTTTTATCATCAATTACTAACGGCCTCGTATGAAACCCTCCATCTAGACTCAGTCTGGAGGAGGGATATACCAGACCTGGAGATAGACTTTGACTGGCAAGAAGCCTGGGCAAATGTACGCCTTGCATCAAGGAACCCGGACCATCAACAAATCAATCTTAACTATATTCACAGGACATACTTAACTCCTATAAGACTGAACAAAATGGGTCTTAAACAAGACTCCAAATGCTCCTTATGTACAAATGGGGACGAAGGGACATTTATGCACATGTACTGGGACTGCCCACCAGTTAAGATATTTTGGAAAGAAGTGACCCAGCAATTGTCAAATCTCTTAACTCTGGATATACCTGTACACCCCTCTGTATTACTGCTGAATGATGTCTTTGAGCATGCAGTACCTCCACAACTAAAGAGATTGGTTTTATCCGGTATCACAGTGGCTAAAAAGCTGATAGCATCACGATTGTTTCAACCGGAAAAAATGTGCCGGAAGGTCTGGATTCTTACATATCTCGATGTGATTTATCAAGAAATATCTACAGCAAGAATTTTGGGTCTCAATGAATCCAAAATGGCAATGTGGTTAGAAGTGGTGGAGAGAATAAAAGCTAGCATATAATGGTAGTGTCTGGTTAGGAAAAAATTATAATGGTTGGATTATACAATGGGGGGTCCGGGAGAGGGGGGTACGAGCTGGAGCATATGTGTATTTGTATATCCTATTGTGTGTTGTCATGTTTGTTTATGTGTTTGTTTAAAAAATAATACAAAAAAAATACAAAAAATATATATATACATAGACGCCTGCGTAATAGAGCACTCGGAGCATCTGCTCTCCCACTATTGAACTTGGGGGAGCAAAGGTGTGCTCTTGCTCCACCACTTTTTGATCATATGAAAAATATGATATATCCCCCCCCAATATATAAATCTAACCATAACTACGTAATTTCAATCAAATTAATAATACGCAATGACACTTAATAGCAAGTTTTTAAGTTTCCAAAGATTGCGACCCCCCCCTGCCCCCCAATATGGTTTGATCCAGTGCCTTCCACCCCCAGCAGAAAGTGGCGCACGGCGCTGCAGGTAGGCTGAGTGTAAATATCAAAGGCCACCGAGTCATTGGTGGCAGGCAGGATTTTCCAGTAAGTTGTTCAAACAAAAGATTATGTTAGACATGTCTTTACTATTGAGTGGTAGAACTTCTACCACGCAATACAATAAAAGTGTTTCACGTCCCGAAATGCCATCTGGTCATAACGTAAATCCTCTAATAATAATAATAATAATAACAACGTTTCCCTCTGGTTGGCGTTAGCTTTAGTGCTAGCCGCTAGCTAACGTTGTCATATTATCTAGATATGTGGTGTCAGCAGGGCCGGATTAACGACGGCCGCGGCCCGTGGGCCTCTAGTGACGAGGGGCCTTTTTACTTTTTTTTTTATTTATTTATTTTTTCTGGAGATCGATGTCATGACAGGGAGGAGGCAGAGAAGGAGAGAAAGAGACACAAGAGTTACAGGTAATGGAAATATATATTTTTTCTCTTTCTTATTAAAAACTTGGCCTATTTGAAAGGAGATTGATTTAATAAAAATAAATGAGCGAAAAATCAATATACAGTATACAGTATATATATATATATATTAATATATTATTATTATAGTAATTGGCTATCATACTGCAATATAAACTGAGTTTTATAGTGAAAAGAGTAGCTTTATTGGTCAAGATTGAAGGCTCTATATTGCAGGAAATTGCACGTACAGGTTCATTACATTTAAAAAAAAATATCTGACCCCCTCCAAAGCCTGTCCCAAAAAATATATATATAAAAAAAAAAAAAAGTATAAAAAAAAATAATAATAATAATCTTGCACCCCCACTTTCAACTATAACGTTAGGTTATGACTATAACCAAGTTCTGTTAGTTAGGGGCGATGCTTGGCTTCGCCTTCTGCACTATCTCGCGTACGTGCACGCGTACTGAATAAACCACAAATGTACCTCTAATACCAGTATTAGTCTGACCACACCCCTCATCAGCTTACCTTCATAAGCAGGTGTGTGGTCACCTGCTCTCCTCCTTCCCAAGCTTTCACCACAAGGTGAGGTCAAGGGCTGCAGCGGCCGTCCGAAGCCAAGCATCGCCCCTAACTAACAGAACTTGGTTATAGTCATAACCTAACGTTCTGTATCGTTAGTGGCTTAGCTTGGCTTCGCCTTCTGCACAAGGGAGGCCAAGCGGAGCCACTTGGCTGACAAATACACCCCGCTGACAGCCCCCCAAAACCATCAGAACAGGGAGGGCCGAGCCCCCCCGACCCCCCCTAATGGAGGGTATCCCCCCTATTAGAGGCTTCACGGGAAGGCGACGGACCCGACCGTGCGAAGAGCTCTCAAGCAACTTAACGCACAGGGTGAGCAGACCGTGGCTTGACCCACGACTACACACACGCACAACCCGCATGCCACCCGGGAACGAACGGAGGAACAACCTCGTTACTGCCCCCAGAATCACGGGGTCAAGGGCAAACCCAACCCCGTGGCAAGGCCGTAGCAGCGGAGCACGAAGGAAGACCCAGACCCACCAAAAGGACTGGACTCCCTGGAATGGGGGCCCGGAGAAGTCCATGATGCCAGCATCAAGACCCCACCAGGTGGGCACGTAGTGCCCCGCCCCCCACATCGCCAGCGTATTCGGACAAAGGCCCCTCAGTTACTGCACCTGGTATTCCCAGGCGGAACCAACCAGGCCAGTAAGCCGAGCGGGCCCCGTCCCCCCAATAGTACACCGCCTGGCACACTGACCCTGCAGAATAGGCAGTCAGCATGGCCGTAAGCACACAAAAAAGGTTAACCAACGGAAGCAGGCAGCGCACCGGGGAAAAACCAGGCAACAGGCTGTTAACCCTAGCCTGGAGACTGCGGACGAGACAGGCGCCAGAGGGGACAGCTGAACACAGCCGCCCCGGCGGAAGGAGCGTAAGCTGGCGGTGTTGCATGACCAAGCCTCCATTTAACAACCCCCACCCAGAGGGGTCGAGGCAGAGAAGGCTGACACGATTGGCAGACGTCATGAACGTGCAGGGGCACCCTCAACCGGTGAACCCGGGAGTTGACACTGCTCCAACACACCAGGGAATCAACCACCTCGGTGTTACCCAATGCGGTGGTTGTTCCTATAACCCCTCAAGAAAAAACTCCAAAACACACCTGCGGGTATACACCGGCTATACCGCAGTACAAGTGTTTCAGTTTCCAAAAAGGGTTAACCCAGGCCTACGGGTCGCAAACATCACTTCGGACCGGGCCTGGCGGTACGGGAAGCACAGGGTCACCAGAGGAGGTCAAAAAACCACCCCCACAGGCCCCTCTTCGCCATGCGTGAGAGAGGAGCGAAAAACAATGGAGAACCAGCCCCTAAGCACACCGTTCCTGGTATTCCCCGGCGGTCTCCCAACCAAGTACTAACCAGGACCAACCTGTGTAGCGGCCGAGATCCGACGAGATCGAGCGCGTACAGAATGGCATGGCTGTAAGCCATGACGACAGTGCTGAGTAAAAACATACCCAACCAGGGTCTCCATAGCGCTTAACCCTGTGACACCCAGACCGACCTGGCATTTTTCCCCCTGAAAAAAGCCCAAGTCCCTCAGGGTACCAGAACAGCAGATCTGCATCCCCGGCGGACAACGGGTTCAACTGATCTGGACCAGCGTGACCAGAACCAGTCCCGTGCCCTAACCACGCCGACATGCCCCAGGAAAAGGGCAGATATGCGTGTTGATCTTAACATGAAAAGAAGGCGCCACCCAGACGTCGGGACGAACCGCGCCTGGTGGCCCACCCCAAGGGCGTGAGACCCCACTACATATGTTCAGATCCATCCCGTCATCATCCCCCAGACATGAACGAGGATCCGTCGACAACCCACCCAGGTCATGGGATGTGGTCGCCGGAAGAGGAAAAACCCCCATCTCAGTTGCCTTATAAAAACGCTGTTTCAACCACAAGCAACTAAGGCGTGCCAGTCAATCGCCTGTTTACAGCGAGCTAGCACTATACGTGCGTCGGGACACACCCCCATCAATGAACAGGCTATTTAGACCTGCCATTGAATCCCCAAGGCGCCCAGGGGAACGACAAGAGGGGTGTGACACTCCCTAACTCCAACACTTCTGGAATAGAAAGAAGGAAGCATCAACAGTATGTATCCCAGTCTACACAGCCGGGGTAAAAAATGTTCACATTTTTACATCCCACCACCCTCCCATAGGAAAGAGACGGGGATCCCCAGAGAGACTTCCCACGCGAGCTGTACAGATTGAAAAGAATATATTGCACCTTGAGCCATGTAAAAAACTGGTTTTAGGGCCTCCGGGGAAGAGGCACCGAACCCATACACACTCAATAAACGAATTGAATCGAATATACATACAATAGAAAAGGACCCTTCTAGAGGGTCCACTCACTTTGACAATCTGAGGAGGAAGGCTCTGTACTCTGATGGAGGCTTCCTCACATGGATCACATGGAAGAAGGAGTCCGAACTCACAGAAGGCCTGAGTAGGCGCTTGGTGAGGAGGAGCCCTGACCACCCCCCCTGAAAACAGATCCATCACATGGACCTGAACAGCACACGGAAGTCCTACCAACAGAGACGCGCACGGTGACGTACTCTATGGCGGGGGAATTCCTGCGGTGCACACGCCCAATATACCAGGCCGTGGGACCAGGAACTCCCTCCCCCCCCCCCCCCCCCCCCCCCCCCGTAACGTGCCGAACCGCCACGTGACGGGAACCTTGAAGGACAGGGGGTGTACCCCTGACCGACAGACAATGGGGAGAGGAAAGGTTACCAGTTCACCCCTTTACGACCCCACACCCATGATACGACGTAACGACAAAAAGAGAATATGACACAGTCATAGTCAGCTCTATGAAGCGTTTCACAGCTCCACACAGCGCACGAGCTAACCTGCTATCTGATTTTTACTAAGGAAAAACACAGAATAGAGAGGGCTCTAAGAACCCCGGTCCAACATACACATGTGCTTCTGTGGCCAGTACAACCCAGTTGTAGGTCACATGACACACACAACCCATCATCATCACAATGAGAGAATACATCATTCTTGATTAGTATCGACCACAGGCCTTGCTAAACACACATGACAGCAACCAAACCAATTTCCCTTTAGGAAATAAGTTTCTCCAGCAGATTTAGCACAACCTCAGCAATCAAGCTGAGAGTTACATCGTATCCCTACCACACAAAAGACACAATTAATGCACAACATGTCTGATAGGAGGTGATAAAGTCCCCAGGGAACCGGGGGGGGGAAAACACAATCCTCCTATTTTACCCTCAATACGGCCAGTTAAAACAGGAAAACCTGTTAATGTGTGAACTCACTGTCCATTGTCATTACAGTCTGAGAAAGAACATTCTTTTACTCACTCGTCACCAAGCATAGCTTCATAGGTTAGTTGCCTTAGTAGTGAGTACACGGTACACATAAACACCATGATGTTTCTCACACAACAACCAGATCAATACATCACGACCTGCACGGAGAAGCTACTGCCAGTGACAAAAACAGCTCACACACAACCCGCAACGTATCTCAAATGCATTGCAACAACACACGTTTTGGGAAAAAACACCGTCATTCACAATACATTTAGCAAGGTAAAACCAGAAGACGTGTTATGAGGGTCTGGCCAACCCCGTACCTGCCCGGAACGCAGATCAGCGAAGTGCAGTCACAAGCGTCCCGTGTTGTTCGATCCGGGCAGCGTCGCCGCTCCACCAGTCGCTACAGTCCTCTTTGTTGACGCAATCCCCGTCTAGGCTCGGGCAGGGTTGACGAACATCCCCTGTCAAGGATGACGTCGTGGTCAAGAGTGTAAAACATGTTAAAAATCAAAGCACGTTCAACAGAATAGCATCAAGCTAACGGCTGCTCCAGCCGTTCGGGTGCTATCGCTTCCGCTCGCGAGACGCCGATCTACGACGCACGCGATCAGGAGCGAGCTCCCGGCGGCGCGCGAGAAGCCAAGCTCCCCGCGCCAGGCCACCGACCGGCTAACCGTAAGCTATGAACATGTAAACAATGACATAACACTCACCCAGACAGGCCGCCGTTCTGAACCCTCCTCACTTTTTAAGAGAAAAGAGAAACAAGACGTCAACACCGCTTCACAACGGTGACAATAACACGTCCGGCGGAATCAGCACAGTACCAACTGGCCTGTATAGCTGACTTTGAACATGAATCTGCCGCTATCGCACATTACATGCACATATCCCCTCGTGAAGGAATACTCTCATTTGGATATGAAAGATGGGGTCTTAACACGGTGACAGAGAGAATCCACTCGTCCAGAACACACAGGGATCACCAGTGTCAATGGTCGCGGCCCACTAGTTAAACTATAATGGTCGCCAGACCAAGGCCTTCTGTCGCCTAGACGGCTAAACAAAGGACCCTAGCCTGGGGCCGGTTTCCATAAACTTTGTCTAGTAGCCCCCATAGCACTAACAGACAAGTGGAGCCCGCCAGCAAACACTACTCACCCAACCTGGAACGCACCGCTCCTCACAACAGCGGCATGTCCGACAGTTCAGCTGTGGCCTGACAGGTTTCACCCCAACAAACACAGCAAGGAACTGCAGTTGAGAAGCATGCAGCGGCGTGCTCCCAATACGAAAACCGGTGGAGGGTTTGTAGAATGATCATCATCTTCTAGACACTCCAGTACGAAGACAATATCGCCGTATTTTCTCGAAAAATAGTGAGAGAGAAAATAAAGATATGATGTCAACGTATCCTTGTTTCCCAAGCTGTTCCTAATCCAATTTCTTCCATCATGGTGTCAAGTGTGGGGATCTACCGAGGCACCTCTTCCTTGTGGTGAAAGCGAGAAGGAGGAGAGCAGGTGACCACACACCTGCTTATGAAGGTAAGCTGATGAGGGGTGTGGTCAGACTAATACTGGTATTAGAGGTACATTTGTGGTTTATTCAGTACGCGTGCACGTACGCGAGATAGTGCAGAAGGCGAAGCCAAGCTAAGCCACTAACGATACAGAACTAGGCGGCCATGTTATATCTAACCCTGACTAACCTTACTGTCATGCACTTGTCCTAATAAACTAACCTACACTGTAACACGCAACACTTTGATAAACATTGTTACTCAGCTGATAGAGTTGTACCCGTCTTGCTGTCTTGTCGTACAGAACTTGTAAGTCGCTTTGGATAAAAGCGTCAGCTAAATGACTAAATGTAAATGTAAATGAGGCACACACACAGGGAGATATAGAGAGAGGGGAGGCACACACACAGGGAGAGATAGAGAGAGGGGAGGCACACACACAGGGAGATATAGAGAGAGGGGAGGCACACACACAGGGAGAGATAGAGAGAGGGGAGGCACACACACACAGGGAGATATAGAGAGAGGGGAGGCACACACACAGGGAGAGATAGAGAGAGGGGAGGCACACACACATAGGGAGAGATAGAGAGAGGGGAAACACACACACAGGGAGAGATAGAGAGAGGGGAGGCACACACACAGGGAGATATAGAGAGAGGGGAGGCACACACACAGGGAGAGATAGAGAGAGGGGAGGCACACACACAGGGAGAGATAGAGAGAGGGGAGGCACACACACACACAGGGATAGATAGAGAGAGGGGAGGCACACACACATACACAGGGAGATATAGAGAGAGGGGAGGCACACAAACACACACACACACATGCATTATGTGTAAAAGAAATGTGTGGTGTTAATACGTTATACAATTTAATTAATTAATACATTTAATTACATTATTACAAATAATTGAGTCTTTGCATAATGAGGGAACCATGAAAATGGGAATAAAACACAAAATCGGTGACGTTGGTGATTATTGCAACTGGTGGTGATCAGAAGAAGAGAAACCAAAGGAAGAAATATAGAATTTTCTTCTATCGTACACTATTGTCCCTTTGCTGATTCATGCCAACAAATCCGTAAGGTCTGCTTTTTCTGTTGATGCTCCTGGCTCATGGAACATCCTTCAGCGCACTATAAAACCAATACTCTTGTATTTGTGAGCACTGATACACAGTGCTCACAAATCACTGTGTATCAGTCTGTAACTGTTTTAGCTCATTTTCTTTATTTTATCTTAATAAAGATCAAATAATTAAATTAGTGCCAGCGGCCATCAGGCTCCACAACCATGGGCATGGACTGCTGCCAACAGCTAGAGAACTAACAGCTACAGAACTCGAGAACTATTAGGAATGTCTGACCACAAGTGTGTCTGACCACCAAACCTGCACAGACTATGTATGGCGTATAGCATGCCAGTTAGGATAGCTTGTGTATACTACACCTTGTGTATATTGTTTACTTTTACTCATACTCATAGTACACATTCAGTTTTTAATTCGTTGCCTATATTTATTGTAATGTATAATATAACCGATAGGGCATACATACCCTCATCTGCACCTATCACGGCTGAGCTTATTGAACCCAATATGCGGACACAGAAATGTAGACAGGTCTCGGTAAAACCCAGCATGGGTGTATTTATTGACAAAGGGGGTCGTCAGGTATCCGGGCAGGAATCGAGTGACACAGAGGGGGATCTCATACAGTCCAGGGTGAGTGTGTGGGGCAGGGTAGTCAAACGGGCAGGGGTCGATAATGTAACGGATACTCAGGTAATAATACGTTCCGGGAAAAGGCAAGGAGAATGGTCAGTCCGGTATCGAAGCACAAGAGCACAATATACTACGACTGACTTGGAAACACGAAGTTACAATCTGGCAGCATCATGAGATCTGAGGCGAGGCTATTATAGTTGAGTGTGACAGTACCCCCTCAACGGGCGCCTCCTGGCGCACATCTGGGAAGATCAGGATGCTCTTCATGGAACCTGGCAATGATGGATGGATCCAGAATTAGCTGTTACGAAATCCAACTGCGCTCCTCGGGTCCCCTCCCAATCCACCAGGTATTGGAGACCCCGGCCCTGACGGTATACGTCCAGTAGCCGCCGGACCGTGTAGGCGGGACGGTCATCGATAAGCCAAGGGGGTGGGGGGTAGGGGGGGACAGAGGACAGGAAGAAACGGGCTTGATCTGGTGTCGTGTATGTTGTCTAACTACACAATTACATAATACAATAATCACGGAGATGTTGATAGCTTGAACCCATGGCTTTAATGACGTTGTACCCCAACCCGGCAGTACATAATATGACCCGTGCGTAACGTAAGCACGCAGGACAAGACATTTACATTTACATTTAGTCATTTAGCTGACGCTTTTATCCAAAGCGACTTACAAGTTCTGTACGACAAGCCATCAGGAAGGGCACAACTCTATCAGCTGAGTAACAATGTTCGTCAAAGTGTTGAGTGCTACAGTGTAGGTTAGTTTATTAGGACAAGTGCATGACAGTATGGTTAGTTAGGGTTAGATAATTTTTTTTTTTTTTTTTTTTTTTTTATTCAGATAATGGTTGAAGAAGTGCGTCTTTAGTCGACGGCGAAAGATTGGACGTGTTTCGGCTGTCCTAACTGGGGTGGGTAGTTCATTCCACCATTGTGGGGCAAGGACTGAGAATAGGCGACTTCTCTTTGATGACCCTCCTGGAGCTTGGATAGGAGTAGGTCTGAGGCGGCCAGAAGAAGCAGAGCGTAGGGGTCTTGAGGGTGTGTAGTTAGAGACCATTGACCGGAGGTAGGCGGGAGCAGTTCCCTTTGACGCACGGTATGCTAGGTCGAGGGCCTTGAAGCGGATTCGTGCAGCAATGGGGAGCCAGTGCAGGTCCCTAAGAAGTGGGGTGACATGGGCCGACTTCGGTAGGTTTGAGATCAGGCGGGCCACTGCGTTCTGAATGAGTTGAAGAGGCTTAGTGGCAGTGGCCGGGAGGCCAGCGAGCAGTGCGTTGCAGTAGTCGAGGCGGGAGATGACTGTTGATTGGACGAGGAGTTGGGTGGATTCTTTTGTCAGGAAGGGGCGGATCCTTCTGACGTTGCTCAGGAGGAATCGGCAGGTTCTGGTTGTCGCTGCGATGTGAGCAGAGAAGTTCAACTGGTCGTCGAGGACAACGCCAAGGTTCTTGGCGGTCGGGGACGCGGTCACAGCTGCATTCTCGACTGTGATGGAAAGGTCGGTCAGGGGGGAGGATTTGGCCGGCAGGTGGAGCAATTCTGTTTTGCTTAGGTTCAGTTTGAGGTGGTTGGTCGTCATCCAGGCGGAGATGTCGGACAGACAGGCCGAGATCCGCTCAGAGACGTGGATATCTGAGTGAGGGAAGGAGAGGAAGAGTTGAGTATCGTCGGCATAACAGTGGTAGGAGAAGCCATGGGACGTGATAATGTTACCCAGTGATTTAGTGTAGAGGGAGAAGAGAAGGGGTCCTAAAACCGAGCCCTGGGGGACACTCGTCCGCAGGGGGCGGGTGGCCGACAGGGTCCCTCTCCATGACACTTGGTAGGAGCGGTCATTGAGGTATGATGACAACCATGTCAGCGCAGAGCCAGCCACTCCCATTCCTGCGAGGGCCGCGAGGAGGATCTGGTGGTTGACTGTGTCGAAGGCTGCAGATAGATCTAGGAGAATCAGGACAGAGGAGAGGCCTTTCGCTTTTGCTAAGTGAAGTGCCTCTGTGACCGCAATGAGGGCTGTCTCTGTGGAGTGACCAGTTCTGAAGCCTGACTGATTAGGGTCTAGGAGGTCATTCTGTAAGAGATAAGCAGTAAGAGGGGCGTATGTAGCCTAACGTTAAGTAGTCCCTCTACTACTCCATACATTACACATCCTCCCCCTTTAGCTTAACGGTAGGCCTATATAAACATAAGTAATAACAATAATTGTTTCCAAAATAAATGTATGGCCTACATCAATCCTTAACCAAATGTCTATTAAATATGACATTATGTTTCCAAAATATGTCTGAACACACAACAACAACATGGCCTTTAGGCTACAGATCAAGTCTCTGAGGCAGTTTACGCTGCCTCTCTGGGTAGCGTCTCACTGGCTCGCTTGAGAGTGGGGAACCAGGCTGTGGAGACATCTCAGGTGGTGAGGTATCAGCACTAGAGCTCTCAGTTTCAGACAGCTCTGTGGTGAGTGGTGCTGAGAAAACTGGATTGTCTATTTCCTGCTCAGGTGAGTCCAGGCCAGGTGACACACTGTTCTGTACCTAAGTGTCCAGGATTTGGTCAACATGACGTCTCCATACATCCTCTCCCATGTCCACCGTATACATGAGTGGTCCATCACGTAAAGTGATTGTTCCGGTGTTCCACTTGTCCTTCCTATAATCACGAGCGAGAACCATCTGTCCTACTTTGAAGCTCCTTGTTGGTTTGTCGTTGAGATGTTTGAACTGTTTGTCCTCCACGTCACGTCGCACATCTGGTTTGAGAAGGTCCATGTGAGATCTCAGGTTTCTTTTGAGAAACAGCATCGCTGGCGTCTGGTTGGTAGTGGCGTGTGTGGCATTGCGATATGCAAAGAGGAATTTGTCGATTTTGTGCTGGATCGGTAGATCTTCATTATCCATCGCTTTGATTGCTTTCTTGAATGTCTGCACAAATCTTTCTGCCAAGCCATTCGTGGCTGGATGGTATGGTGCAGATGTGAAGTGCTTGATTCCATTTCTCTTTACAAACGTCTGGAATTCATCCGAAACAAACTGGCGTCCATTGTCCGTGCATATCTGTTGTGCTAAACCATTCCTGGCGAACACAGTCCTCAGCACAGAAATGGTCTTCTCAGATGTAGTTGACTTCATTTTGATCACTTCCGGCCATTTTGAATGCGCATCTACAGCGATCAAGAACATTGAGTCTTTGAATGGTCCTGCAAAATCAATGTGTACTCGCTGCCACGGTGATGATGGCCATTCCCATGGATGTAGAGCAGCCTGTGGTGGTGCATTCTGCATCTTCTGACATCCGGGGCAGCTCTTTGCCATGTCCTCGATTTGCTTATCGATTCCTGGCCACCACATATAACTGCGGCCCAGGCTCTTCATCTTTACGGTTCCCAGGTGTCCTTCATGTAATGCTTCTAACACTCTGGTGCGCAGCTTGGACGGAATCACTACTCGTGAACCACACATCAGCGTTCCCTGGCACACTGACAGTTGCTCTCTCCTCGCTGAGAATGTTGGATACATTGAGTTACCGTGTCGTGGCCACCCCTTCACAGTGATGTCATAGATCTGTGACAGTGTGGGGTCGTTGCGTGTCTCTCTTTGGATGAGAGCGTTGGTCACTGGCAGCTGGTTGACGATTGTGGTGTGAAACACCTCTGCTGGGTCTACAGCTGCGGCTGTCTCTGCGGTTTGCAGGGGTAGACGTGACAGTCCGTCAGCATTCCCATGCTGTTTCGTCCCCTTGAACTCAATGTCATACTGATGTGCCCCCAGGAAGAGTGACCACCAGTGGAGGTTTCTCTATGACAACACGTGAAACACAAATTCATTCATAATTCATAATTATTATTAATTTACATATACCTATATATTAAAAAAAAAAAAAAAAAAAACTATATATATATATATATTTTTTTTTAAATTATTATTATTATTATTTTTTATTATAAATGTTTTCCTCTGTAAAAAAAATGCCAGTGATTTTTTTTTTCTTCAAAAATGGCCAAAATTGACAGCTCTGAGCAGGCCTGCACTGCAGTATTGCCTGCAGTAATTATTCGTGAAGAAAACTTCACAGGTGTGACCCATTGTTAAATAAATAATAAATAACAGCGAATCAAAATAGGCTATTAACTTCATCTAAGCACGGTCTGTGCAGTTAACTCTTGCCATTGAATGGAGGATTGATTGATTGACAGCCCTTGACATCCAATACACGGAGGTTGAATATGATTGGCAGCCTTGCAAATCCAATCAGAGATTTCTGCATTGCAAAGTCAAAATGGGTCCAGCTGCATGTCCGGAGGATAGGTTTAGCTCGGGCCAATCTCAAGTTTCTCAAGTTTCTTTATTAGTTGTCATACAGAAGTACAGAATACTTTTATACAAAATGTAACATAAAGAAGCATTTTGTATAAAAGTATTCTGTACTTCTGTATGACAACTAATAAAGAAACTTGTTGTTTAGTAGTTAGTAAGCTGTACAGCTATAACAAGTCAGGCTAAATTAAACTTTGCGCCAACATTAGGACCGAAGTATAAACCAGCAACTGAGCAACATGAAGAAGTGGATTTATGCATCTGGATCAGAAAAAACGTTGTGGATGAAAAAGTAAGTAGGCTACAGTGCTTGTATGCTAACAGTAGCTAGGCAGCTTAGCCTACATCACAATGATAATCACCAAGCTAACTTACTGTACACACTGTAGGGCTGGGCAATTAATCGAAACAGAATCGCGATATCGATTCATAGACCTATGCAATCTAATTTCTAAGTTATGACTATTTTCTTTTATTAAAAAAAACGTTTTTTTTTTTTTTTTTACTTTTTAAATTATTTTATCTGGGTTGAACATGATTTGTGGAACTCCCTCTGGTGTTGTGGTCGTGGTATTCACTGACCTTTGGGAAGTATTTCGACATGCACATGGGTATCTTAGTGGTGTAGTGTATCTTGTAGACCAGGCCCATTGCAAGTTGCTGTACTCTGTCATCTACTCTAAGCCATCCTAGGTTGTCAAAGTGGACAGGGGTGAGGTGGGTTTTAGGAGTAAGGTCAAGCAGTAGTCTGACCAGTTTGTTTTGTGATGTTTGTAATCTTGTTTTTAGTGCCTTTGAGGTGCTTTGGTACCATGAGGTGCAAGCATAGTCGTAGTACCCTTGAATGAGTGCTCCTGTTAGAGTCTTCAAGGTATTCTTGTTTACCAGAGAGGAGATCCGGTACAGGAATCTAGTTCGTTGGTTGACTTAGTTTTATTACATTGGATCCCATTTTGTCACAGGAAAGATTTGCCTCTATAGGATGGAACCCAGGTAGGTAATTTCATCTTTCCTTTTAAGATAAGATAAGATATTCCTTTATTGATCCCCTTGGGGAAATTCAGGCATCATAGCAGCATGGGGGAAGGGGGGGGGTACAGGTAGTGAAAACAACACAAGCAGTGTAAACAAATAGGTCAATATAATTTACTAACTGAAATATACATTATTCATTATTCACAGTATCACAGTATCCACATAAGGTGCAGTATGCATAAGGTAGTGTTATTGTCCTACTTGGGTTCCTATTAGTTCTAGGTCGATGTCTGGCAGCAGTCGCTGCCCACTGTTGTGGAGCCTGATGGCCACTGGTATGATGGACTGTCCGAGGCGGTTAGTTGAGTGTCGGGGGGGTATGAGTCTGTGGCTTCCTTGTCACCTTCACCTAATATGTTTTGATCTGGTCAGGTGCGCTGTCACCTAAAATGTTTTGATCTGATCAGGTGCGCTGTCACCTAATATGTTTTGATCTGGTCAGGTGCGCTGTCACCTAATATGATTTCATCTTGTCAGGTGCGCTGTCACCTAATATGATTTCATCTGGTCAGGTGCGCTGTCACCTAATATGTTTTCATCTGGTCAGGTCCGCTGTCACCTAATGTTAATATGTTTTCATCTGTGTCCACTGACCACTGACACACAGTGGGGGATGTTTTAAAAATATTATTTAATATATAATATAATATAATAATTTGTGCTTCACCTAAAAATTTGGTCAGCAGCCTCCACTGGTGACCACCGCTGTAGCCGCTGTGCCGTCATTATCGGAACACCTTTCCGGGGATTGAAGATAGATATGAGAGGCTGATGGTCTGTCAGAAGCGTGAACCTTTGACCATACAGGTAGTGGTTAAACTTCTTGACCCCCCATACGAGACTGAGGGCCTCTCTGTCAATTTGAGCATAGTTGCGCTCAGCTTTAGTCAATGATCTTGAGGCGAAGGCTATTGGCTTCTCTGAGCCATCTGGAAATGTATGTGACAACACCGCTCCAATGCCGTAAGGCGAGGCATCACATGCTAACTTAATGGGTAAGGACGGATTGAAGTGAGCGAGCACCTGTTCTGACGTGATGAGACTCTTAGACTCCTGAAAAGCCTTCTTGCAGCTGTCAGTCCACTTCCAGTGTGTTCCTGCCTGAAGCAGCGTGTTCAGAGGGTGCAGCACAGTTGATAGATTGGGTAAAAACTTGTGGTAGTAGTTTGCAAGTCCAAGGTAAGAACGGAGCTGGGACACATTCTCTGGTGGTGGTGCTTTAAGCACAGCCTCAATCTTGTCCTGAGATTTGTGTAGGCCGTTCTTGTTGATCACGTGTCCGCAGTAGGATATTTCCTTTTTGAAGAACTCACATTTTGGTTGGTTAGCTCGAAGTCCATATTCCCGCAGCCTTGTGAGCACCTGTTCCAGGTTTGATAGATGCTCCTGATCATCCTTGCCAGTGACAAGAATGTCGTCAAGGTAACACTGTGTACCTGGGACTCCTTGTAGTACTTGGTCCATTGTCCTCTGCCAGATAGCTGGGGCTGAAGCTATACCAAACACAAGGCGGTTGTATTGGTACAGGCCTTTGTGTGTGTTGATAGTCAGATACAGCTTTGATGAGTCTTCAACCTCCATCTGCAGGTACGCTTGAGCCAGGTCAATTTTTGTGAAACGTTCCCCTCCTGACAGGGAGGCGAAGATGTCCTCTATACGAGGCAGAGGATACTGTACAGTGTGGAGTACTGAATTTACAGTCCCTTTGAAGTCCCCACAAATGCGCACTTTACTTTGACTTCCTGGCTTTGTGTCTGTGTTTTTCTTCATTACTGGGACTATGGGCGTCGCCCATTCACTCCACTCCACCTTGGACAGCACTCCTGTCTGTTCCAAGCTTTTCAACTCCGCTTCTACTGCGGGGCGGATTGCATAAGGCACGGGCCGGGCTTTGTGAAATTTCGGGCTTGCATTCTCCTCGACCTCAATCTTTGCCTTCATACCTTTTAGTGTTCCCAGTTCCTTTCCGAACACTTCATGTGCCTCTGCGAGTATCTTTGACAGTCTCCCAGACGTGGCGCCCTTCTCATCTCCTGCTGACACACACAATGATTTAACATCATGCCAGTCCAATTGAATTTTCCTGAGCCACTCACGGCCAAACAGTGGAGGGCCCCCATTCGGTATGTCCAGCTCCTGCGTTTTGTCTTTGTATTTCACTGTGACCCGCATTTTTCCTTTTGGAGCTACACTTTCTCTGGTGTAAGTCTTCAGCAACACCTTTGTAGTCTTAAGAGCTATCTGTGGATACAGTCTTTTGTAGTCGTTCTCAGAAATCACTGATAAGGCGGAGCCTGTGTCTAACTCCATTTTGAGTCTCGCTCCTGCCACTTCTGGAGTGATCCATATTATTTTACGTGCATTTGTCTCTTGCATGCGATGCAGCTCTAGACATGCTAAGTCACTGCTCTCTGAATCACTTCCTTGTTCATCTGAACTCTTTTCAGTCACTTTATGCAGCTTTTTGTATTTTCCTCTGGGTGCTGCTTTCCTGCCACCTTGTGTTTTGTCAGAGTACTGCTTTTTCCCTGATCTGCACACTCTCTCAATGTGACCTTGCTTTTGACATTTTCTACACTCTTTGTCTTTGAACCAACATTCATCTGGATTGTGTGATGTCTTGCCACAACGATAACATTGCTTTCCTCTTTTTCTTGATTTCGCTTGTGAAACTTGAATCTCTCAGCTATTACCAATGGTTTGGGGCTCAAGTGGTCTTGAAGAGTATCCTGAATTTCTTTGAATGTCATCTCTGCGGGCTTCACAGGTGCTAGCAAATTGCGCAGCAGTCCGTAAGTCTTTGCGCCCATCACACTCAACAGAACGACAGCTTTTTGTTCATTGCCGATAAGATTCGCCTGGCAATAAAGCTCCACTCTTTCAATGTAACTTGTCCAGTCTTCAACACTGCTATCAAATGCAGCCAAAGTGCCAATCAACGACATCTTTTCTTTTTCTTTTTATTCAGTCCAAGGTTATTGTAACTGAGGGGTACAATTCCCTGACTGTATTACTAGATATGATACTTACTACCACTACCTTTGTACTTAATATTCGGCCACCCAGTACTCGGCATAAATATATTATGATGAACACTGTCACGTAGATGAAACGGATCCAACACAAATGTACGAATTAGAAATAGGTCTTTATTTCTACACAGCGATGGTGTGTAGAGCAAGCACTTAATCAAATCAATCACATTTATGAATGGGAATTAGTATGCACTTTTATGGCAAGAGTATTCGTCGGTATATCAATAGAGAATGTCCAATCTCTGAAGGCGCAGGTGGTACATATACGACCTGGAATAGTTAAGGAATAACAGCAATGGTACTTTAATGATTATAGGCTGGATACACTAGGGGGGGTTAATCCGGTCGCTTGTAAGCCGACAGGAGTAGGAAGGGGGGGGGGGGTAGAATCCGGCTGCCTCATCCGGCCAAGGGTATCCCAGGTGA